>NC_134319.1:32174535-32787392 GCF_964195595.1 Calonectris borealis | reverse complement strand
CAGCACAACTCTTCGGTTTGGAGGGCTCGCAGCTAGCCTGAAGCGAGAGGGTTTTCCTGGGCCCCCACTGAACATCCATCTGCTTGTCAAAAACCCAGCTCAGCTCAAGCTGCCTGCACTCTCCTGCTGCCAAAGCGGGGGTCCCACCCTCCCAGAAGCTTCCCCTCCTTGACCAGATAGCTGTGGCAGGAGCACGGAGAGACTCATTTCATTTTCTGCCTGCCTGCTCCTCTGAGCCCACCTGGCTGAATGTTTCTTAGTACATCGAGGCCAGGGAAGCAGCTTGTGGAGCAGACTGCAGGGAACCACGAGGCAGGAGGAGGTGAGCAAATCCATGGGCGTCAAGGCAGATTGTCATCTCCTTTTGGGTACACAGGTGACCCTGCAGAGTTATGGCGTCTGAGCAGCTCATAGCTGGTGCATTCCTCCTTGCAGAGCTCCATAGCACTGGTCACCTACAGCAGGGAAAGGGGATGCAGCGAGGCCAAGACGTGCAGGAACGCTTGGGGGCTTTCAGCACATGGAGTCACACATAACACTGCTGAAAACTTCCATTCAAAATTACATTTTAAGCCACTCAGGTAAGGTCAGACAATCCCCTCCCCTCTACCTCATCCTTACCTCTCTCCAAAAGCTCCTGGACCAGCAAGCGAAGGCAAGTGTCCTCGAGCCCTAGCCTGGCGATCGGCTTGTAATGGGTCTGGGAGGTGAGATACAAAAGGGAGAGGGAAAAGGTTGGTAGCAAAAAGCAGGATAAAATGGTTATCCCTTCCCCAGCATTCCCATCAGCAGCTGAGATGTGGGAGCGAGGAGAGGACTCATCTGATGATGGATGGCAGAGAACCGAACCTTGGCAAGGTGGAACAGGAGCAGAAGGAAGCGCTGCTCCCAGAGGCGCTTCTCTCACCTCCTTGGGATAAGAAAAACAACCATCAGAGGCAGCAGCAACGAAGGAAGGGAATGCACTCTTCTCCCTGCACGTTTGGTATTCATCTCCGGCCTGTCAGAGGAGGCCATGATCCAACCGCACATTTGTATATTCACTGAGCCGTACACCGGCTCGGCGGACTCCTGACAGATGCAGATGGCAAAGCCATTTTTCATAAGGTGAGGGAAAAAGGGGAAAAAAAAAAAAAAACAAAAACAAAACAAAGACAGGCTCAGACATCAGCTGGAAAAGATGCAAGACAGGATCAGGGCTAATAGAGAACCAGAATCAGATTAAACTCTTGGATCTTTAAGTGCACAAAAAGGCCTGTCCCCTGCCTCTATTTTCTAGCGTGGCTTGGCAGCAGCAGCTACCTTCATTCTCATCTCCGTAACCAGCTGGAAAACGAAAGCTGGACCCAGAACAGCTCTAAGGCTTTGCTGAACTGGCCCTTGAGGACAGAAGGCTGGCAGAGGGGCTGCTGGAGCGGTGTGGGCACAGACATTCTTCTACAAGATTAGCTTCCACTTAGAGGAGGTGAGAGACAGCCTGTGGAGAACATTAACCATTGACACATGTTTATCTGCCCCTCAGACCTCGACTTAGTTCAGGCCTGGCCCCCAAAGGGCTCAGATGGCCCCCCGGGCTCTGAAGGGACATCTCTGGCAGACCTCCTGCTGGTACGAGGGTACCAGCATGGCAAAGGACCACTCCGTGCGATGCTCCCCAGGATGGCCAACACGGCAGCTCCCAATGGCCCCGATTTGTCTCAGACGGTGACAGGGGTTCGCCCTCTGCCCCAGGTCACCCACGCAGCAAAGAGGCATCAGCGACACAGAACTGCTTATCGACACAGCAAGAAAAGTGATGCTCAGCACAGTATACATCGTCCCTCGGGCAGCATGTGTGCATGCCCCGCTTGGCACTGGGAGCCAGCGGTTCTTGATGTACGCCAAGGGGAAGGGAAAGGAATAATAACCCTCACGGAGGGAAATATTTCACTTCCGCCAGTGACATTCTGCTATTGTCACCGCCAGCCATAACATCACCCTCTTGATGTGAAATCTAAGTTGACAGTGATACATGAGAGGGCGGGCAAACACTGCCCAACTCTCTTTGTAACCCCAAATCTCTCCTGGCTTCCAGCCCCTGCACGAAGCAGAGCCAGCACCCCATCACCAGGTTACTGAGCAAGTAGATCTTCCTTTTGCAGAGCCATGGGGCAATCGTTCCTTGCAGTTATCCATCCTTCTGGGCAACTCCAAGGAGGATTTCATTTTGATCTCTGTCGCATCCTCTTCGTTTATGAAATGAGAAACACACACAGAAGCCAACTCTTCCCTTGCAAAACAACACGTGTCCATAAGCTGAAGCAACCAAAGTCTGATGCCAAAGTCCAGGTGCTTTCAGACTCATCGGAGGTGCATCGAGCACCATCGAGCCCTGCTGCCTGTGGCATTTCCAGTTGACATTCGCTCCCCTTGCCCCGAGAACAGGCGAGCGCAGGGCTGGGCAACAAGGCTTGGCGAAGGTTACTGCCGGGACCTGGTAGAAATGTCATCCAGCAACATATGCTTCAACAAAGATTCATTCCCAAGCAGCCTGGCTCCATAATAAAAGTGTCAGAGCAGCTGACTTGCCTCCCCCCAGTCTCATTGCCTCCAGATTTGTCCTGTCTCAGGTCTCTCTCCCTCCGTAAGCCAGCACGTGCCTTTCCTTTCAATAGGCTGGCACTGAAACTCAGCCAGCTGAGCTTGGAGGAGAAAAAGGAAAACAAGGCAGGTGAAAGGTTCAGGAGAAAAAAGCTCAGGAGCTGGGTTTTCCTCTAATTTTGGCTGCTCTCAGTTCTGAAAGGGAGGAGAGGGAAGTGAGAGATACCTTAACGTGAGAACGCTCCAAAACCAGAAGCCACCTGATTTTGTGTCCCAAACCAATACCAGAGCCACCAGGCTGTGTCGCTTCCCTCTCAGGAAGCTCAAATCACATTCCTGGTAAAACCCATCCCAGAAGACATGAACATCTCTGAGCCTGTCACCCTCCCGGCCAGGGAGCCTCTTCTCAGAGGGCTGTGCACGTGGTGGGCACCCAGAGAGCAAGGAGAGGAGATGAGGCTCCCTGCGAGTCAGAGTCTTGAGGAGTGCTGAGCTTACCTTCACCACAGAGACGAGATGTTAATGCAGTATCGCAGGCAGCCCCAAAGAGAGGACAGTCTTCAGGGAGTAAAAAAAAAGAGAGAGAGAGAGAGATGTGAAGAGAGCATCGAAGAGCTAAAAATACCCAGAATGGCCAGAGTTCCTGTTGTTTTTTTTCTTTTCTTCCCCCCCCCACCCCCACCAAAGGAATGTGCCACACAAATTAAAACGATTTCCCTCCAACCTGCAAGACAGGACAAGGCAAAGCATCCTTCAGCTGTGAGTGAAAGAGATGGAGCCTGCGTCGTCGGGAGCACGCCAGCCCCAGGGAGGCGAGGTGGGGGACGGCGGACGCCGACCGCAGGGATCCTGCTGGTTAATTCCCAGTAACCAGGACAGACAGGTCTGTGCCAGGCACCCAGCTGGGGTGCAGGGTGTGTCTCTCCAACACAAAGGAGACATCAACAGCAGAAGTGAGGCCTGGGCATCACAACTGCCCTGAGGGGATGCAGACTAAGAGCAGATGCCGTCAATAGTGGGCTGTGGGTTGTGGAGCAGCTTTCCATGGAGCAGAGGAAGCCTCTGCTACCCCGAAGGCAGTCCTGTTACATCTGCAAAACCTGTTGCAGGAGGCAGAGCCCATGATACCTCCTGGACCCTTGGACCTTATCATCCAAGGACATCTTTTTCTGGCCCATGCTAAGGCATTAAGGTACATGGCTTGCAACCTAGCACCCATTTCCTCTGTTCAACTGACAGCCAGTTTGCTTCCAGGAGTGAGTGCTCGGCGATAGGCAGAGGAAAACCAAAGCCACCCCACCAGGCTATAAAAGCGCTGCTTTGCCGTGTCACAGCTGTTTCTCACATCTGGATGCAGACAGCACTTCCAGTGTTGCAGCTGGCACCAGCTCCTCGGTTAGCATTTCCCCATCCTGTTAACGCCAGGCAGGGGAGAGGTCCGGCAGTCGAGGTGAAGGGGCACTTCATCTCTGTCAGGTTCTCCTCCGCTAATGAAAATGTTTCTCCAGCGTGTCCTCGGGAAGGTTTCCTTCAGCTCCAGCCCCCGTGTGATTGAAGGCTAATCTCTGTTACTCTTGGCTGAATGGCAGCCCACGAGGAAGGTGATGTATTGTGTTTCCCTTCAACTCGACATTTAATGGTGCTGGCAAAAGAAGAAAAAACACCAGATGTTTCCAGATTGTAAGTGACATCCTCCCATAACGTGGAGAGAGGTCAGGGCAGGAACAGAGGCCTCACGGACTGGGACCAGAGCGCACCCCTATAAATTCAACCCCACTTCAAAGGGCCATTTCACATGCCAGTGTGCCTCCCTCCCAGCGGCAGTCCAGCTGATCACACGTGGCCATAGGAGGCAACGTGTCCCGCAGCCACCCTGTGGGACATGACTGGCCTCCAACAAGCTCCCCATCATCAGCCTGGTCAGTGCAGGGGCCTGGGAGAAAGGCCAAGGTCTAGAGCGCAGAATATTTGGGGCCGGGGAGGAGAGCAGGTGACATGGGCTCGGCACTCACAGGCGGTGGCCTTGGCTCCTCTGGCTGGCTTTGAGCTAGTCTCTGAAGCCTCAAGGCGTGAAGTTTTCCAATCTGCAGTGTTAGCTTCCTTTTAAAATGCTTAGAGACCTACTGATAAAGAACGGAGAGAAAAAATCAGGATTACAATCCTCTTGCTGGTGTGCTGCTCGCACTCAAGGAGACGCCTGGCTCCATAACACACCGATCTTTCTCCTCTGCTCCAGAGCCACAGCTCTGCAAACACACTCCAGACCTTCCCCACCAACTATTCTTCTCCTGCTGTTTCTGCCCTTGCTGGAGCAACCCAATTACCCATCATGGTGCTCTCTGCACCCTCCACCTGCGAAGCTTTGCAGCTTTTCTCCTCCTTTTTTTGCCCCTACAAAACCAACAGCATTTGTGGAGGACACCCAAACACAACACAACTACTCCTGTTTGCTTTCCCTTCTCCTCTCCCCCTCTCCCTGTCTTCTCCCAGCCCTGCCTGCCACCGGCACTGGATGTGGGGTGCTTACCACGGACCACACAAAATGCGTCCTGCAACAGCTAAACCTGGAGGAGGAGAAGAAGAAGGAGAAACTAAGAAAACAGACAGGAGGAAAAATAAAAAACTTTCAATTACTGGCAATTAGCTCTACTTAATGCTCACCCGCTGTGCACCGTGCCCCAGACACAAGCGCTCTGGTAGGTGAGCACGCAGGGTGGCACACCACACACCTGCAGGCACAGCGCACAGGTGAGCACAAAAGGTGCTCGGTTGAAGGTGTTCCAACCTATTTGGTCACCTATTCGGGCACAAATGGCCACAGCCTTTTTGGGGCCCTCCTGTAGTCCAGTCAAATCAAGGACGGTGCTCTTCTCTGCTCCCACAAGCTGTGGCCGAAGTCCAAAGGCACTTGCTCGGAGCTGAAGCCCAGCACAGGAGATTACCCGAGGGATGTCCATCCTCATTCCCAGACCCACCTGCCCGGGTTATCTGGCTGGTTTTTCTTCCCGGCAGGGATGCCAGCTACAGACAGCACCACGGGCTTGCCTGTTGACACAGTCGCAGACAGCGCAGCTCTTGCCGACGGAGACGCCTTCCCCTCCACGGGAAGGAGACATGCTTCACTCCCAGCCAGGGCGAAGGCGGAGGCACTCAGCACGCTGCCGCAGTGGAGGACGCACTCAGCCAGCCGCTAATGCTTCCTACTGTCTTGGAGCAAAGGGATGAATTAGCTTTTATTAGCTCTTGCGAAGAGCACATCACTCCTGCCCTCTCCTCCTCGCGCAAGACTCATGCACAGACTCAGCTGTGCTGCAAGTGAAGCAGAACCAACTTACCTCTGTGCCGGCGGCCCCAAACTCCTGTTGGGTCTTGTATAAATCTTATAAATCTTAAATCTTAAGACAAGCTGGGAGTTAGGATAGAGCAATCCTCCTCAGGGTGCTGCAGGGCCCTCACTGCCCAAAAGTACTTTAAAAAAGATGGATGCTTGGCTTTTACATCCAGATCTCTCAGGTGGCATCACACATGGCCTGAAGGAGGGCATGGTCTCCATGCCAGCAAAGCCAGAGCCACTGCACAGCCCCTACTGCTGACACCCGAACTCAGGGCTATTATTTGGGGGGGTGGTCTGTGGTTTCCCGCTGAGCGCTCCCGCCACACGATGTATTCCTGCCCCCCGGCACCCAGCCATCAGCACAGCTGAGGGATGGTGCTGCTCCGGAGAAGTCTCTCTGAAGTCGCTCTGGGGCTTGTTAGCAGGGTGATAAAGGGGATGAATGGCCTCAGAGAAACGCTTCGTCTCCTGCTCTGGCATTCATTATCCTTTAGCCCGGCAATTCTTCACACCAGCCAGCAGCTCTGGGCTTGCTCGTTTATCGTCCTCAGGGGCTGTTTTCCACAAGAGGCCACACTCCGCACTCGTGCTTATCGCCCCAGGCAGCTCGAACGTGCCTGAAGAGCCCGCAGCATGGCAGCCCGCGCAAGACGGCTGGGGGCAGAGCGGTTCTTCTCCTGGGTAGTCTCTGAGCTCATCGCCTTCCTCCCACACAACCAGCTTGCTTTCCCAAATTCGCAATGTGGTGATCTGAGCCACAGCTGCCCCGCCAGATCTGCAGGAGACAGAGCTGGGCACATTTTCAGCCTAATTTCCTAAGAAGTGCAAAGCATATGCAATCCTGCTGCATCAGTCTGTCCTCTGCCCACTCCCCAGCAACTTCTGACACTGCGAACAGATTTCAACCCGATCTGACAAAGAGACAGAGGTCTCAGAGACAGTCAGAGTCTATAAATTTCATGGGAACAGACTGTCAAACAGAGGAGAGACATTATTAGCATCTTCCAAACTGTAGTGTATCATCCCTTATCAGACAATCTGTGTGGGAGAGAGAGAGATGCTATAAATATCCCGGTAAGGGGAGATGCTCCACTCAGCCCAAGCAGCTTACTAGACACCAGAGAATCCAAACTCAAGCTATATATCCACAGGAGACG
This sequence comes from Calonectris borealis, assembly GCF_964195595.1. Classification (NCBI taxonomy): domain Eukaryota; kingdom Metazoa; phylum Chordata; class Aves; order Procellariiformes; family Procellariidae; genus Calonectris; species Calonectris borealis. Next base: position 32,780,321 of record NC_134319.1, on the reverse strand, counting down.
AGGCTTCATGGATCCCACTGCACACAGTACTAATAGGAGAAGGTTTTGAGCCTGCTTGGCTGATAGGAGAGCCAGCCAGCTAAGATGTCACTTTAGCCTTTGGGAAGCCTCTGGAAATGGGCTGTGTGCTCCTCCCTTGCCGTTCTTCCAGTGACCAAGCCAAGGTCCCGCTGCACTTCCAGCTTGAATTGCCATCCCAGACTTCTGGATGGGTTCAGATGCTCCCTGAAATGGGAGAAACACGCCCAGCTCCAAGGGGGAACACAGAGTGGCAGAGTAGCTCCCTCACCCCCGCAACCCTCCTGCCACACCGACAGAGATTTCACCTTCCAGCAAGATGTTTCATCCACTGCTGCCAGCAAACGCCAGGAAGGCAGCCCAGAGCCTGCGCAGCCACCCGGGGAGCTCACAGCAGTATCACTTACGCATCCAGCCGCCCGTTAGCGGGTTGACTGATTAGCGGCACTTGTTATTGTAAGCGAGAGGGAGCTTGTTCCCTCTACACGCAGGTCCTTGCTGCAGACCAGACCCGCTCACCAAGCCAATGCCAGCACGGAGCTGGCGGGCAGCAGCGGGGGTGCAAAGCTCAGCCTTCCCCAGCAGGACAGAGGGAGCCCCAGCAACCCTTCCTCTTCCTCCTAAAGGCTGACGGGGACACAACAGCCTCTTGGTTCTCCTTTAAAGTCAGTTAAACAGTTTGCACATCACGCAGTGCGATACAGCCTTCAGAGAGCAATGCCTAGAAACCATTTACCAGAGCTGCTGGCTGGCCTTCTTTGCTCACCTACTTTCAGTGATCCAATTAGGAGACCCTTATTAGGCTCCAGGGTGGAACCTGGAGTCGCTCTTGCCGGGAACTCCCGTCACTCATCACCGCTCTCCGGTACAGGAACGATTAGCGGAAAGCGTATGGTACTCGACAAGGCAGCGAAGGTGACCGGAGCTTGCTAAGGCTGAGCCCTGCATTTCGGTGCTGCCTGACCCCGCTGCAAGAAAGCCAAAGCCCATATGCAGTTTGGGGACAGAGCGGGGTAATCCCTGTGCTCATTTAGGATCTGCACTGACCCAGTCGTTATCAGTTCAGAGTGTCATTTCAAGCCTCAGGTATCCGAGAGCCCTGGCAGTAATTGAGAAGTGGGAAATAGCCTTATTCTCTCCAGCTCCTATGTGACACTGGCCCAGCTGGCCAGACACATTTTGGGACTTCTCTGATTCAGCCGGTAAAGGTCAAGTCCCAGGAGGTGCCATCAGCCCAGTGGATCACGTATCACTTGTACCTGCAGGGCTTCAGCTCCACAAAAAGAGAATTTAAACATGCACTACAGCACATCCTTTATTCCAAAAAAAAAGATTTACACTTCAGGGGTGCTTGACTCCCTGTTCTGCCCAACAAAAGGAGTGATGGGGATTGAACCCAGGCTTGCATTCATTTAAAAAAAAAAAACACAATCAAAACCCAGAAATCCAGTCACTCTATCCTAATTGTTCTGATCCAACCTTTCACAGCGTTGCACTGAGCTAAAGCGCCGCACCTGAAAGTATGCCAAGAGCGGCATGAAATGTTAATGTTGCAATTAAAACAATATGAATATTGCAGCACTGCTCTGCTGCTCCCCATCCACTGAACAATTCTCATTCAATGGAAGTCAAGTTACATTGGAGGAAATAATGAGGTCTGCTAATTAAGTCTGGCCTAGGAAGACAGCAGTCTTAAAAGGAAAAAAAAAAAATTCAGATCTCCCCAAAATGTGTACATTTGCTGCTTATTACCTGCAAAGGGAAATCATTAATGCCGTGCAATGCCAGGATCACAGGTCAGTGCCATTGTCTTATTGCACACATCTAGAGGAAATTATCTTTTTAATGATAAAATGCATAAGTCATGACCCGCTTTGTCCCTAGGAGTTGAGCGGGAAATGCCGGGCTGACACTTCCCACGAATGCAGAAATCGGGCACCTGACAGTAAATGCCAAATCCAGGCTGGGCTAGCGAGAGGCAGGCAGGGGCTCCAAGGGGCTGAAGGCAGCAGACTGCTTTCAGCCGACACAAGACAGATCCCAGCTTGCACAGAGGGAAGGGATTCGGCCTCCCCTGCCACCGAGACAGCTGAGTGACACCAGCTCGAGCTGGTGGAAGCCACGGGGAAAGAGATCATTGGGTCAGTTCTGGGGAGGGAGAGCCTGGTCAGGATCGTCACGTTTTAACTCTAAGAGGCAACAGAGGAAGACCCCCTCCCTGCCCCTTGCATCCATCAGTTGTTGCCCCAAGACACAAGCACGTGTTGCAATAACATGAGGACACAGCAACAGCCTAGAAACCAGAAACGTCAGGTCCAGGGGTCCCAAAGGAAATATGTATCCACACGCTGCACCCAGAGCTTCCCCACCTTCTTGTCTTTCATCATCTTCCCAAATTTCTTTATCCGTGATGGTGGCTGGGGCTGCCACCGTGTCCCGAGTGTTCTCCCCAGCCCAGATAACTGCAGAGGGAGGTTGGGGCGGGGAGGGTCTGGCACCGTGCGCATTTCATGGGAAGAGCAGAAGGCTGGGAACGGGCCCACCACGTCTTTCTGCTGATTTGGCTGCCTTTTCTCTTTGTCAGAGTGTCAGGAGCACACCAGACCTATTCATCCTCCAGGCCTGAACTCTGCCATTAGACCCAATCTGACCGACCAGCATGGAGTTGTCTAGGGGCCACAGAGCAGCTTCTCATCTAAAGAGCAGGCTGTGGCAGTCCAAATTGCTCCCGCCGCCGGAGCAACACCCTTCCCTAACCTACTTCCCAATTCTCCAGAAGAAAATTCATCCAATGGAGCGGGGAGAGGGAGGGCACTGGAGTCCTGGTCTGTTCCTTGACCACTGCTGACTCTCTGAACTTTAGCCTGTCTTTAAATACAGACAGCCTCCCTTGTGAGATCCAGAGACTGAGCCACACTGACCAGACTTGGAATCACAAAGGTCCAAATGAGGGGGAGCTCAAACTGTCAGAAAGGAAACACTTCATTTAAAAGAGGAGAAAAATCCAGATGAAAAGATCAGAAAGGACCTTCCAGGTCCTAGATTGTCCTAAGGGACATTTCTATTCATCTGTGGCCTCCTGGAGATGGAAGAGAAATAAAACTATTTGGTCACCAAGGATGTCCCCACTCCATCCCCACCACCAGCAGCTCCCTGTTTTGTGGGTGAGAAGGTGGTCTCCTCCCTCCAGCCCACTTCTCGCTGTATTTCCAGACGCACCAGCACTTGCTGCTACCAAGTGTCTGTTCTGCAATAAAGAGCAATAAACATGCCAGAGTAATTAATGTCTTAACAACTTATTACAATCCTCAGATAATTAATCACAAAAGCTAAACATGCTGTCTCACCCTCCTAATGTGTTAATGCTCTAATTATTATGCCTCAATTAAGGGGAAGTCAGCGCTCCTTGCTTAGAAGTGCATGTTTAATAAGGGTGCTTGAATGCAGGCAAGTTGAAGTGGGAAGGGAGGGGGTGATGGGGGTTAAGGAAGAGGACACCATTTTTAATGAGGTTTCACGGGTGGCTCAAGGCAAGGAATTGACAGCCCCTATCTGGCATCTCACACACGACTGCACGTGGAACTGGGGGCCATCTGCGGTGGCTCTGTGCTCCGCTTCCCACCGGGCTATTTATAGGAGAAGCAGCATGTGGGGCGCAGAGAAGGCAGGGACTGGAGATGAGCAGTTACACCGTGGATCTGGGCAGCTCTGACAGCAGAGCTGGCAGCTCGCAGAGCAGTCAGCGACAGGAGTAGGTGGTCTTCTCTATCCAGCCCACTTCTTGCTGTATTTCCAGACACACGGGCACTTGCCACAGCTCCTGTCCCATGTCAAGCATCCCCGTTGCCCAAGCCTCTCCAGCACAGTCCTGTTTCCATGATGCACCTTGCGTCCGATCAAGCTACTTCTGGGACATCCCATGGAGATGATAAGAACAGCCCCCAAATCCCATGATTGCTCTTGGGATGTGACAGTCCGGCTCATCTGATTTCAACCATTGCCTGGTGGTTTTCCACAACTCCCTGTTGTATGAGGGAACAGAAAGCCATGCCTCGAAGAGCACACCATTAAAACACGCTTGTTTATAGGTGGGGAAACTGAAGGCCAAGGAGAGACCTTCTGCAGGGGACTTTGTGGTGGTTACTACCGCTGCACCTGCCTTTCTAGTGCCTGGCTCTGAACCTTGCTGGATGTTGTGAAACCTCAGAAAGAGGTTCTTGGTGGTGAGGAGCTTGAGCAGATTGTAACAACGAATGTGGGACCTGGACCCTTCACTGTGTGATAGCAGAAGGTCCATGCTGCACTCAGGACACAGCTCTGCACCCATACGATCCTCGTTCTTGGGGAAGACTTTTGGTACAAAGTATAGTCAAGGCAAAGATGGCATCACCTCCATCCCACCCTGCAGACGTGGCGACGCTGGAGAGCAACGGGCTCAAGACATAGAACTCGGCGAGAGGTGACACAGCTCTGCAATGCAGCAGGCATGGGAAGCTGGGACCGGGGTGGCCAGGCTCCAGATCTTGGTACCATGCAAGAAGCTGCAAGAGAAGAATGGCTGGAGCCCAAGTCTCCCAAACAAAGCCTATAAAAAATTTCTTGTTCCAATAAAAAGCTTTTGAAACAACTCCCCTGCTCAAGTGGGTCTTCAAACACAAGAAAGCTTCCCCTGAACCAGCCTGGTTTCTGTCCCATCCAAGCTTTTTTAAATTTCTCAGACAAATGAATCACCAGAAGCATTTCCAGCCTAGGTTCGACTGGAAAACGATTTCATTTCCTCAAGAAATAACACACTGTTTAGGTTTGGATGGTTCCCTCTGAGGAATAAGGGAGAGGGAATAAGAAACAAAACAAAACAAAGCAACCCGGAGGGGACATGAATTTTAAAACCCATGAACAGTTTTGGTTTTCAAATAATCAAAATGAAAAAATATTTCACATAGTCACTTCCACAACAAATAATTCTGTCACCCTGATTCTTTGCTGATGTCTCATGAAAAACAAAGGAAAGCTCTCCACCTCTGCCCACCTCACCTACAGTACCTCCGAGACAGCAACCTGCCGGCAGTTTGACTGGGGAAAAGGGGCTGATGTCTCCCCATAGAGGCAGCCTGTGGATTCCCCCAGGGATAAGGGCTCCTTAAAAGAAGATTTGTATGTCAGGCCTCTCTCCATGCTGCTTTCCATTCCAGCATCAGCCTTGACCTGCCCAGACTTTCCTTCATCTCCTTTATGAGGATGACTTTAGACATCCAGCTCTAGTTCCCCGCACTTGGCTGGAGACATCACAGCACTTTATCTCAGCAGCTTCACTTCGCTCTGCAAGTTGCTGCATGGAGACTCCACCAGAACACAAAACCGTCCTGCAAAACCTGACCATCCAGGACAAGGGCCATCAAAATCATTGAAATCTGAGCAAACACAGCCTCACTAGGGAGATACAAGCTATATGATGCCTCTTGAGGAATCAAAGGATCTTTCTGCTGTTATTCACACCGACTGGTGGACTGGGGAGTTTTCGATGGCTGTTGGCATCTATGTTGTTCATCTATACTGAAGATGGCTGCGCTCAGAGGTGAGACTGCTGCCTTCTTTCTTTTCAAACATACTATCCAAGTCTCTCAGGCACTGCAAGAAAGTGGCTAACTGCTTTTGTACCTCTCCCTTCTCACCGCTACCATCAAATCAGGGGTCACTTGAAAATATGGGCCATTACTTCAATTCTGGGGCTAGACATTTTGGCTTGGTTATACTAGATTCGACCTGTTCCAAAGCATCAAGTCAGTTGAATACGTGATGCCAGGGGTTTTGGAGAAGTTGACTGGCTTATGTTAGTACGTGTGGAGTTGGAAAAAGACGTCCACCTAGAAGAGTGCAGTAACACAAAGCTCCTGTGCCAGGGTATTTTCCCTGGGATGCTCTGGGCTCCGTTTAGCCTGTACCCACCACCCGTATGAGACAAGGCATCAAACCTGAGCCTTCCTCCCAGTTCGGTGGACCCACGTCCCCAGTAATCCTCACTCTGCCGAGCCTGAGCATGCTCCCATTCACATTGGAGCAGACGAAATGCAGAGGGGAATCGCCGTGCTCCTTTGCACCTTTCCCAGCTGAACTCAGGATCGGCTTCTTGGAGCAAGTCACTGCCCCGACAGCCCGAGATCTGCTCCCAAACACGCTCACACAAAACACCTGCAGCCAGCAACCACATGCGGGCACATTCCTAGAGCCCGAGAGCAGGACTTGAATTTTGAGGGCAGCCTCTGGAGGAGAGCAGATAACCATTACGTGAACAGATACAAGATGTAACAACGCCCATCAGACAAACAGCATCACTGCTTCCCAGAAAAAGACAGTGGGCCCCAGTGGATTAAAGTGCTGGTGCCACTGGAGCCCGGGTGTCCCCAACGCCACCCTCACAGCCCCCTCCAACAAGAGCTTTCTGGGCTCAGCTCACCCCCTCCCTCCGCCTGCTGCCTTTAGGACAGCATGCAGCACGACAGCTGGGAAACCCAATCTGGTCCAAATTTTGTTACAACCCTGCTGGTTTTTATCCTTGTTTACCAGCATTAATTTTAATGGCTTTCCCTACATTGACTTTGTCCTGAACCAGTCGGAGGAAAATTCCTGCTCACTTGCCTTCTGGAGAACAGCCTGGGTAATTTTCCCTTGTCACATAAGGGCCCGCCTGGGCTCCTCGGGAATGATCAGCCACACTGTGTACTTTGTTGTGGGCAATAAACTTCCCAAGGCTGGGGGAGGAGGATTTACATATCCCGAATACACTGTCCGTTCTTTGTTCAGTTGGGTTCTTGGCTTGTGCTGGTCCAGCAGGTGGAAATTTCTTCCTCCTGTTCAGCATGGAAGGGAACTACTGAGCCTGCTTCCAGGCAAAGTCGAAATCTCCCCAAGTCTGGGCAGCTTTGGGCTGGGTTCGTTACTGGCCATCTGAGTCCCATTTTCCCCGGGAATCATTAAAAACACTTGTAAAACAGGTCCTGAAAGAGATAACGGTGCTAGAATACGCATGGAGAATGTTTCAGAGAGGTGGGGAGCAGGAAGAGAAGACGCCTTGTCCTCCGCACCAGCCCTCTGCTCTGCGATGCCCAACTCTGCCCACGCTGGCAGAGTTGGGCGTCACCCAACAGGCAGTGCCCCTCTTTGTGCTGTCTCATGTGTCCCACCCACCTTTATTCACAGCAGGGAGCAGAGGCGAGGACGATGCAATGCCTGAGCTTTCTCTCTCCTGTCCACTCTCCCTCTTCTCATCTCCGGCTCCTTCCAGCCACCATCTTGGCTTCCTGAAGAAAACATCACAGCTCCATCCAGGCAAGAAAAAGATTGTCCTTCCCTTTGCTCACCAGATGCTGTGAGCTGTGGTCCCCCTCCTTTCTCCAGCTCACAGAAAGGTGTGAGGGCTCAGGCCATGGGAAGGAAGAGAAACACTCAGGACTCTCTCAGCGCCTTTCTCTCCCCATTAAAAAACCAGGGCAACAGCTCTTTCCACCGAAGAAATGCAAGGGTTCAATTCAGGCATGTTTCCAAAGTTATCTGTCTCTGACAGCACAAAAACAGGAATATGGTTACACCAAGGGAAGTTATTTGATGTACCACATGATGCCCATACTTCAAAAGTACAGATGTTCCCTCCACGCTCCAAGGGGCAATTTGGAAGACAGAGGGCTCAAAAAATCCCACTATATCCAACCACAAGCACCTGGGCTGCTGTAGAGAGAGTGTTGCCATGGAAAGATGACGGAGGCAGCAGAGAGATGGCTGGAGTACTCCTACCAATTAACATGAAGAATTTTGACTGCTCTGCTCTGTTTTCTGCAAGAGCCTAGCAACCACCTCAAAAGTGTTCTTCACACATCTGAGAAGTGTTTAGCAGGGTCACATGCCCAGTAAGCTACGCGAGCAGGGAGGGATAGCTCTCCAGACGAGGCCCCTTGAGCACGGGCACACTGCATGTATGCAGCTTGGACACCTCAACTCCTGCTCCAGGAGGCTCAGGCACTCGGTACAGGCAGTCATCGGATCACACAGGACACCAGAGAGACCGCAGGGCGAGGGAGGGGGTGACGTGCAGGGGAGAGCCACAGCTGCAGGGAGAAAACGACCTGAAGAAGGAACTAGATGTCCTACTTTCATGGGGCAAAAGAGGGCAGCTTGTCATTGCTCATTTCAAAGGTCCTGGCTGGAGAATCCCCGTCACCGGCAATCCCTTCTACATACAAGCAAACTTGCAGCCTGCTGCATGGGTTCACTTCAAATGCACTGTTTCCACAAAGACTCCTGCTACTCTGCCCTAATAAAGCAGCAGAAGAAACAAAGCCTCCAAGATACTTCACAACATCTCTACTAGGCACTAAAGAGTGAGTGACCCGGAGTCAGAGGCCACCGCATCCTACCTTCTTCCAGCCCCCTGAAGTAACGAGAAGGCAGGTACTCCACATGTGCCAGTCTAGCCTCTTCCACAAAAGGGGCACTACGAACTGACAAACAGTTTCTGCCCATTCATTAAGTTCTTGGCATTAATTGATTTCTCTCCAACCAAGCCATAAAATCCAAAGCTGCACGCAAGCATCCTAAAATATCCTTGTAAATCTCAGCCACCACATTCATTAATTACAACCCAGTGATAGTTCAGGCCATTAGTTCTGGATGGTAACTTCATTTATTCCCATGTTAATGCTCGATGTCAGTGGTTATCTCATTACCACTCTATTACTTACCTACTTAATCCATCATTGCAACCCAGGCCGGAAGGGAGGAGCAGAGTTTGCCCTGCATCTGTAGGAAGACAATGCATCAAGTGTAGAGCACCTAGGAATCACAAACAAAACACTTCTCTAATCTGCAGCTGAGGTTATATCTATTAAGAGGAGGAAATGACACAGATGAGTGTTCTTAGGAACACAAACGCATTCCAACATTGAAAAATGGTGGCAATTGAGGATTAAGTTTCCTATTAAATCAGAACCAAAAGCTTTGATAAGAATGGAAATGCATATTAGTAGTAATACAAAAAAGAAAAAAAAATGACCTTAACTCTGCCCTCCTCCTCCTTGGACTCTCCTTCGTCCAAACCCCAGGTTAGACTCAAACAGCTTCTGCCTTTTGCATGCTCAACACTCTGAAAAGGCAGGTCAAAGTACGGGCACTGGGAGCTGCTACCTGCTGAATGCTCCAGAAAACATGCAGGCAGCATTGCAGGTACCACTAGCCCGGAGTGCTAGTGAACATACACCTAAAGCCATGTAAAGATACAATAGTTATTGACACTTCAACGTGCACCCAGCTGGAGTTCCTCTTGTTTGGTGAGCTTCCGAAAATGTGCTTTATCGCACCGGCCGCACTCCTGCCTGTCCCAGGACTTATTCCACTCGCTGATCCAGCCCCATGGGTCTGACTGGGGTGTTTCAGCACAGCAGCTTTCCCTGTCTCATTCCCTCCTCCTTTCCCCAAATAGTCTTGTTGGAGACAGGGTTTCAACCTTCCCCTGTTTGACTGAGAAAAAGAGAAGCCCTTTCTATGTTGACAGGCTGTGAAACCAAGACGTGAGCTGGGGAAAGGGTTCAAACGGACACCTCCCTTGCAGTAAGGCAGGTTCTTTTAAGAGCAAGCAACGCACCTCTGCTCTGCCCAGATAGGATGCCCACACGATCGGGCAGGCGACTGTTTTTTCCTGCTTCTAAGCGACATGATATGGAAGGATTGAAATCCTCTAATGTGGAAGAAGCTAATGCCACAAAAGCAGGGTAGAGAGAGAAGACACAGCCCCAAGATGATGTCAGGAGTGAAATATCAATGTTCTCCTCTGTGACCAGTAAACCTCCAGCTAACATGCCTGTGCTGGCAAAAGTGGGCTCTAAATGGTGCTGTGCCAGAACAATTGACAGGGCAAGCCTGCAAGATGCCACAATCAGATGTGATTAAAAAACCTTTGCTGCCCTGCTCTCCATCCCCTCGGCAATGAAATCCATTACAGGGTGTGGAAAGAAAATTGTTTAAAATGTCCCTGAAGCTGGGTTGTTGACACCAGCGTAGACAGATGGATTTTGATACACCCTTGATTAAACAGCTTTCTGCAGAAGGCAAAAAGGGCAGGAAAGGAGCTGGGTGATGAGCCAGAGGACCATCCCAGAACCGGTGGCTATTGCCCAGGGAAAGCAAGTGCTGCTGCAGGGAAAAGCTGCCCCGTCAACCAGCCAGAGGCTAAAACAGCCTCATCCCCCCTGGCAAGCAGGCTGCAACCCTCTGCTCCGGTGCCAGGCTCCAGTCCCTGAGCTCTCTGCTCCGAGTCAGGCCAGCAACACCACACACATCGCTGCTTCCAGCCTCTGATGAAAGGCTACGGTGAAAGAAAGCAACAGAAAGCCTCACACAGTGCTCATCCAGCAGCAGAGCCAGCAATACTTCCATCTTCCATGGAGTTACACATCACGGGGGGATTCTCCAGGATGCAGTAGGAAACCGGCTCCAAGCGCAGTTTTCCTCATAGGCATTCATAACATCTCTCTTCCTCGTTCTCTCACACACAGATGCTCTTGGACTGATAAGGATTGAACTCCCTTGGCGGAGAGGGGCAAAGATGAAGTCTTCTCGCCCTGGCCATCTATTTATATCAAGCTGGTAGGAACTCGTTATCTTTAAGATCTCTGGCACACACAGCTGCAATCAGCCATCAGGCTGGAAAGTTATTAGGGGTGGGCAAAAAGGAGCCAAAACCACATTAACCCTGTTTTCTCAGGGAAGAAAACAAAAGGCAAGAAGGAAGGGTGTTACAACTGGGTGTGCGCAGCTGTCCAACTCTCAGAGACCTCAGAAAGAGGAAAGCCAGGTAGGACAGAGGGTCAAACATAGCCCAGGAGCTCAGAGCACGGCATGAAGCTACCTACTGCGCCCAGAGCTGAGGTTAAATACATTGAGTGAGCGCCCAGGCTCTGCAACCCAGGGTGCTGCAGGCATAGGTGCGGGTCATGGAGCTATACAAACTAGCGACCACTGCTTACCAGTCCTCTGCCTGCGTAATTCTGGTCTACTCTGGTGGCCAAGAGCTCTGCAGTTGCTGTTACCTGGTAGAGAAGGCTCGCAGGCATGTCCCACAATAAAAGGGGTTTTCCCATCATATATTCCTCAGGCTTTGCGTATGAAGATATTTGACAGAAGACTCCAGATCAGGAAGGAATTATAAATCAGAAAGTATAAGATACTCAGCATCGGCAGCTCCTGCAGTAGTAAAGCCCCTGGTTTTGCACAACATTCATCTCTCGTTCCTAATCTACTTCAGATGGTTCAAACAGAGGCTTGAAATTTTTAATTGCCCCTGCTCCCTCCCATGGCCTGAAAGAAACTGAGGCAAGCAGCAAGAATCCCATACGTAGCATCCACCTTATGATTTTTCTGGGACTTGCCTGCGAGTGCCCTGTGCAAACCTGGCACTTGGGAACCCTCAGCTGCTTGCTTTTATACGCACTTTGAGACGGCGGTGGCTTTTGGTCCCCGTTCTGCTCAATGCAATTCTCAGAGTCCTGGTTCATAACCACAGTATCACTGATCTTCAGATCTGCAAATAGCTGAGGGGCAGCCGAGCTCCCTTCTGAGTCATCAGAAATCCAACCTCGTGCTAACAAACGAGCGGCCCAGCCAGCCGCAGAGAGCACCACGTCTCTACCTTCCCTGCAGCGGTTTAGTCTGGGTAAGTATAATCGTGTCTCCAACAAGAAAGCAGGTGTTTTAAAAATGTGTTCACCAAAGCATTTCCATGTTTTTTAACACCGTTTCACACCCAGCCCATGAGAAAATACAACTGCATCTCAGACAGAGAGGAGGGCCCTTCCACGGGGGATCACAGCCACTGGTAACCCCCATTTTTGCACCTGGGAAAGGATTGGCGGGGGGCGGGAAGCACCTTTATCCTAAGGCTGCCTTAAGCAAAGTTTCACATCTTTTAAAATAGGGCAAGAAGGGCACATTTACTGCTTAGCAACTATTTTCTCTCAAAAAGTCATCGCCCAAAACTTACCGTGGCTATGTGTATGTGGGCATCTGCTCACAAAGACGAAGGAGCAGTTGGTCCTTGCCTTGGTCTCTGATAGTCCGTTCAGAAGCTGACATTTGAGCATTTTATTCCCCCTGCAAACAAAACACATCAGTTGAGCACTCCCAGGGAAGTAGCAGGACCAGAGCAAACTCCCAGAAAAAGCCTTGGCAGCGTTCCCTCCGCTCTGAGGCTCCGAGCGAGACGGAGTAACGGAGCACGACACATGGAGCAACAGAAGCTGAACAACGAACGTGTTACTGCAAGGAAAATTAACAATATTAGGGGGGAGGAGGAAGGGGAAGCACTTGCTCACAAATACTTATTAAAACACAATCTTATCCTCATCTGATCCTAATTCCGATTAAAAAAAAATGGACAGACTGGCATCGCTGCTGGGGCATTCAAGCGATATCGCTGACCATCCATGTATATAATCGCCCACGAGGTCCCACAACAACCCCCTCGCCTTTCCTCCAGCAATCTTAGATGTGTCAGGTTAAGTCACCAGTATTTTTAAGGCCACTCAGCCCCACTCTCCAGGCTCCCAGAGTCCTCTGACGTAGTCAAAGCATCTTCCAGTCACCCCAGACAGACTCCTAGACCAGCTAGCTCACCGTGCATCTTGTTCACCATTGCCTGTCTTGGATACAAAAGGACGCTCTAGTCACAAGTCCTGCAACCACCGTAGAAGATCTCCTTCCACACGTCTTTAACAAAGATCACCAAGGGATGTTCTTCCCATCCAAGCAAGCCCATTGAGCTGGCATACTCCATTAAGAGGAGATAAATCTGCTGCCCTAAATAGGGTTTGGGGGCTTCAAAAGCCAGCTAACCCAAGTATGCCTGCCCTACCAGTAGCTACACCACCACTTCACAGGAGCACAGAGAAGACCAGATTTTACTGAGTTTAGGGGGCATATGTGTAAGAAATCTTGGGAAAGCTAGACACGTGCTAATTGGTTTGACAGACTCATGAAAAAGGCCACCGCTGCTGACCGCCCAGCAAGCAAAGGGCTTGGTGCAGCGTCCCTATCAGTCACTGCCCGTCAAGCCTAATCACATGGCATAATAACATTCCTTAAATATGTTTTACATTTAAAAAAGAATGAAGAACTAGGGGAAAAAATGCTGCAGTGGAAGAGGAGAGTTGAAGTTCAACCACTGCAAGAAACCCTAAAGACAAACACACATTTCACATTTTGAAATCTGTAAGAGAGTTGATTTTCTGTTCCTCAGCTTCAATCGCCTCTTTGCTAGTGAGATTTGGCACTAGCCCAGGTCTCCTGAGGAAGCAGAGGCAAGGATTTTCCAAAGGATTTGTCACCCACATCTCCTCCCGCAACACTCCCTTGGGCATTTTCTAATGAGCAAGGTTCTCCTTTGAAAAAAAATCTGCCTTTAAAACACTGGGCCATGGCCACGAGAAACCCAAGAGCAATATTTCTACCTCAGACGTAGCTCCAAGCCCAGTGTTCACCTGCAAGCCCTGCTGCCCTCCACCTGTTTAAGGAGGATGTTTTCATTATTGTTCAATTTGCAATGAGTTTAGCTTCACGTCCTTCATTGGATTATTTTTATATTTAATGTCCTCTCCTACTCTTCTTTTTATAGACTGGTAATCCAAGTCCCTTGGTAAAGCTGAGTAATCTTGATCAGATTTTAATCAAAGTAAGCCAGAACCTCAGCTGCCAATATTGATGCATCTGCCTTTAAATATTTGAACGATGCCGATTTACCCCGGTGAGGCGCTGGCCCCATCCGTTCAGAACATTTAAATTCCTTCCTATGCATCAAGCTAAAACAACAAGACAGAAGCAGCAACCTGCTGTGAAGGGTTTTTAGTTTATAAAACCAATACCCAGGATTTTAGAACTAAATGAAAATCTGAGATAATCCCTCCCCAAATCCAACCTGGGAAAAGCACTCCGGACAGATCAGTGTCAAGTAACTTCTTAAAACACACTTTTTCGTCTTGTGAAATCTACCATCAAGTTGGAGTCGAAGCGAAATTACCCACAATGCCTCACTCCTTGACATGACCCAGAGAATTCACGTATAGAAAATGCATATTTTACCCATGCAGGCTTCTCCAGGATGGACGTGCTTCTGCTTTGTTCAGCAATGACCCCTGTGTCACTGCCAAACCCCAGCATCCAAAATCAGCATATTAGTTGGAAAATAATGAGATTTCTGGAATACAAAACGTTGGCTTCGTTTTCCTTACCTTTAAAGATGATATCTGCCAGCTTCCCTGCACAGATCAGAAAGATAAAAAAAGCACTTAGATGAAAGAGAGTCTCATCTAATCGCCTGACTCCAGGAGACAAGTTTGAGGTGGAGATGGGGGCTGTCCCACAGAACTTGTCAGTATTTGGACTGCAAACAGTGCCCAAGTGAAGCCAGAAATAGATAATTGCCTACAAGACTCCGGCAAAGGCAAGACAAGCCAGTTACACTGATTTACTTCCACATTTGGGGGTAAACTCCTGAAAAACACCAGGGATTTCGCAGGCTCTCTTTGGTCATTTCCACTGAGACAGAGGTTAAATCAAAGGCAGCACATCTTGCAGGTACACAAGCATCATCTGAGGAGTTGCACCAGCACATCGCAGTAAATCTGCGTTTCCATCCTTACTGCTGGGATGTAAGGTCCTCAGGGTTTGTCAGAACCACGTTCTAGTTTAGACCCAGTCCTGAAAAGCAGAAGAACAACCCAAGGACCTCAGTCCTTCCTTCCCTCAGGAGGTTGAGGTTTCCTACTCACCTGTTCCAGACGTTGGCTGGACCTGCCCTCCCTTCTACCTCCAGCTGGGTTAGCTAATGAGCCAACAAGCAGGCAGGCTGGGATCAAATCCTCTCCTGCTCATGACTGTTATTGCCATCCTGCTCCACAACCAGATGTCTTGGTTTTGCTCTCCACACCCCAGAGTCAAGCTGGAGGAAATATAATCGCCCTCTTGCAAGAGCCCAAGACATAGCCCAGCCCCAGAACTGCGCTTGGATCTGTATAACGTCCTTCATACAAGTCCAGTAAAACCAATGACCCATTCAAGTGAGCAAATACTTCAGGATTAGATGCTGCCCTGCCAGGGACAAAGCCCCAGGAGTGTCGTTAGGATGTTATTACTCATTAAGAGGACCAAAGCAGGGCTGGGCATAAAAAAAAAACATGAGTCAGCTGATGGTTGTAAGGAGAAATTACAAAAAGGCAAAGAGCTAGGGATGAGGAAAGAGCAAGGACTTGTCTCTTTCCCCATGGCTCCTCCACAGCCCTGTGAGTAGAAGAGTGCTCCAGTGGACACAACCCCACCAATTTCTTCCCAAACGGAAGGAACACTAAACAGGCAGCAAAGCCCTGGTGTCACGCCCAGGGACTGACCCCAAACCCTGCAGGTCTGAGGGGTTGCCCAGGCAGAGCTTGCAAATGACTCTTCCCACTCACCACCACCCCAGAATTGATTTTTGGGAAAATCAGTTTGTGTTTTGGGAGGAGTCAGAGGCCATCAGTAAGCATAGAGCTGACAGCATGGAGCCTGCAGGAGCGAAGAAAGCAGGAGGGAAGCAAGGGTAAGGGACCACTTGCCAATCCTCTTAGTCCTAGCAATAGGGAGGTGAGAGACACCAAGGCGTTTAGCAATAAGGGTTAAATCCAAGTCACTGGTGGCTCTTCCAGGCTCTAGACTTGCCAGACAAGCAACCCACATGGCATCAATCCAGCTGCAAGCAGACACTTGGGAAAGCTACAGCAAATCAGCTAAGATGGGACTCAACACAGGTTGCATATTAATAGGCATCGCACGCGTATTAAACCGCCCTGTAAATAGTCTCATGAAGGAGCCTATATGGAGAGCATCTGCAGGGGGGTTAACGAGCTTCAGCTCCTGCAAGCAGACTGCATCTTTTGTCCTTTCATATCAGCTCACCCGAGCATCCCTGATTCAAGACACAGGTTCCTGCAACAGATGGCCTTATTAGTGTAGTGACAAGGAGACAACAACAGGTAGCCTAGACAGTAACTGAAACATTTCACCCCGCTTGCCCCAAAACAGGTTCAAGATCATGCCACGGGCAACCGAGATCAAAGCACAAAAAAGAGATGTCCTGCATAAGCAGTCCAAATTATCCTCACATGCCTTTTGCACTGTTAAGATCTCAGCTGAAACATGTTGGCCAGTTTGGGATGCTGATCTCCAAGATGGTATGAACGACTGGAGACAGTCCAAAGGAGACAGACAACAGTGACTGGAAATCTATAGGAGATGGTTGGCAAGAAGAGATGGAAAGCATTTGTGATGCTCAGCCTAGAGAGGATGGAGACATGGTTACAGTCTTCAGACAAGCAAAAAGGAAGGGGAAATGAAAAACAACTGTTCTCAGCTCTGTTGTGGAAAGGACAAGAAATCCTAGGCTTAATTTAAAACAAGGGACCTTTCAGTCAAACATTAGGAAAAACTTTCCAAGTGTATGAAAAGCAAAAGCGCCAGACAGTTGTCAGATCTCTACTGCTTTCTTCAAAACATCCACAGTTAAATTAAACGCTTTGGGCTATGCTACAGAAGACCCCATAACTCAGCCACGAGGCAGTCAAGAGAGTTACGAGCTCATTCTGCACAGAGCAGCAGGAATGGAGAAGCAAAGCTGGGTCTGCTAGGGTTGCGGCAAACAGATCGAGAAGCGCAGAGCAGCAATATCCACCTGTCAAAGCAAAGCCCTGCTGAAGTCAAGAGGATGCTCCAAGGGTGTTCCAGAGCTGCACTCTGCTAAGCGACTCACCCACCACACACTGCTCAATTGTGCCATCGGCAAGAGGGACCTCGTGCCCTCGCAGGACCTCCCGTGGAGTCTCAGGTGCTCTTTCCTCTGGCACCGTGCAAGCCTTGCTCTTAGCTGGTGGCTCCATCATTCACCTGTGCTGAGACAGTCCTATCTCCAGGTCAGGCCATGTGTAACTCAGGATCGAGCCCCCAGGATGATTCAAGCACTTCATGGGTGCCAAAGCAAGGCAGGAGCACGCGGTTGGGTGTTCTCATGAGTCAGAGAAGAAAGTTTTGGGATGTCCATGGTTTTTATTTATATATTTTTACATGTATCTCTCTCTCTCTCCAAATAGAACTCTCCATATATATCCAACCAAATAAAACTATATATTTTTAATATATCCAACCAAATTAAAAAAAAAGAAATATTTATCTCCAACCAAATAAATCACAAATACAGAAGCTCTTCAAGCCTGAGGCAAATCTGGCTGCCCCCAAACTCTCCTGAACTTTGGATTCTTTGGAACATTGGCAGGAGCCCAGGATTTGCACCATACTCCTTGTATTTTTGTTTTTGCACGTCTTGTGCAGGTAAAAACCACAGCCATTTTGTTGGCTGCCTCATCATGGGGCCCGCCCTATTCCAGATACATTTGCTGGAGCTAATTCCTGTATCCTATCTTCAAATTTGTCCAAGCCAAAACTTCTTCTTGTGCTCCATGGCCCAAACCTCCCTGGATTTGAGCTCTTCATATATTTTTGGCTGGATCTGTAGTTCAGGGAGCTGAAAGATGCTTGGAGAAACCAAACTCTGCCTATTTGCCTCAGCACTCTCATCTGAAAACACAGCTTGATACAGATCCACGATAAAGCCTAACCATCCGATGGAGAGTCCCCTAGTGACGTAGATAAGGTTTGCAGCAGGTTTCACTCCAGATCTAGCCATTCCTGCAGACCAGACCTAAATTTTAAGCCCAGAAATATTCCTCCTGAGTTTCTCCTCCCATGTTGACTTGTGTTTGTGTGAGACTTGGCTCAGACCATCACACTCACTGGATTTGCAAGACTAAGTGCAGTCAAAGTCAGCTCATCTCAGAAGAAACTTCTTGACGTCTTCCACCACTCCTTTCCCTGCGTGCATCATGGAAAGACCACGAGACACATCTGCAGTGAACTATTTACCCTCTGCGCTCTGCCTCCTGCTTTGTTTATAGAGAGTTTTAGGAGATTTGTGGGCCTGGTGATGAATTATAGGGAGGAAGACAAACATATTTTACTGTTCTGGGCAAGGAGCGCTGGAATCCCGTGGACATCTGGAGGAATTATTTGCAGAAAATTAACATTGTTTGTCATTTGCATGATGAACTTCTGGATCTCAAATGAATGATGGGGAGAAGCCGGTGGGAGATGTTCATTATCCCTGATGGAGTGAAGCCCCTTGACATGATGCTAAGGTCGCCATGATCTATGGACCTGCTGACTGACAACTCCGAGTGCTCTGGAATTGAACACACAATATAACTGGGGGCGTAAGCGATCTGCCACATTAAATGCCGAGGCGTTAATAATTGTTGCTTGCCTCTGATTGCCGGAGTTTCGGATGCACTTGTTCTGGCTGCCTCATAGGGCACGCGCATTAACTCCTTCCTGACTCATTTCAGAGGACACAAAATTCAGTCAGAAGCACTTGCAGGTATCCGGGCAGCCTCACGGATTAAAACTTCCAGGCTTTCTTGTTTATCTCTTGATGTGCCTTTCGGGAACATGCTCTCAGCAGCTCCCTGACACAGATTCCCCACCTCTGCCTCAGCAGCAGTTACAAATCCCAGCCGGCAGCAGATGACGTGCCTTCACCAGCCCTGCAAGAGAGACACGCAAATTCACAGCATGGCAGAGAAGCCCTCAAAGTTTTCCCAGTACCACAGCGCAGCACACCTCGTTCCTCTGTATGTTAATGTTTGCCACTTGGGAGCTAACTTCAGGTTTTTTCCTTGCGGCTCTAACTTGTGCCGATGCTGGAGAACAGCTCTTCTCGAGAGCTGGGAGCAGCGCTAGCTGCGAGGCAGGGTGGCAGGTACCCAGGAGAATTGTGTCTGAGAAACATCGTCTCGCTTAGGACATGGCTCTTGGTCTTTCAGCATCTCAGTTTCTTCCTCTGAAAAGCTGAAATATTCTCTGATCTGCTTCAGAATTGTTGCTCCTGAGTCAGTGTTTCCCAAACTGGGGGGCGAGGTCCCCTCTGCTACCTAAGGAAAGAGGCATAGCTGTGGTGCAGAAGGGATGTGAGGTCTCTCCAGAGGAGCGGTGCAGGTGCATCAGCCATTACAGCCTTATCAGAGAGGGAAGCAAGAAAAGCAGAGGGCACTGGGGCCCGGACCAAATTCACTCGCAGAAGCACTGCCTCAAGTGCTTTTGTAAGCTCCTCTAAATTCATTTCCCAGTGCTTTCACCCCCTTACCTCTAAGTAGAGATAGCAGCACTCCCCTTCCTCCCCCTCCTCAGGGCTGGGGGACTGACAAATCTTCCCCTCCTGCTCCTCTACCCCACCAAAGTCTCCTAATGCATGCCAATGCTTGAGCATTTTCCATAGGCTTTCCAATTTTCTTCACTGTTCTTTTATGCTTTAAGCAAGATAAAGGACGTAAGAGCTTTTAGAAATTACGAATGCTGTAGCTAAAAAGTTGTAACTACTATAAAGGGTCTCATACTCCTGCTTTTTCCTTCTCTCCCTGTGAATATTACATGCTTCTTTACATAATGGCACAATTTCATAGTAAGAGTCATGCCAGGTACCCCTCTCCAGCCTACCATTGCCTGATCAGAATATTTTCCTGGTAGTTCGGGAAGACAAATTCACAAACATTTCTGAGGCAAGAAAGCAGGAGAATGTATACTTGCTGAAAGATGTAATGAAAAACCCAAATGTTTTGGGCACCAGGACCACCCCAGCATCACCACATGATGAGGAAAGCAAGGGAAATCCTCTGCTGTGGACCACAGCCTCCCCAGGAGTGCGAGGGGACAGGGATCTGAGGAGAGATAATTACACTGACAATATTCTCTGTGCAAAGGTACTGCAAAAATATGCTGACACCTTTTCTTATATCAAACAAAGCACTGCACTGATTAGCACGGGCAGAAAAAATCAGCCCCTGCCTTTCTGAAACACCTCGAGGCCATGATGCGACACACAAGTGGACGAGACGATGCAGTTTCATTTCGCCTGGGAGATGGGAGACAAGAGCACCCTATAGATTTGGGGCAGGCGTGGGAGAGCCAGCACCGTACCCACCAGTGCTCTGCGAACAAACACAGCCCAGGGGATGGCTCCACTCCAAGCTCTGTCCCCCCTTACTGGGACCAGAGCTGAGACAGGGAAGAAAAATGAGCATCTGGAAGTCCATATGAATAAGCTAATGCCGCAGGGCTGTCAGTCATGTGCTAATACCCTTAGCTAAAGAAGCATATTGATCCTGATTGCCTGGAATTGCACTTGAAAAGGGCTGGGTGACATTTCCAAGGAGACACGAGCTACTTTCAAGTCAATTAGCAGCATCGGAGGATTCATGCCGAGGGGACACACTCACCTCTGAGGAATGCCAGGAGAGAATGAGAATTGAATTAAGCCTTTTCATACACCGAGAAACAAATCCTTTAATGGCCTGTAACAGCTGACGGGACGCCCAGGGTCGCCAAAAGCATGCTGGCAGCGGCTAGGTGAAGAAGTTTCCCCGTGATGAAGCTGAGGACTGCAGAGCGGCTGAATCCTTGCTACGGGCCCAGGAGGGCATGCAGAGCCACGCGGGGTAATCCTCTAGGTAAGGGAGCAGAGGGAAGCAAAGTTTAAGTTCCATGTCAACAATGCATATAAAGCTTTTCATTCCTCTCCAGGTACCTGACCTCCCTTGGGGCTCAACAGGAACACCACAGCCAGCAGCACCTCACGTACGACCGAGCAGCATGTGACCCTCGTGGAATAGGTATTTAGATGAGGTCTTTTGCCTGCTCCCTTCCCCAGAAGATCACATGGATCCCAAAGACTCCTTCAGAGCCTAGGATCCCAGACAGGTTTGAAACCAGCACAGCAAATCCGAAGGCAGAGAAATGAGGGTAACTTGGCAATCCCTCTGATTTTTCTGCTTGTGGGTACTCTGACCCACATTTAGTTTCCATGGTTCCTTTTATGTTCCTATAAACATGAGGCTTGTACCTGAATTCAAGGCTTTCTGGACAGCTTTACAGAGATGATTTCCTGCTCTCTTGCAGCAACTGCGGTCGTTCTGTCTCACAAGCCAAGGAGCACAACCCTTCGATCCCTGTGCAGGAGGGCGAGGAGCTCCAGTGAAAAGCCTTTCAATCCACTCTGCAAGGTGAAAGTGACCCCACCAGCTACAGAGCGACCGAAAAGCCTCAGACCTGAACAGGTCCCAGGAGTGTTTAAATCTTCCCGAGTATGGCACAGGGAAAAGAACTGAAAAAGAGAAGCCAGCCCACCTGTTTTCTTCAGCCTCAGTTCTGCAACGAGCTCTGCAAACTCTCAGACACTGTGGGTTTCCTTGGGATAGCATCCCTCAGTCATGAGCCCAAAGCCATCTTCAATATACTGGGAACATCTGGAGGCCCCAGAAAGGCCAACGTGTTCTTCTGAATGTTCCACCAGCCCAGGGAAAGCTGTCCCTTGCCCCCACCTTCCAAAGCCAAGTAGGTCAGCCTAAGCCTAAGAACCAAATCATGTCCTCAGCCCCTTCCTCATCCACCCACCGACACCAGGGATGCTGCAGCAAGAGCTCTAACGGGGCTAATCCTTCTGGCAGGAAATCACCGCTGCAGCACAAGTTTTACTGGGCGTGTAATCACCAGATTTGCTACCCGTCCTCGCCACGATGCAGGTTTTCCTAGTCCAGCACAAACCAAGACCCTCTCGGTGCTCTCCTGGCTTTCTCCCCTCCCCTCTTCTCCCCACTGCTACAGTCCTGAACTGAGGAATAGAGACAGCCAGCTCCAGTCCCAAAGGAAATCAAATGGAAGTTGTTCCTTTCAACTCAGCTGAAGAAAAGAGCCCGTGTTTATAAACCTGCAGGCTTCCAGCAGAATAAATGAATCTCCTAATAGCCCCTGCAGATAGGAGAAGACTTGGGAAACGGATTCTCCCATGGGTTCACCAGGGAGCGTCCCTCCGAGTTTTTAACCAAGCATTTTCGCATCAGAGATCCTCGCACGGCCAGTGATTTTCCAGAGCAGAAAATGAAAGCAGAATTCCAACACACATCCGCCGAGTCCTGCAGAGCCAGAGCCCCCATCCTTTTGGTGACAGAGGTTACGCACACCTCCGACCACAAATGTCTATCCAAAGCACAGCCAAAAAGCTTAAGAAACACATTTTCACTAGAACGACACAATGCAGGGTGTCAGGCTCATTTTGCAAGGACTGGTAGGAGCCTGGATCTCAATTAAAGCTAGCAGGGCTCAAAATAGCCTTTTGCAGTATTTCCAGCCTGTAACATAAACCATGGGTCATATTACTGAAAGCACCCGAGAAACACAAACGTCTGAGGCTCAGCTTCAAAGTGACCCTTGTTTCAACACCCGCATATTTTCCTCCGTGGATGGAATACGGTTAAAAGCGACACATGACTACCATTTAATACTAAAGAAGTCAACCAGACCATACTGATGCAGACAGAGGCTACGCTTACAGGCAGAGAGCAGATGCACAGAAGTGACTTTTCCAAGGCTATACAGTAAATCCAAAGCACAACAGAGACTTAACCCCAGGTCTTCCAAACTCCCCCTTTTCTCCCAAACCACTGCACTTTTCTTTCTGCTTGCTGTTAAAAGCCAGCTGCAGGGATACAGTATGGCTGCATGGACATGCTCAGCAACCACTCTGAGGAGCACAACCGAGAGAGAGAATCCACTCCCTTTGTGAGATGGGAAGAAAGCGGAAGGGAACAGCAGGGTGCTCCTGACAAGATGGGAAGGAAAGCAAAGGGGGTTTATTTTTTGCCCTTACTGTGAAGAGATGTCTGCATTTCCCTTATTAACAGCAAGGCTCAGCCCTAGCTAGAGAACAGCAGGAGAGGCTAAAAAATTGGGTCTTTTCTTTTGGCACCATTTCTCTGTAACTATCAAGTATGAGCTGTTGCCCACGAGAGCAGCCCATTACGTTTCTGGGCTCTCTCACTTAGCCAAACTGGTTGACTTAATGACCCCTTCTGGATTTCAAACAAAGCAACATCATCCCCCTAACCAGCAGCAGCCCAGAAGGACCCGCTAAGGTACTAAGCCAGTGTAAAACATGGGACAAAGTCAACTTTGATTGTTCCAGGGTCTGTGGGGGCACAGGGAGGGTTCAGCTCACTTCCAGGCCTGAAGGACCATCAATTCATCTGTACTGAGATGCCACCATGCGGTGTCTGCCACGATGCCTATAGGGTCACGGATGCTGTAGGAAGGGCGTGGGGACAGACAGAGGCACCAGAGGTGGATGGCTTCACTGGCCAGGTGATGAGCCGCTGGGTTAATGGTGGGCTCCGTGCTGGGTGGGTGGAAAGGGAGCGAGAAGATATCTGGGAAAGCTGGAGGGATAGGAGAAGGGGAGGACCTGCATAGAGTTTTAAAACTGTTTGCTCTGGCCCTAGTTGCCATTATAAATTTCTTCTACCCTTGGCAAAGAAGATGCAAAAACTAGTACGAAGCTGGAGGAGGACTCAAGTCATTTATTTTTTTTCACGGCTTCAATTCTCCTCAAACCCCAGCAATCCCCATTGCAGCAGCCCCAGTGAATCCAACGACCCCAGGAGTCCACATGCCCGCATCAGGAAAGCGCTTAAATACACACGCACCCCCAGGGAGATCTTCCCCCTACCTTCTCGTATCTAGACCTGAGGGCTCAGCTGTGTCTTCTTCCATAGATATTTTTATGGAGGCAGGGGAATTAAGTTTTATTAAAATAAGGGCTGTGATTCTCTCTGTCACATGCTCCCACGACACGGGAGTTCAACATGACACGTATCACCAGGAGGGCTACCAGTAAAATTGCAAGAACTAGCAACCAAAAGACCTAGGTTCAGGCCAGAGGCAAGGAAAAGACACAACATGACAAGGGGCTGAACATCTTGTATTGCTCTCACGTGTGTCCTCAGGTCAGGTGTGGAGCAGAGACAGTGAGGCAGACAGCAATGAAACAATGCTGGTCATGTTTTCCTTGCCCTGTGCCATTCATACTCTAAGGCTGTTACAGCTGCAGCCACGTGTTCCCCACACAGCTACAGAGAGAGAGGATTTTATTTCCTCTCTAAATCTAAACCTCTAATCCAAAAACCTATGGATAAAAAACAGGGTTGGGAAAGGAAACCACATCCAGCTTTCACCACCCAAGAACTAGCTGCGCAACAGCCTGGGTGCCAATAGGACAGAGATAACGATACTGAAGTGGATAAAATCAATTGTTCTGTAAGAGCTTTATGGGACCATTAGTTAATTAAGCTGCTAACAGATAAAGGTCTATATAAAAAGCTCTGATCACCTTCAGCACCCAAGATTAAAGAAGAGGAGCGGGTTTTGGTGCCTACCCCCTGCCTACCTGCAGAATGCAAACCTATTCTTCCTCTGCATGCTCTCTACTTTCACAGAGCAGCAAGAGTTAAAAACAAATCTACGCTCCTTCAGCAAAAGCAAAGAACACTGCCAAACACATGAACACCAGGGAGAAGGCAAGCACAAGCCCGCGGCTTGCAAGCTGCCCAGCTTTATTATTTCTTGAAACAAAGACATCACTTAGCGCAAAGATTTTTCAAGAGGCACAAGGGATGCAATACCTGCGATGAGTCCCTTCCGGACCCGTCGTCCTCTTGGGAGCATCATTTGGAAGATGTCGAGCAGCTTTTTGCTTTGCCCATCCCCAGCCCACCAGCAGCCGCATCCCAGCTTTCCCTATAGATGCTGAAGTGGCCTCATTCTTACCCAAGGAATGGTGGACCTACCCCATCCATGCTGTGCTCCAGTGGTCTCAGCAGAATTAAACCCAGGCAGAATCCTTCTAGAGAGTGCTCCCCTCCAGAAGGTGACCTGAAAAGGAAAAATGGATTTTTCCAAGAATGGATGGGAGCAAAGAGGCATTATTCTCTAGACCTTCAATAACAGGGCATTCTCATGAAAACCAGAGCATCATGAGGTCTCAGCAAACAGGAAAGCCAAGGACTGCAACTACCTTTTTGAACACCCTTGAAGATGCTACAGGACTAAGCAGCGCTCTCCTCAAACCTTGCCCTTCCAAAAGTGACAGCTTCCCAGGCTACCATTACCCCACTGGTAACCCACAGAGTCCTTGTAACCACATTCCCATCCTTACATTTAAATCTCACTCAGGAGCAGAAGCCAGAAGTTAAGTGGTTTACACACTTCTGCTGCGATGAGTAGCATCATTTTCTCCTGGCTCCCCACGTGAATTACAGCCCCCCCTGGGCAGTGCAGAATTGCTTTTGAAGAGCAGCTAGAAACACTTCAGCACTTTCTGAACAGATAAAAGGAGAGCTGTCGAATCCAGTACATTCTGGGGAAGAGAGAGATTTTGCTTCCCGACGGCTGTTTGCAGCGCTAGCACAGCCTGCCTAGGATAGCATTAACCACCGTCGTGCTCCAGCAAAGTTACCAGCACCACCCCACGCTTGTATTTGCCACAAGACAACGTTACTCCAACAACCTCTGGTTAATATGCAAACCCCAGCAAACTCGTACACCTCCTGCTGCCATCCAGTTTTTCTGAGGCTCTGACTCCCAATGCGCTAGAGTCAGAAACAGGCCCTGTTTTCACAGCTGGTTGGAGGGCAGAAGCCAGAAAGGCTGTAAAGAGGAGCTCCGGGGAGGAACATGCAGGCACATCCCAGCACTTCTCTGAAACAGAGCAGTGTGATGGGCTCCTGGTACATCACAACAGCACGGCACGGATGCAGAGCAGTGCACCGGTGCCAGTATGACCCCCATAGGGCTAGCGGCACCCCAAAACCAGCAATGAAGCCATAGGACTGAGCAGTAGCATTTTACCCCTCCTCCCTCTGCGTCTCACTTATCCCAATCTCACAAGGCCTTGCAGCAATGCACAGCTCAGGAACATCCTTCATTACTTTGTTTAAACACTTTCCAAACCCATTTAATCTTTAGCATCCACAGTATCCCGTAGCAATGAGTTCCGCAGTTTGCCTACACGTCACGGCAAGCCATTTCTCCTTTTGAAGCATCCACAAAGTCATTTCGCTGCAGATGCAGAATGAGATGAAAAAGCAGGAGGCAGTTCAGAGGAGAAGAAATAAAACCGTCACAGCTTTAGGAAGAAGAACTGGCAAGGAAAGGTTAAATGAACTAGGTTCATTCAGCCTAGAGAAAAAAAAAAACAGAGAAGACTAAGTCACGGAGGCATAACAATCTTCCAGTAGCTAGCAGGTTATTAAGACAGCAGTCGATTGTTCTCTGTGTTCACAGTGGCAGGAGAAGAAGAAATAATTTAACTCGGAGCACAGAAAGCTGAAGTTTAGACATTAAAAAAAAAAAAAAAAAAACTTTCTCACTAGAATAGATACCAGGGAAGTTGCAGAATTTTTCACCAGAGACACCTATGGAAAGGTTAAACAAACACCTGTGCAGAGGGGAAAGGTGTAATTGATGTTGCCTCAATGCCGGCGTCCGGAGTAGATTATCTGCAGAGGCGTGTTCCAGCCCTCCGCTCTGTGATACCAACAACTAACTTTCAAAATGCTGTCTTCATGCATTTTTAATTGCATTTTAATTTTTGTCCTCGTATAGCTTGAGACAAGTGTAAAAAAAGAAGCCGTGTCTAATAAATCAGAAATTGCATGTTTTCCATTTCTCCAATGTAATAAAAAGATGTAAAAGTTCCAAATCAGAATAGATATATGTTAAGCTATACAGTCGCGCCAATAAATATGTATGGGTGTCGCGTCCCCTTCTGCTTTGCCAAAAATAGTACCAAATTATGCCAACCAATGAGAAACTATGTTTCATTAGGAAATGAACTTTAAAATACAAGATTAAAACGTGTTTTTTAAATCAAGATTTCCTGCTTGTTGATTTAAATCATGATTAAAATGGGTGATTTAAATCAACCATCCTGAACAAAACATGCATCTTTCTCAAGTCTTTAGGGTGGAGAAGACAGTGGTATCCTGAAGATCAGTCAGATAATTCTAGTTTCTACTGCTCTGCTCTTTCCCCAGCTAAGCAGTCCTACCACATTCGTCTTCTCTGAAGAAAAAGCAATTTCCGTACCCAAGCCTGACACCCTCAATCCCTTTCATTACCCTTCCCTGGACCTTGTGCCTGCACAGTTCTCCTGCCCAAGGAGCATCATCAAGAAATTTCAAGCCGACACAGAATCCGTCTCAAACAAACTTCCCTGTGACAATTATAATCAGATCCTCCCTGGATGCAAATAGCGTTTCTGAGCGTGGGCTCCAATCACGGCTCGTGAATAATTACGACAGGATTTCAAAAGCCGCCCTCAAGAACAAGTGGAACGTGGAATCAACATGCCTTCTCGCGGAGCTGGAAGTACAAGAAGGGAACTACCTGCCAGCGAGACGCGGAGCAGAGAGGCCCAAAGACCTTGTTACAAACGGATATTGGATATTTCATCCCAGAGTTGGACCTGTGGCTCGTGTCAGGGATGCACTGCACCTTCGCCAGACCCCAGCTGCTTCCAGTGTAATCTCGAACATTTCAGCCCGGGGTGGCTGAGCGTCTTGTCTAAGCCTTCTGTCTTCTTCTTCTCCTCCCAGCAGGTGTCCTCTTTGTTTCTTTGGACAGGGCAGCTTGACACATATTAGACAAAGAGTGGAGTTGGTCTAAGTGAACTTCAGCTTGTGCCTAAAGAAGCCACAAGGTTTATGGGCTTGAGGTAGCTCTGGAAGCCCCATTGGGAGCTACAGCCATACCTCACAGGTTTAGGTGGCACGCTGCCAAAGCCAGTCTCCGGCTCCAGGAACAGACACAGCCAGGTACTTTCATCTGTGGCTCAGCCCCACCAAGCAAAAGGAAGGTCACGGTCAAACACAGCAGAAGAGCACCACCAGGCATCGCATTCCTAAGCCACAGTCGAGAGCATCAGTGTGCCACAAATGGTGGTGGCTCCACTCCACTCTCAGCAGACGACATCAAGTTGCATGGGAGTGTTGATCTGCTCGAGGGTAGGAAGGCTCTGCAGAGGGACCTGGACAGGCTGGATCAATGGGCCGAGGCCAACTGTATGAGATTCAACAAGGCCAAGTGCCAGGTCCTGCACTTCGGCCATAACAACCCCATGCAACGCTACAGGCTTGGGGAAGAGCAGCTGGGAAGCTGCCTGGAGGAAAAGGACCTGGGGGTGCTGGTTGACAGCTGGCTGAACATGAGCCAGCAGTGTGCCCAGGTGGCCAAGAAGGCCAACGGCATCCTGGCCTGTATCAGAACTAGTGTGGCCAGCAGGAGCAGGGAGGTGATCGTGCCCCTGTACTCGGCACTGGTGAGGCCGCACCTCGAATCCTGTGCTCAGTTTTGGGCCCCTCACTGCAAGAAGGACATGGAGGTGCTGGAGCGTGTCCAGAGGAGGGCAACGAAGCTGGTGAAGGGCCTGGAGCACAAGTCTGATGGGGAGCGGCTGAGGGAACTGGGGGTGTTTAGCCTGGAGAAGAGGAGGCTGAGGGGAGACCTCATCGCGCTCTACAACTGCCTGAAAGGAGGTTGTAGCGAGGTGGGGGTTGGTCTCTTCTCCCAAGTAACAAGCAATAGGACAAGAGGAAACGGCCTCAAGTTGCGCCAAGGGAGGTGTAGACTGGACATTAGGAGAAATTTCTTTACTGAAAGAGTGGTCAGGCCTTGGAACAGGCTGCCCAGGGAAGTGGTTGAGTCACCATCCCTGGAAGTATTTAAAAGACGTGTAGATGAGACGCTTAGGGACATGGTGTAGTGGGCATGGTATGTTGGGTTGATGGTTGGACTTGATGACCTTAAAGGTCTTTTCCAACCTTAATGATTCTGTGATTCTGCAGACCATTCTGGTCCAGGGATGGGCAGGCCACGTCTCCAAGGTCATGTCACAGGCTTCATGTAGAAGAAGCTCCCCCAGAACTCTGAAGAGAGCTCCAGACTCCAGAGACCATTTGATTTTTGGACTACTCTGCCAAGACCACCAACAGAAGTGCAACAGAACTAGGCTGAACACCAGTTCATTTCCCTGGGGCCATGGACACAGAAGGGACTGAGATAGAAAGCAAAGCGCAAAGTGTACACCCGTGGCCAGAACACCTCCCAGCTTTCTCTTTCCTTTCCTCCAAATCAAAGATGAACCTGTGGTTCCGAAGATTCCCCAAATGGCTTCCACCATTTTTATTTATTTCTTATTTATTTAATTGACCTGAGCTACAGAGGAACAGAAAGCTGGCAAGAAAGCTGAACTTCAGTTATTGCAAAGCCAGAATGATTCTCCAGACAACACAGGTAGAGATCCAGCCTACCTGACTGACGTCTGTGGGCCACATGGAATATCCCGGTGCCAGAATCTGCCTTTCCATATATGAGAAGTGGAGGGAGGTACCCTGAGCTGAACAAAGAAAACTTGCCAGCAATAATGTGCAAAATGGAGGCAACTTGGTCAGCCCAAGACGATAGATCTGGGAATCACAAAGATCTCAACCCCAGTTAGTCCGTCCAGAAAGGCAACACCTCATGGTCATTTTAACTGTCTTGGTGGTGGCAATTTTAGTGGAAAAAGAGTAGAAGAAAGGCATCAGCAAGGATTGAGGTGGAAAGGAGACGCAAAGACAAATACGAAGAAATAACCAGAGCTCTAAGCGGGAGCGGACAGCCCAGAATCAACTTGAAATTTTCTCAGTGCGTACTGAGATTTCATCAGAAAAAAATAATTCCACCAAATGACATTTCAGCAGGAATCCACCAAAATGAAAATTCAGGATTTCACCACCACCACAAATCGTAATTTTCTCTGGTTTAGCTTTTAAGAGTCAAAAATCAAAGAAGTGCCAAGATTTTGAATGCTTTTTTCTTCTTTCTTCTTTTCTTCTTACCCCTGCCATTAAATGAAACAGAAAGAATGGCACCCAGGCAAGATACACCTGCCCTTCCCTTCCCACCTATTCTAACCTGCCAAGACTTCCTTCTTTTTTAAACAAAACATAATGAGCCTGCGAAAGGAAAACCTAACTTATGTTAAAAATTGCATTTGCACAAAGTCAAGGAATCTCTGAATACAAGTAGAGAATAGAAATGAAAGACAACCAAAACATTACTAAAAATAAGTTTTAAGCTTCCCATTGAGAGAATTCCTTCTCTTGTTCGGTACAGTGGAACCCTTGGCATTTTTTCTTTAAATTGATTGCTGTGTTGTTTTGTTTGGAGTTTTTTACTGGTTTCGTATTTTCCTTTAGCATTAAGCTGGACAGCACAACAGGGCACTGGGCAAGTCAGCCTTGGGATTTCCAGCTTTGGCTCAAAAGCCAAAATCTGTTCTTGATCTCTTGGGTAGAACAGCAAGGCGAGGCCAGAGTGAGCTTTAAAACCAAATTCAACACCTTCCACAGACTGAGAGCACCTCTTTCCGTCTGTCATCCCAAGCAATTCTCCTTGCAGCACGAGAAGCAGGCCAACACCTGAGCATATTTTGCAGATCCTCCTGTGATTTGCAAACTCACCCCCATGATGAGAGAAAGCGGCAGCGAGCTACGGTCTAGTCTGCCTCTCCTGCTCTCAGCAAGCAAACCGACTGCCTGGCCCCGGTTTCTGTCATTAGAGACAGGAGTCGTTAAGAATTCATGCCCACTGCCAACACTGCATTTCTTTGAGAGGTCCTGCACTCAGGCAGAACTAACGAGCAGGCAAAGCAAGAGAACGGCAGTTAAAGCAGAAAACACGCACACAAATATAGCCAAAATGAGAATGCAGACTTATCTGTAGGTCTTCCCACCGCCGAGGTACTTCAGCAGCATCGCATAATGAAATGTTTACCCGGGGGAAAGGATGATTGTCATAGCTTTTATACGGATGGGGAGGCTGAGGTAGGAAGGATCTAACTGCACCCAGACGTACTGGAGGGCTGTGTTCGAACTGGGGCTGGATTTGAAAGGACCGATCCTGACATATTCATTCAGCCGAAGAGATCACAAGGTGAAGACATCACCTAGATGGCTCTGAAGGCTGCAAATTCTCAGCTGTAAAAATAGGCCAGATAATACCTGTCTGAAGAGGATTTACCCTGCCGTACTTGCAGAATACTTTGCAGTCATTGGACGAAGGATTTTATCAAAATACAGCCAGAGGCTGGACGAGAAATTAACCTCCCCCTCTTCCAGCTACTGCAAAAAACCCCTGCTGGTTTCTGGGAGCAGAAGGCAGCGCTTCTTCCTGCATTTCTGTGCGTAACAGCCACCCCGTGGAGCATGTGCTTACCGCTAATAAGAACCCTAACTGCAACGGGAGAGCAGAGAACTTAATCACATATAGGAATAGAACATGCAGAGAAAGGATTCGCAGAGGGACGGGCTCCCTTTGCGCCCGTAGAGCAGTTTACATAACAAAGGATGCTCTTCAACGTATACATTTCCATGTACAGCTTTACTGAACCGTGGCCGCTGGAGAATCGTAACTAAAGCATTTCTCACTCGCATCTGTTTACGTTGTAAGCCGTAATGTTACAGCAGCATTTATTCCTTCTTCCCTTTCTCTGCCCCTGCCTTTTCCCCAAGAATCCAATTTTTTAGGCCTATAACCCTGAAAATGATGAAAGTCTCCCATTGATTTCAATTGGCTTTTGTTTAAGGGCTTGATAGCCGAGAGAAAAATTGAATGATCATTCATTGAATGAGACAGATTTGGCCTAGTTCCCCAGCTGGTGTAAATCAGCATGAGCCCACAGAGCTCAGAGGCTCCCTGCCCTCTGCTGATGACTTAGCCCACTTTTGTGCACGCAAGGAATTTTAATGATGCTGCCCTGCGTTGACGACACATGGACCCAGCGTGCAGCTTTTAATGCTGCTCAACAGCTCCAGCTCAGGACTGTGCATGCTCCACCTCATGCACCTTCGGGGCATCCCACGCCACAGGCTGGAAGGCAGCGTTGGAGCTGCCAGAGTCCTTCCCTGGAGCACAAACCTTTCCACCGCCACGAGGTGTCCCAGTCTACTGGATCTTCACTTTGAGCAAAAGGTAGAAGACCTTGCCAATCCCAGTGTTCAAACCAGCCTGCTCTAGGTAAGTTGTGCCGATACTCTGGACTGTGCAAGAGTGAGGGACAGGGATCTATTTATGTATTTATTTTGCCTCCTTGCCTCTCCTTACACAACAGAGGGAATTAGCCCACCTGGGACCCTGAGAGGAGGTGACCTGCGCTGGCAGCAAGATAAAAGGCACTGGGAGGCTTTGCAGCAGCACGTGCCTGAGGCAAGACAAGAGGCACACCAAGCGTAACTCCTAAGCCATGCTGCTGCTGGAAATCCCCTGGAATTAGCTCCCCCTCGTGATGTAGATATTCCTTCCCTCTATAGCTCACCTGTAGGCCTGCCCAACCGGACCAGGGTGCTCCTGAGAGGGGTAGGAAGGGACCAGGAGAGGACACGGTACACCACAGCACTGCCATCTCAGGGCTAGCAGTAGGTTTGGGGTCTGAATAGGAGCGAAGAGACAGCAGCCAGGGCCAAAGGTAGTCAAACCTCTGCCAAAATGTGTTTTTCCATGAGTTTTCACTTATCTGATTAGAGACATACTACAAGAGACAGTCTGGGGGAACAAGAACCATTTGTCTACAGCCTCCAGCACGGATCACCTGGATCTTTCTTCGCTCACAGAGGAGATTGCTATAGTAGTCCAGGAAAGGAAGGAAAAAGCCAAAGCAAAGAAACGATCAAGCTAAGAAGAGGAAAATCTCCTCTGGCTGGCATGTCTCTTGCTCACCTTGATTAGCCGAGCAGGATATAGACATAAAATTACAATTGCTTCCTCCCTTCCCCCTTGCCCCCGCTTTGTGTGGGGAAGATGTTAAAAACGTCAGGCTTGATTTACCCTGACACTCTGACTGACTCACGACAGCTATAAATCCTCCCCACCAAACGCAATCTCCTCTTTACCTGCTGCACGGCTGCGGATGGCAGGGGGAGGAGGTGGGGAAAGGCAATCTCCCCCTCTCGCTGCACACATCAAGCCGAATAACTTCGTCTTTCACCACCTCAAAAGAGGAGACAGGCAGCTTTTGTTCAGGTTGCTCACGCTTTTGCGCGAGTGTGTTTTAAACAAGGCCATGCGATATCTCTTTCTCTTTGCGGCCGTCTGTATTCATTTTTATGGATGCAGGAGTCTGGGTATGTGCTGGAGCGCACACGTTCAGCTCAATCTGACCACTGCCAACTGCATTACAGCTCAATTTCACCAGGGTGATTAGCTCCAAAAGGAGAAAGGGGAAAAAAAAAATAAACACCAACCTATCCTTGTGCAAACTTCCAGGCAAGAGAAGCGCAGAAGGCAATAGCTGAAGTGTGTTTTGGATAGGATAGCAATAGAAAGCTCTAGCCAGGAGGGAAGGAAAAGAGGTGGATAAAAGGAGAGAGGGAAAGAACTAGTAGGAGAAGTGGATGGGGTGCAATCTGGGATACAGTTCTGGCACGTCTCCAGAGGCCGAAGCAGTTCCTAGAGAATGGAGGTTTTCTTTTAAAAATACTAATGGGCTGATTTGCAGAGCTGCCTGGCTCCCAGGTCTCCCACAGAAACTACTCCTCAAACATCATTAACGTGTGTGCACTGCTGAGAAAGCCTTCCAAATATGACCCCGCAGCCACGCTGCCTGACTGCGGCAGCCGACTCAAACAGAACCTAAACGAGAGATGAAAAGGATCTGCCTTCCCCTGCCCAGCCATCACACACCATCCTCGCACGCCGGTGTTTGCTGCGGCACTGTCATGACTCGTAGGTGGGATGAGATTCGCACGTTCGGCTCTTACCTCTCAAGCCCGCTGCCGGGCCTCAGCCTCATGGGCTTGTGGTGTCCTCCACCTCTCCAAGCCCAGATGTTTCTGGTCAGGACCACGATCTTGCCCAGCAGCATCACGGCCCTTATTTCATCACCTGCCCTGTGCCTCCTCATCCAGTTCACAAGGTCTCGCATGGTGGGAGAAGACTCTGAGGAGATCCATCCCTGAGGAGAGAAAGCACTGTCAGTTGAACCGCAGCAGCTACATCCTCCAGCGCTCAGCCCCTGAGCCCATTTCAAGACAAGAAGATGTAGAAGCAGGCAGAACACGGCCACAGCCTTGCCGAGGGGAGGAGGGAGGAAGCAAATGAGTGATGGGATATCTATGGCCCTCTTCTTGCTGCAAACCCTTCGGTTATGTTCAGCATCCCCCTGGGATCTGCCTTCCATGATGATCTAGTCCCTTTTCACATCTATTCTCCTCTTTTGGACTCCACAGCAGCACATGGCGATGACATACGTATGTAATTATGCACTTCAGAAAAATGGACTTCCCTTCATTTGCTTTAAATCTTCTGCTTCATGAGTTCACCGGGTAACCCTCAGAACTTGAATCACAAGACACTGCAAACAATCATCTGTGCCACTCTTCTACTCCACTCTGGACTGTACGTGCTTGATCAGGTCCCTCTCAGCTGCCTCTTTACTCAACCAACAACACAGCTCAATCAGCTTGATCTCTCCTTGCGCGGAAGCTCCCCTGTACCTTTGATCACGATCTGCACCTTTTTGAGGTCTCCTATATCCTTCCCAAGAGAAGGTGGTCACAGCTCCAGTGGTGGCAATTTTAGAGAGAACTTAATTCTCACCCTCCGGGTAACACGTCTATTCCTGTTTTGACCACCACTGAACATGGGTGAGACATCTAAAACCCATACCAACGTTGGCAGAGAGCTGGCCACCATGCAGAGTTATTGACAGAGCCCAGCATCCCCTTGCCACGACTATTCCAGATACTGAAGGATCAACAAAATTGTTCATGTTGTACTTCCAGGAGGTTGCTGGAAGGATACTTTGTCAAATTACTGAAGGGACCAACAAGACATTTTCTGGAGCTTGGGGCTACTTGTATTTACTAGCAGAACCACTACCGAGTTTATATCTTATCTACAAAAACAAACCCAGAAACCTCTCCATCCCAAGAGGGAGAAAACACCATTTGCACAGTACAATACAGGACAACAACTCCCGGTGACACTGACACGCTGAGCTCCCTTTTGCAATCTCCTGGTTAAGGAAAGTTCCAAAAAAAAAAAAAAATAAATGTGCGTTGTGCAATAAACAAAAGCAGCACAGCTGGAACTCCTGTGATACGGAAGCCCGTTTCTCTGTAGTTATTTATAAACTCTTCTTTCCAATAGTCGGTAGCTTCATAAACTAGAGCAGATCAATACACCCGAAAAGTTAGAGGCAGATCAGAGGGAATTAGATGACATTGGTATATGCATGTTTAGAAATCAGAAGAGAAGAGCTGATCAAAACGTGTAGGTCAAAAAAGCCTTTTTTTTTTCCAGTCAGGTATTTTCTCCATTTCCAAATAAATTTTTCTAGGTGTTTGACATGAAAAAAATGCCTGTTTTATATTTTATTCTCATCCCTGAAACCAAGTAATTTCTGATCTTTCCCAACGAAAAATGTCAGGAATGCAACATATCATGCTTTTTTGGGGGGAAGAGAAATCTGGCACGGGTTATTGTATCTTGAGCCTTATCTTTGCTAATTTTTCACTCAACTCCAGTCACTGCTTTTTTAAGCTGTTCAGAAAAAGAAAAGAAAAAGCATTCTTTTCTCAGCGGAAGCACTGCAGCTTCTGGACAGACGTAGTTATTCTTCATGTGCGAAAAACTTACAGGCTCCAGGCTGCTGAGACAGACCGGAGATCACCCCCAGCCATGGGAATGCGAACACAGCGTCAGGGTTTCTCTTCTGCGAGGCCAGAAACCGAGTCCAACTCTCCAAGTTGCCTCCGAGCCACTTCCCCAGGCTGTCTGCAATCCAAATCGAATCACATCTGACTTCGGGCCAAGTTCAGGAAACTTGATTATCTTTCTCCCTCTATCCGATGGGAGATGGCAGGTTGAGGGGAAAGAGAAGGGAGGAGTGAAAAATTAACACAAGCACTTAAGATGTTATGAAACTGCAATACGCATCTCGAGCCTGCCCCCTGGCCCTCAAGCCCATACATTATTTAACAGAAAAGAAAGCATAAATGAGCCAGAACAATAGCTAGAGGGAGGGAGAGGAATATATATATATATTTTTAATTCCTTAAACCATGCCCATTAGTTTTGTTTCTTATTTAGGATACTGCATTAATCATGCTAATATTTTACAGCCGGGCTGTACACTTTAGCCATTACTTTAATCAAACCCATCAGCGTACCCAAGAACACGCTACCAGGTGGGAATAGCTGCTACCGCTTGCTGTTAATTACTTTGCATTTTACAGCAATCAGCAGCAGGGGCTGAGATCATAATAAATTCATGACTTATGGGTCCATAAAATCATTACCGTAGGAAAATATGTTTTATCAGGCATTCGTCGGGCTGCTGCTCAGAGAGAGATTTCTTGAAGGAAATGACACCCATGAAATTAAACCAATCCTTGCAGTCAGCAGAAATGCTAATGTGGGCACAAACAGAGCCGAGGCTTGTGCGGAGCGGAGGGCTGGGGGGAGCAGAGGGAGGGGAAGATGGAGGAGGATTTCGCCAGCCTGGAAGGAGGGGAGGCATTGGTGGGAAGTCAGCTCTCCCCGAGGCAGGCAGGACGGAGGGAGGACAGAGCACCGGAGGGAAAGGGAAGAACCGAGAGCAGGACGCAGGGCTGCTAAGGGGTCTCGGCACCATCAGTGTCACAGCCCGAACCTGCAGGGACAAAGAGGGAAAAGTTACTCTCATCCTTCTACCGGGAGGGATCCTTCCAGCTGAAGACGCACAACTGATGAGTTGACGTGCAACAGCTTCAAAAGCCCGGGCTATATTCCCTCTCCGATGGCAGTTTTCCAGAAAGGAACACAACACATTCATGACCAAGCACAAAATCTCTTCTCTTAAATGACATGCCTGTGGCTTTGCACATAGGTAACATCAGCTCAGCCTGAACTGCTTATCCCCAGGTAGGGTCATCTGAATCTAAAAGCTTTAATTCAATCACCTAAAATCCCACGCAGGTTACGTGGGATGTAACAGATGTGATCAGTGCAGGACCCACTCCGCATCGAGCACAGCAATGCCATCGCAGTAAAATCGAGAGCGACAGTGAAATCAAGCAGTGTCAAATTGACATAAAGCAGCAATAAAGAAGTCTCAGGATTTGAGAAGCATGAAAGGAGCCTAAATGAACTTCCTGAATATTTTCTAAGTCTTTTCTGCACTCGCATAAAATCCCATGGCACTTCCAGAGTCATTAGCCCTGCCAGTTCCTAAAAAACAAATAAGTTCACTTTTAATTTTTTTTTTCCTTTTTTTTCCCCCCCCAATCTAAGACCAACTGAGTTTTCTTTGGCAAGAAGCCACTGGCTTTTTAAAGCTCTTGTGTTTCTTGGCCTGTGAAAACAACAAAGTGGGATGCCAACTAGAAAATACCCCCAAAGTGTTAAAGCGGCCAGGCCCTTGTTTTTTGCTGTTTGTTTCAGTTTGAAAATACTAAGTAAGCTCAGTCGTAGCTGGTTTGTTTGGTTTATTTGCCTCTTCCAATTACACTGTGCAAACAGGGAACATTATTTAGTGTTATTTAAGCACGAAATTATAACAGATCATTTTAAATATCAAGACCCTAAAAATAAATCTTTCTACCACGGCACAGCAGGTCTAGATCTACTAGCTTGTTAACATCCACTGGGGTGGGCAGATGGCAGGAAAACCATGGTGGAGAGCTCGCCGCGTACAAGATTTGTTGCTTTCCTTTCCGGGGATCATGAAAAAACTGGGCAGCTCAGCTCTAAGACCACACTGCTGGGACTGGTATCGGGAAGGACAGGGGAGGAGAGCCAGCAGCATGGCCAGAGCAAGGCTGATGTCCCCCAGAACATCATCCTGCACAGTACCCTGGACTCTTCCACTTCTCCACAAACCAGAGCAGCAACATCAGCTGAGAGTCACCTGCGATCTCCAGGGAAGATCTCTCTGGGTCTCACCTCCGTGAGAGGTGGTCTATAAGTGGGTTTTTGTTATTCCTTCACCCTGGGAGGTTTTCCTACAAGAAAAGTGTGCCTGCAGCACCCCACACAGCTCTGTGTGGTACCTACAACCCCATTCCACAGAGAATGGGTCCCCACACCCTTGGGCGTAAACCAAGACTCTTGGCCGGACCACATCATGGCTCCCTCTCCAGGCACTGCACCTGGATTTCTTTCCCTTAAAATCTAGGGACACATGGGAAAACAGAAAGAGATCAGCCCATGCTGGCCAAAAGGAGAAGGCACGGACCTACACCGTGGGAGATGCTCCCAGGTCTAGTTTAAGCTCATCAGAGACTTCCACACTATAGCCCAATGAGCCAACACCACGCAGAAATAACAGCCCCAGGACTACGTTAGCCTGATGCCAACCTTCACCCAGCTATCTTATGTTACATCAAAATGCCCTCAGTGTCATATGTGGGGGCTCAGAGCAAGCCCCAGGGCTTACGTTGCGGAAATGCTTATGCCAAAACCTCCTGTGCAGCCCCCATCAGCCACACCAGACAACCATAACCCCACTCCCCAGCCCCGGCCCCATACGGTGAGCTCCCCACAGGCTGCAGCAGAGCCACCCAGCCCCCTCCTCTCCTTCCGGACCGGTGGTGGATCAGAGGTGATGTGCAGACAAAAACTCTTACCCACGGCTTGTTTGACACAAAAAGCAGGTTGCAGCGGAGCTCTGCTGTCCCCAGACACACTGCTTTTTCTTTGCAAGCTGTCTTTACCTTAAGAAACCCCAATCGCTCTAATCCCTGGGAGTAAATTGCTCCAACCACAGCCCAGACAGCTGCTCACTGCTCAGCGTCGCTGGCCTGACTTCAGCCCTGGCTGAGAGGGAATAAGGAAGAACCAAGACCTGCAGCCAGATGCTCCATCAGCCCCTCAGGAGCTTCTAACCGCCCAGGGCAAGTCACAGCCTCTCTGTGTGATAAGCTATTTTTCTTTGGGTTCAGCATCTCTCGTTAACCAAGGGACAGAAATGACCCAGACCACACTTCAAGATCTCTCCCTATCATTTCCCCCTGGCACTCCCCAAGTTTCAGAAGGACAAAGCAGCATAGTGAGACATAAGGGAAACATTTACCCAGAAAATACCACGCTCTGGCCAAGCCTACCTTAACCCTGAAGGAAATAGGCCCAATTATCTGGGCTAGACCCCGCTGTGTGTCCCAGGGCTGGACCCCCACCTTTTTCCTTCCCTGTAGTGGGTTCCAGGTTGGCTGTTACTGTTGGGGCCATAAGTAACCTCATCTGACAGGTACTGCAGCCTGGAGATTTCCCCGTTATGGTCCTACCCGGCTATAAATATCCTTTTCTTCTTCAGGGAAAGAGCGTCTGACCCGAAGTATATGAAGCTTTCTGACAGGCTGGGAAGAGAGAAGAGAAGAAGTTTAAATGTCAGCTAAAACAATCTTCATTTTCTTTTCTAAATTTGCAAAGCTCCCCGAGTCACTGGAGTGAGGCATTTGCCTGTTTGAAGTTCAGCCTGAAAATCCTTTTGCAAAATATTTGCTGAAACACAATAATGTTGGAATTGGAGGGGATTAAAACAGCTTCTGTCCTTGCCCCATCCCTCCTGAAGCCCCTCTTTAAGAGGGTTTCTGTAGAGGCAGGGACTTAGGTCCCTCTGTCTTGAAGGCGCAATACAAAAGGGAGAGCGAAAGAAATAAAAACGTAAAGCTCCTAACATCACTATTATTGAAATGCCTCGTTTGACATTTTGACTGTTTCAATTAGCTAACAAGGAACGCTCCACTTAATCCACCCTCAGATGCTGAAAGAAACTAAGTCTTTCCCTTCCCCCATCCCAGATCCCGCGGCGGCTCCTTCCCAGCCTCCCAGAAATCCCAGCCGGGGTGACGGCTCCTGCCCCGGGGGAGCTGTCAAGCCAGAGCCTGCCCAGCCCAAAGCCGGCTGATATCAGGGAGCATCCTTCCCCCAAACCCTATGTGCCCTCAGACACAGCATCAGAAAGTCTGGGGAAAAAGCAAAAGGACACCCCAAAAAACCAGCCGGTGCCTTTTCTTACCATTTCAGGAAACACAAGAGTAACGTGGTACCCTTACACCATCAAAGAGCTGGCCTCTCTCCCTTATTAGGATTAATCAACAAGGACCCCTTGCTGGTTTGAAAAATTACCCGCAATGACGTGGTACCCACGAGAGAGGACGAAACACCACGAAAACGTTCCCCACCTCCTGCTGGTCCTGGGCTAATTCGATTGGGTTCATTTTATTTCTCCAGGATTTACCCACCGCTGTGAGGTTATGCCAAGGAAACTGAAGTGCTGAGAGCTCTCCTGTTGGCAGGTGTAATGGGAGCTTTCCTCCACAACGCATTTTACCACCTTTAAACACACACACATACGCTCTCCATCCCACGGGTGAGCTGCTGCGTGCTGCTGGCTGGGAGGGGGATTTGTGGCCATTACAGGGGGAACGCTACACACTCCATAAAGTCAGGGCGATTGCCTTCAGCTGGGGGAGCTCTCGGGGAGATTGATGACCCTACCGGGAGCACTTTGCTTACCTTGGGCAGAAAAGCAATTCACCACCTCTTCCGTGGCCTGACTTTCACAGACAGCTCTCCAGGCACCACCGAGAGTATTTTCTCCCAAGTTTGGAGGTGGAGAAAGGTGCAAGGAAGGAATGATGCACGCAATGCCATGCAGAAGATGTTTGATGTCCACGGGACAACATCTCACCCAAAAAACTGGGGTCTTGGAGGCAGTAGGCTCTTACAGACCTCGGTCAGGTGATATTGTCCATCCTTTGCACCTATTTGAGGGGGTCAAGGGGCTGAGAATGAGAAATGTTCTTGTATCAGAAATAGTGTGGCCAGCAAGACTAGGGCAGCGATCGTGCCCCTGTACTGGGCACTGGTGAGGCCACACCTCGAATCCTGTGTTCAGTTTTGGGCCCCTCACTGCAAGAAGGACATGGAGGTGCTGGAGCGTGTCCAGAGAAGGGCAACGAAGCTGGTGAAGGGCCTGGAGCACAAGTCTGATGGGGAGCGGCTGAGGGAACTGGGGTTGTTTAGCCTGGAGAAGAGGAGGCTGAGGGGAGACCTCATCGCGCTCTACAACTACCTGAAAGGAGGTTGTAGCGAGGTGGGGGTTGGTCTCTTCTCCCAAGTAACCAGCGATAGGACGAGAGGAAATGGCCTCAAGTTGAGCCAGGGGAGGTTTAGATTGGACATTAGGAAAAATTCCTTCACCGAAAGGGTTGTCAAGCATTGGAACAGGCTGCCCAGGGAAGCTGTCCAGGTCGAGTCACCATCTCTGGAGGTATTTAAAAGACGTGTAGATGTGGTGCTTAGGGACATGGTGTAGTGGTGGGCTTGGCAGTGCTAGGTTAATGGTTGGACTTGATGATCTTGAAGGCCTTTTCCAATCTAAACGATTCTATGATTCTGTAAGCGGATTTAGGTGTGGAGAACTACCAGTGACTGCGCCTGCTCTAACTACAAGGACTTTCAGGTCCAAACTGGAAAGCCTGAGTCTGGTGGAGAGGAGTACAAGCTGTCTATCAAGCCAAGCCTTGACAGACAGCAGAGCGAGGTAGAGGCAAGGTGTCAAGAGTCAGTAAACGCCTTTTTTTTTGGGCCTAAGACCCAGGCTTCTCCTCTCCTGCCCATAAAGGTGGCCTGGCACAAGTGATGGGACAGATCCTGACCATTTTATACGAACCACGACCTCAACCTGTTTGTTCTGTCCCAACCAAGGGCAATACTCTCCACGGGAGGAGAGCAAAATTGTGCCCATTTAGCATAGCCTTTTCCATTGCTACTTTAATAACTTCCGTAACCTCTGCTTGCCACAGGTATGTCTGCAAGAGATGTAATTTACTCTAAGCACGAGGAAAAATCAGAACAAATACAAGTGTTTCCAGGATCACCTCTCCCAGTACAGCCTGCCTTCCTTTCACACAGAAACCATTGTAAGAGCTGTGCCAGATGCCCCCAGCTCCTAAATACAAACTTAATTTCCATCACGTGGCTCTTCTCAGCAAAAGGTTTCTGCTGTAGTTGAGGAAAACATTTGCGTGCCAGGCAGCCCTTAACCGAGTGCGAGTATGGGCCAGGAGAACAAATAGCTTAAAAAGGTGCAGGAAGGCTTTATAGGAAACTAACCCTAATCCTCTTCTGCAATATCTTGGCTACCTTTGAGTTCCCAGCCCCAAGAAAAGGCACACGGACCGTCATAAACAAGAATAGCAAGAAACCCCACGTCCCTCCATCCAGCCTCCGAGCAGTGCCGGAGTTACAGCAAATAATCACTCCTGCTCAGCTTCGCTTCAGACCAGTCCTGGTGCTTACCTCCTCCATGACCACTGGAAGGGACCAGCACCTTTCTGCTCTAACATGCAGGAGCCTTCTGCTTGTCACCAGTCTCCCAAGTTCATGGCCAGCCCATAACTAGTTGTCCTTGTGCCAACATCTGCTTACTCTGAATAGTTCTTCTCCCTACCGACTATTTCTGCTCCGATATACACGCAGCGCATCACCTCTCAGCCTTGTTTTTGTGAAGCCAAACTGTAAGTGTGATGGGATCTTTGCGCCTCTGAATTTCTCTGTGGGCTCCTTTATACCTGCTCCCATTTGACTTCATTGGTCTTCAGGAAGAGTGGCCAGAGCATCCCCATTATTCCTGATGTGGTCTTACCAAACTAGCTGACAGCAGTGCTAACACTTCTCCCAGTCCACCAGGAACATCTCACTGGGGCTTCCTACAAACTTTGGCTGCAGCTCATCATCCTGGTGCCTCATACTCTTTAGAGAAAAGAAAGCTATGAAGATCCTGGGATGGGCTCTCCTGGAAGGAAAACAAAAAAAATATAAAAAAATCCTAGAGACTGGGGCTGGAGTCCCAACCCTCCCTCACCACAGCTTTGAGACACAGGAGATTTACTCTGTCCTGCAGCTCCGTTGGCCAGGTGAAGAGAGGAAATGCATGCTGGAGAGCTGGGCAGGATAACCAAACCCTTTCCAGAGCAGGACCTTGGAGCAGCCCTGCGAAGAAACCAGACTAAACTTCCCATACGCCCCTGAAATGGATTATCCCTCCGGGGCAGTAGTTCTCATTCCCTCAGCACGGTGACACTCAGGCACCCTCACCTGCATGCTGAGAAAGCCCCAGGCATCTGGGACATGAATTTCCCTCGGCTCTTCCCCAGCATGGGCAATACCAAGTTTGTTTAGACAGGGTTGCATCACTCTAGCTTTACTCCTCTGCATTCCCACCACAGAAAGGCAGGGTGGAGAGCTGGAAAGGTCCTTAATTTCTGGGAAGGGCCGCTGATGTCCCACCAGCTCAGCCCAGCGCCCGGGAGCTACCTTACCTGCAAATAGCGCTGTCCCTTCATGGAAAAAAGCATCGCTCTGCCTGCAGAAGGGACCTGGCAACAACTTCGCCCTCCCAGGCAATTGCCCAGATGATCCACAGGCACAAAACACCTGGTGCATCCCAACCAGAGGCACCTCTATTAATCACAGCCCTCCGCAGTTAAAGTTATTTAATTCAGAGGTGAGAGAAGCTGCTCAGCTGTTTATGTCCAAGGGTTAAACTTGCCCCAGCCGCACACTAAACACATTTTTTACAATCTGGCAGTGATCCTTGCCTATTAAGCATCTCTGGCTTCAGAGAAGAGGTATTGATTTATTTCACTTTTATGGCTGGAGGTATTTATTCCTATTTGCTTTCTCGCTTGTTCACCCCAGCTGGG
This sequence comes from Calonectris borealis, assembly GCF_964195595.1. NCBI lineage: Eukaryota > Metazoa > Chordata > Aves > Procellariiformes > Procellariidae > Calonectris > Calonectris borealis. The sequence goes on along the minus strand of NC_134319.1, from coordinate 32,736,576 downwards.
GTGGGGCGGACGAGGAGGAGAAAAAAATTACAACGCTGGTGGAGCCAAGAGGTGATGAGTCACGGTTTTCTGATGGAGGGCACGAAGGCTGGGACAAAGGAGGTGGGGACCAGCTCCTGGGCTACGCCAGGTTTTGTCACAGCTTCTACTTTCATGATGAAAGGAGGCAAATATGTGGCTGGAAGAAAAGGGAATCACATCAAACTTCAGAGGGAAGGTTCCTATCGAAGTTGCGTCCCCATAGAGCGCTTTGTGAGTTAAAGCTTGATTGATTTGTACCAGCTAAGGACCTCAGCAAATCTCTCCTGTGGGAAGAATGTCAACACTTTCCCGTATCTTAAAGCCAATCTGGAAAGGAAGATAAAACCATACTGCCGCAAGAGACGAGCGTGGACTAACATCCCTGATTTTAGCCCATTCCCCATACTGCCGCAGACACCCATTTCCAGGCAAGACTCCTGGACAGGGCCCCCACTCCAGTTTTTAATGCTGTATTTCGATCTCCTCTGCTATAACTGATTTTGGAAGGCGGCTGGCTTTGTTCTGCAGTGCCAATACAAACGCAGATTTGCATTTGCACCCTTCCAGATGTTTCTTTGCACACAGGTGACGTGCCATGAGATGCCTGGGGATGTGATGAAAGCAACAGACCCCTCCAAGGCAGCAGATGCTCTGGCTCATCGCATGACCCCCATCTCATGTGCCCAGCTTGTTCTGCCTCTCAGTTGGGAGTTTACTTCTCAGAAATGCCAAAAAGTCACTCACTATAAAAAAAACCAAACACGTCCATTTTCAGCAGCATCCAATATCGATGCATCAGCCTTAACCACTGCCACAGAAACTTCTTGCAACACAGGACCAGACATAAAGCGTCCTACTCTCCTGTGACTACCTGGCCTATTTTGGTAGCAGGTGAGTTTGGGGAGGGGATGCCTTCCGCTCCCGTATGCATGCAATGCAGATGCAACACAAGCCTGTGGTCTGTAGGCACCATCTTAGGATTTCTGGAAACACAGTTCATACCTTGGTTTCTGAAATCCAGGGTATAGTGAAAGTGAGCAAGGGCTTGGTTGAAGCATTGAATGTTGGGAGAAGAAAGGGAGGTAAGTGCCAGGGGGCTGTGGGGAGAAGATCAGGGGTACATAGGCAAGGAGAGATGGAGGTCTTGCTCCAGCAAAGAGAGATGGAGGGGGGTTGAGGGAGATGGGAGGTGTGTTTTGGGAGCTCTGGGGTGAGAAGGGTTGGGGTCTGGGGACCCTGTACAGAGCAGCAGCAGCCCTGGAGCACAAAGCACCCCAAATCAGGGCCTGTTGTCAGGGACTGGGGGAAAAAAAAAATCAGTAAGGATTTCTGGGCAGTTAGGAGACACTCAAAGACCCCTTCTTTGTACCCCACTGATCCTGCAAAACCCAGGGTCTCCATTCAGCCCCAGGGTCCCAAAGACTGCAAATACCCCCACGAATGCCTTGTACATCCTCCAGCCCAGGCAAAGGAGAATTTGAGCTCCCACTCTATCTGCTTGTTTGCCATCCCTCCTGCTTCAAAGAGAAGCCCACATTTTCCATTCGTCAAACACAACACACAAATACAGAAAGAACGAAAGGAAGAAGCAGGCAGGCAGGCTGGTGGCAGATAGCACGGGAGACGCCACTGAGCGCAGCCGGTTCATGCTTCATTAGCATCCTCTCTCACCAAGCTGCGAGCACAGCCTTTCAGTCTGGCTACATACAGACAGAGAGGGAGGGAAGGATGCACATTTGCCATTTGGAGCCCATCTCCTTCCTTCCAAAACCCAGCTAACCCCCACTGAGGCTTCCTTGGGCTCAAAGGTGCACAATTCTGCTCCAGCGTCTCCCGCGCTAGTTAAATATACCTTCAGGCAAACGTCAAGAGCGAGCCCAGTTTGAAACTTATTGTGTTGTCAAGATGACAAGGGCTCTGCCAGGCTGTTAGTCTCTGCTGTCCTTCCTGTGTCTGTTCCCCCTCCCCTTCTGCTCATTAGAAGCTCCCTTGATAAACCAAGGCTGGGTTGGGGTTTTGTTTTGGTTTTTTTTTTTTCTTTTTTTTAAATCATTTAAATGTTTTCTTAACTTCAAAACATCAACAGCTGCGGGACTGAAAGAAGCAGAGCCCCGGTGTGTTGTATTCACATGGCAGTAAGCAGGAGCCCAGCCTGTGGACCGGCTGCTGCCAGCCCACCCCAGCCTGGTGATCCTGCCGAGGGAGTTGGGGAGCCAGCCAGCGCGTCCTGCTGCAGCCTCGCCTACCCCAACTTTCTCCATTCTCACCTCCGGTATGATCTTCAAAGCCCCCCACTTCTGTCCTCCACGTGATGGCCTTCACAGGCAACCCAAACCTGTGTTTACGCAAGGCTAGAGCCACAGAGCCTGCTGCTGCGTCCCTGTGCCTCCGTAGCCTCGGATTTCTGGTTGCTGGGTCCTTTAAGCATATCCATTAGCTGGTTTTGAGAAGCACAAACCAAACCCCCCTTGAAAACAAGCTGGTGTCCTGAACCTTCCTACAGGCCTTTTCTGGCACATCCTCCTGCCTGGGTTCCTCACGGCAATAAAATAGCAACTCTTTTGCCCCGTTACATGGGCTGGAAAGCATCTTGACTAGCAGCCCAAGCCCCTGGAAGAGCTTGCTTTAAGTCTTAGCCAAGCCATTGCATGAAAACAGCTTGAGAGGGGAGATGAATTAAGCATTCTCCTCTTTGCCTGCAAACAAAGGCCTGGGGGTGAGCAATAGAGGCCGTCTGAAACAGAAGGGACCCACAGGACTGTCAGATACGCCTCTTGCCACGATTTACCCTTCCCGTCAAGCCGTACTCCAGAGTTAAAGCTTTCAGTTTTCACTTCTACCCTGGCTTCCTCAGGAAAAGAGGTTTATGCAGCCGTGCAATGGGCCTGCCCACCTGTCTCCCCAACGCATGCTCCCCGGCAATTCTGGAACCAGCTGATGAAGGCAGAAGTATGGCAACGAGGAGGACAAGCGGTCAAAGGGGAGATTCTGCTGCTGCTCAGAGCAATCTTTGCTGAACAGCGCGGTGGAGATAGATCTCCACTGGCTTCAGTGACTCCCACGGTGTGTCCAAGCAGCGGCAAGTCCTGCAGCTGGGGCTGAATGGCCACGGGAGGCTGCCTACCTCGCCTGGGCTCTCCCTGCGTGGTCAATCCATTCTCCAGGGCTGGCTCCCGTTCCTTCCATGAGCACATACAGCATCTGGCACAACGGGTCCCTAGCCTGAGCAGGGGCTTCTTGGTACCACTGACAAATAAATAACCATGATTAGCTCCTCTAAATGAGCATTCCCATCTTCTAATAAACATCGTAAAAAAGGAGAAATGAGACTTAATTCACTTTTATTGTCACAACTGACACGTTGCAAGATCTTAATTGGACTGAAAAGAGTTTCCAGTAAGGAGCTGCTGTTTAACTAACTCATTAGCAGCAGCCTGACAAAGACGGATGTTCCAGTTTTAGAAGGAGGTGAAAAGGAAAAACAGATCCCCCCCATCCCCACCTGCCCATGCCCCCAGACACAGCGCGTCCCCCGGATGGCCCCAGGAAGGGACTCAACATTGAAGAGTCTCCTCTTTAATCCAGGCACACAGCAGCCAGTGTAGCGCATTCAAACATCTGCCCTGCGTTCCCTTCCACCAACCTACGTCAGTCAACAACGACCCCAAAAAGGGCGCTGGGGGCAGCGAGACTCAAACTGAAAATATTGAGTCCCTTGCAATTCCCATTCCTATGCACTACCCACAGGATACTCAAAAGTCCCTGAGCAATAAGGGCTCTTTGCAGGCTCTGCTTCAACCTCTTCTCCAGCACCGTTTCCACACTGGGCTCCTCACAAGGTCTTGGGAAGGAAGGCAAGGAAAATAGGTCCTCACCCTTCTCTCAGAAAGCAGAGGGACGGCTTTGCCTCACATATAAAAACATAAATCAACTCAGGGACCGAGTCAGATAAAACATCACCCCCACAAGGCAAACTTTTCAGTAAATTCTGACACCCAGGAGCTGGAATGCAAAATGTTGTGTAGTTGTCACTGCCACCCCAGCAACAGCAGCACCTGAGCATCTCGGACACGGACAGACAGACAGCTCTGTGCCAGTTGTTCTACCCAGCAGATCTGGAGCAGCACCTGGCTGGTTTACTCCAGCTCTCTCTGTCCCAATGCAGATAAATTTAGTTTTCTGCTCTCGCTGCCTGGGGAAGAGTAGGGAGGGGGAGCCGACATCTTTCAAATGAGACCTTAAAAAGCTGTCTGCACATCTGGACGTTCAAGAATCCCAGGCAGAGCTTTGTCTGGATAAAAGAGCTTGCTCCAGCACCCTTACTAGGTTGTACCCTAACCAGATGCTACCCACCCAGAAACAGCTGCACTTCAGCAGCATAACAATGCTTGTTCATAGCACGATTGTCATGACTAGCATTTCTTGCTGTGCCAGGGATGCTCTGGCGGTGCCACCACGCTATGTGCTGCATACACATGCAGCGACAGTCCCTGCCCTTCATTTCTTAAGGTCTTCACAGAGATCTGGAAGACAAGGGGCCAGAGCAGAGCCAGGAATAAAAGTCCAGATTGCCCATCTTCCATAACTGTGACCCACTCCAGTCACTAGCCCAGCTTCCCTTCCGACGAGATGCTTGCTTTCCCTGGGGCTGAAAGCTGCTCTGTAAAGGCAAGTAAGCATTTGATACAGAAAATAACAGGATGAATAAAACCATGTGTTTGTACAAGAAAGCTTCTGCTCTGATCTGTAGTGCTGCAGTATGTTTTGACCTACTATTGCAAGACTCAGCTACATCTTCCCTCCCTCCAAATGTGACAGAAGGCAAAAAGGAAGCCGCGGCTGATGCCGCAGAGCCCTGTGCTGGGATTCCAGCTGACAAACAGCATCAGCAGAGCTGCCCACACACACACACACGGATTAAAACCCACCCCCTCCGCTCTCCTGTCACCTGCAAGAGGAAGTGCAGGCATACATACTTACATATATACATACATGTGGGTCTGATTCTCCGCTCAGACTCTTGGTGAAATACCAGCAGCCTCCAACAGGTTCGTGCGCGAGGAGAAACACACCCACGAGATACATTCCCTAATGAGGGCTGACATTTACCATCCACCACAGATCCTACGTTACCAAGAATAAAACTTACAGGCAGAACCATCTCTGCTTGGACAGGGCTAGTTTCTGCCAACGAGCCAGGAGGGTGGAGGTGGGCGCAGGCTCCAAACAGTTCCAGTAGCAATGGTATGCAGAAAACATAGGGACCGCACAGCCCCCGAACACGTATGAGGAGCTGTGGCTGGTTTTGCAAGTGGCATCTGCTCTTGTGCGGCATCCAAGGGGAGGATCAATGACTCTAAGTGGCCTTCCTTGTACAGCCTCTCCAGGCTGTATGAGGCTTATCAGCTCTGTGTTGATACAGAGGGAAGAGGGCCACTTCGCACCACTATCAGAGGCTTGCAGAGCGATGAAGGCCCCAAAAAGCCCTAACAAACTGCTGGGATCTCACCCAGGATGGGATTTCAACTCAGAGGTTTGTTCCAGAGAGCTTTAACGCCAGCTCCTCTTCAGCATGGGCAAGCCCTGAACCACACACAAAGTGCATTTTGCAATGGACTCCAAACCCTCGCTGAACATGCCTCATCTGATTTACTGTTGCTGCCCAGAAAGGTGGATTTATTCCCAAATTTAGCAGCCGCCAAATCAATGTGAGAGTGTTCACATGGGGATTTGCCACAAGCTTTTGTTAAGCCAGAGCAGGACTTGCACACTGAACAGCCCTTCTTCCCTCGAGAGGCATCGAGCCCGCGCTCCGTCACCGCGTAGGTTGCTCATAAGGTATCTCACTCCTGCCTAAATCCAGTGGTGAGCCTGTTCGGAGCTGGTCACCCACCTTTCACAGATGACACAGTGACAGAAGACAAGGAGCTGACAAGGAAAAGAGGTCAGTGCTCCAAGTTGTTCTTTTAAACTTCAACTCTAGCTTGGCATGCAGGGTGCGTGGCAGTGGGTTTATTTTTCAGCGAGCAAGTTTCCTTTCTTCCAATCAACTCTGAGGCAATAAGAGGTGGGTTTCAACATGGCATAAATCTGCCAGCGGCATATCAAGGCTTCCAAATAACAAGGGCACAGACAATTGTCCGGTGGAAAAGAAAAAAAAAGGTCAGAGCAGTAACTCTTGCAGTATTTGTTCCACAAACAGAGAAGGTTTACACAGCTTTTCTGGGCAATTATTGGGCAGGAAATAAATCTCAACAGAAACTCATCTTCTTCTCCCGCTTTGCAGCCGAATCTCTTTGCCTCACGCCCCTAGCAATGTCCCCAAAATGCTTTGCAACAAGATGTCAGTTACACAACCCAAGGCTGTGCCCCCAGAGCCGGTGGAGAACTGTATTAAATTTAATAGCATTGCTCCAGGTAATCTACGACCGCTTATAATCAATTGTCTATGCCCGCTGCAGCATGACTATAGCTGTCTTCCCAGGGCTGCAGGTGCAGGACTGGCAGAGAAAGCGTCTGCGTAGGCTGGAGACGAGAGCGAGCTCTCGCACAGCCTCGAGTGCGTGGAGAGGCTGGGAGGCAGCCAGCCCACCCCTGCTGCCGCGCTCCTGTTAAGCCAGGGTTCAAGGTCTCTTGGTGGATTGGAGAGCCCGGGCATGAGCACGCCAACTCCAAAGAGATTATTATCCATGCTGTGGGGAAAAACACCAAGGAGGAGCCAGTCTCTCCCCTTTGGCATCAATTTGATGAGGCAAGAAAAGGATCACTGTGTTTTATGCAGAGAGAAATGATGCACAGGGAGACGGGAAGGATTCCTCCTCTGCTGTGGCAGAGCTGGGAATTCATAGGCATCTCCTGCAGCCCCTGACACCCCGTACCCCCTCCACGCTCTGCGGCACCGGCGTCGTTCCACCACCCGGGACCGGCTCCAGGCTCCTCGGCAGCGCTGACGAAGGGGAGCGTGAGAGCTAGGAAACACTGTCACACACACTCAGCGCTTCCCTCGGCGGAAGCAGCAGCAGTTAGCTAAAACCACCACCAAAAACTGAAGAGGAGGCGGCCCCGGATCCCAGGTCAGCTGTTATCACCACACCAGACAAGTGCAAGCAAGATCTGGGTCTAGACTCTATTTCTGGTTCACAAAACAGATCTAGTCCTCCCAAGATGAGGGTATACTTAGATTCATAAAACGCCGAGGAGCCAAAACGTGTACAAACTGGTTGCCTGACCTCTTGCTCAGACCTTTGCTGAACACGGTGCTTGCTTTCCACCCTGCTCGGCTTTTCTGGGGACCTTGGCAAGGGGCTGTATAGAATCATAAAGGTTGGAAAAGACCTCTAAGATCACCGAGTCCAACCGTCAACCCAACCCATGCTTTCTTGCCATGTACTTTCTTGCCAGCACCCAAGAGAACCGTTAAGAGGGAAGAGTTACAGGACCCCAGTCTACATGTGCTGCATTTCACAGTGCCCAGAGGCGGGAAGACATCCCCACCTCTCCAAGTCTTCCCCTCCTCTTCTTGACCGCAAACGGATTGAGCACATGATAAAACATGGTCAGGAGAAGCCAAGTGAGCTCGGTCCCCCCGGGAGCTGCAAGGACTCCAGGGAGAGGCCAAAGGCACACAGCAGCTGGCTCCTCGGGCAGCCCACCACCCAGACTGCTTTCGGAGGGCCCTGCAGAGGGGTTTGTGGTACGAGCAAGAAAGATTTTGCTTGAACTGACGCTGTCTGTGACAGACAGCAGCCTTCAGGTAGGCCTCCAAGCCTCCCTCCATCCTCTCTCCCTTGCCAGCGATGGACAAAGAAAGTACCTGTTGCACTGGCATCCAGGAGAGATGATAAACACAGGCACAGGCTCTGAGGTGTGGTTTCCATCCAGCATCACAGCACAAGCCCTGGAAAAGCAGAGGGTATTTAGTCCAGCATCCCCATCACTCAGGCACTGAGCAGAGATAGGTACAGGGAGGAGGTAGCAAGTGACAGCTCTAAGGGTGCAGGAGCAATTACAGCCCTCTCTCCAGCAACATTTTCCTTCCCTAACCTCCCAGCTCTTCTCCAGCCAAACAGCAAGGTCCTATTTTTCCACACACGTGCCCTCCACGCACACTGACTGCATCAGAGTCCTCTGCCTGCATCCTCAAGCACATGCGGGAAACGAGCTGAGCATCATTAACACCAAGCCCTTTACCAGCAGCTCCCAGTCACAGCAAGGGACTCCCACCACCTCCAAAAACCCTGGTACCTCCCCGACCGACAGGCAGTTTGTCTGAGCAATCAAGCCCGAGCCAATTTCATCACACGGAGGGAAGGACAGCCAGAAAACTACTGTCCAGACTGCTAAAACTGCCGGTCCCCTGAGGTCACAAAACCCAAGCCACTTTCACTGAGGAAGCGATAAGAGGCAGCGGGGTGGTAAGCTGTCCACTCCAGCCCAGCGTAAATCTCAGAGCTTCGCCAAAGCTCAGCACAAAAGGGAACTGTACAGCTTGCCTGAAAAGCAGCCGCTGGCCTCCTGAACAGAAACATTGCCATCTAGAGGACCCTTGTCTTGTTTGCGGACAGGCTTGGGAAAACGTGGGAGGAATTTCCACCCTCCCCCGGGCATCCATGCGGAAGAAGAGAGCTGTTAGCTGGGACAGGGAACCTGAGGTTTAGGAGGGCAGCATGGGCCAGACTCCAAGTGATTTCAATCAACGTTGGACAGGGAGTTTAGGGGGTGTTGCGACACGCGGGTCTTCCTTTTCTCCTTGGGAGAACTTGGCCAGAGTGTAGGCAACTGCCTCTCCTGCTTCGGTGTGTTTGAAGGCTTGCCTTCAGCAACCCGCTTGGAGAGACGTCAGCTGGAGAATCTTCCCTACACCCATGGGAAGACCATCCCGAGGTGACCGGGATGTCCTGTGGGGAGACACCAGTGGAGCCTTACTGGGGAATCTGTGAAATGGAGACAGGTGTGAAAGCACCAGGCTCAGCTGTGGATCTCAAGCCTTTTCTGCACACAAGGAAGTGCCAACCACCCAGCAAAGTCCTCTGCAAAGGTGAGTTCAGATCCCAGCAGACCCCACTTTGGACCAGGCCCTTGCTCCACAGCAGAGACATTCTCCAGCAGCTTTTTTTGGCCCACGCTCTCCAATTTAACAGCCCCTCACACGATGCTTTGTCTCCATCACACAAGACCAGAGGCATGTCAGGCCATGCGGTGGCATATCAACCAGCACCTCCCGGTCAGCAGAGAGAGGCAGGCCCTCCAGAGAGGACTATGGTTCAAGCAGCAAACAAGTGTCCCCTGCCGAGTTGCCCACAGCATGTTAAGCGCCGCAGGGATCACACCTACACCAACATCCCTGGGAATCCCAGCCCCAGGAAACTTGAGGGACAGCAGGGGAGGCTGGAGGAGACTGAGCCAGGTCCATGGGTGCTCATGGAGGTTGTGAGAGCAAAGACCATGCAAGTACAGAGAAAATGCTCCCTCTTGAGACCTGAAAGGAGCTGAAACAAGCACGAGGAAGAGGGAGAGCATGGCAGCCTTTCTCCTTTCCAATGACACGTCAGCCAGCAGCCAAGGCCCAGCATTGCTCCTACGACTGAGATGGTGGCCCTAACAGCAGGGGCAAGCTGGACATGAAGCTGGGGGTCAGCCAGGCAAGGAAAGCAGGGGCCTGGGTGGACCACAGGGGAGAGGATGCGCCAGGGAATTCAGCTGAGGTCAAAGGTAACATCCTCATTTCGGGTAAACTGAGGCTGGCCCATTGAAATCAGCGGTTGTAGACTGGCTTGCACCAGCAAAGGACAGGAGCTGGAGCACGTAGCTTCCAAGCTGAAGAAACCTTGCAGCCCTGCAAGCAAGATGAAGATCTGCAGACTGGCACTTTGGCTGCTGGTCTCACCCTCCAAAATACCCAGCAATAGCAAGGGCTGTGCCACAACGCAATCATTGTCATGCCGAGAAAGTGGCCTAGACACCCTTAACTCTGCCCCACAGCGAGTAGACACCCCGCTGCGATCCACCGCCACAGCGGTGGGACACATCCTGGTGCTACCTCCACCTTTTCAAGCTCACCTGGGAGCGCCCTTCTCACACACCATCTGCAACTTCAAGCACGTCCTCAAATCCAGACCAGTGCTTAGTTGGGAAGCTTTTGTCAGCAAAGATTAATTTCTGCGGTTTGCAGCTTTCTACCTGAGCTACCTCGGAGCTTGAGCTGTCTGGGGAGGAAGAGAAAAGATAATAAAATCCCCTGAATGTGTTGATTAGAAAGAAAGTCTGGTTGAGTGTCCCCCAGTCCTCTCACATTTTTAAACTGGCAAATCACTGGAACTACTGAAGAGTAGGAAGAAACCACCCACTCTGAGCTCCGGAAATCTCATCTGGGAAGGTGAGAGACTAGAAAAACACATTTGAACAGGGGTTTTGAAAAGAAAGCACTCTTCAGTCTTAATTAGGGCTGGTCCAGGCCAGGCAGCCATTACGGTGCTTGCACAGGGAGCCGCGGTTAGTACCCACTAATGGATGAGTAAGAAGACATCCCAGGATTAAAGCTACTGGCGCCTCCGCGGACCGACGGAGGGGAAGCTTCCTGGTAGCTTTTTCTTCCTCTCCTCCGTGGTCAGCAGGTTGATGATGGATGTCTGAGTCCCAACCCTCCTCTCCTGCAGCACATCATTTGATTTGCCACAGACGTGGGGCTGGAGGTCCCCGGCAGCGCTCTGCGCGCCAGGAGAGGTCACGGTCTCTTTGAATAACATCCTCTTGGAGTGCCAAGAAGTGACATCAAGCTTTGCCCCTTGCCACCCCCTTAGCATCACAAGGACGCTAGTCAGAGTAGGGGTTACAGGAGGTGCGTTCCCTGCCATCTCTGGCTGCCCATGCATGATTTATACATGCTGTGTCAGACGGACATTTACATACATTGGCGTGATTGCACATGCTGCCTCCCAGCAGCGGCAGCACGGCTTACGGAGCCGGGTGGAGAGACTGGTCTGCACCGTGCCAGCCCTCCCCGTCCCGCCTCCGCAGAGGAGAGCTAATCCCCCTTACCCTGCCAGTGATGTTAGGCTTGCCCGGGGTAGATTAACCATCTCCTGGGATGCTGCTCTGCAATGGACCACGTCAGATGGCCCAAATTGTTCAAAGGCTGAGATCCTGAGCCAACGCGGGAGCCAGCAACACGCTGGTGCAAGAGGTACAGCCGGGAGGTGGATCACATGGAAGGCACTTGCCTCCAGACATCCCTTCCCCAAATTTCCCTGCCCGCTCCAGCACAGGCTTGCAAGCCTGCCTTCTGCTCTCTGACCCCACTTTGATGGGCACAGCCGGTCCACAGACCAGCAGATCAGACAAACAAGTGACAGCACGTGGCTCACGGAGCCAGGGAGGAACAGCCAAAACACACAGGAGGCAGACACGGCCGCAGGGAGAGGGCAAAGGGAGTCAGCACTGCGAAACGGGGCGGCTCTGCAGGGCTAGGACCCCCCACCATCCCAGCTCGTGGCTGGGAAGCTCCCCCTTCTCCCAGCATTTACAGTTTCGAGTTACTAAATGGTCTTACTTTAAAACAACCCTGAACATCTCGTAACAGGACAGGGTCTACGGCCGTGTTTTCTCTTTCTCCCCCAGTCCAAACCCCACCTTCACCCAAACCCAACCTCACCAGCCATGAATGCACGCGAGCAGCCACCTACAAACATCATGGACCGCTCTGGAGCGAGTTAATATTTATGGTGGCATCTCTGCTGCCCTCTCTAGCTGGCAGGACCAAGGGATGATGGAGGGGTTGAGGGCATCGCTGTGAGGCACTCGGCCTAAAATTACAAACATTATCCCACCACTGGGTCACTCACCACAAGATCTTCCACCATCGCGGCCGGCTGGGACCCTCGGTAATTTTCAACAGCAAAGTCAGCATTCGGACAGGGCTGGTGCTGCTCTCCCAGCCACAAACCATATATTTAAAAACCAAAGCGCAGATAGCGATGTGCCGGGGGGGTGGCAAGGGGGGAGATGTTCATTTGTCCTTGGCAGAACAGCATCGCGGCACCAGCAAACACTCGGCTTTGAGGGCAGAGGAAAGCACTGGCAGCTACAAATTACTAATCAATGTCGAGTAACAACAACAGCAGCTAATAATGAAGGGCTGATCAGCTTACTACAGCAGTAATTATTCCTGACACCAGCCCTCAGAAGGAGCATCCAGGCTTAGCACGCTGTCTACCACGATGATAACCCAAGATAACTAGAGAAATTTTGTGCTGGAGAAAAAGAGGGGGGAGAGAAAAAATCCTCAGCAATTAGCAAGACTTGTGGTGCTAATTACACCGTGAATGGTGCACAGGCTTTGTCAGAGCTAACTTGAGCCTCCCCCATGACGCCAGGGAGGGATGCGAAGTGCCAGCACACCTTTCACAAAGCGGCGGTGACAAACGGTTTTGGCACCTGGTTATTTTTGAGAAGAACACAACTTGCTGCTGCTGACACCGAACTCACCACCAGCCCTTTGCCATCACGATTGCCTGGGGAAAAGCCTCTCACCTCCGTAGTGTAGAAACGATTGGGCTTCTCTTCACATCACCAGGTGGTACCGAGCCCACCTAAACTGGGTACAGGACCAATTCAGGATGCGAACCTTTTGGTATGAGACACAGGCAGTGCAAGACTAGAAATCTTAATTTACCAATGTGAGATGTGTATGTTCAAAACACCCTGCCTTCACCCACAGCCGCGCAGGATCCTGCGGCGACGATGCTCTGCAGCGCTGCAGCAGCCCGGACACAAAAGATCCCCATCACTTCCAGCACAACTACCGGTCATCCTGCTGAAGAAAAGTTTCCGTCAGCACCCATTCACCAGCAGAGGAAGAATTATTACACCCGGCAGGGGTAGCAGCGTGAACGTGCGAACGCGCGCGTGCTTCCCCCCTGCACTTCTTACTGCTAGAACAGGTGAGAAAAAAATATAACAGCCCCAAAGGCTTGCAGTCACACATGCCTCCTCACCCACTTCTATCCCAAGCAGGCATAATTAAGCACACCATTTTCTTGCACCCTTCATTCAGGAGGCTGCCAAATTGCTCTCTCAGCAACGGTATGTATTTTATAGGCGTGAGCTTCGCAGGAAGGCAGCTGCTTCGGGGTGTGGGCCACTGCGGTAGCCAGTGCTCGGCATCGTAAGTTCTGCAAGTCCAGAGACGAATGAAGAGGTTGCAGCATTTCTCCGCGCAGATCAATGCAGTCACAGCAGCGGCAAGAGCACTCTGTAGCCAGTCCAGACCCCATCCTCCCAGGCTCTCCCCTCTCCTCCAAGGCAAGCAGGCTTTGGCACCTGACAGGGAACGGGGGCTTTACCTCGGCCATGGGGTCTTTGCAGGGAGTCCTGCAACCCACCAGGAATAGGAACCAGACATTTCACCAGCCTGGCAAGATCCAGCAATTCGACAGACATCAGAGGTACCCTGTTTTCTGTGTTCACGGCCTGCAAAACTTCCCAAAGGCAAGTCCTAGCCCTCTCCCTCGCTGCAAGGGTGCTCTGTGCCGGCCCGGCCGCCCCCAGCCCGCTTGCAATGCTGTGATACAGCCCGCAATCCTATTACAGGGCAGTGTCAGGGGGACGCAGCTACCAGCCCTTGCACAAACAAAATCCTATTACAACAGAGATCCTGATTCCTTTATTTACAGAAATTATTATTACAAGGGACCCTGAGGGAAATCACGGTTCTGGGCTTTATATACTGAATTCATCATTGCTAGGGAAGAAGCCTCGTAACGCTTTGGAACACGCTGAGATGCAAACTACCTCCGAGTTGTATGTCTTGGAGTGGGGAAGGGAAGGGGAAAAAAAAAACCAACCACCACAGACTAAGCCATTGCAGGAGGAGAGAAAGGGAACAGCCTGCATATTTCTTTTGTCCAGCCCGAGGCAATTTCCATCTGCAAGGTGCACTAAATCCTTTGTACCACTCGATTAAGTTACAGCTGACCTAAGCAGAGATTGCTGTTCTGCCAAAAAAAGAGCAGTCCAGCCTCAGCAACCTCCACAGAGCAAACGGCCACGGCCCCGCACGGGCACGCGGGCAGCCCGACAGGGCTAGGAAGGGAAGGAGGAGGCAGATGCTGCAGGGCTGAAGTGGTTTGGAGCCGCTACCACGTGCGATACCGCAAGCAGTGCCAGCACCAACACCGAACGCTGGGCTGGAGTGTCTGCTTTCGGGGGAGAGAATATAGACGAGGAAGGGGAGCAAAGTCCTGCTGCATCCTCCTGAGATGCCACATTTGGACGTGCAGGGAAAGTCAAGGCATGGAGCGTCCTGGGGCACCCTCCCGCCTGCAACTCATGCATAGCCCAGCAACGCTCGAGCACCAACACGGTCCAGTGGTCAGAGCGTTCCCCTGCCGCGTACCTTGACTGGCTGGTACGAGCAAAGAGGGAAGGATTTTGACGTCCAGTAGGGAACAGACAGGAGGTCTTCTTGGGGCAGATCAACCTGTCAGATGCACGTTGTTCAGGCGTACTGCAAGCGAGGAGGAGAAGGACAACAAGGAGGCATTTGACCTTATGTGAATCTACAGGAGCGGCCCCTAAAATGTGTCAGTGCAAAGCAAGTGAGGCATCAGAGGAGAAGGAGAGATGGTCTGTACAGTGAGGTCCCATGACACTGCAGTACAGGTACCGTAGCACCATCAGGGTTATAAATCAGAGAGCTGGCACCAGACCGACCATATGGACCGCACTGGGCACCAGCAGAGTGACATACACCTGCTACAGAGAGACCTTCTCCAGCAGAAAGATCTCCATCACCCTGCAGATGCTTGGAATAAACAACTTATCATCACTTTGCTGGTACGAAGCCAGGAATTTTGACCTTAATGCCAGTTACGCAGGCCAAGAATGCTCTGACAGTGCCTGACCTACTCGCATTTTCACACAGATGTTTCTTCAACCATTCCCATCCACCTGTACCTAGAGATTAGGCCCTCCACTTGAAAGTAACTCCCCATGGTGAAGGGCCCAGGGAGGTGTCCAGCATGTCACAACATCATCAGAGAAAGGCAAATCCTGACAGATAACACGAAGGTGCCACCAGCTGACACCAATGGGTGACCATGACAGCTCTCTGGGAGAGAACCAGGAGAAGTGGTGTTGCTCAGGGACAGCCCAGGTATGACTGGCACGTCACAGAGGGGACATCAGCACAGGGTGCAATCTCAAACGCTGAACCAGACTTCCAGAAATTGAGGCTGGAACCAAACTGTTCCTCTTTTGTGTCCTCAGTCAACTCTTATCTCCTGCTGCTGTCTCCACCAGGAAGGGAGGCCGTGGTCTTCCTCACCTCTACAGACTGCAGCAGCCTTGACAAAGCAGGGTAACACGGGTGCTGGCCTCCGCAAAGCTGTTCACCAGCATTTCAAGGTGAATCTGACGACACAGCTGCTTTCTTAAGCGTTTATAACATGCTTCGCTCCAGCTTTTGATCTCAAGCAACATGCAGCGCCAAGGGCAGCTTACCAAAAGCAAAAATCACGTGCAGGACGAAAAGCATCACCCCTGGGAAATCTGCATCCAAGGAAGGCTGGAAACCTCCCCCCCAAAACTGACAGAAGCACAAGGTTATTTGAATCCCTCCCCTGCTGAGACAGTCTCTTTCAATTTGTTCAGTGGACGCATTTCACGCCTCACCTGCGGAGCGATGGTTTCCTGAAGAAGGAGGAACCATGGAGAAGGTTGAGCACAGCACAAAGCCAAAACTGGACTGCGCATCTTGGTTTTTACCACTTTTCCCCCACTGAGGCACGTTAGGAGCGAGATTTCAGAGAGACCAACAATACTGTTAGCATCTGAGCCACAAGACAGCAACCCTAAGCTGGAAGGAACAATACAGCCCTCTTCATGAACCCGAACTGCTTATTCTCTTTTCACAGCACAATTGGAGGCTAAACTCACACTCCAATAAAAGTGCTGTGGATGAGTCATCTTCACTGCTGTCAGCTGGAATGATAAGGATGAAATTGCACCGCTTATCAGCAATGAGCCAGCAGGGAGGTGGCTGCAGGACCCTTGAGACAAGCTGAGGTTTGCATTAGGAAACTGAGTCCAAAACAGGGACGTTCTCAAAAGCCCCAACCTTTTGCCCAATTCCTATGCAAGCTCAGCATTGCTTCAAAACCTAAAACCAAGTTAAATATCTGCTTGCAGAGACAGCAACTGCCTCTTGCAGCTGCCTATGGGGGGGAAAAACTTTTGGGGGGCTCGATGACAATTTTAGCACCAAATTGTGGCAAGTTCTTAATATTTTCAAGCTGGGAGTCCTGCAGGGTCAATGGAGGTGGACTCACAGATCATAATGGCTCTGACTAATAACACGGAGCTCTTGGCTGGCTGCCTGGTTAAAGATCTGGATTACTCCAGATGGGAAGCTGACCCTCATTTAAAGTCAAGCCCACATTTTACAGCTCCACATTGCAGCTGCCAGGCTCTACCTTACGTACCTTCTTTTTGACATAGCTGTTTCCTCTCCTTCTTTTGGCGAGCCACCAAGAAGCAGAACCACTGGCAGGGTCTCATAATTGACAGGCCTAAGAAAGCAACTTCCAGCCAGCTAAGCAGTCTGATACATTAAATAGCTGAGCAACTAAAACCACTGGTTAAAATTACTTGCAGCAGAACATCAGTCCTTTGGGGTGGTCTCCCTAAGCCAGCCCACGTTAGTATTTATTAATACCTAATACCCCTAATACTCGTACCTTTCCACTCACGCACTTCGCCCTCAACATGCAAGAATAGTAAGCCCATTGTAGAGAAACAGCCACCCAACATACTGGAGGAGACATTTCAAGAGCACCTCCCCAGCTCCAAAAGCAGCCCTTGGCGTAGCCCTCGGCTTGCAAGATAGATGCCCGTGTTCCTGGGGCATGTTTAACCCCAGAAAGTCATGACTCACCAGCATTTTCCTCCTGTAATTTGAAACGTAACAAGCTGTGTAACGCCAGCTCAGGCTCAGTGATTCATGTTGGAGTGGGTATGCGAGAGATCACCTCTTGCCCAAATATATATAATTTTGGCTGACAGCTATAATGGACATCAGAGTCTTGTTCTCCATGGGAGATTCAGCCAGAGATCACCTCCGCGGGATCAGCTATCTGACCGGAATATAAAGGCAGCCGTTGGCATTGAGACCCGTGCTTCAGGGATTGAGAGCTGAACAAGGCAGTTGCCCTCCCAAACGGCTAAGTAGAGCAGATAAAGGAGCTGTAGGTTTATTTGATGATTTAATCAATAAGATAATTATATTAATTCAATAGTTTGATACAAAGCCACTTCCTTTCTGTTTGATTTAACTGCATTTCAGAATTTTCATGGCTTAGTTGATCAAATACATAAAACAGCAAATCTGTGCTAATTAATTAATCAGATATATTTTGCTTAACTATGAATTGCAAGAGGCCTGGAGGCAGAGAGCGCAATGACCCAGTGACCATGTAACGACAGCCCATAGATTTGCATCTACGGTCGTTACGCAGCCCACTAACGGTGCCAGGATTCATCTAGAAGGCAGGACAACTGTACCACGAGGGGATCTGGCAGAGAACAGAGATGCCGGTGCATCCACATTCTTTTAGTGTGTGCACCCACACTTAATACAGAGAGGTCCAAACGGTTCTGGTAACGGAGTGAAGAAGGACTAGTATCATGTATATAGTTGTTTTCCATTTACAGGGAGGAAGAGTAAAGTGTCTTCCTTCAGGAGAGTGGAACAGTCTAGGAGTGCATTTTTAGCCTTGTTTCCTAAGGAAACACCAGCTGGAGAAGCTAATCAGCACCACCACCACCCCTGCCCAACGGCACAGGAACATGGTGAGACCCATCCCTAGTATTAACACCCCAAAGAGCCACTGTAAGAGGCTGAAGAGCCACGATAGGAACCTCTACCTTGTTAGACTGTAGGAAATCCCTCCCAAGGCAGGCAGCAGCCGCTTTCCTTCTCGCAAAGGTACTCCTCATGGCTGGGCAGCCCCGTTTGAGAAAGCAGACTGGAGAAGAGCATCCTCCCGAGCTGGGAAGGCTGGTGCTGTTTGCAAAGATCCTTGGGTTTTTTGTCTTTCCCAGGAAAGATAAAAACCACACACACACCCCCAGCCTGCAACTATAGCCATACAGCAATTCCAGCATTACCACAACCTGCTTTCAGGCTAATTCTCTCTTTTTCCCTCCCTCCTTTCTCCACTTGAAAATTATCCAACCCCTGACACTGCCAGAAGAGATGCAGTGAAGGCGATGTCAGGTTAGCCTCCTTCAAACAATTCCAGGGTCTTCTTGCCAGGTTCCTCTCTGGGTAATACCATCCCTCCAGCAAGAAAGAAAAGCCTTTAAATTAAAAAGACCTGGACAGCAACCCACCAGCTCCCACTCCTGCCCCGATCAATGAAGCTTGCTAATTAAAAGCAGTTGACCTGAGCAAAGAATGGCTTGGAGGAGATTAGCCCAAGGGAGACAAGATTTAAGAATTAAATTACTTGACTGGTCTGTTTCATTTTATTTTACAAGCCCAGTTTTTCCTCCTCCCACACACAGGTAAATGGTGGTTTCGAGGACTCAGTCCCAATTTGCAAGAGCAAAGGAGCAGAGGAACACAGTCCTGCTGTTTAATTCACTGTCAAACACCACCATCAATGCTTGGGGCTGTCGGAGCAGCTGCTCAGCCTGATCACCAGGTGACAACTGAAAAATAGCCGGGTGGCACCTAATTTCTCCAGTTTGATTAACTAGTCTTTTGCACCCTGCCACATCAATGGGACTGTGAACAAACACACCAGCAATGCCTCAGACACTCGCTCTGACTCCACAGCCAGGGTCTCACTGATATATTTATCTCTGCCTGTAACTCCTGGGAGATTTATGCCTAGCAATCAAAGGGAGATGACCACCACCCAAAAGCAATAGTGCTCAGGTCAGATCCCCATCATCTGGCCTGATCAGCAACTCACTGATTTGAGTATCACACTGCACAGGGCTATAAAGCAGACAGGAGGTCCTACGCAAGCCAGCACGTAGCGAACATGCCGGGTCTCATGTCTGGGGTCTTGCGGGATGCACTGGAACAGCACAGAAGCAAAGAGAGGGCTGGGCTCTTTGGAGAGCTCTCGCATCTAATTTTCAGAGTTGCTTTGCCCTGCTCACATCAGTGGGAACCACAGGAGCTCAGCGCCTCTAGAAACCCTGTTAATAGGAGGCAAAGGAGAGGAATGTAATGCTTCCTTGCTTCAGGAGAATTGGCTGGAAATGTGTTTTTCCCCCCCCATACAATCAGAAATTACGGTGCAAACATGAAATATGTTCTCCTTCAAACACCAGTATTCGAGGGCCTTCCCCTCAAAATAACTTTAAGGGGATTTGCCCAGAGCATATGCATTTGCACAGAGAGAAAGAATATTCTTGGGTGAAAAGAGCAGCTTCCTAACAAAACACTTGGGATTTTGTCTATGTTCCACATACAAGCTTGGCATTCATTTTCTTTTAAAAATCACTGTCTTGGAGTTGAGGGGGATAAGACCAGGAACAGGAGCCATGGCAATCCCATTTGTGTAACTTATTAATCCACTGCCCTTTTTTTCCTCCTGCATCCCATTTCTTTCCTCATTCAAGACCCTTCCTTGCTCGGATGCTGCAGACCCAGCTGGTCTGGGGGAGCTCTCGCACTCCCGGGCCACGTGCTGTCTCCCACTGCAACGGTATACGTACTGCGAGTTGCTTTCGCTGGGTGCTGCTCCCTCCCATCCCAGGCAGCTGAAGGAGGCAGCAGGCTGTGTAGGCAGCCGGGAGAGGCGAGTCCCAGGTGGCTCACGCACCGTATCTCCCAGACTAGCATCCTTCCTTCCGAGCTGGCACTCCTCTGGTCACCATGCCTTGTTCTTACTTGTCATGGAGAACAGCTCATGCAGAATGAGCCATGCACCTGTGAGAAGAGCTTTGCTCACACACAAGGAAAGACAGTGGTCCTCTACAATCCCAGTCCCAGATAAAACACACGCCTGGAAAAGAGCTGCTGCAGGCCTGGCCGTTCCTTGCACCAGCCCCTCAGCAGGGTACCAGGTCTCTTCTGTGGCTTCAGTGGCTGCTCTGGTGGTTTGGAGACCGGGCCCTCCACTGCGATCCAGAGGCTTTCTGCGTCCAGCAAGACCTGCAGTGAGCATTAAATGGTGCAGCAGCCCCGTGGCACAGTCGGCTGCCAGCCCGGACAGCACAGCCAGCCGCAGGCACGTATCCCCGACCCCTCAATTGCATTTGCGGTCACCAGGCACAGCCACTTGCCGAGAGCTGGCAAACGGGGCTGCTTTGGTCCTCAGCCTGCTGCTGCAGCAAACCTGCTCTCCTCCAGCTTCCACCCGCTCAAGGGACTCCAACCGAGAGCCGGCGGGGTGACCAGCTTCTTTTTCTGCGCGCGAAGAGATTGCTTCTGGATAAACTGCTATGGGGATCCCTGATGACAAAGCAAGTGGTGGTGATGCACCTGGTCCTGTTCTCACCCACTTCAGCTCTGGCATGGCTGCAGGGCCCAAAGGATCCCCCCATACTCCTGACCGTTGATACCAGATCTTCAGAACCACCTCAGCTTTCACTCCCCATGATTATGCTCTCTTCTTTTCACCTTCATGCAGCCTGCAGCAACTTGCTTACCATTTTCCAACCAGCATAGCTTGGACACGCCTCATACTGGACTGACCATCAGAGCAAGATACTTTCTATTTCAGCTGCAATTCCCGAACTAAAATAATACTCTATTGCTTCCTCCAGTCCCCTAAAAAAACTGATTGTAGGGTGAGGAAGAAGTGACTGCATAGCATCCAGCAAGAGGAGCTGGTCATGAATTAGGACCCTAAGACACTACCACCAGAAAAAACAATATGCTTCCTTGCAAATGTCAGCTAAAGGAAAATTCAGCACCTGAAATCTAAGCATAGCCAAGCTGCATCTCAGCAAGGCAGTAATCCGTTTTCCTGTCCACCGAGGAAAGGGGCACATAAGCATGTAGCAATAGACACGGAGTCAAACACACTCTGCAAAACCGGAGATACACCTCAGAGGTGCGCTAGACGGCCACACAGCTTGTAGGGCTCACCAAGCCTACGGGGACATCGTGGCTCATGCATTGTTTAAGCTGCATAAAGAAAGATGTCCGAGATGTTATAATATACTGTTACTCAGCCCTAATTCCCCAGCCTCTGTCCCTGAAGTAACCCCATCGTTTTTATTACCAGGAGGGAGCCAATTGCAAACCCAATCACATTTCTTTCTGAAGGGAAGAAATTTTATCAGAGACGCAGCAAAACATCCTCATCTGACTTGTGAAGCAAAAGATTTCTTTAAAGAACATTCCTCTCTCCAGCAATACCTCCCTCCTGCCCAAAGGTGAGAGAAGTACGGGAAGGCATGAAGAGAAGCAATGCTGGATAGTCCATCAGAGGAGGGTGCCGAGATACAGTCCCTTCCAGCTACCTGGCTGAAATTCAAATGCTGGATTAGTGTCTCTGGCACAGTGTTAACAGGAGGCAAAGAAAAGAAATGTAATGCTTCCTTCCGGCCTTTCAGATCGACAAACCTCTCCCAGGTAGCAGACAGTCTGGTCCATCAAAAGGAGACTAGAATCAGAAATGAGACTCATTTGTCACATAAAATTTCTAGATATGAGGAATCAAGCTGAATTTCTATCAGGCAGAAATGCTGTAATAACACAGCAGCAGCTGGGAACTCCAGTCAGGTGAAGGTTAGGGCTGCTTGGCATCCATTACGGTCATGGGCCTCTCAGAAAACCAAAAAGAGCAAAGGACGAACACTTCCCCTTGGCAAGCTCGCTCCCGTCCAGCTGGATACGATGGGCTTTGAAGGCTGGAAACTCAGCAGGGTTGGCTGCAGTGAAACAGGGAGGAAAATGGAGATATGGAAGAAGAAAAAAGTTAATCTTCAAAACCAAAGTGTTTTGTTCATCTTCTCTTTGGTCACCAAGGTAGCTCCAGCTGTGACTTGCGTTCTGGGACTAAAAGGAAAACGCTAGCCGGAGCTCTCGGGAATTGGAGTCACTTACGCATCTTCTTTGTACTGAGCCGTAGCTCACATAAAAATGAGGGTGGCAAGCCCTGAAGGTGCCCTTTAGCCACATAAAGTGAAAAGCGCTGCAAAAGACAGACCTTGATAAAACATGATCCAAATGGGGACACATTCGGCATCCCTCGGGGTAGGTGACAGCTGTGCAGACAATCATCTCGACAGCTCCAGGCAGGGTTTGGGCACTGGCTTCTGCCCAGATCCATTCAGTGGGTAAGAACACGAGCAAGCAAAGGGATTGGTGTTACACTCGGATTTGGATATGTCCTATCAAATCTCTGTAAATGCACAGTTTTCCACCTCCCCGCTTGGAAAACTACAAGGATCAGCAGCTGGAAGCCCCTTACCCCTGCCAATCCCAGCACCCAAGGACCTGCCATCTGCATTGCAGCCTGCCTTTTGTAGTGATTTGTTAAGTTTTTGCCCTGATTGCACGCCTCAGGCAGGCGACAGTTGCTTTGTGCAGGACTTGGAGGAGGGAAGTTTTACAGCTTGGCTGCTGCCAACGCACAGATGTTACAGGCTGGGTCACGGCAAGGTGCTAAAGGCCTTCAGACATGTTGCAAAGCATTAATTATGTTCCCGCAGCTGTTCGTTAACCCTCGCGCATGTCTTCTTTCATCCAGGGACTGCCAGAATGACAACTGTGAACGGGAAATCAAAGCAGGAGGCTTTGAAAGGAAGCAAAGCAGAGACTTTAAAGGTTAAAAGAAACAGCACTCTGCAAACATAGGGTTTTTTTAAAGCTGCTTGTCTCTGCCATTTGCTTGAACACCTCCTCTTCTCCCACTTGGTGCAGTGCTGAACTCCAACAGCACCCAAGGAGAGATGGAAGAGGTCACCAAATCCCAACGTACCACGGAGCACTTCTCAGCTGGGAGGTGGATCCATGGCCTTGGAAATGCTTTATCTCTCAAAACAGGAGGGAATGGCTTGCGGCGTGGGATTAACCAGCCCTCCTGTCTGTGCAGAACCAGAGATGAGATCTGAAAGGGGTTTCCCTGGTCAGAAACACCCCATTATGCCCCAGTTGGACCAGAGCTGTACTGAGCTGGAGAGCAAACTTCTCAGACACACCACTGACCAAACTGATCTGCTGAACCCAAGGTCAGAGCTTCTGCCATCCCTGCTACAGGGACCGGGGAATGCCAAGCGTCAAGACAGCATTCAAGCAAGCTTATCCGGAACAGCGCTGGGAGAAGTAGGACCCAACATCTCCTGAATTGACCTTATGTGCTTCAGCCCCAACAGCCACAGTCTGCCTGGGCTGCAGAGGGGTCCCTGCAGAGGCAATCTCAGGAGGACCTACACACACTTCTCTGGACAATGGGAGCATTGGAAAACCTGTAGCTACTGCCAAGAAAGCAGGTCCGTCCCTACGGCACGGTGCCATTCAGAGCTGCCACTGTGGGAAAGCAGAACCGCTTCGTTAAGGAGGTCTGCATCCAGATTTCTGAGCCCTGCTGAACATCAGGACTAACACCAGGGCAGCCGTTCCGGTGCTAAAGCTGCAGCCTACCTGGGGAGGCATCTCCACACCCCACAAGCCAGGGCTTCCCGCAGGGAAAGTCTGCCCATTGCTGATCTACAGACCAGCTGCAAATTGAAGTCCCAGTTCAAACACAGGCATCCACTAACATATCTGTACTGGCTGGGCTGCAGCTGT
Source organism: Calonectris borealis (assembly GCF_964195595.1). NCBI lineage: Eukaryota > Metazoa > Chordata > Aves > Procellariiformes > Procellariidae > Calonectris > Calonectris borealis. The sequence goes on along the minus strand of NC_134319.1, from coordinate 32,712,800 downwards.
GATGCAGGACCATGAGTGGTCTGATAAAACCCACCAGGCTCCTGAATAGCTTCTCCCTCCCCCATTCCCCGTGCTTTAAGCTGCAGTCAAATAGAGCATAACTCCTTTTAAGACTCGCAGATGTTGTGTTTCCGAATCATCTGGCCAGGCGGCTTGTGCTGGTGAGAGGAAACAAGATTGTCTCTGGAATCCTTTGTGCTGCAGCTCTCCATGCACAATAAGCTCCCGCGCACTCGCGAGCTAAATAACTTTTTGTGCTAGAAATGAAGTAAGGGGGGAGGAAAAAAAAAATACAGGCACAACAGCAGCAAACAAACAAGCACAGACTGAGGTGATGGAAAAGCAGGCAGAAAAAGCTATGCTGTTGTGCCTGGACACGTATCCCACATAACAGCATCTTCCAGCACCTTCCATATTTAAAAAGGCAGAAAACAGTAAGGAGGACAAGCTTTGCCTGACATCTCCCGGACATGTCTTCAGCCAGGGATCGTTACGATGCAGCACTCGGGCCAGGACTTGAACTTCTGCATAATGGCCCCAGACAGCTACCGATACCCTCAGCTGCTGCTGGCACAAATGTTAGCTCCGCTGCTGTCTTAGGAGCTACGATAACTAAAAAAAGACCAACGTACAGACCTTGAAAGGGGATCCACGATAGCCCCAGGGCCACCTGTAACACCAAACTGAGCTCCCCTGACAGCCAGAGGTGAAGGAGCTTCCTCCAGGCAGCTCAGGACCCTCATCCCAGGTGCCCCAAGAAAATGCGAGTCCTCCCACACCAAAGCAGCGGGCAACAGCTCTCCTCCCCTCCAGGGACACCCCACGGGATGCAACGGGGAAGCCTGGCCCTGGGCACACAGCCATGTCAAGCGGGAATCGGGGATCAGCACAGCCACCCTAACTCAAGCCCCTCAGTCCTTATGCACTGAGCTTGGGCTTGCCTTCCTTGGGCAGCTGTCCTAGGGGAGCTGGGCTCCCACCAGATTCCCACCAGGATGGACCAACAGCCAAACAAAACCAGGTTAAAGGTTTTGCGGGAGCAGTGTTTGTATTAGACATCTCTGGAAACAGCCATTATGCTTAAATACCAAGCAAGGAGACAATGTTTTCATCTACTTAACAGAGCTCCTCAAACCACACGCAACCACGTGGCCTAGGCTGGCTATTTTAAAACAACGTTCAGCTGCGACTTTTGTTTCCAACAGAATAACTTAACACCCCACTCTCGCAGAAGACTTTCACCCCCAGCTATCAGAGCAGTTCAGAAAGGCTATGCCAATTTTACAAACCAGGGAGGGAAAAAAGCAGCCACATAACTGACATCACCTGTGATCCCAGGAACAGAAACTCCTACCTGCCCAAAATTGCCCCCCAGCACAGACAGGCAGAGAGGCAGCTTCTTCTCCAGCAGCCTCTCCCGAACAGCAGCTTTCCTCTGATCTTTCCGCTTCTTTTCCCAGCATTTTTTTTTTAATCTCCCCACCCCCACCCCCCCAAGTTCAAGTTCCTTAAATTTCACAGAGGGGCTGACATCTTCTGATGAGGATGATCCCATCGGTGTTATTGTCTGGCTGCCAACTCCTGGGAAACAGGCGAGGCACGAGGGCGGTTGCTGTTTTTAACCGGAGGCCGCATCTGACTCGAGCGTTAAGGGAGTTAATGAGCACTGTGCAGTGGGAGGGAGGGCTGGGAGAAAGCAAACAGGGAAAGCTGTATTTTTATATTTCATTATTTTTATAAGAAAAATAAGCCAGGGACCTTAAGGGGGGCATAAAGGGGATTTTTTTTTTTTTTTCCCCAAACAGCAGAATTACAGGTTTGCAGCTGGAAGAGCCTGCTGGGACGTCCTGTGCCCAGGGGTGAATAGAAGGGAGGTGCCTGGGTCTCCGTGGAGGACATTACAAGTCACCTTGCTCTTCTAGGTCTCAAGAAGGTCTGGAAGGGAGACATCCCTCACAGACTATATTAGTGGGTCCTAGCGGGGATGCAGCTGCAATCACGGTCAGACAGGGAAAGCTTTGATGGTCTGCAGTAAGGGCCAGACATGATCATGATGTTCTCCCCAGCTGCTTAAGGCCCACCTCACAATCTAGAAATCAAGACCTGCACCAATTTGCAGGGTATGAGGAGCAAACCACACCGGCCATCCCTGCTGAAACAAACCCCAAGATATTCATGTGTACACACACACTCTACAACCCTAGAAAAGAATCCACTGTGGTTCATCCCATTCCCCCTACCCTGTGCCAGCACACGGGGTGGTTCTGCATGATGGACTGTCTCTTGGGGGTAACAAGTCTCCCGGCTGCCCCAAGGAGTCCAGGCACCCTGGGAGCTCCCTGGCCAGCTCTGAAGGGGACTAAGGCCACTCGGCGGGTGCTCAGCACCAGGCAGGTGGAAGCCAAACCCAGTCGTCTCTAGAAAAGATGGACAGGGTCAGCAAACCTGACGTTATTCCCCTTACAGCAGCAGGGAAAAGGTTAAAAGAGAAGATTTATGGGCATATATCTCTGCCAGAACCACCAGGTGATCATGTGTACACATTTCTCAACACTAAGACCTAATTTTCCACCATTTCCCTTGATTTGCTGTTCCTTTTCTCCCATTTCCTTGATTTAGGGCCCAATTATTTCTTGTCCTCTTGCCAGCGAAACAAAATATTTCATAAGCACTCCTGCCGCCTCTCCCCACTCCCTCCCTCCTTTGGATGCTGGTTTCAATGCTTGACTCATGCCTCATGTTCTGCAAAATTTAGAGTATTTTAGTGAACACCTAACGATGATTTTGCCATTTTTCACAGTGATGCAAATGGGATTTGGCACCAACGAGCTCACTGTTGGAATTTAAGTGAGTCTTGTGGGCCCCACAGCTCTGGCACATCTTTGCAAAGCAGTCCCTGGAGATTGTCACCTCCTGATGAGACTGTGTCCTTCACTAGGGATGAGCCACGTGTCCTGGGCTGGTGGTGACACTGTGCTGGGATAAGGAGAAGGTCAGACAAGTCAGCTCCATAGCTCATCTAGTTCCTGACCAATACAGATAGATAAGCGATGCTCTGCAAGAGTTGTGTCGGCAAGAGCAGGACTGTGCCTACACAAGGCAGCTCCCTGGCTGGACCACACCACCCCCTCGATGTGGCTCCGTGCCCATGGAAGAGTTGGGGACTACCATCCCTACACAAGTATGTCTAAGGTCTGGTCCTTCTCCTTAATGATATAGACAACAAATTCTGCCCTCATTAAAAGGAAATGTAAAGAATAAGGAAAAAAAAGGACAATGCCTGTCTCTGGTGGGTCCCCAGTCTAAACTTCTAAGCATTACCAAATCTTTCAAGTGGTTCATCACAGTTGGACCCCTGGGACCCACCTCAAAACCGCAGCAAAGGACAGACTGGCTTCCATCAGCGTGCTAAGCACCAGCCCTTGGGAACAGTCCCAGGCAAACACTCTCCTCTCCCTATGGAGCAATGGTTTTACAATAGCTTTCCATCTTTCTTCCTCCCCCCGCCCGATCACAACATATAGCATTTCTATAGCATCCTCCTACTAGTTCCCATAATCATATCCAAACCTGTCACAATTTAAACTGTCTTTTTTGTGGTTGTGTTGAAGTGCTACTTCAATATTGCCAACCTTTTTCAGGGAGATGTATCCATAAAGTGAGGTGAGGAAGATTAGGGGACTGACAGCACAGATCAAATCAGAGGTTCCCTAGGCTGCGAGGAGGGAGAAAAAGCTACAGTTTGCTCCGAAACAAATGGAGCAAGGACTCAAAATTGGGTCTCCTGCATTCTGAACTCATGTCTCAGACACTGGTGACCTCTAACTTCCTGAGGTAACCATCAGTTGCTTACCTCTACCGGCACAACACAATTCCTTTAGCCTTTTTTTCCATCCACCCCAAAAAAAAAACACCTCACTGGATATGAAGCATTTACATCCAAACACCACCTGGAAAATTTCAAACCCTTGAAAGCTGCAGCAAAATGGGACTGTGCTCGCCAGCCAGCTCTAACTTGGGTCGCTCTCCAGAAGAGAGCAGCTGCTTGTGTCAGCAAGCTCCTGCTCCTCTATCACCTCGCTTGTCGTAACGGCAAACATGAAATACCACCTCTCTGGTTTATACCGTGGCTGTACGTGGATTATAAATAAAGGGCAGTTTGGCCAGCTAGGGCAGGTGAACACCACAGCTTCTCTTAAAGCCAATGCCTCTTCTACACATGCATATCCTGCAAGGGGCACCTCCAGTGATTGTAGTCCTTCCAGTGGCTGGCAGTAACAACGAGGAAAGATCTTGGGCATCTGGAGAAGAGGATCAGGAGGAGGGGATAGGGAGAGGTACTCTCTCCTAGTTATTTTGAGCTACGCCAGTTCTCTTCACCCAAGCAGACGATTGCTTCAGCACATGAAGTGTCCAAACCTGACTCCATGCTCAGCCATCGTTGATGGAGTCAAGCGGGCAAGAGAGCTGGACACAAGCTGGGATATGCAGAGCCATGTCAGAAACCAGGCCCTAAAGCATCGCGATGAGAAGCCCTAGGAAGGTTAAAACAACATTCACGCACCCCAAAGCGGGCAGCGGGATCTGGCCTTCGCACCCACCGCCACAGCTGTTGGCAGCTCGTTCACACATTTCGCAGAGCCCGGAGGACAAGTTGAGTCATGCGAGGCCGTTTAGCCACACTAGACTTCTTGCGGCTCTTATGGGATTGGGCAACTTCACTCCAAAAAGCTTTGCAAAGTAATTGACCACAAAATGCCACCAGAGTGAGACTGCTTCGGTCTTTGGTAACACAAGAAAGGACTGAGGTTTGTCAGGGGGGGGCTCTTTATCTGAACTTAAGAAGCAGAAAACTAGCCCTAGCTAGAAAGAGCAAATAAGGGAAAAATAAATGAGGAGAAAATCTGAGAAAGGCTCTGCAAACTGCCTTGTGCAAAGGCATCTCCTCTTCACCACAGGGGCTACATAAGGCAAGACCCCTCTATTTTACCCTAGGAAAGGCTTCTGAGATCCTGCCTGCCACACTCTGTGGGGCATCAAACCTGCTCTGGGCTCCCTCTGAGGATCGGCCCAGCCGAGGGCCTCTAAAACCCACCTGCAGCTTGGGGAGGTTTGGGGATTGGCACCCTCCAGAGCCCTTAGAGGATGCTAACCAGGCTAACTTCATTCCTCTTCATAACTTGGTACGATCAGCTTTCCTAACTGTGTTGGCCTGGGGTTTGCTAGATTAATGTCACTTTTAATTTATCACATGGCTGTGGCTGGCTGGAAGCATCACCTCCCAGAGAAGCTGACTGACCCTAAGCACGCTGTTTTCCATAGGCCAGCTAAGTCCTGTCTGGTGGACCAGCTTCCCTTCAAGCTACCTGTCAACCTAGCGCAGGCTGGACAGTCCCCTAAAGCTAACATACCACAGTTCATATTCCTGGCAAGTACCATCACAGCGCTTAACTCCCCTGAAAAGTATTGGAAATAGTAAAAGCTGGCCATTAGGGCAGTTTTATATTGGATAGAGATATTCTACGTTGTAAAGCGTGTTTGGAAGGACCATTACGCTCCCTCCCTCGTCCTTCCTCAGAGGAAAGAAGATAAATGTCTAGCTGGTTGTTCATAGCCCAGGGCAAGGGAAATACAACATCCTCCGTAACAGCTAGCAGAAGTACCAGAGAGCAGAGACACGCAGGGACTCTGCTCAGTGACAGCACAGCTGGCTTGCCCAGCGCCAATACACTATCAAACCCAAACCACCTCCAACAAGCCCACCCCAGGGCCTTTGTACCACTCTCCCAGCAGCCCGGGTGCTGAGATGTTAGGGAGAGAGGTGCTCATTAGAGAGTCTAGCCCCGACCCTGAACAGAACAGCAGTGCCTGGGACTGCTCTCAAGACTACAGCACGCAAGCAGGGCGCAGTGCCTCTGTGTGGTTACTCTGCTGCCGAAAGAAACCTCTCCCATTTGATTTGACCATTACACAAGCAGGGAGGAACTGTGTTTGGTCCCTAGAGAGCTCGCTAAGCCAGTATTTCTGTAGGAAACGGGTGCCTGTGCACCAGAATCTAAATATAGCTTTAAAAAATAAAATCAGCCTCTACTCCATCCGAGCAAGACAAAAGTCTTCAGCGGGTGAACCAAGACAGGAGTGTTTGCTCAGATTTATGGGCAGGCTGGATAACAACTTGGAGAGGTCGGAACCGAATCCATCCCTTGAGTGGAAGTGTAACTACATAACTCTGAAGTCCAGCTATAGCTTCCTTTGCTGCCTGGCAAAATCCCCAAAGGAAGAGAGGAGGAAAGGGCCCTTAATGACCTTCATCAGTGACTTAGATGACATGACACAGCGCACTCTCAGCAAGTTTGCAGATGATACCAAACAGGGAGGAAGGGGTGATAGACCAGATGCCACGAAGATGATTTAAGGGCTTGGAGCATCCAACATACAAGGAGAGGCTGAGAGAGCTGTTTAGTCCAGAGAAGACAAGGCTCAGGGGGATCTTATCCATGTGCATAAATACCTCATAGGAGGGAGTAAGGACAACACAGGCAGGTTCTTCTCAGTGGTAACAGGCATAAATTGAAATACAAGAAATTCCATTTAAACACAAGACTTCTTTTCACTGTAAGGGCAATCTAACACCTTAACGGGTTGCCCAGAGAGGCATCCATCCTTGGAGGTAATTCAGACGCTGACTGGATGTGGTTCACTGGATGTGACCTGCTTCAGCTGACCCTGCTTTGAGTAGGCAGGTTGGACTAGCTGATCTCCAGAGGTCCCTCCAACCACAGCTATTTCATGATTCTGTTGGGTGTAGGATTCATGGTACCCTATTTTGATTGTGGGAATAGGAGGAATGTGGTTAGGGCCAGAGCAGATCTTCTATCCCTTGTCCCACCTCATTTGATTTCTAACAAAGGTTTAGATTCAAAGAGCTCCAGTACTTTCCCCAAAAGGAGCTATTTAAACATTTACAGGCTTCAGCCTTGGAAGAGATGTCCACCAGACATCAGTTTTTCCCATTCATCCATGGGATGGATCAGATCAAAAGAGCAGGGGCAACACAAACCCCAAAACATGCAGGGCCTCAAATACTAAAACATTTCCCAGCCCTTTCTTCGCCTAAATTGTGGCAGAAAAAGACAGCACGGAAGAAAGATGAAACTTGGTTTACTGGACCCTCCTAATTGAGCTCTAGTGCCTAGGATCAAAGATTAGTTGATTAAAATCCAATTTCAAAGCTGATTAACTTTTGAATGAGAAATGCCACTCTGGTGAGCTTACTCCGGCAGGCTATTTCTGTCTTGGCAGAAGTGCCTGGCAGCATGTCCTGGTTTTGGCTGGGATAGAGTTAATTTTCTTCCTAGTAGCTGGTATAGCACTGTGTTTTGGATTTAGGATGAGAATAATGTTGATAACACACTGATGCTTTAGTTGTTGCTGAGCAGTGCTTACACCAAGTCAGGGACTTTTCAGCTTCTCATACTGCCCTGCCAGCAAGGAGGCTGGGGGTGCACAAGAAGCTGGGAGGGGACACACCAGGACAGCTGACCAGAACTGGGCATAGGGATGTTCTATACCATATGGCGTCATGCTGAACAAAAACTGGGGGGAGTTGGCCGGGGGGGCATGGCTGCTCTCAGGAACTGGCTGGGCATTGGTCAGCGGGTGGTGAGCAATTGCATTGTGCATCACCTGGTTTGTATATTCTTTTATCATTATTATTTTCCCTTCCTTTTCTGTCCTATTAAATTGTCTTTATCTCAACCCACGAAGTTTTACCTTTTTTCCGATTCTCTCCCCCATCCCACTGTGGACGCAGTGAGTAAACGGCTGCATGGTGTTTAGCTGCTTGCTGGGTTAAACCACGACATGGGGAAAAATCACCTCTTTGCTTATCAGCACCCAGCTTAGACCCAGACGAGGCAGGAGATTTCACCTCCCCAGACCACTTTAAACAAAGACTAAATGAATAAAGAGACTTCCCTTAAGCCAGCTATTAAAACTGGCTGGGCATTTCCCCTTCATGCCACCGCAGCTCATTTGAAAGCCACGCAGAGCCATTGTGTTGCATTTCTAAACTACCCAACATTCGCTTCCTTGCAAGATATTCTGGTCAGGCTGGCAACCGCCAGCTCTGTCATGAACTCTCTGGGTGTCTTCAGCCTGTGTCCTCCTTGCCAAAGCGCAGCAAAGGACGGGGCTAACTCAGAAAAAGAGAGGCCTCTGTCCTTACAGCAGCTGTACCACCACAAGAAGCTCTGTCCCACTGCACAAGGGGCAAGATATCCTGGCCCTGCCAGCTGAGATCTATTTGCCACAGGGTTTTATCCTGAGCGACATAAATCCCACTCCTAACCTGAGATCCCTCCAGGCCCCCCAGGTATGTTTTAAAGCATGCAAGACAGGGTGGTGCTGGGTCCTGGAGCTTCAAAGTTGAACACGTTCCTTATCCTAAGGACAAAAGGGGGGTTAAGCGCTGCCCTTTGGGGAGCCAGTTCATCCCATCCCTCCTGTTTGAGCTGTACCTCACAGTACTGCTTGCAGAGAGTTTCCCAGCTTCTCCCCTCTTTCCCAGGCACAACCACCATAAAGATGAGAACTGCAACACACAATTCCATCGCAAACTTTTTCAGATGGCTAAGGGCCCATTTTTCTCTCAGGTACACAGTTTTTCAGAACATGTAGGAAGACAGTATTTAAGGCCACCTGTGCCCAAACAATGGGCTTCACCTCTTCTGCTGAAGGACTGAGTTTATCAGCCAAGTGCAGCAGTTGTCTAGATCAGCTATTGACAGGGACTCATATCTGTGCGACAAAGGTGGCAACTGTGAAGCTCCAAGGTCTGGGTCTTGTCCCACTCAAAGTGAAACACAAGACGTATCCACAAAAAGCATCAGAACAAGCAAAGGTTAACATCAAAGCGGGGGGGAAAAGGCCATTCATGCTATTGCACATTAAAGAGAGAAGGCAGCAGGTAGTCTGGGTGACCAAGTTTGCTTTGAGGAGTGGCTGGTGACTGGTGACAGCTACATGGCACCCACCTCGTCTCTCTGGGAGGCACCTTGGTAGCTTCCTTCCTCTCTCCTGCTCTGCTCCAGTTATACAGATGGGCATGAAGCAGGCAGAAGCCACTCTAACTTCTGGTGGATGAACAGTTGTGGGCTCTGCCACCGGCTGGTGTCCGGACTAACCTCCCTGCACACTTATCTGAGCCCTTCAGAAGGATTCCTGCTCTAGCAGATCAGGCCCAGGCTTTCAGAAGAGGGAAATCAGTTATTATCATGCATCCCTTCGCAACCAGGGACCCAAGGGCTGGTTCCCACTGTGCATAGTGCCTGTGGGGAAGGGAGCAGTCTGGACAGCACAACCCAGAGGCCTTCCCCATCCCTGCCAAACCGGACAGAGCATGCGATGATGGGGAGAGAAAAGGGTACAGCAGCATACCTCACCTACGTACGGGCACCCAGCAGTGCACAGCTCAGCTAGGATCCCGTCTGAGACCAAGGCCATCGAAAACTCTGAATATACAGAAGAATATTGGTACGAAGATGTAGTAGCATAATACCTCCCTGCTGGTGGTGAGGCAGGTATTGCATTGGGGAAAGAGCACGTGTCTCTCCCCCGAAGAGAGGCTGTGCAGAGGGATGGAAAGGTAGGAAGTTTTTTTTCTATGAACAAGAGGGTTTCACTTATACAAACTACCTCTACTAGCAGAGTCTGGCTCTCCTATGACGCAGCCTATGCCACCACACTAGCCGAAAGGGGTAAGGGTCCCCACGCAGCCTGGGAAGGGGCCACAAAGTCAGCACGGGTTTTGCAAGAGCCACCTTTGAGCTCCAGCCGCACGCTCCCAAGACCAGTAACCCTGCTCTCTCTTGCAAGCTATGCCGTATTGCATACTCCAGCAGCAAGCTACAACCGAGCTGTGAAACAATACTCGGAAGTGAAGACAACACCAGATCACTCAGGCAAACACTGAAGAGAGGTGACAGTAACAAGGAGGGTTATGTTTAGCCTCACATCTGTGGTGCTCCAAGGCTCTCTTCAGGGTGGGGAAAAACATCTTAAGAATAAATCTTTTACTTGGAAAACATCCAGCCTGGGAATAAAGAAAACAGTCTAAGAGAACAGGTAATTCAACAGAGAGAGGTTGTTGAACAGAAGAGGTCAGGGGATGCAGAGAGCATACGCACAGGACCACCAGCACAGGGAGGATCTGGGGAAAGCAGCCATCTTTGGGGAGGAGAGGCATGCTCCTGCTCCCCCTGCCTGGCTGTCTCACTGGGATCATCTTGCAGGGGAAGGAACAAAGCCCTGTGCTGCCCCCACTTCCCAAAGCCTCCCCTCCTACAGCAGGGGGAACTAGCCCCATTCTTCCCTGAGCTCCTCCATCCCAAAGCCTAGCAGAAAACCAGATGCCAGGCAGGAACTGGGAGCTACTGGTGAGGGTAGCCCACAGTGGAGGACATACAAAGTCACTGAATCTAGGTCTCAGTCTGGAATTAGCTGCTTCATACAGTAGCCTAACATCACAGAGCCCTCCTTCACCTCCTCTGAAAAGCACCAGTGGTACCTTCTCTAGCCTTATTCAGCCCCACCAGACCAGGTCTCACCACACCTGGTCCTGGACCACATCCTACTGCAACAGCAAGTGCCCGCAGAGGAGTAGAAAGGCACAAGCTGTTTGCTCAGGACCAGCTCAAGCACACATGATTGCAAGCACATTCCCACCTAGTCTTCCAGTGTCCCAGCATCTGCCAGGAGCCAGCACACCATGGTAGCAATAGGTTCCCTCCCTGCCCACTGCACTCCAGTCCCAAGAAAGCAGCACCATGCTCTGACCAGTTACAACTTCACACAAGCAACCACCCGGGCCACATAACCCAAATCCAGACAGACTCACCATGGACATTTCCCTGTTACTGCTTCAGCAGTGGGTGACAGATCTGAGCCTCGCTGCATTATAGGAGGCTGCAAATCTGACTTCCTCCCCCAAAAACTAGGCATGTTTCCATCTGCCTTGACCCCCCTGCTCCCTGCCTAAGGATGGAGCAACTGGCAGTTCAAACCCCACTAAGCATTAATTCACATTCAAATCAGAAACCCAAGTCTCTGCTTCATCCTGAAATCACTTAAATGTAAACAACACTCCTGGTCCTAATCCTGTATTTATTTTTATGGTTGCAGGTATTATAATTGTTGTACTAACGCTGCTTTAGTTGCGATTGTAAATATACAAACTCACATGCCTATATATGTGCAGGCACGCATCTGCACACGCTCAGTCTTCTACCTCTTGAGAAATGGGTCCGTTCCGCTTTCTTCTGCTACTGATAAAATATTGATTAGGGAATGTGAAAATTTGAAATGATTTAGGAGTCCCTGGATGGGAAACGTAATGTACTGTGCCGGTTGCATTATGAGCCATCCATCACCTGTCAGCAAGCAGCAAGAAAGTGACAGAATCAATACAAACGTGTCTGAAGATGGGTTTAACTCATTTCCCTTCCCCCTCGGGCAATGGCTGGAGCACCCCAGCTAGAGGAGAAGGGAGGCTTGGTAACCAACACCAGGCCAACCTCAATCCACCCAAAGTGCAAAGGGGTTAACTCCTTCCTCAGCAGTCCACCCACACCAGGGCCAAGAGCCGAGGTGAGCGACTTCAGCCGCGCTCCCGGGGCGCGCAGCCAGGCCAGCCAGCCAGGACCTGCTCATTCAGACCCCGGGGGCTGCGTTCAGCTGCCCCCATGTCAGCTCGCAGAGCTATGTGAGATGGTCCGGGGTGCCCGAGACCTCCATATGGGTCACAGCACCTGCATGGCTCCTACTGAGGCTGCTGGTACTGACTTTGGCAGGTTGTTATTTGTCCCTAAAGCCTCCCACTGCTGGTGAACATTTTCCACTCTTGCCTCTCCCAGCACACTTTATCCCATGGCACATTCCCAGAGACTCACATAACATTATTCTGCTTTTGGAGGGACCAGGGTGGGCAGCAGCACAGTATGAATCCCTGCCTTGCTTCCCTACCCATGTACACCCTCAGCATCGACTTCCCTTCTGCATCACCCACCTTCAGTCAGCACGGCCTGATCCAGCTCCTCATTACTCCACAGAGCTTGCTCCCTAAGTATTTGTTGTTCTTGTTTGTAGGTCCAAGAGTCTTTTAAAATAAAAAAAAAAAGAAGAGGGGGGGCCGAATCCATCCATAGGGTCATATATCATCCTCCCGTACCTTGCAGATGGATTCAATTGGCCTGTGATCCTATTTTGCAGATTCCCTTAGAGCACTGTAATTCATCCTGCAAGGCATTTCAAATGAGACCGGACAGAGCACTGGAGAAATGATAGGAGCCGAGCACCCTGCCTCACTCCCCGGGAGCGGGCAGGGTGACCAGGCAGGCTATTGCTCATGTGTTATTAAAGTTAATTATTCCGAGGGTACACCGCAGGAGGTGATGACGGCACAAGGGCAGCTCAAACAAGGCCAATAGAGCAGCCTGGGCCCAGAGAGGTTGTTCCTAAAAGCTGTTCCTCAACTCAAGCCTGCCCGCTGTGGGCCACATATGGGAGCAGCATTAACACTGGCTGCAGAGCACATGGCGCGGCGCAAGGGATGGAGCAGGGGAAAGGGAATGCTCCACAGGACCAGACACCTTTTGACCTGCCTACTGTAGGGCACAAGACCCACAACCTGCTGGGTGGGAGCAGCGAGGATCTCCAAGCCTGCCCAGGTCTCACCCCTTGACTGGCTCTTCTCTGCAGTGACAGGCGGCTGGCAGACACCCCTTCTCGCCGCCTGCCAAGGCCTCAGAGAGGCAGCACTGGCCAATGGATACGGGAGCAAGCACTCATCTTCTGGGCAGCTCTCTTCTCCTCTGTTCTTTCTGCAATAGTGAAGCTTCAGCCTTCAGGCAGAGTCAAGCCACCGCCTTGGCTCCAGGAGGTTCAGCCCTTCTACAGGCAGCAGAAGCAACCAGAAGGGTACCACAGCCCAGCTCTGCCACGTCGGCTGATGATGTGGCTGCAGGGAAAGCTACTTGGACAAAACTTTCTCATTTATTTTGCTTTTAATTCCACTATTTAATAGACTGCAAAATCCTTAATGTGGGAGTCTCAACTACTGCGTCTATGCAATTCACTCCGGATACATCCCTTCTACCTTACCATCCCTAATAGACTCTATAAATGGTTTCCAAATCCAGCAGAAGTGGTCTATTTGCTGCCTAGTATACCATGTAATCTTTTGCAGAGGTGGTATTGATCTTATTAAACCTGCAGCCATTGAGTCCTCAGATATGTCTCAGCATTTGCTTTCCTACAGCAAAGCAAAGCACCTCTTCTAGCCCCACAGCAACACGCAGGTGACAGCACCAGCCTACGCTGACCCGGAGACAAGACGATCACTGCATTTCTGAGAACAATTTAGTAGTCAGTAGAGCCATGGCTGTAGGGTACTTAGTCAGAAGCAATATCCCATCTCAAAAAGAAATGTCTGAGTCATTTTAACTGTAAGGGACAGAAATTAGGGACTAATTCAACCCGTAACAGGTACTGAATGCTGAGCCCAGAAGCAGCTCTGCTCGCGGCTAATGGATTTTGCACAGTGAGACTGGCTCAGGGCTCTCAGCTCACCGCTCCAAGACGCTCACAAGACTAATTCGCAGCAGCCTTGCCAAATTTTCCTCACCCATCCACAAAAGGAGAAACTCATACGATTATTTGCACAGTCCTTTCCAAACAACTAACCCATCCCACACCACGCAAGCGGGCTCCGGGCAAGAGAGGAGAGACACAGTGCTAAGGCTGCAGGAGGCCGGGCAAGGGAGGAGGCGTCAAGCCACAAAGCATAAAGTTGGAGCTCTCTAAAAAAAAAAATTTTAAAAATATACACACCTATATGTGCAGATACATGAAGAAGCCCACCTTTTTGGAGGGAAAGCAGCCCCAGTGTTCTGGGAAGGTAGAGGTGTAGAGCACAGTCTAACCAGATGTTTATCTGACAGAGCATCAGCACTGGGTTATACTCCCAGGCTGCCCTGGTAGCAGCATCCAAGGAGAGGACAGATGGCAGCTCCACAGAGCAGCGTTAGGACCGTGACTAGTGTCTGTCTTCTAGACGAGGCGCTCGTGCCACCAGCTTACAGCAGTCGCTGAAGGAGGTGGTGATAAGTGGCCACCGTCTGGCCCAGAGGCACTGGGGTGCCAAGCGGAGGGGAGACAGAGACACAGCTTCCACCCCTTCGACATTCGCGCTGACCCAGTTGTGTCAGCCCCGCTTGTCAGCCCATCTGTCATGGTGCCGGTTCCTGCCGGGGCCGCAGGACCTGTGAAGGTGGCTGCAGATGTTGGACTATTTATCTTCTCAGGTTGTTGGGACAAGGGGTCTGACAGCCCTATTAGTTATCCCACAAAGCAGAGCCCAAACACATCCTCAAAGAGGGGGGACAGGGAATAACCCCAGGGAACACAGGAACACCACAAGCCACGTGGCTCCCAGCTCCCCAGGCCTCAGGGAAAGGCAAAGCAGCAGCACAGCCTGAGCACTGAAATCCTTGCAGGAAGCACGTGGGGAAGAGCCCTGGAAGTTGAAGCTTTCGCTCATCATCTGCCTCTTCCTTAGCTAAGAGCAAGTTACCACTGGTAATGCGCAGGGATCATCCCCACTTTTTAGGCTGACCTTTCAAGCCCTGTCCTGGGATTTGGGACAGCAACATTTTAAAACTACGCACTGCAGCTCCACAGCTCTGCCAGGAAGAAGCACAGGCCCAACACTCATTTGTGCTAGGACCAAGACAACGTTGTGCCTTCGCTGGACTGGTATCATGGCGATCTAGACTATTCCTGCACCAGCCCCAATTGGTGCATTCTTCAAGGCAGCACATCACTGCTCTGGGAGCCAGCCACCCACACACACTGCTGTCTGTGAAGAGGAAGAAATATTGCTCCAACAGCCCAAAGAAAGTCATTCATACCTATGTGATGCCCACACCTCCTGGAAGCAGCAGTTCAGGACCTGCATCTCTCTCTACCCCAGAAGAACCAGGATATATACAACAGTTCATCAAGGTACTGACAGAACCAGGCACAGCAGTTGGGTGACTGAGAAAAACAGCGTCCTACAAGTCCTCAGGACACATCAGTGGGAAGTGTTGCTTCAGTAAGATAGCAAAAGAAGTGCCCTGCTCCCAAACCGAGAGCTCCTCCAACTGGTACAAGTGTTTCCAAGTGACACACACACCCCCCCAAGGCCATGCAGCAAGGCAGCTCCTGACTCCCTGGTCTGTGCCGGCTTTTGGGTAGGGGTCTCCACACTAGTGATTATGAGCCAGCTACTCACCGTCACCCCAGGTGTCCACCTCCCTGCTGACACCTCCAGCAGAGCAGGAACCCAGCCAGCACTAGGTCCAGAATCCACCCCAGCAGCTCAGCCAGGAGCCAGAGACGGAGCAAAGGCTTAGGAAAATGGAGCGTGGCGTAGGTGGGGAGGAGGGGAGACAGCTCTTTAAGCAAGTCATTTCAATTACCTTGAGAAAACAGGTTGTTAAAATGATGGAAATAAATGGGTTGTTTGAGCAGCCTCAGAAATGCTTTCAGAGAAAGCTTCCAGGTAGGAACATTGATTGCAAATACTTACTAACTGCTCCTTCATTATCAAAGAGACATGATACATATGTTTACATATTTTGATATGTTTTTATTAATCCTACTTACTATTTAATTCCCTAAACCTGCCCAGAAGAACTGTCACCAAGCAACCCCCTAAACACAGCCTTAACTTCTGCACAGGCAGGCGTGGGCACTGGAGAAGTCACTCAAGCATCTGCCTGTACCGAGGAACACGCGTTGCCAGCGTTAGACCTAAAACGGCTCTTTTGATCACAGCCTCCCAGAAAGGAGAGTCTCCTCCTTCAGACGGTGCATGGTAGGGTCATTTACCCACCTTTGTCCACTCATGACAGCCGTCAGCCAAGAGACCGTAGGTCCCTCTAATTCAGCCTCCTGTCTCCAACAGCAACCGAGCTTGATGCTAATGGGAAGAGCTGAACAGAAGGTAGAACATGGAGGTGTTTTCCCAGGACATTTCTCCAGCTTCCAGCAGCCTGGCGCTTACAAACTCCCAAGCTGTAAATTACTTCAGGGCTGTGTTTAGGCCCATCGTCAAGAGTTATCTGCCATGAAATTGCCAAATTCCTTTGAAAGGTTCATGGTATTTTTGGCCTCCACAACATCCCAGGACAACAAGTTTCTAGGGTTGAATTGCTCCCCGCCCCCCCCCCCAACCACACACGTAGCATGTGACACTGTTTGGTTTAAAACTGCAGCCTGCTATTTTTGGTGGGGAGCCCCAGCTTCTTGCCCTGCAGGAAACAACAAAAAATTGCCTCCTAATCACCTTCTTGGGTGATTTTATAGGTCTCTCTGAAGTCCTCCTCACTCATGTCTTTTCTAAGCTGGTGAATCCCCATCTAGGCTATCCTCAGATGGAAGCTGCAACACCATCAAGTTACACAAAGCACAGCTCCCTGCTCCAGCCAACATCTACTCCAGCAGCAACATCAGCAGGAGCGATGCACTGTGCTGGGACAAGGGTTCTCCTCTGGGGCTCCTCACTGGAGCTGTTCTTCCGATGGAGAACCTGAAGGCCTGTTTATTTTAAGCAGGGCTTGAGAAATGCACAGGCAGAGGATGGGTGAGGGGGATCCCTGCCCCTACACGACTGCACAGCCTGCCACCGGCCACTGCTTCAACAAGAGACAAGATTTTTCCCCTGAGGCGGCCCGTGCCGGAGAGATGCAGAGATTGTCACCTCCTGGCCACTCGGGCAGGGGTTTCTGTCCAAAGCAGAGGCATCATGCTGATGGCTAGATCCCTGCAGGCTTCCACAGCCTCCATCACCCCGCTGCAAGCAAAGGGCCCTGCCAGCCCTCCTTCCAGCAATCCTGCCCAGGGACTGCAGCGTTCCAGCTAGAAACTGCCCTCCGAGCACAGAAGCCCAACGACGTCGGTATGATCTGCAAACTCCACCTGCCACAGAGATCACAGTCAGCCCACAAACACATTTCATTTTCAAAAGGAGCAAAGTACTGCTGAAAACCCTGGTGTGCCACCGAGTCATGGATTTTCATCATTAGCACCTCGCCTTAAGACTGCACACAGCACGGCCGGTGTTTGCAAGAGAAAATCGGAAATATCTTCTCTCCACATACGGCTGTTACAAAACTCTTCATCAGAAGGCTAAACCCAGCAGGGCTCAAAGCAGATAGGCTCACAGGTACAAATTGGCAGGCACGGTGTGTCTGATGGCCTTCATTCCCTGGCAAATATCCCCTATCAGCTCAAGCACTAAAAAAAAAAAAAAGCAGTTGCAGATTTCTATATACGGTGAGGGCATTGCCTTGGTGTTGCAATTTTCATACCATGAGAGCGAAGACACTGGGTCACAGCAACCAGATGTCTTTTGGCATCCAAATGTGAGATCCACAGAGCTCTAGGCCCTCAGCATCCCTGCAGAGTCCCAGAACAGAACCAAACTCTTTGGCACAAAAGCCAGTCCCCAAGTCAGCTGTGGGCAAAACCCAAATTCACCTCCCAGCCACACACCCTCTGTAGACACCTCCACCAAGATGGGCCAACACATTAGTCCCAGAACGCCATGCCCTGTTTAGTTCAATCCTACCCCAGCGCCTGCAAAGCCCACTGAGTATAGCAAAGCATCTTTTACCAGCATCCAAGTAGAGCCCACACACCCAAAGCTTTGGGCCTGTCTGTATAGCCCGTGCAGTATTTCCACCGCAGAGAGAAAACAGCGGCAGGGCTTTCCACGCACACAGACCTTATCCCTCCCTCACTGCAACTGTGCGGTCCCGGGGGCCTTAATTAACCAGCATGCCTTCTCGCAGGGAGCTCTCTACGGGAACATTTACATGTTCAACTCCTTTGGACAAGTTCAGAGGCAGGCGGCTAATCCTCTCCCAGGTCTCAATGTCATATCAATTTCCTGTTCGAAGCTGAGATCTCTCCATCAGGGTTATTAAACTAATGAGATGCACCGAGGCCTTCAACTCTGGGAATATCAAATGCAGCGGGATTCAATTTCACTGGATTTTCATTTTCCCTTTGTATCTAGTGGTAGGACGAAGAGAAGTTGCATACTGTCTGGTGTTAATTACAATCTCCACTCAAGACAAACATGTCAAGAAAGGTGACACTTTTACCCTACACTGCCAAAGACTTCTAACAATTTTTTTTCGCTTTTTTCCCCCTCCGTGAATATAATCCACCTCCTCAAAGTAATATTCAGAACTTTAAATCTCCAAGAGCAGTGGCACAGGTCCCTCAGGGCTTGCAGGTAGAGCAGCCCCTCCTACTTCTTACTCACGTGGATTATACTCCAGAAACACTGGTGCATGGGCACAGGCTCAGGGAGGATTTTGTGGGTCAGTCTTTCCTACCATCGTTAGGGGGCTAAGGATCTCCGATGTTTCTGAGCAAAGATGAGGCAGCATGAAGCCATCCTGCATCCTTCCTAAAGGCAGCCCGTTAGTCTTCCTACCACAGCAAATGTCCCTTTTCCTCTTACTTCTGCCACAATCCTCTCAGATCACACTAACCAGGTCACAGAACTGATTGCCAGCTCCCCAGGCACATGATGCTCCTGCACCAGCCAAGCTCCTCCACAAGTTTTTGGGGAGCAGGAGGGAAGGATCAGCCTTCTGATCTGTTCATACCTCACTTACTGTAAAAGGAAGACAGTTTGAATGAGGTTGCCGGACACTGTCGTAACAATTAACACACAGCCATCGGCTTCCACCTTTGCACTTCATCCTTGAGTGTTAAATGAAGAAGGTGAGCAACTCCACAGAATGCAGGCAGACCTTCTACACTGCTAAGACATGGCAGCCTGCAACATAGCTTGGAGATAACACCCATGATTTTTTTTTTTTAAATTAAATGAGCTCAGCTGGGCCATACCTGGCAGGATCTGCAGGAAAGGTAATGCTCCTTTTGATCAGAGGAGTTGGAATAGTCCTTCTGTGTAGCAAGAGGCTGCACAGCAATATAGCATGGTGCAAAAACCTGGTCAGCAATGGGGCAATTCCTACAGGGACTGGTATACAAAGCTTTTGAGGAAGGATGTCCATTACTATAACCAGACACTGCCAAAATCCTAAGGCCCTGATCCAGCAGAAATCCCTGCAGAAGGGCCTCTGCGATCTCTATAGCCAGGGAACACCCCAGATTGGAGGGGAAGAAGATACTGCTTTAAGAGAAAGTGGGGCAAGTCAGGTCTGCTTCACTCCAGGAGTGAAGCAGATTCTTCTCCACAGATAAGAAAATAAGAGTCACCAACCATCTACCCCACACAGCGTGACCCTGGGCTTTCATTTCAGGAGACACCTAAGGGCTCAGAGCAAGAGACCTAAACCTGGGGTTCTCTCTCCAAAATAATCTTTTGGGGAGCAATTTTGCTGTCATTCAGGCACAGATACTAAATATGCCCTGTTAAAAGACACAGTGCACTGCCTGTGTAATATATTCCAGATTAGTATATAAGAAGCCTCATTTTTCCAAAGGCAACTGTTTTATTTACAGGACCTCAGTTTTTACCCCGACTTTTCCACACAGGGTAGCAGAAGCTGGAAGGGACTTGCCTGGATTAACGCAGCAAAAGCCCGCTTCCCACAGACTCAAAATTATGCTCTTCCCTCGTACATACATAACAGCAGTCATCCCACTCCTTATGGTGATTCCCACTGGTACCAGCAGCCAAACAGGGCCATTTTAATACATTTTAATAGATGTGTTGCATCCACCCTTGCCCTGAGCCCAGCTCAGGGCCTCGGAGGACATTAAGGTCCATTAATCAGACCGTTTGCCACCTGAAGTTGCAACCAACAAACTCTCCAGTACCTGCAGCATCCAAAGCATCCCCATGAGTCCCTCCCCTGCTACTACCCACGCTGCTGTGCAAGAGCCTGCTTCAGAAAACGCCAAGCCAGTCTCACGCCGCTGTGCCAGGAGCCTGCAAGTTCAAAGTCCTGAGCAGCACCTCAGAGCAGAGTTCACCATAATAAAGAGTTCACGAACACTTTATTATCGCTCCATCGCGGAGTTCTTCGCACTGCCCGGCAGCTCCAGATGAGCCCTCCACGGCCGTGACAGTTAGCACCACAGGACCACCGAGGTTTCATTAATATTCATGTCCCATTGACACTCAAGCAAGCAATGAAAGCTTGCTTTCTACAGCAGATCATTAAGTAAGGGGAAATGAGTGACCTCTTAAGACCAGCTGTGTCACAGATGTCACCAGGAGCTGAAGGGACAGAGACAGGGTCATCACCCAGCACTTCTTTTAATAAATAACAGTTCTAAATGAGCATGGCCTTGCCGTACCCAGGGGGACCCACATAAGACTGAAAGCATCTGGGAAGCGGATGCCTGAACTGCAAGCTGGGCAGGGCAGTGCCTCCTCTCAGCAGCCCTGCCCGGGAGAGGCTGGGCAGCAGGATGCTGCCGTGCGGCAGGGAAGCACGGAAGCAACATCTCACCAGCACATCAGGTGTGTAATTCCAAAATAAATCACGGTGTTTAGCCCAGCTCAGTGGGAACACACTTACCTCCCTCTACAAGCTGGTAGCTTTTAGGAGCATCCCAGGGCTTCCTCGAAGCATCCCAGTTCAGGGTACTCGGCAGAGCGCTCCCCTAGGTAGCAGTTACAACACTCCACATAGCAGAGACTTGATCTCAGATTACAGACCCTAATTGCTGCTATCAGTCAAAGTAACAATTAGCATCGGGTTAATGCATTCCCAGTGCTCTCAGGAGAGGACGGGGGAGGAAAAGGGAGTCTTAATCCCAATTTACCTCAAGTTCACTGGGAGGCCACTAGAAAGCAACTCACAGGCAAACTTCCCAGGCACCCAGTTTCCCCAGGATATTCACCACCTCTGAAACACCTAAAGCCGCACAGAAAAAATAAGCTCCTCCAGCCCTCCTAGTCCAAGCAGACAGCTGCCCGACCTCTACATTTCCACAGAAAGAAGCTAATGGAAGATTACATCTCACCCAAACCAAGCCACCCTCCCTGCTGCAAGAATTCACCAACATCACCCACAGCCTCTCCTTTTTTTAGCTCCTTCATTGAAGCCTGACACCCAACTCATGTGCATCAGGTGTGCATAAGACAATGAAGATTCAGCCTCTTAAATCTTTCATGACTCTTGATCTCCATATCCCCATGGCACCAAAACTATAAACAGCACAACAGGCCACATGCAAGCAAGGAAACTCCTGTACCCCCAACATGCATGGCTGCGCACTGAGCTGCCTCTCCTAAGGGGATTTGCAGCACGCTCTACTTCAGAAAAACTTTGCTACCTGACTCCTTACAGCCTCAGGGGGATCAAAAGCGGAGTCAGAAACTAAAAGTCTGAAGAGTCATCCCAAAACCACAAGATTTATTTCTAAAAGTATTTGCCAGACCTGCAAGCTTATACGAGAAGTCCCTTGTGTTTATCATTTTCCTCCAAAACAGAGATTGCCCAATGACCAGGACAGACCATGTTCAATCTCAAACGTAGGATGTTTAAGGCCCAAGGTGAGAGCTTTGTGTACTGCTCAGATCATTTAAATCAACCCAGAAGACTAGAGACCAGCAGATAGCCCTTACAAAGCCAGAGAAGCAACACACTGACCCCACAAAGCGTTGCCCCACGAGCACTGCTGCCCAAAGCGTCCTGCGGCTGGGACGGAGGGACAGAAAGGTGCATGGACACTGGGCTACAGCACACAGAGCTGTGAGGACACCCAGAAGGCCTGCAGCCCCAGTGCAGCCTGGGGATCCCCACACCAGGAGAGACAGAAGTATCCCAGGAGAAGGAGCCCCAGCCCCAGGAAATCTGCTGGAACAGTGTGCTGCAATTCAGCCAGACTCACCCCAGCGCGGCATCTCGGGCCCAGCCAGTCGCTTCCACCTGTGCAGCCCCGCGAGCCAAACCCGGAGGCATCCAGCCCTGGAAGGAGGGAGAGGCCAGTGAGAAGCACTCGGGGCGCTTGTTTACGGTGTCTGCCCAGCCAGTAAAGCAACTCCCACGCTGAGGGGGATGGTGTTCCTGGGGGTGTTTTAAAGCCAGCCACCTGCATTCCCCTGCACCGCCAACCCCGCACTGCCTGTGAGTCCCCGCTGCCACTATGCTCACCCATCACCTCGTGCTTGTGGGACAGCAGTGGCGAGGGATAGGGCCTCCCCAGGTGCTCCTCCGCAGGGCTGCGCGGCCCCGCGCACCCTGTCACGAGTGAGCCCCATCCCCACAGACAGGTGCAAACAGGTCTGGGCCCCGCAGCCTGTTACATGGGGGCCCCGGCCGCACAGCCCGCCACAGCCAGGTTTCGGCCCCACAGCCCCTCAATCACCGGGCCCGGGCCCCGCAGCCCCGCCAGCCCCAGCCCACCCAGCGTCGGGCGGCAGGCGGACCTCAGCCCGCGCTTTACCTTCCACACAGGGCGGCCGCGAGGGAACAGCCCCCGGCTCCGCCCGCCTCCAATGGGCGGGCCTAAATTAACATACGGCACAGTGCACGCTGGGTAGCGCCGGCGGCTCACCCTGATCTCGAAGCAGAGAGCGAAATCAGCCTATATATAGGCCTGAGAGAGAAGCGGCCGCAGTGTGTCAGGGGGAAGCTCACCGCCGAGGCCACCCGCTGGGTGCGCTGTCACCCCCGCCCCGCCTCGGGGAAGGTCTGAGGGAAGGGCCGCCTGACGGCTCTCGCAGAGCCCCGCCCGCGAGGGGCGGGTGAGCCACCAGACAGGGGGGGCGCCGCGCGTCGGCCGGCATGGGCAGGAGAAACCGAGCAGGCTCCTGCCGCCGAGCCCCGGTGGATGCTCGTGGCCCCGCGGTGCTTTGAGACAGACTCACGGCCAGCCGTGCTCGAGTCCAATGGGTGAGGTGGGGCACTGCCCCACAACCCAATTCAGACTACTCTCCCCCGGACACGCCTTTTAGCCACGGCTGCACGTTCAGCGTCCCATTAAAACCCCCCAACGCAGGGGTGCCACAGGCTGGGCACACAGGGCACCATCGCCCGGCCCAGCCTCTGCCACCCCCTTCAAAATAAGCACAAACACCGGTTTTTGTAAAAACTGTCCACAAACGGTCACCGCTCTTCATTTCTGGCGCCACCCCCCCCCCCGCTCTCCGCTCACAGCAGGTTGGGGTAGCGCCGCTGGGAAAGCGGCCTGGGTTGGTTGGGGCGAGAGGCAGCGGTGAGCTGGGAAGCAGAGAGAGAGGGTGTAAGGCAGGCTTGTACCCCAAAATGTGGACCCGCTGTCCCCAGGATGCAGCCACAAGCATCCCCCCCCCCCATTTCCCTCCTCCTTCCCACCCCCCCAACACCCTCCTCCCCCCATTTATTTTCTTATAAACACCAAACTCTTACACCCAGAGCTGGGAGCCCCTATATCCCCCTGCCCATAGCAGATTGCAGGCAATCTGGCATCACCCCAAAAGCCAGGAGCCTCCCCCACCCTACCCAGCAACACCCCAGGAGGATGCTCTCACCTGAGAGACCTGGACAGGGTTGAAGAGGGGGACTGTCCCCACCGGTGGGGGAGATTCATGGGAGCCAGTCTGGAAGGGGTGAAGGGAGAGAAACTTCACAGCCACCCCCGATTTCAGACACCCCCCCATCACACACCAATACACCTCCCTCCTCTCCTCACCTGCTCTCCTGCTGACTCCCCACCGCCTGCATCCCACGAGCCTTTCATCTCAATGGACACCGGGGTAACAGGAAAGGCATTTTCACCTTGCATTCCTCCTGGGGCATGCAACCAAAAAAAAACCCAAACAACTTAATTTTAAGAGGAGCAGCAGCTTCTAAAAGGCCGACAAGGAGCAGGACGCGGGGACCCACGCAGCGTTTACCAGGGTTGCTGGACAGAGGCTGAGCCAAAGGGCTTGTCCCAGCTGCGGGAGGACCATCGGGTGGGGATGGCGACGTCCGTTCCTGAAACCACATCCACCCGTTTAGAGCAGAAGCTCCTTGCATGGTGAGAAGACCTCTGCACCAGATACCACACCACACTTTTGGGGTACCCCTCTGCACCCATCCTGCTGGAGAGGTACCCCAAGAGCTACCCCCAAGCCTGTGTACAGTGTAAGGGGCCACCAGGGCCCATGGGTCCCCCTCTGCTCCTCATCTCCTGCTAGTTTTGGAAGAATATCCCAAAATTTCCTGCTCCGGGACTGTAGGTCATTCTCAACTGGGAGGAAACTGCCAGGGGAGGATCTCGCTCCAACACCTGCCTCCAAGCCCACCGTCGGGGATGTGGCACCCGGAGGACTCGGCCAGGACTGCGATAACCACGCATGGCTGCTTCCCCATCTCTGCTGCGCTTCCAATTAAAGAGCTTTTCCTTCCTTTCAGCAACTAAAACCTGCCCGAGCGGTGCCGCTCGTGGCTGCTGCTTTCCGCTCTGGCGGAGGGCAAGCGATCCCCGCAGAGTTTGCCAAGTGAAATAGCGGGTGAAGGGGGAGATGTGTCACCTGTCCCCATGGCTGTAACCCTGGGTGTCACCCGGGGACAGGACAGCCTTTCGTCCCCTACCTGCGGTCCTGGCATGGGGGAGTCCAGGGCTGTCTCCGACGTGGCCTTGGGAGAGGTTTCCTTGGTGGGCTTCGACCGAAACCAGCCAAACCACCTGAATCCGGAGCTCTGGGAAAGGGAGGTTGTCGCAGTTGACGGAAATGGGTGAGAAGGGGAAGATGCCACGGCCACCGAGACGCCCCCCGCACCAGCCGGGAGCGGGCACCGTTTCGCCCAGGTCACAGCAGGTGTCGGGGACAGGCAAGCTCGGAGCATGAGGCTTCACGTCGGCTCTGGCGTGCTCACCTTATCCTCACCCGGCTTCGCCGCCTCCGCTGGTGCCGGCTCTTCGGCAGCGCTCTCCGAGGAAGGCCGGCTGTCATCTTCCGAGGAGACAGTGGAGCTCCCCGAGATGGTCCGAGTCCTTGCCTTTAACTCCTCCATGGCATCGGAGATTGGAGCTGCCACTTGCTGTTCCCAGAAGAGCCACCCCAAGCATGATCAGAGCATCCCTGGGACTCCTCCATGCCAGGCTTAACCAATAGCGTCCCCGGGGACCCCCGCATCCCTTACACAGCAGGTGGGGAGGGGGATAGCACCCACAGCGGGGTGCAGTGGGCAGCCCACGGTCCCAGAGGTAGGAGGCTGGAGAGGGCTGCCCTAAGCTGTCAGGTCCCCGAGGGGACGGGCTGGCACCATGATGGGGGTTTCCACGCGAGTTAAGCACGTGGAAGGATGAGCCAGCGAGTCCTAAATCCCCCCAGGGCCCCCAATGGGGTGGTCTCCCTGACCCCTCTCTGACTCACCTGCTCTGCTGGGAGGGATGGCTGCACCCCCTCGGGGGACAGCGGGGTGCCCCGAGGCTCCCCAGCTTCTCCTGTGGAGCAGAGGGAAGGACACAGTCAGGCTGTGGCCCCAGGAGCTCCTGCCATGTCTAGCAGAGCTATTTTCAGTGCTTCTGTCATCCCACCCAGAGCAAGGCCTCGTGGCCAAGATGTCCCCCAAGAGAGGCAAGAGACCATTCTGGACCTGTCCCTGTCCATGCCAGCACCAGGGAGGGAGTAAGCCGCAGGGCTGCACCGATACAACTCAAAAACCTGCCTTGCGCTGTTGGACGTGAAGTTTGTTTTCCCACCCGGCAGGGAAGCGGCAGCACCAACCCGCGGCTGCCCTCCCTTCCTACTTTGGGCAAGGTCTTCCAAAAATGAAGACTCGCCTGCCCAGGGCAGCCAGCGCTGGTGGACACGGTTTGCATGCATGGCACCAGGGCAATCACTGCTCCTCATCTGGGCAAGGTTGGAGGGAAACAAGGCGCTGGGTGAAGGCAGCGGCGTTTGAAGCTACACACACGCTGTAGGGGATCACACTTCCCCGAGGGACGCCCCATCCCACTGCTACTAACTGGGGACAGGTCTTTTTGCAGAGGAACAAGGCTGGAGCACTTACCTGCCGGTGGTACCACCTGCGGAGGGGGCTCAGCAAAATCCCCTCCCGGAGGGGCGGCCGTCCCTGGGTCGAGCGCGGGGGGCTGCAGCTCTTGCCGAACGCCGAGCAGCGGCGATGCTGCGACCTGAGCAGGTGCCGGGGACCAGAGAGACGCGTCCTCGTGGGAGCTGGGTCCCTGGGGTGGCATGGGCTGGTAGCACTGGTCATACTGGTAGTCTTCACCCTGTAGAAGGTCATGGCCAGGCTCTCCATCTGCCAAAAAAAAAAAAACCAAACAAACACCACAAAAACAAAAACACAGACCTCAGGAGTTTACTCCGGTGTTTATAATTTCATCAGGCTGTTGCACAGATTTCTGCCCTTTTCCATTATACATCAGCGGGAGCCAGAGGGGGCGAGGAGGGACCCCGGGGACCGCGCGTGGGCGAGGGAGGAGGTAGGGCACGGCAGCGGGGACCTTTCAGAGGCTTCAAGGAAGGTGGGCTGTGAAAGACGGGGAAAACCTCCCGGGAACGTGCCTGAGGTTGCAGATGAACTCAGAAGGGGAATGCTATGGAAGCAAAGAGACCAAGCGTGAGCAGCGCACACCCAGCAGTTCAAAGGAGCCTCCAGCCTTTTCTTCCACTCCTGCTGCACACCCCAAGCAGTAACAAAAATTCACCTCCCAGCCTTCATTCCTGCTCCACAGGAGCACCCACGGATGAGTTTCTTGCTTTAGGCAGATTTATTCAGGGTTGGTTTTTTTTTTTTTGTTTGAAAGGCAGGTTAAGCAAGTGGGGTTTGTTTTATTTAACACACACATTGCTCTGGCTGATGTTAGACACACTGCTCTTGGTCCCAGTTGTGTGTCCTGCTTGTTCCAGCTCTGCAGCCTCCAGCCAGAAACTTGTTGGGCAGTGGGAAACTTCTCTCCCATTGCCGTGAGACACGGCCAGGCAGGACCCAGACCCCGTGGGTCTGAGCCTGGGGACCTACTATGGCATCTCTTGGATGCAGCGCTACAAAACCCTTTGCTTTGCCTGCCAAGCATCGCCTCCAGCCGGCTCCGGGTTGGCTTCGCACCCACACGGCCTGGAGATGCTTGAGATCCACAGGGAGGACGATGGATGCGTGACCCCACGCTGCCCAAGCAAGCTCAGCCAGAAAAAGTCAGGGAGGACAGCTCAGGCTGTAAGGATGGAGAGGGAGGTTGCTGTGACCACATGGATCCCAGCTTGGCACTTTGATTCGGGCTTTGTCTTTCCAAGATGGATGAATTCAACACCAAGCCAGCTTTCTCTGTATGCAGGTCCCTCAGATGGTGACTCTGGATGGCCTCCTCAATGAAGAAAAGGGCCAAGCATCAGGAAAGCAAGCTGCGGAGACCACATGGAGCAGACCTGACCGCTCAGAGAAGCCATCCCATCATACCTGTGACTTTTTTCCAGGGAAGGATGATCATAGCCTCAGCCCTGATAGCAGCAGAAGGCAATCAGGATTGATGATCCTTTTTACTGCCTGGGAGAGCTCTTTGAAGAGGAATTTGGCAGCAGCAGGGAAAGCTGATAGGAAGAAATGGCTTGGAGGAATTTGTCATGTTTTATCCTGTCTGCACCAGCCTTCATTCTCCACGCATCGGTGCCGGCGTTCCCAGGAGAAAGCTAGATGTGAGCAGCAGTGAGGAGCAGCAGGCTGTGCCGGGGCGTCCGGCTGATGGAGGTGGCTGTGAAGCAATGCCGATGGGTCACCAGCCCCGACTTCTCCTCGATGGGACATCTCCATGGACACGCTGCCCAGCTAGGAAAGCTCTCCAGCCCTTCCCTTGACAGCCACCCAGGGGAGGTTCACGTCCCTTATCTTGATGTCTCTTGACCCTCTGGGAAGGCTGTCGCTGGAGGGGACTCTCAGAGTCACCGAGAGGCAAAGCAAAGGCAAGAAAGAGGCAGCAGGGAAGGGGAAAAGCTGGGGCTTCACCAGCAGCCCAGCCCACAGAAAGATGAGCTCCTTCCCGAATCTTTAACTCTGCAAGTATGAAATCCCCGTAGTTCAGCTCCAGTTTGCATCCTCGGAGGACTGCCTGGGAACAGGGCCGTCTCCCCCGAGGCTCGGCCGGGAGGCACGTGCTTCATCCAGCTGCCCACCCCTGGTCACCCTTCTCCTCCCACCGCACCCACAGGGACTCCTGAAGCGGTAATTAGGCCCAATTACTCAGACATCATATGGAGGGCACAAGCATCAACCCCTCCGTTTGCAGCCCCATGCCAGAGGGATGCATCCAGGCAGGAGCAAAATTTTGAGCTCTGGTGGGATGCAATGAGCAAGGAGCAGCTGCTGAGAAATTCTCCGGGGAGCAGGGAGCTGCCTCCCAGCCTGTGGCAGCACAACTCCACATGCGGAGAAGCCCGCTGCGGTGACTGCAACCTGCTGCTTCGTTTTCTTTACCTGCCATCGATGCAGCAGCCCAGGAGAGCCCTGGCTGAGCAGATGCCACCTCCGGAGGGAGGTCATCTTCCACCTGCAAGGAGAGAGGGAAAAACCTGATAAAACAGATGGAAAAAGGGATGGCACAGGGCAAAGACTAAGGAAACCACAAAGCCAATGTAAAGGAAAGCGTGGTGCTCGCAGGTCTGGGGCTCACGACCCCCCCCCAGGCTGCGGGGCCCCAGGTTACAGGTGAGACCCATACCAGCACGGTCACAGCCCTTTCCCAGCAAGCGAAGGGGGCTGCAGCACCGCTGCCCTGCTGACAGCAGGCAGGAGGGGAAACTGGAGACAGAAAAGGGCACAAAACTAAAAGCAGACATGAAACCTGAACGAAGAGCATTAATCCAAGGACCAGACCACAATTAAGGGACCCGAGAGCACACATCTGCAAGGTGATCCCCTGCCAGCATCCTCCGCAATATCCTCACCACAAGAGGAGATCATCATTCACCACCAGCCCCTGACTGCCCTCCTTGAGCCAAGAGAAGGAGTGTTTTGCCCCGTGGGAAGCTCTGCAGCCCTCGCTGCTCGCACCCTCAGGTGTTGCAACCCCCCTGCTCCTGCTGAAGCTGCAGGTGGGACCACATCTCCGAGCTCACAAGCCAAGAGGAAAGGCGCCCGGGTAACAACGGCCTTCAAACCTCCATACCTGTCCCCTTGGATTCAGGGTAGAGGAGGAAGATGCTTCCGCAAACTACCCCGCATACCAGCTACCCCCCAGCATCCCCGCTCCTCCTCACCTCCCACTGCCGGCAGCAGGCTCGGAGCTGAACCAGCCAGTCGGGCTCCAGCGTCTGGTCCTGTTCCGGCATCTCCAGGAGCAGCGGGTCGGACAGCTTCAGCCGCTCGGCGAGCTGCAGAGCCAGGAGTGCCACAGGGCTCATCACACATCTGGGCTCCGCAGGGGACAGACCGACCCTCGCAGCAATTGCACGTGGCCGGGCACACGGGCCCGGGGAAAAATAGCACCAGAGCTGCACTACTTCATAATACGGGGGTTAAAGTAACAGCAGCCTCTTGTGCAAGATTTATTCCATCTCCTGCATTGCTGCGGAGAGGTGCTGGCCCGTCCCGTGCCCCGCAGAGAGCCTCCCAGCAGGGCTATCTCCGCCGTCTCCGCAGAGACGTCAGAGTACCGATGTCAAAGATGCTCTCCACATCAGAGAGGCAGGTAACTATTACCGTCCTTTTCTCCTCCGAGGTAAACGCGCACCTTTAATCCCACTTGACAGCCAGCCCGGGGCACCAGTGGCTTTGCAGGACACCCCAGCAGGAGCTCTGGGAACAGCCCAGCTCCCAGGGCTGTGCGCCAGCCCCGTACCTACCCCACGAGGACGGATGGGAGCCGGGAGGGTTTGAGCTAAGGGCTCACCCTGCCGTTTCCTCACCCAGCTTTGCAACAAGCGTTATCATCACTAATAACCACACAGAAAACAAACACAGGGCTGGGAGGGACCCTCTGAGGTTAACCTGACCCATCTGGCAACGCTCAAGAAAATCCTGTGTGCCCACATCAGCCTCTGTTTGTCTGATTTGCACTTACAAATCTCCAAGGAGAAGATTTCACAGCCTCCCAGGCCTGTCCTGATGCTTAATGTCCTTAGAGCTAAAGAGTTTTTTCTTAATATCTAAGCAAAATCTTCCCTGCTGCAAATTAAGCCTCTCTATTCCTGCGCCGGCAGGAGCTGTGGGGACAGCCAGGCACCATCCCCTGAAAAGCAGCCTCCTGCATGCCGGGGGGCTGTTATCTCATCCCCCACTCCCCCCCTTCCTCCCCCAGCATATCTTGCCTAGGAAAAAAAAAAAAACAACCCCGAGGCCTTCTTCAGAGGTCATTTTCCCCTCAATCTCTTATCACTCCCCTGCTCTTCTCTCCTGCACTTGCTCCGATTTGGCCCTGGCTCCAAGCGCGGCATGCCGAACGGGGCACGGTGCCCCAGCCAAGACCCCCAAGACCCAAGCATGGGGGATTATCACCTCCTTGTCTAACACATGCCATTTTTGCTTTCATAGCCCAGAATAACATTATAACATTGGATTTTTTTTTCTTTTTTTTTTTTTTGCAACAGCATCCTGTTATGTTGCTGCTCGGTATTTTTTCCCGTGCTCCACTATCTCCCCCAGGTCCCTCTCTGCAGTATTGCTGCTGCGTGTTTAATTTCTCCGGCAAGAGAGGGGTCTGTGCCGCCCGGGCTGCAGCCTTCTCAATGACATGGGGCTCCAGCAACTGTCCACAGAGCAAGAGGCTCTTCTGAGGTGACCAACCCACCGGCCCAGGGTGCGACGGAGGGCTAGGTCAGTCTGAACAGACAAGGGTCCTGTTTTAAGACAGCTGGATGCGGGGAGATGACACTCACCTAAAGCACCGCTCTTCATCCGAGCCTTCACTGAATTTTCTCTTGTTGGTATCGACCCACTTCTTGGGAATTTATCAAGCTCCCTCGCGCTCATTTATCTTCCACGCTTTGCTAAGAGGCTGCCTCATCAAGGGCCACCAAAAGCCATGCAGAGGTGACTTTGCAGCTCGGCCACCCTTCGCAGCCACGCAAGTCTCAGCTATCCCCACCGCCCCAGCCCACATAGGCCGTTTCTTCCTCTTCCCAAAATTGTTCAAAACAATCTAAACTAGCACAAAATACACTTCCCACCTCCAGGAGGTTACAGTGAGACACGACCCACGCAGCCAGAGCTTGGCTCAGGACAGGGACCAGCCCCAACAAGCAGAGTAATCCAGCCAGGAGCTTGCACTACCAGACCCCGCCATCCCAACTCTGTGCACACACACATGTGTGCATCCTAAATCAATCGCAGGAAAGAGGAAATTATAAGCGTGATTACTCCTAAACGGGGGGAATGTTTAATCCAAAAGCTAATGTGCACTTTGATCCAATATTAATGAATCAGCACCTGGTTGTATATCGTCCCCAGCTTCAAAAGAGGGGAAGTCTTAATCAAACACTAATGTGTATCATAATTTGTAACACAGTCTAAAACATCAAAGACAAGAGTGTCTATGAATGCACTAGTTTTTCAGATGAAAGTGTTTTCTCCCAGGAGAAGCATTATCCCCAGCAGAACGGCAGATCTGAGAGGCTGTTAGACAGTAAATAGGTTTTGGACGATGGGGTGGAGGGGCTGCGCCAGCTGAGTTTTGGGCAATTTCTCCAGCACCTGCTTCAGACAGGCATCCCTGCTGCCCCTCACCTCACAGCACCGCAGCTTTTGCCCCCTTCCCGATGGAGGAAGGCTTCGAGCAGCCTCGGCACTGCCCCAGTGATGCTCATGGAGTCAGCAGATCCACTCTCCCGAGAGCCCAACCTGCTTGGGGACCTGGGACACTTTGCTTCTCCCCTCCCTGCCCCAGCACACCGCTAACGAAGCGAGGAGCTGGGCTCAGGGCTACCAGCCGGGACTCGCTCCTGTTCACTGTCACCCCAAAAGAGCCCCCGGCAGGTAAATGCAACCACGGGATGATGTGCTGGAGGAGAAATGCCAGACACACACTTCGACTTCTTAAGTCTGTTCCATTTACAAGTTCAAAAAGCCCCTCCAGAATAGAAAACATCCTTTGCTTCCAAATAACTCTGCTCCTACTTGGCAGTCAACACAATTCCTTTGTTTTTTACCCTAAATCCATGGGTATTAGAGACCCCACGGAGGTGTTGGCTTTGCCGTGCTCAGCACGTGCCAGGCAGCAAACCCTGGGGGGGCTGCTCAGAGCTGCCAAGCACCCCCAAGCCATGGGAAAACACCGAGGACGCTCCCCAACGCACCGGGTCCTGAATGGGTACCACCATGAGGGGTACAGGACTCACCTTCATCACTTGCTGGGCCAGGATGGGGTGGCTGGCCGGATCCTGGCCCAGGAGCGCGGTGGCAATCTGCTCGCAGTATTGCAGGGCCTGGGCTGGGAGCCCATGGTCGGCCAGGCGAGAGGCGTAGAGGAGCTTATAGACCTTGGGAGAGGGAAGCAGAGCAGACGTAGGTGGGTGAGGAGATGCTGGTGCCCGTGAGTCCCCTCTGCCCTGGTGCTGGGACATCATCCCAGCGTGACTCAGGGCACCCTGGGTCATGGGTCTCCTCACCCAGAGGTCACCTGCAATCTGAGGACACCCCACCCATCCCCATGGGGCAGCTCCCCAAACCATGGTGCTGTTGTAAGGCCAGCCCCCCATCTTCATTTATCCATCTGATTTGCACAGCGCCCGAGGCAGCGGTAGCCAGGTGCTTATTTGCCGTATGAAAAGTATATCCTATACCCAGGGAGCAGGAGGGGAGCCAGACCTGAGCAAGCACCGATCGAACACACCATGCCCCAAAACCTGCCCCGTGGCCAGGGCAGCCTCCCCATCACTCCCAAAGCCCAGCGAGGGGACAGGGACAAGCCTTGGAGAGCAGCCCGAATCCCTGGCGTCAGGGGGACGGATGCATGTTTTGGGGCAGGTCTGAGCTGCTCCACCAGATGGGCTTGTGCATCTCCGCTACCTGGAAGGGGAGCAGGAAGAATTTGGGCTGTTGTAGCTGCTGACAGTACTCGAAGATTTCCATCCGCTGGATGACCTCCGTCCTGGCAAACTGGGCGAACGCCTGACTGCAAAGGAGAGGGGTAGGTTCAGTAAGCAGGAGCAGAGCTCTCCCCAGAGAGCCCCACACACAGATTCCCAGCTCCACCACCACCCCAGCCTGCAGCTGGAGAGGCCCAGAGCAAAGCTCACATTAAGAGCAGTAAAAACCCACAAACAGGGATTGCTTTTGCATAAAAGTGAGATCCCAGGGATGAAAAGAAGGTGGGACACATCACCGGCAAGAGCACCACCTCCTGGGCTTGCTCACCGGTGGTTGCTGCCCAGCAGAGCCATGCGGTCTGCCTTCGCCCCAAAGTAACCGAAAGGAATATCCGCCATCAGGTAGCAGAAATGAGCTGCTTCAACTGCTCCCCTGCCAGCTGGATGGGAGGAAAAAAGACAAACACTTAGTCCTGAGAGAGAGGTCATCATGTGGACAGCATTGCTTTGGAGGCTCCCAAGCTCACATGAAAACCCAAACCCAACCGCCCCACTTTCTTCCCTGTCCATGCAGACCCTGATCCCTCCCTTCTCCCTGTTTTTTGTCTGTTTTCCCCGCTTGCTGCTTTCCATACCTAGGAAGGGGTTTCCATTCAGTGGTAGGACCAGAGGAGCCTGAGCAGGCTCCAACTCTAGCTTCAACTCTGTAGGGTGCCATTATTGGCATGAAATCCCCAGAAGTCCCCACCACCAGGAGCAAGTCTCAGTCCCTGCAGTCACATAGGCCCTCCCCGGGTCCAGCGGCTCCAGGTGTCTCCAAAAGAGCAGCTAATGGATGTGCCTGAGCCTGACTCATCTGCCAGCACGAAGGGCAGCAGGACCCATCAACACCTCATCCCTGCCACCGCACAGGCGCTGCGGCTCCGGGGGTACAGGCATGTACACCCCATCTCAGCAGCAACGTACATCCATGCCAGCGTGGACATGCACGGTGACATTGCAGGTGTCCACCAACTATTACAAGACAGCGGGAACATAACTGCTCACAGCGGCCTTGGCTCACCCAAAGTGTCTCCCATGGTGACAATGGCTCGGTGGTTCAGCTCCATGTCTCCAACCTTGTTGGACAACATCACGGCCAGGTGGGGCCTCCAGTCTCCCCAGGTGGCATCCCCGCAGCACTGGAGGGAGACAAGAGGAGAGCGAAGGTGAGCAGAGATGGTCACCACGAGGTGGGTGTCACAGGCAGGTGACAGCACAGGGGTACACGTGCTGGGCTCAGCCTCTTGCTCACGGACCAGCGCTGCCTGAGGGATCCTTCCCGACATGAGCTGGAAGAGGGTCTGCAGGGGATCATTGGTGGCCAGCGTACTGGTGAACCTGTGAGGAGACAGCAGAAATAGGGCTGCCGTGCCAGGACCCCAAACCCTCATTCACCTCCAAGGGCACGTCCCAAATGCCCCAGGAAAGCAGTGTCCTGAGGGGCTTCCCAGAGAAGGCAGAAGGGATCATCAGGCTGATGATCTGCATTACCTCCAGAGCAGGCAAGTCTCCAGGATAATGCTGGATAAAACCTCCTCAAAAGGATTCAGGTTGCACAAGACAGAAAATTTCTGCTTAAGTCTCCCTGAAGGGATCAACCCAATCCAAACTAAGTACCTTAATTCCACCGGAAAACGTTCCTACGAGTGGGATGAACAGCTCAGACTGGATCACGGTGAAGATGGCCCAGTCTCCCCTACCCCGACGGCTCCTTTTGCTAGGGCAGCAAGGGCAAAGCCAAAGACTCAGAATAAATCCACCCCACACCTCCAGGGAATGGCTTTCCTTCTGCTTTCCAGCCCCCACTTGGTTTCTCTTGTCCATCAGGAAGCCCAAAGGTCTCAGGCCCATCCAGATGAATGCCCCCTCTCCCCTTTGCCCCCTCTCAAAGGGTGCAGCTGAAATCAATGCCCTTTTTTCAGTGCTCTGGGGCTGGATGGCACCAGAAGGGATAACAGGCTTGGCAAAGCCAGTCACAGAGCATCGTACCTCACTTTAGCTTCTCCAACTTACCCGGTGAGCACCCAGCTGTAGGTCCGAGGGTCCATTTTGCTGGAGAGGAAGAGGGCATGGCCCCACAGCTGGTTTCTCATGGCCCAGACCAGAGCATCCTGCAGCCAAGGTGGAGAAGAAAAAGGGTTTGCACTAATTCTGCTTCCCTGCCCTCCTCCGCTGCCAGGGGACCCGCTGCTCACCCAGCTCAGAGAGCCCCAATAACCGCTCTGTCTCTAACTAATACCCTTCAAAAAACTCTTCCATGTTCACATTATCTTTCTACTTTGCACGATGACAAGAACTGGGACCTTCATAGCAATATTGTCTCTCCTGGATTTCCAGGTCCGTGCTGCCCGTTAGCTCTCTGCCACTGCTGTGGGATCCCAGCCTGGGCACCCAAGCTTCTCTGCATCCAACCTTCCTCTCTCCCTTGTGCCTTTGGTATCCCTTGAGGTCACATAGCTGCAACTAACCCCACAGTGCTG
This sequence comes from Calonectris borealis, assembly GCF_964195595.1. NCBI lineage: Eukaryota > Metazoa > Chordata > Aves > Procellariiformes > Procellariidae > Calonectris > Calonectris borealis. Next base: position 32,677,286 of record NC_134319.1, on the reverse strand, counting down.
GTAAAAGCCTCTGCATCTTGTCCTCACTTGGGCCCCATCCCAATTCCCAATGGTGGGAAATCACTGCCATAAGCCCTGTTGTACAAATGCAACTTGAAGGGTTGATCCCACAACTACAAGGCACCTCTTGACCACTCTTCCCTTTAAAACCTGCCTGAAGAGGCCAAAGAGGCCAAGAAAAAAAAAAACTCAGCCCTGTGTCCTGGATCCCGCTCACCACTTACTTTCTTCCTGCCATAGTAGAGGAGCTTGGTGAACTTCTCCACTATCTGTGCTTGGGTCTCCACAACAGGAGGGACCTCCCCTGTGATGAGGTCCAGTGTCCCCGGCTGACGTGACATCCACTCATCATCTGTCAGGCCCATCAGGTTTACCGCAGGGTTTTGCCTCTTGTACTTCTCCCGGCGCCTGCAGTCTTGCATCAGCAGCTCAGCCGTGTCTGAGCCCACCATGGACTGTGAACGGGGAGGAGGGAGGCCCATGGAGGCTGCCCCATGAGCAAAGGCTGACAGCATTTCCAGTCCGACACCCTTACACTTGTATCCTCATCCTAGCACATCTCCCCAACACCACCAGTCTTGGCCACCAGCACACTTTTGGAGGGCAAAAGATTCAGCACAACTAGCAAGACCTTCACAGCACTCACTCTGAAGATCTTATCTGCTTCCAACAAGAAGCCACAGATTAGATGGGGTGGATTTCATTGGGTTAAGGGAATAATCCCCTTTTAAGCGTAAGTGCTGGCTCCTTGAAGGTGGCACCAGTCCCTTCCACAGCAGCTATAGCATTGGGTTGTTGGTAGTTCACAAGGATGAAAAGCAATCACAGAGAAGGGTTTGCTCCAAATATCCAGGCAGCGTCCAACTGATTGATAGTACTATGGGAACGGGATGCTTTTCAGGTACACCCCCTACCCTCTGAAAATAGCAACTGGATCAAGAGGCACCTAAGGGGCATATAACTTGTCTCACTTCTAAGATCAAAAGGGTCAGCCCCTTCCACGGGACACCTACCCCATTCTGCCGGCAGAGGAGGATCAGGAGTTTCCAGAGAAGAGATGAATCTCTGCCTTTCTGTGTTGAGAGATCACAGCTTGTGGCTATCTTCTGCTGGCAAAATGTCATCACATCCACTTTGTGCAGGTCTTCCCTACAGCAGCAAAGAAAGGCATCAAAAGAAACCCAAGGCAAAGCACTCTAGGACATCATTCAGACTCAAAGCATCCCCACGTTCACTGACGGGAATGCCAAAGATTCAAAGTGAGAGTTGGAGGAGAGAAGATCCCCAGTGCCAATGACCACAAGCCACATTTCCACACCAATACTTAAATTTTATCATTATTATGACTCTTTGCAGATTTCTGTGTTTCAGGGCTGCAGAGTGCATCTCAGACCCTCTCTCTGCCCTCTTGATAATATTTTCATCCATCCACCTGCAAAGAACCTCAGTTTTGCTTTGCTGTGCTGCTCTTACAGCCGTGGATGTCGGAGGTTGCAGGAGCAGGCACACATACAGGCAGTATCTTTATTTAACTGGCATAGTGGACACACTTGTGACCACATAAACCTTTTGGGTCAGAAACAGAAACTTTTAAGCTACGTGCAAGCCAGGCAGAACTGCTGTCTCACAATAAAATAATCATACAGTTGGAAAGAAAGGGTAGCCGAGACACCAGATCGGCCAGGGGAGAGGGGCTGGGGATGGAGATGCTGATTCTGACTCAATCACGCCAACGTATCATATGGAGATTCCCAACACCCATTTTGGCACAAGTGGTAGCCTCCAGGTCTTCTACCCACGTTCTGGGCATATGCAACTCTTTCGCCCAGTAAATGGTTCTCCTCAGTGACTTGTTTTCCTCCTTCTGCACACTCCTTTTCTCTCCCCGCTTTGGTTATGAGTGACCAGAAGACACGCTGGCGTAACAAGTACGATACAGAGACAACCTGATGCAATACACCAGGACACAGCTCCTGGACCTGCCAATGCAGCATACCTGGCCAGGGGCCCTGGGAAGGCCTGTAGCTCCTTCAGCTCTTTCGTGTCATGAAGGATCACCTAAAAACCAAGAGCAAATTCAGCAGCTAGACTCCAGCAATCAGGCCAGCCCCAGCTGGGCTGGCTGAAAGTCAGTGCCTGGGCCAAGGGTTTAACAGTGCTGGTGAACCCGTTCTCTGTGCTGTCTTAAGATAACCCCAAAGCATAGACCCTGGACCATCACATGGACCCCAGTGCTAAGGTCCAGGAAAGAAATGCCTGTTAAGATGGCATCTGCCTCCTTTAGGAGGCAAAATAGGAGACTGAAACACTGTGGTAGACTCAGGGGATGGACACGGCCTCTGTATTGGAGCACCTCTGAAAGGTGAGCAGAATGATCCTTCAGAGAGGTATGGACCACATCTGTCCCCGTCAGAAGGGATCACTGAACAGGTCACAGATGGCAAGGGTTATGGAGCTGAAGGAGAAGAATGTGGGACCCAAAGGCTGAAAGCAATGCCCAGGCACAGGCTGGGACGATGCAGACTCAAGGGTCCATGGGGGCTGGAGATCAGATGGCAGCAGGGGACGGGAAGGCTGCTAAGGAGGCTGAGTGACAAACGGTGTTTGCATCCCTCAGGGCAAGAGGAGCCACTCCAGCAAGGGGACCGAGGGCAGCCTGGGGTGCCAGGCTGTGGCATACCTCCAGGCTGTGTAGCTCGACATGGGCTAGCTGTCCCTCAGCAGGGCGGTGGGGACACACCAGCACCAGCTGGCCTCCGGCTCCAAAGCACATCGCCACGTGCGGCAGCGAGAACTTGAAGGGTACCACCGGGGCTGGGGTGGACACCAAGGGCCACCCTGCAACGACACGCAGGCCACCGTGAGTCCCCTCACCCTGACCCCACACCACCTCCACTATGGAGGACATGACCAGGTCCCAACCTGGCCCCCCAACCTAAGTAACCTTCCACTGACCCCCCGCACACACGCAAGAACTGTCCCCTAAAGCAGAAGGCATGCATGGCATCTCCTGCACCAGGGCAGAGCTGCTGGACCATGCACCCACCCCGCAGCCACCCAGTCATGCCTTGTGCCTGCACGACCTCCTCCAGGAAAGGACCGAGCTGCAAGACAGCAGATCTCCTAACGCCAGCCATTTATCTCCTTGCTCCCCCCTTGTCAGGAGGAGCCAGGGCCCCATCACACCTCACCTGCTTGTGCTGGACTCCAGGTCCCTGAAAGCGTGGGGTCAGCACCATCACCGATGTACTGGCTGAGCTCGTGGCTGCTGGAGCTGAGCCCCGACTCGTGGTACTGCAGGAGCAAGCTGGGCTGGCCCGAGGGCTGCAAGGAAGGGAGAAAACACAAACCTGGCTGAGAAACTAGGGACACCGCTGCTTTTCTGCTCCCAGGGCAGTGGGACAGGCTCTGCTGCTCTGTGAAAGTGCCCAGCAGGAGAAGCACAGGACAGCCGATTCCCATCTGAGCAGCTCAGGCCCTTCAGCATCTTAGGTTCCTCATGGCACATATCCTGGTCATACCCAAAGGCTTTTAAAAATAACTTACATCAGCCACTAGTCTAGCCCAACATCTTTCCTAGCCCTAACACAGACTCCTCAACACAGCCAGCAGACAGGGCTTGGGAACCCAAAAAAGCATTGCCCAGGAACAAAACCACCACAGCAGCTTTGATTTGATCTTTTCATTTGCTCTTGGCAAAACACAGTGATCAGGACAAGTGCGATGGAGCAGGACTTGGCGGACAGAGCTGACCGTGACACACAGCTTTCCGCTGCCTGTGGAGGATGCAGAACAGCATCCCACCAAGCCTGGATTTCTGTCCTGCTCTTGACCCTGTGCAGGAGCGGTGTACAGCCCCATGCCTGGGGCAACAACAGCCCAGCAGATGGAGAGTTCATAAATACTAATAACCCACTATAATAATCCCCAGAGATCGTTAAACCCTGAGTGCAACATAGCAAAGCAGTCCTTTTCTCCTCGGCCTCCTTCCCAGCTGGAGGAAGGACACATGGATTGCTCCCAAAATCTCTGGGAGATCCCCACGCCTTCTGTCCTCCATCCCTGCCCATCTTGAGGTTACCTCTTGGGGCTCACCACCAGCCTCCCCCGAATCACTGCCAAGGGTTTCTCCCCCTGCCCGCTCCCTCCTGGCACCCGAGATGTAGCTCTCGTAGGTCTGTGTCCTGCAGACAGGAGCAAAAGGAGACACCCTGAAGGTCAGAGATTTTGGGACCAGCCACAAACGCACTCATTTTGCAGCAGATGGTTGCACCAGGTGATGCCCAGACTCCCCACCCTTACCTGTCCTGCCCCAGGGGGGTCGTGGCCAGGTTGGGGTGGTAACCCTTGTAGTAGTGCTGGTCCCGGTAATTGGTACTCTTGCCGTAAGGCTCTCCCTGTCTCAGGTCTGGAGAGAGAATTAAGAGTTAGCATCGCCCCTCCAGAGCAACAAGCCATAATGAAGTTGCAAAAGAAAAGCAATGAGTCAGGCAATTTGCCATGCACACCCCATTTGCTCCCAAATTAGCCCAACGCATTGGAGGTATGATAAAGCCCTGTACACGTTTGCCAACACAGCACTGATGTCCTTTCCTCCCTCCCCTTTTCTTCAGCCCAGGAACTCCAGAAACAGCAAAAACAAGGCCGCGGGCACCCCGATCACACAGCATCGAGTTCAGCCTGGAACCAGGAACGACACAGGTTTTTAGCCATGGAGATCAAGTTCAAACATTCCCTTGGGTGCACCTAGTTCCTGCTCACGTTTTCCAAATGCAAACTGAGGGCAGTGCTGCACAGGGAGAACAGCACCGGCAGCCCAGGGGTGCGGGCAAGAGAAAGCCCTGGAGATGTGCAAGCCCTGGGAGAAGAAGCCATCCTGGAGAAAGCACGCCTCTTCTCCTGCAAGTTGCCTCCATCCCCAGACCCAAAGGATAAGCCTGTACCTCTGTCATCCTGCCAGGCCACCGGCTGCCACTGGTGGCTTTGGTAGGTGTAGTCATCCCCATAGCTGGCTGCTGGATACTGCCAGGGGGGGTCTTCGTATCCTTGCCTGAAATGCAACACAACATACTCAGTCTGAGAAAGGGCACTGCTGCAGGTTCTGGAGCACACCTAGGGTTAGACTCAGGTCCTGGACGGGACCTTTGGAGGCAGGAAGGGTGATGGAAATGAAGCCAGGTCCCCTGCCCAGGTGTCCTGCTCAGCAGCAGGGCCAGAAACTGGTCCAGCATCACGCTTAGAAAGAGCGGCAGGAGGTTTGGATACCTTCCCATCCCCATCTATGAGAAAGCTGTGCACTGCAGTTTCAGGAGATGTCCAATTTCAGCTGGATGATGTGGACTTCTCACAGGGATCAACTTTCACCCACATTTTAGCAGACATTCCCCCAAAAGCACCTTCTCCACGAAGCTCTGGAGCTCCTCCTGCACCAGAGCCCAGCCTAAGCCACCCACCCAGCACTCAGATATCTTAACTCTTCACAATTTACACAGCGATTTCGTCAGCCCCATGCAAGCCTCCACTTCCCGGTGCGAGCATCGCACGACCTCAGCACAAAACCCTGCGTATCCACACCATAACTCGCAGAGGGCAATAACTCAGGCAAATCAACCCAAATTTGCTGGAGCGCTCGAAGCTCTTTCAGCACCGAGAGCATCCTCTAGCCCACATTTTATCCTTCCACCCTCCGCTGTTTCAGCAGCTGAGCTTGCAAGCTCCCTTTCGCTCCTATATTACGCTCTGTATTTTTATTATTCACCTTGCGCTTGGTAAAGAAGAACGGCATTTAATCAAACCTTCAAGAAAAATGCATCTCAGTACCGAGATGAAGCCTGTAAAACGGCAACCGCAGAAGTCACAGCTGTAAGAAGAAATCGGAGCCACAACTGCTATGCAGCCTTAAATATAGAAGTCACCGGCTGCTTTAATAGCTGGGCATCACCTAATCATGCACTGCCTCTCTTAGCAGGCAACTGGTGGCTGCTCACCGCTCTGCCCGTGCCGTGACCAGGGCAGCACCCGTGCTGCAAGCCCACGAGAGCGCTGAAGTGGTCAAATCTTATTTTAAAAGGGTTTACAAGGAGGGGGCTCAGTGCGAGCATCGCCCTCTCACCTGGAGTATGGCGTGGTGGGGTAGCCGCTTCCGTAGTACTCGGCCCAGGAGGCCGGTCTGCGGGCGTCCCTCCGGGGCTGGTGGCCCTCATCCCAGGGGTGGCCGGGGAGGTGGCCCCTGTCCCAGGAGCCGGGCTGAGGCGGGGGGCCCGGGCGGAGGAGTTGCCGCCTGGGCTGCGGTGGGGGGCCGTGGTGGGCATCTCCCCACGCCCCCCGGGCTGCCTGCCTCTCCTGGGGCTGGGGTGGCCGGGTGGGCACCCAGGGGTCCATCGCAAGCTTGCCAGCGAGAGCCTCTCCGGTTTTAGGGTGGGAGGGAGGGGGTTAAGACCCAAACAGCTTTAGTGGCCTGCAAGCAATGAGACAAAGCAGCATGTTTAATTAGCAGCTTTTCACCCCCTCCAAGCCCCCCCATGAAGCCTGTTGCCACCCTCTCTCCGCTTTTGGGAGCCTGCTGGAAACCCACCATCCTTTCCAAAATGCCCAGAGGCAAGGAAAAGCTCCATCCCCAATTGCCTAAACTTGAAGCTCCCCTTAAAACACCAGGATGAACTGGTCCATTTTTGAAAGCTCTTCCCAGAGCAAGAGGTAGCCTCCAGGTAGCATCTGCTGCACCCCCAGCCAGCCTCGCAAAGCACCACCGCCCACAGGTGACAAATCAGCTTTACCCCTGTGACAAGGCGGTGAAACCTCATTTTATACGGGGTAGGGGAAGGAATATTGGCAAAGCTACGAGCAGGACAAGGAGAGTTATCCTCAAAGAAATGAGCAGGGATGGAGGCAGGGAGAAATGGAGCTTTGCTCATGTGAGCGATGGGATGGGGTGGAAACAGGGATTTCCTCCTGCCTTTCAGCTCCAGCAAGAATATAGCGGTGCAAGCGGACACCAGATTTAATTATAACAGTCCCACGCAGAAGAGGAAACCCTAACGAGAGCCCAGGGCAACACGTGGGTGAAGCCCCAGCTGCTGGGGGGGGGGGGGATGCCACCCTCAAGCCCCCCGCGTCTCCTCTTGCAGCATCGGTACCCAAACTACCCCCAGAAAGGCTCCTGAACCTCCTCGATAGGGGCAGCTGGCCAGATGCTGTCTGACCCACTTGTCACCCCTCTCGCACTCAAAGTTTAAGGCATTTTGGGGTCATTTCAGGGCTGGCAGGGGGGGACACGACACAGGTCTGAACAGAGACAGGTCAGTTTGTGCCCCTTCTAGGTGAAATCAGGGTTAAATCCTCGCCCTAAATAGCCCCCAGGCACAAGGATCCTTTTGGTCCCACCAAGGGCCCTCCTAAATTTTTGGCCAGGGGTTCCCACCGCCGTCCGCCCCCCGCGGCAGCCGCACACACCTGCTCGGAGGCCGCCGGGGCCCTTCTTCCGCTCCCCGGGCGCCGCTGCCAAAGTCCACTGCCACATGGGCCACCGCGGGGGACAAAGGGCAGCCTCCGCCCCGGACCGACCCGCTCGATCGACTCCCGAGGGGATTTCTGCTGCTGTTTGCATCCCTGAGGGTCTCCTCCTCCATCGCTTGTGCCTCCTCTCACCCAAGAGATGGAGCGTGCAGCCCTCCGAGCTCAAAAAAAGCCAGATATTTCTCCTGCGGGGTTTTTTTTTTAATGCCATGAATAAGTATCCTCCTCTATACATCCTCACGCTTCCTAAATAATAATAAATAAAACTTGTTGGTTTAATCTGGACCCAGCTATAGCTCAAGCAAATAACATCTGTCCCACGCGCCGCTGCCCAGGACAGAATTTGGGCAAGATGGAGCCGGGGTCCACCCCATCATTGCCTCATTTAAGTCCTTATAGTGCAATAACGGCCTCATTCTATAAGCGACCAGGGATTCCTGCCTCAAGACCCTCTCCCAAACCTCCCTGGGCACCTTAAAAACTGAAAAAGGAGTAAGTTACAGTAAATGGCATCATAGAAAACCAACAGTAAAAGGTGGATATAAGAGCCAGCATCTTCCACGCAGCAGCCTCGCGACGTGCCATCTTCCCCCCAGGGAAAGCACGCACAGTCTCCTAACCCCCCGAAGCCACTATTTGCTGAGTGCGAGCAGCCAGATTTCAGCCCCAGGGCAGCACAGAGAAACATGGGGAGACCAGCAGAAAACCAGCTTTTTTCCTTCTTTTTTTTTTTCTTTTCTTTTTTTCACACCCTCGCAATCCTAGCTTTCCCTGAGAATTTTCCTGCAAATTACCTCCACCCCGATACCACAACGCCGATTGATTTGGAATTTGCAGGCAGGATCTTATTCATTGCATCGCAGTGGCGCTGTCAGGCAAAACCTGATTTTAATGATGTTGGAAGGCTAAATATATTATAGCTTCAGAGCTTGAAATTTCCACCCTACTGGGACAGTAAGAAATTTTCCCTGGTGATCCTAAGAAATAAGCACTTGATCTCTGCAGAATTCAACGTTTCATAAAAAAATATCCTTAGCACTCAGCTGTACCGAGAGCCAACTGCAAGAAATGCAAACCAGGGAAGTGCTGTCTTCATGCTGCCAAGCTGCTTCAGCAGAACAAAATTAAGCATCTCCCATCCCTTTCACAGCTGCCCTTCAAAACCTTGGGAGGCTTTGAACCAAGTAAAAGGTCTGTTATGGACAGGTCAGGTCTCTTGGGAAAGCTGGAAAGGATCCCTAGACACCTTGAGGATCCCACTTTTTTAATATATAAATATATATCATACTTCCACTTAGCTGCTAATAATTTTAGGTTTCTAGCCAAGAGGTGACTGCTGGATGTTTCCAACCTGTTTTCTAGCAACCACACAAATTTATACTGGGAACCTGCAAGAGTTCAACCAGCATCGCATGAAGAGGCTGAGAGCAGCCCCAGCTTCTTGGAGCTGTTGCCAGCCAAAGCTGGGGGATTTGGGTTGCGAGGAAGACTCGGGAGCTTGACTTGCATAAAAGTGGCTGCAATTTGTGATGCTTGTGTTTGAGATGGGTGGGAACGCTGTACCGGTCCGTGCTAGGGAGGGAGGTGGAGGAAACACTACCGGCAACATCAAGCTTCGAGCAGAAGTGGCTTAAAATGGACAGCTGGGGAACACCAATTTAAAGGAAAAAGCAGAAAAGCGCATTGGAAGAGAAGAGAGCCAGGGGAAGGAGCTGGGAAATGAAAAGTGAAGGAAGAAAAAACAGAGATAAAAGGACCAGATGGGCTAGAAAGAGGGGAAAGAAAAGGGTAACCCTTTAACTGCATCACTTCTAGCCAAGAAATTTCTATTTTAAAAAGATTCATAGCTTTCTCGGAAACTCAAGCTCTGTGCCACAGGACTGCCGTCCAGCTTACAGGGCTATTGCAGAGCAGGCAGCACACGCTGCAGATCGCATTTGTCAGGCAGAGCTGAAGGGACACCACTATCGCTTTAAAAAAAATCGTATTTTTCTGCTTTAAAAGGTTTCACTGCTGTTGTCACAGTAACAAGATTAGGTGGAAAACATTTTTCTTCATACCCACCGGGTGTTTGCGTGCTGCATTGGGGCTCCGCTCACAGCCAGCCCTGGACACTGGGACCAGTGTCCCCCCCCCCCCCCCCCCCCAAACCCAATTGGTGAGGATAATTAGCAAAGCCTCATCAGAAATCTTTGTAACCTAAGAGGAGAAATCCAGGTGATTTCAATACCTGAAGCTATTTTTAGGTGATTTATGTTGTTTCTAATTGGTTCTGAGATGAGATTATTTTTTTTTTTAATGGCATCAATAGGAAGCTTCGTTCATCTCTGAGCTTTAGCCCCCTAGAAATGTGAGAGAGATATATACACACTTTTTTGTGGAGATGTCTTAAGCATCATGTCACAGCACAGGGGAGTTTGAAAGGGCTGGCTACAGCCAAGAGAAAAAATGGAAACCAGCTCGTCTCTCATCACATCTGCATGGCAGAAATGCAAGTAGTCAATGAGCTACATAAAACATGAAAACTCACCTTAAATATTCTTTAGAGTGAAAACACCAGCCCTGAACACATTGCCAGCATTTGAGACATTTGACAGCATATTACATATCCCACACAGATCAAGAAAATTAAAACCACCCAGGAAACCCAGGAGCTCAGGTTCCCAGGCAGGCTGAGCACCTGCACCAGCATGGGGAGAGCCCTCATCCTCAATCAGTCTCAATGGCAGCTAATTAATTAATTAGCTTGATCATTCCTCCCAGGCTTACAGGGAAGGAGCAGTAAGAGCCCCTGCTCCAGCTGGGGGTGGCATCTGGGGCCTTCCCAGGCCAGGGACATCCCAGTGGGAAGAAGGTGGTGGCCCCCAAAGCAGCTGAGCTATGTCCGCTCCCACCTGCAGCCACTCCATTAGCACCATGGTGTGGATTTGATCCACTGCACCACATCTCCCCATTGCCAGTTTGTGTCCTTAAGTTTGCACCAATGGTTTTGCATCTTTCTTCCCCATATTAGGTTGTTTCCAGCTTCGAGGGACTGAGACATCCCTCCCACCACGCACCTACATAGTCATGTTTAGCAGCATCCAGACATGTCTATTAATTTTTTGAGACCTAGGCAAGAATATTAATTGCATTCCAAAGGCATTCAGCACACAGCAAATTAAGAAAAAGCATTTTACACCCCGCATTATATCCAATGAAGAAGCAGAGCTGCAAAAAAGCTATTATTTGTGGAAATCAAAACACATCTGTGCAAAGTGCTGTACAAGTCCTCAGTCTGGCTGCAACAGAAGGGTAACTCCAGCCTCCTGCATGAGCTCCTGCTACAAAGCAAGCCCCAAAAAACTTTGAAGTCTTTGCCTTTGTTCCTACTTCAGCAAAACCTCTTAACTTTTGGCTGTGAATACTATTTGCATCCCCCTCCCCTAAAGGAAAGGCTGTGCAGCTCCTGCATCCCATCGTGGCAGGCTCCGCCACGGCATCTCGCCCGGCTTGACCCACGACGGGAAGGGATTGGGATGCCAACCATGACACAACAGCTAAACCCAGCTGCGTCGAGGAGGTCAGAGAGCTTTCAGTATTCAGGTCCTCCCGTTTTTCTGTGCAACACCCCTTATGTTTTCCCAGCCATAAAATTGATGTTTATCTCACGGCTAACTGCCTTACAGAGATCATTACACATTGCAAATTCAACCATTTGCAGATAAAACAAGCACGAGCAGCCTGGAAACTGTCACACCGCTCCTGTCGCCTTGCCACATTATAATGCTTTACAACCTTTAAGCTGAAAATTAACATATAAAACCAAGAGGCCTGGAAATATTCACTGGGCAAACAATGAAAACCAAGCAGAGGTAATTCCTCCACCCGCCCCTCACCACCCCCTGCTCAACCAGGGAAAATTAATTTTTAAGTGAGATGAATTCTAAAGCTATTCTTGTGGCATTAAGCAAAAAAAAAAACAAGAGGAGCTTATGCTTCCTTGTCTGAAATAGCTGAAATGTCCCTCTGGATCTGCGTCTGTTGGAAAATATGGAGGGGAGAGAAGGCAAAGAGGGGGATGCAGATGCCAAAACAAGCCCCAGAAGAAACATCGCCAGTTACCACTGCTGCACCTCGCGGCACAGGTGCCACGAATGAGCAGGGGAGGGATGCTGAGCTCATGTCTGGATCAGACCACACAGCCAGGGCTACCAGCCCTGCTTGTGCTAATGCCCTCAGAGATCTCCACCTCACCACAAATACCTTCAGACTCCTTTACTGGTAGCCGTGGAGGAAGGATTAGACCTCCATGGTCCACCTGGACCCAGACTCTTTCCCAGGGTCTCCAGCAAATGCCAGAGCCAGGAAAGCTGATAGCTTGGAAATCTTTAGCCCCGAGACATCCCAGGGCATTCTTTTGAAAAGATTGCCATCTTGTGTCTTTTCAGGCACCTGAACATTGGTTGCCTTTGTATTTGAGTCCACAGGTCTTGTTCAGGAGCTTTATTACACACAATCAGGGACAATAAAGACCCTTGACAGTTACAGATGGCTTCGCTGTGTCCTGTTCTTAGTGTTACCTTGTAAAGTTGGACAGTAATGTTATCCTCTTTTTTTTCATCTCAATTTATGATTCCTCTACCATGACAAGCCACTTATGCCCTCCACGGTTACATATACCATATCCTTCAAGGCCAGTAAATCACAGTCTCAAGTCATGTCAAATTTTGCGAAATAAAACTAAATTGCAGTTGTCCTCTAAGGCAAGGAGCTGCAAAATTGAGACAGAACAACCACTGTTTAAAGCCAGAAATCTGGCCGGCAGCCTCCGGGGCAAGGATCACCAAAAACCTCTAAGTGAAAGAGAAAAGTCTGATACAAGGCAGCCCAGAGGACCCTCTGTGCCACCCCAGCAAGCTGCCTCCATAGGTACTTCTATGGTCTAATGGCAAGAGTTAAAACTGTTCCAGACTCACAGGATTTCTCTATATAAGCTGAGCCTCCAGTCCCCCGCAGCTGGGATGCTGGGAGCAGGACGGAGCTGGGGTCCAGCAACATTTATTCATTGAGGCTTAGTCCCTGGGCTGGATTTGTGCTTGGAAAGAAAACTGGGGAGCTGATGGGATCATAGCTTCTTGTTTTAAGGGCTTTTTGTGCAGACAAAAGTTAGAGAACTACTAACACAGCAAGATTTTGCTCGGCTGAGCCCATCTGGGTTCAAACTGCTGGGCACCTCACCAGGGACTGGGGAAACTGAAGACAAAGAGCACAAAAAACCCCATTAACCCCAAACCCACCCTTTACATTTTTCAGGGGCACAGTGACTTGCCTTTTCCCTTCTGCAGCAGAGTTAAACTTCCGTGACAGCTGAATTAACTTGGAGAAGAACCAGCGCCAGGGACAGAGAGCAGCATGCTAGAATAAGAGCAGGGGAGACCCGTACCCCCACTGTGCTTGCTAATTCCTCCCCCCACATCCCACACTGCTAATTCACAGGGCACTCAAATCATTCCACGTGTTGCAGCTTCACCATCACACCATGGCACAGCATCCAGCCTGGCAGAGACACCAGGGCAACGCTTTCACCCCATACAACCATCTCTCAGCAAAACCCTTGCAATAAGCACTGCTATTTTGGAAAACCCTATTTCAAAGTTTGTTCCCCAGTCTAAGCTCAGGGGGCTTCTTCACTTCGCAAAAGTGACCTCGCACCACATCGCATGAGCCCGGAGTGTGAATAAGGTGCGAGCTCTTCATGTGGAACAACACCCTAGAAGCAGAAAAGATCCAACCCACAAAAAAAAGAAGAGGACAATTACAGGCAGCCATGACGGAGACAGAAAAACACAAAACATCTCTTGCCAGATCCTTAGCTGATAAAAACCCAACACGCGTAACATACAGCTTCGGGCTGGGATACTCTTACCCATCTCTGAATGTTTAATGGGAGCATACGCATCAGTTAATCAGCAGCACAAGACACAAAGCATTTTGTACCTCCTCTCCACGTGTTGTGCAATTAAAAGGCTTCTCATTCAGGCACAGAGAGAAAAGTCAAGGGACTTGGGCTGTGAGGCATCCATTATTCAAAAGTGTATCCATTATTAAAAGTTTTTCTTAAAATCCTATTGTCAGCTTGAAAGGAAAAAGAAAATGAGTTTTTGAAAGCTGTGCTCTGTTGATATTCCACTCCAATTTTTGCTGATTGTAAGTACTAAAACTCCAGACATTTTGAAGAGCTGAAGAAATCCTTCACAGTTTCTGAGAAAGGCAACACCCTGTGGGTAGTCGCAATTTTTCTCCCTCACTTAACTCTACCTAGCAGGGCTATGATCCACCCTGGCCAACAGCATGCTCCTTTCCCAAATTGCTCAGCTACCCCAGCGTGAGGCTGACAAGCGTCTGTTCAGAAGGCAGCAATAACAAATGACTCAGCAAGCAGTCGCAGATACCCACCATCGCATCTGCCCAGCTTATTGACATCCTTAAGCTCAGCTGAATGAAGTCTGGGTGGGATGCACAACCTTCTCGGAGCACCTGGGAGCTTCAGTGTAGGGGTGCCAGGACTAGGCTGCAGGAGGTCACATGGAAATGAGTCCCAAGGGTGCCTCCCACCACCCAGATGTGGGTGCAGAGGCACAGCAGGCCCCACAGAGCCAACGCAAGGGAAAGCCCAGCACTACCACAGCTCCTGCTGCAAAGGGAAGACACTGGGACAACCAAACAGTGCTGTTCCAGGAAAGATGTCACAAAGGAATCACCTGGATGATGGAAGATCTTCAACAAGAACAACAAACAATCAACTGCTAACACTAGGGTATAAAAGCAAGTAACAAAGGTTTAACCTCCTCTGGGAGCTGGAGGACCTAAAGGGAAGAGTGTTGAAAGCCCCCAGATCCAGGCATCAGGCATCTCCATAGGGGTGAGGTGGGTCTAAAGTCCAGCAGAATCAGGTCTAGAGAAAGTACCTCAATCAAACACAAGTGGCTGGGTCCAGAAGCAGTAGGGTCTAAGGCCAGTCTGGCTATGCCGAGCTAGAGTTGGTGTTCCTACAACACAGCTTAGAGAAGTGAAGCCCCCAGGCTGAGCTTATATAGGACCCCAGGCCCGTGGGTGGGGATGCTCAGGTGAGGTCAGTCAGGGCCACTAAAGCTTATTAAGGCACTGAGAGGCCCAGCAGGGGCTTTAGAGAGGTAGAGTGGGAAAGGGTAGGTTTCTGCTGTGGGGCTGGCTGATGAAGCAGGAAGAGCTAGAGTGAAGCAGTTGTTGAAGATGGGCATCAGGTTGAGAAGCAGAGACCAAAACCTGAAACATGTTCTACAGCTGTAAAATAAAAAAGGTATTTATTACTTTGTATAAAATAATTACTTGTCAGCAAAAAGCAGAAGTCCTTGAAAGGCTTCTATACCATTGAAGAGATAAGGCTGTAAGGCATGGGGGGGTCTCTGAAGGCCTGAAGACCCTTCTACATGGGAAAAGGAAGATCAAGAAAAGATGTGGCAGATGTAAGCAGCACTTAGTAGTGAGGGACTTGTTTCTTCAGGGCTTATTATAATAGAAAAAATATAAAAAATACTGTCAGATAGACTTAAAATCAGTTTGTTTAGGTTTTCTGTATCGATACTGTATAACTAAATTGTGGAACCCCTTGTGCTGTGACCTGAAGACACTAAAGATACTATTTCAACACAGCAAACTGATGGAAGGATGATGATAACAAATGCAGTAATCTAGGTGTAATGTATGACTTAAAGTCCTTAAACACTGCTGGAAGCTCAGTGGGTGCAACAGGGTAAGGGTCCTGCTCTTCCACCATCAGACTACTAACTTTAGGTGTTGCCAATAATTTAGGGGACAGCTTGAACATATAAAATGAAACCACTGTTCAGTGGTCTTTACTGACCACCATCTTTAAGCCGTGCATTTACTTAAAGCACAACGATGCTCCAATTGTGGATACTTGTAGAGAGTTTCCAGGGCACTAAAACGAGCTGGATGTTATCTACAGGACAGCTACAGCTCACAGCTTATTTGGATAAATTCTTTGCCGCAGTAGACCATTTTCTGCTATTACCAGTGAAATAAGCTAAAAAACCACTTCTTTTCTTCTGCAATGAGAAGCTGTGCACAATGTGATGAATTTGCAAAGCTTTTAAAGGATGGATGAGAGTTAAATAACTTCCTCCAGGGTCTAAGGCACTGCAAAGCAGGACTGGAGTGGCTGCCGTAATAAAGGCACGCTAAGAAAGCCAGGGGGGTTATTGCAGTAGAGGAAGCTTTGTAATCAAGGCAGCGCTGAAGCGGCTTGTGCAGCCTGAGTCTATGCAATGCTGGAACAGCAGGGCACAGCACAGACCAATTTAAGTATTGTCGGATGAAACGGTTTGACTATTGCGTCTCCACAGTCCGTTGTAGTTTAAGTCTCTCTCATTAAGCTTCAAAAAGTATAGGCAGCTCGTTACTAGAGTTTCAGGTTCCTTTTGTTTGCAGCGATGCTTATGAAGGTAATGGTATCTGTAATTGCCCCTCCTGGGACCAAGCTGGACTGATACAGGGTCAAGAGCACATTCCTTCTCCCCAGGCAGAAATGACTGAGAACGTGGGTGGGCAAGGGGGAGGGAAGGCAGGAGAGCAGTCTCCCTTCCTTGCTGGGCACTGCTGGAGGCGGGATGGGCCAGTAACTTCATTCCCTGGTCAAAACATACATGCAAACCTTTATGCCTCCACCCGTGTCTTTCTCATTTTGGGCCTCGTTTCAGATCAGACCTTTCTGTCAAGCTGCTTATCGGATGCTTGGCGGGGCACTGCTCTGATGTCCTATGGCAGTGGCTTCCAAACGGGGATCGGTGGGACCCCAGTTAGCCTCAGTTGCTCTTTGTACAGCTCAAACTAGGTAAGAAGAAGCTGGAAGTGAGGTACTTTCCTCTGCTCCCATAACCAATAACCACAGCCAACACAGGATACGAGGCTGTTGTCAATAAGGGAAAAATGGCCCTTAGCCTTCTGCTGGGGTTGGACGAGCTGTGTAAGAAGTCAGCTTACATCTGGGCTACATATGTGACTCTGCCACTGAGAAATGCTGTTGGGTCAGGTTTTGAGCGCTGTGTAAACTTCTTCAAGATTTTGGGAGGCCAGGTAACCTGGTCAAAATGAGTGTTCCTGCAGGAACTGTGGTGATACAGGACATTTCATGAGCCTTGGCAGGAGCCTTTCCAGCCTCTCCAGCCAAGAAAGGGGACAGGCTAAAAGCACAGAGCCATCAACAGGTACCCCTGTTCAGCTGACATGCAGCAACTTCTTAAGCCACCGTAACTAAGTTGTGTCCCTGACTCATTGGGCTCATCCACTGTTGAGGTGGGAGCTTGGAGAGTCTCCTCCTCTGGCTGAGTCCTGGGGAAACAGCACATTTACTTCATGGAGATGATGACCTTTCCTAGGACTTGTGCTGGAGCATGTGGTTGAAGGCTTCTTTTACCTGCAAACACCGGGTATCTACGGTGATGGCCATCAGGGCAGGGCTTTGCAGGGAAGGAAGGGGCAGAACGAGGATGCATGGGAGAAGTCTGCATCTGAGTCTGGGCTTTCCACCCCTGGGATCTACTGCTGGGATTGAAATAACTCAGGATCAGACCAGCTCCTGGGTATTCCTTTACCTTACAACCCTGAGCGTGCTGGATGGTGGCTACATAAATATTTCTGGGGAGCTGAGCCATTATTTAAGGATTAAAGTACCATCAAATGAGGAAAAAAAGAAGTGTTTTGAACATCTTCAGAGGTGCTCAGGGGGAAAAATGCAAATGAAAGCACATCTAAATCTAACCCACTTCTAAAATATTATCACAGCATATTATTCTTCTTTAAGACCACAAACTCTTTGGTATGGGAGTGAGTGGTTTTATATGATTTTCCCCACTGAGCATGTTGCAATTCTGGCCTTGCTGTACTGAACCAGGAGTTAACGGCTCCCTGGCTCAAACCCAAATTAAAAAGGGTGAGGGGAAAATGGGATTTCTTGATTTAATGTTTTTGTTTCTTAGAGAAGCAGGACTCGGGAGGCTTCTGTGCCAGGGACCTAACTGCACACAAAAACCTGTTTCTACTACAAAAAAAAAGCTTTGCTAAAATAATCCTGAGGAATCTGCTCTATGCTTACCTCCTCCAGTTTGAAGACTGCTCCAACATGGGGATGGATATTTCCTTCCTGGCAATACTGGGGAATGGAGGAGATAGTAGAGAGGAAAAAAATGGTGAAATCATCTTCCTGGTACTGACTCCAGCCACTCCTGTGGCAGACCCTCTTCAGAAGCAGCAGGTTGGTGGGAATCGAGGGGATTTTTCCTCTGGTAAAACCCATCCCCACAATCCTGCCTTCCCACGCCAAGCTGCAAGGAGAGGGGAGGAAAGAAGACAAATCTAGCGGAGGTCTCGCACCTCGTCCTGAGGCAGTACTTGCATGCTGAGGAGGGCTGAAGGGCTGTGGATGCTGAGCTTTCAGGTATGAAATGCTCTGGTCTGGGCTGTTGTACTTCAGTGTCGGTTTTCAGAGAACATACTTAAAACCCTAAAAAAAACCCAAAAAATAAATGCAGCAAGCCAAGCTCCTGTGCCACCCACACCCCCTCTGCATGCACAGGGGGCTTAAGCACATTGCCCCTGGGAGGTGGTCGGCTGGGGCTGGACCCTAAAGTAGCCTCCCCTTGGCTGCATCTCTGCAAACAGAGCCCAACGCATTTGCTTAACCTTCCCCCAAAGCAAAACCTTCAAACAGGTCAACAGCATCACCTGTGCTTGCATGGGTTTGTCATAAGGTAGAGCAAGGCAGGGCTTTTATTTCAGTGCAACTTTGCAGAGCTGCCTTGAAGAGGTCCCCACCGATGGCCTCGATGGCCATGTTGGCTGCTCTGCTGCTTTTGAGCGTCTTCATTTCCTCTCTGCCTGCTCCGGCTGCAGTTGGTGCTGTGGTTCATGCTGCTCTTCAGAGCCAGCTCGTGTTTGGGGTCACTTCCAGCTGCCACTATCACCCGAGACCAAAGGAAAACCCACCACCCCGTGCAAAAGCTGCTCTGCTCGGAGAAGCACAGAGCATCTCAGGCTGGAGGTATGTTTCTTTTTTATTTTATTTATAGCAGACAAGGAAGTTGGAGCCAGAGACCCAACTCTTTCTCTGTATATATTTAAAATGTGTATATGTGTATGGCACAGCGGCAACATGTAATGGATTTCTGAAGGGGACAATATGTTTCAAGGCCACAAGAATCCCCCCTGCAATCAGGGACGTGCTGGGTACCGCAGCCATTTGAGGGGTACCTCTGCGGAAAGGAGGTCTGTCCCCCTCCCTGGGCTCAGCCGAACCCAAGGCGCTGGCTCTGCCCCAGCACAAAGCTTCGATGTTGCAAAGTGAAATAATCTGCTAAGCAAGGATCTACGTCTGCCGGATGACTTTACAAGCAGAAGTACATTAACTCCAGGCTGTAGAGAAAATGTCATTCCTGTACCGTTCAGACAGACCATGTAATTGCCTCTGCTGCGGGGCAGGGGGAGGAGGATTGCATGAACCAAGGTGTAGACGTGATTTCTGCAGGCTGTCCCCACCTCTGCTGTTGTCTCTCTCTACGAACGTCAGGAAGTTGCTTAATCTCTACGGCTTTGTCTAGAGATGTTTCCGTGTTTCAGAGAAGCGGAGAACTCAGCATTTCAGCTGCTACTGAAAATCCAGTGAGTTACAGACATCCCCCACTACAGCTCCCTAGCCAAGGCAGAGCGGTACGACCCTGCTCCTCCAAACCAGAGCTGCTGCCCTAAAGCCCCATCAGGAGAGACGCACATGGACCGCACGCACACCTTCGGTGAGACAGCTGTGCAACGGTGCCTGCTCGGGACACTTCCCAGCGAGGGGAATGGAGAATTAATTCACCACTGCACGTGGCCCGTGGTTTATAGAGCCTCTCAGTGCTGAACAGGTTCACCAGGAACATCAAATTCTTTTGGAGAAAGTTCACATTGAACAGTTTTAAAGCTCCCACGGTATCTGTGGGTTTAGTTTATAAGAGCTGCCTTTCCTGCAGGCCCTGGCAATTTAATACTGTTGAAATTCAACAGGTCGGGGCTGCTGACCACATCTCTCACCGGCTGCATCCCCCCTGGCTGCTCTGCAATCCTCACTTCCATGGGATCTGCACGCTTCCCCCACTCTTAGAGGGAGGGAAAATCAAGGCGTAAACCCAAAATGATCTGCCCCAGCTTATACAGATGTGTGCAAAAGAGACAAGATGCCACAACATTTTTGACAGCTGAAATGCCCGGGTTTGGGGCTATGCTTCATGTGTTGCCCTCTGAGCTGCTTCTGCTGCCACTTACCCTGGCTGAAGCCATGCCCTATGGTCAAGAACCAGCGAGGCTGTGCCGTAGGTGGTCGGCAATGCCACTGCATCCTTGTGTGACACCTTCAGGGATCTGCCACAACATCTGCGTGCAAAGACCCACAACACAATCCCAAGGAGGGATGGGGCTGAAGCTCTGCTGGACTGAACCCATGGCGAGGAATCGTGGGGGACTGGTATGTGAAAAGGTTTGTTTTAAGTTTTTTACATCTTTTAACAGCCTTCTGCTTGGGAAAAACTCCCCCCAAGCATCTCACTCTGCCAGTGGTGCCAGGGGAAGGGAAAAAAGTAATCGAAGGCTTGCGTGGCAGCGGCTCTGGCAGAACTAAAGCCCCAAACAGAGATGCAAAAGTCTTCTCCAATTTTGGAAAACAAAATTTTGCTCTGTATCCTTACCTTCTGATCAACAACCGACTCCGCTGCCATAGCTTGAGTGCCAGTCACACCAATTACACTGTGTCCCTGCCAAAAAACTCTTCTTGGATGGGTGTCAGGAGAGAAATCGCGCAGTCCTGCTGTTCTCTCTGAATTAAGCATTTGATTTTCCTGCGTTTTCAGGAAGAACCGTGAACCGCTCAAGCTGTGTCTAATAACAGTCCACTTAGCAATTGCATTAACTGCGCGTATTTACCCCCTTCATCTTTTGAATGTGACTCCTCACGCAGAGCCTACGCCTTCTCCTTCATCCGGCAGAGCGCAGCACCTCTCGCTCGCATCCACAACCACGATGCAAAGGCTTGAAGAAGACAACCCCGGTGGCACGCATCTGGATCTCCACCCACAGTGACTGATGAGGGGTCACGAGGCCATTCCTAAATTCTTCCATTCCTGCATTTTCCTCATCTCCTTTACCTTGCACACGGGCAGGTCCCTGGGCCAAGGGCTGGGGAAGCTTTGGGCAGCAAAGCACCAGGTGGGCAGAAGATGGCAGCATCAGCCCAGCAGACAGCAACTGCTTGCTTCATTAGGTAGGGATTTCTTTTATTTGGGAATACCGATATATTTTTGCAGAGGAAAGGGGACATTTTCACACCCTTGGACTTCAGAAGTGTGATCAAGACACAAGACACAAGGCTCCTGGATGGGCAAAGCCAAAGGAGATGGCTCAGCCTGAAGGGCTTGGTGCAAGGAGGACCACATAAGCATCGCCCGGACCTTGAAAGACACAGGGGCTGAGGGCCAGAGGGGTTTTTTCAAGGGGCAAAGACATGGCTTCAGCAGGGGAACACTCCCTGTGTCCACGCCAGGCTGAAGGGTGCCAGGGTGGCACATCTGCCCAGGGACAGGCTGGCACCCCTACCCACGATGCTAGGCTGTCTCATGCTTAAGTGAATTATTGCAGCATTGAGGAGCTCCAGGCTTAGGACAGAAGGACACAGCCCTGCCCAAAACCTCTCTATGCTTTGGTTTTCTTAGCTTTCAGGCAAGCTTAATATTTACAGTAGCTCTCCCAGACTAGCATGAGTGCTCTTTGCACGCTACCTTGAAAATGCAAAACGTTTTTTTCAGAGAGAACGTTAAAACGCGGTGGTCTTGTTGGCTCCAAGAAGATGCCCTGAGTGAGCCTCTGCTTTACTCGCAGTGGTCTTCATTTCCCAGGCTGCTCCTCTGCTCTTAACCCAATGAGAATTTAATGCTTTAGTTCGTCAGTCACTCTACACTTTCTGCACAGATCAGTCACCTTCTCACCAGGAGTAAAGGCAAGAGCATGGTTTTCCTGATACAATCCCTGGCAGGCCAAGGTGCCAGCAGAATTTAACCCGCAGTAATGGACACCCACTGGGACCTGCGAGGGCGAAGGGGACAAACATGAACTCCCTCCCATCCCACAGCAGCAGACAAGTTTTAAAGATACAGCAAAGCCTGAATAACCAGATCTTGATCTTTCCAGTTGTCATGCTAACCACTGTGCTGTCCCACCTCTCAAAAGACGCTGGTGCTCTCTAAAGCACAGGGTCACAGTCTCAACCAGACAAAACTGGGGACAGCAACCAGTTTTGCTGTGGCTGTGTGGATTCTCCCCTGGGATGTTGTCCCATGGGACCTGGTGGAAAATGAACAGCATGCATGGAGGAGCAGTTATTGTGCTGGGACAGTTTTGTGCTATGCTTCAATTTGGGACGTTTATTCTTTCAGTGTATGTTGATCATGATAGGAGACTTCTGTGGATTTTATCTCCTTGGTGCAGGTACACAGGGCCCTGTGGATTTTAAGCTTGTCATCCCCTTTCCCTAATGCAAATAATTGGGGAGGGGAAAAAAAAAACCAAAACCCAAACATTTTTGCAGATCTCTGCTCTTTCAAGGACGTGGCAAACATGTACTGCACACGCCACCACCATAGTGGAGTGTATGCTGGGATGAGCAGGCAGATACTGGAAGTGACACGTGGAAGGGGGGGTGACATCTGAATGTCACGTTGCCTTGCAGCATCTTGGATTTAACCTACCTCTTTCCCACTATCTTCTCTACCTTTTGCAACCTGCGCATAACCTTTGTCTGTTTGTACGTCCTGTTCTTAGGCAACTTCACTGGGATGGGACTTAGGAGATCTTCCAGCTCTGCTGCTGCTTCTCTGCCTGGAGATCTTGCACAAGTCACTTGTGTAAGTCCCGTGTCCACACTTGTAAAACGGGGGCAAAGACCCTCTTCTCTGTAAAGAACCTGGAAATGTATTGGTGAGGAGAGACAGCTCTGTTCTTGCTAATGTAGCATTAAAGGGGACGATTTGAATGCGGGGCATTGCCCAAATAATATGAAAAGCGGCAGTCCCTTCTGTTGTGGAGAGTTTCGGGGCAAATGGACAGGGCAGAGCAAGTGGAGAGGGGGCTGGAGATGCTGTCAAATTCCCAGAGCAGGGCTTTCTCCAGTGCATGAAGCTGTGGAGGGCTGGTGGCCCCTGCACTCGCAACGAACGCCTGGCAATGGCAGAGGAGACAGGACAGCAGGAGAGATCCAGAGAAGAGGGCACTGAAGCAGGAGATGACTGGAGCTGAAAGAAGGGAGCAGAGGGACTGCAGATCCTGGAGACAGAGCAGACCAGACAGAGCAGTACAAGCTCCCCCAAAAGAACACAACTTGATTTACTTCCCCAGTATAACGGCATGAGATTATTCTTGGCAAACCATCAAACGCCACAAGCTTTTGCAGTGATCAGTCTACCTGGTGGGGCTGCAGAGGAGGGCATGGGACATCCTGCAAGGCCAGGGGCTTTGCCAGCTCAGGAGCCCCAAGCGCCTCCTCTCCAGGAGGCTTGTCCCAGGATGCCCATCCTGAAACACAGATGCCCGCAGGAGGTAAAACTGTACCATCCTCTCGCCAGGGCAGTGTTTCATAAAGCACTCCTAGCTAAAGCCAAGGAGGACCTTGGGGATGCTCCAGGAAGGTGGTGGGGGAGCAAAGATCTTCAGTGCTGGACTTGAGGGGAAGTGAAGGAATCCCTGCCCTGAGGCTGAGCCACAGGCAGGGAGGAATGGATGGGGAAAAGGGGACAGGGAAAAAGAAAAGGGTGCCTCATGGCCTTTCAGGCCCCCTCCGTGCCCCATCCCACCTCGGGGCGGTGGCAGGGTCGCTGCAGCCCCTGGCAATCCGGCCCCACAGCGCAGCTTCCCAGGGCACAGCCACCCACGTGGCTGTGCATCCCCAGGGCACCAGGCATTGAGCGCTGACTGACGCTTTCAATATTGGGTAAATATTTAAATGCTGGGTAAATATTTAAATATCGAAGTAGATCTTTGCAGCTCCGGTGGACCACACCTGCGGAAAACTTTGCAGAGGAGCATTTTGCATCCCGAAGTCCCGAGTGTGCCTTTGCAGGCGCCCATGGTGGTTCCCAGCAGCTATAAACGGCCACGTGCTGCCGTTGCAGTGTCATCACACTGATTTTCCAGATGGGGAAACCGAACATGCATGAACCACGCAGGGGTCAGAGTGAGTCAAAGCTCACAGAGCCAGGGGATGAGAAACCCCGATCTGCTGACTCTCCATCCCATGGTTTAACCACAAGCTCATCCTTTCCCCTCGGGGGATCTCTTGCTCTGAACCTACACTGCTGTTTGCGTATGATTTTCAGAGAAAAGTATTTTCAGAGAAAATAATGTGCTTCTTGGGTTGAAACATCTCATAACTTTCTGTCCGGAAGGCGGATGGGAATGTGTATGGGGGAGGGAGTGTGAGACAACAAATTTGAGTCTGGAAAAATCCGTATGGCTATTTGTTACTGTAGTGACCCTAAGGAAGAGCATGGTATGTCCAGCAGTTACTGGTCCATGTAGCAGTTACCCTGTGAAGGTGCTGTGCTGTGCTGCACGTACAGCGTGGCTGTCCAGCTCGTGCCATGCCATGCGTATCCCTTGGCACAGGGTAAACTTTGCCGGCTAATCGTATCGGAGGCAGCTCCCGCTTGGCACCGGCAATCACACCACCTGCGCGTCCTTGTCTTTATCTTCAAGTGAAGCAGCACAGTTGCATGTGACCATGCTTTTGCTTGGCACTCTGGATGAGGAACGGAGCTGGTTTCTTCTAATAAAGTCCTGCAAGAGCTCTAAAGACCAAAGCGTTGGTGACAGGACAGATGGGTGAGATCGGCACAGGGTGCCATGCCCTGATCGGAGATCCAGCTGATTCTGCACAACTCAGAGTGCCCCGCATGTGAACAGATGTGAGATTTTCTATGCTATCCCCTTTTTCCTTCTAGGATTAGCTCCATAAATGGTATCTTAAGATATTAAGCAGAGAGCGCCTTTCTTACCAGGGTCATGACCACTAGCCCTGGTGCCTTATGGTGACATGAAGGAGAAGGGAGCAGGCTCAAGCTAAATCCTGGTACCATTTTCAGATATGCCGGGGCATGTGGTTACAAGACATCGTACACAACCTGGCTTGGAGTCCTGCAAAAGGATCACGTACCGGCTCTTCTCTGGGGCAAGTGGATAATAAAATATCAGCTGTGGTCATAGAAGATATGGTGCTGAGAGTACACTCTTCCATAGAAAATATAGAAGAGGGAGGAAAAATATCCTATGTTATCTCCCAAATGCTCAGTATTTCTCAGGCAAAAATTCGCACTCGTGCACAGGGAGCCCTAAACATTTTGGACTGTACCCTCAGAGGTGACTGGGCATTGCACATCTGGAGAGCGGAGGCTTGCGGGAGCGTTAGCTGTGGTTTGGGAGTTCGGGCTCCTGAAATTAAAGCTGTATATCTGCAGGGCAGTCACGGCGTGGGCTCTCTCCGTATATGCTGTCCTTCACATCTGCCCTTGCTAAGTGTCAGCCCCTACCTGTGAGAAGTGGATGATCTGAAAAGCCTTCTGCTGCAATTTGTCAAGGGGACTGTCAGCTCATTTCATCTATCAAATAAACGTACGTCCAACAGTAAACATACATCCAACAGGAACCGCTTCTTGTCTCTGCTGTATGGGACTGGCTAAAAAACAGGGGCATGGCCACGAAGTGTTATTGTTGTAGTATTACCTGGCCAGAAAAACAATCGTTGCTTCCCAACAGCTTCAAGCTTCCCTCCCATAAGCAACGGAAGGTCTCACATTAATGTTCTTGCCATAAAGGCAGATGCAATCAAATGAAATGTATGTGAATGACTGTGCCCCTGCCCAGGATGACTGTCTGGGGAATGGACCAGTGTTTCTTGGCTAGCAGTGTAGGAAACAAGATGGTCAGCGCTGCGTTTTCCTCCTTGAAGCAGTTCAGATGCAATTCAAATGAATCCCTCGTGGAACCCTCCTGGCTTCTGCTGAACTATGACACAGATGGGTCTGGCTCATTGCATGCAGCAAAAGCCGCTTAATTAGAGCAGCAGCTCAATTTATTTGGTTTGGATCATCTTTATTAGCCATCACTTAAGCTCGTAATTAAGGGCAGAACAGGGACTGTAAAAATGGTACTACCCCACACTGCTTGCCTTCTCCCTGTGCTGCAGCCGCCGAGCGTTGCTCCTGTCTGCTCAACACCTTCAGGAGTCTCTCCCCTCCTGTATGGATGGCACCGCTGTCATCTGCGCTCCAAATGCATGCTTTATTCCTGGAAAAGCAGAAAGGAAATGGCAGTATTTTTATCCTGGGACATTTTTAATTGACATCTGACACCCCAAACGCCATGCAGGCACAGCATGAGCAGCAGGTATGACTCCTGGAGGGATGTTGCTGCCCATCTCTTAAAATAAATACCCAAGCACTAACACCCAGTGGAAGAGAGCACCAAACTCCTCGCAGAGACTCGGGCAGGCAAAACAAAGGCGGAGGGATTGAGACCTGAGGCTCACATGGTAACCAAGGAAGCCTAGATCTCCTCCTCAGGAGAGAAGGCTGCTCAGAAATGCAAAGCTACGTCATTGCTCTGATTGTGGCTGTTATTATTGTCATGTGGTTATAACCTTGTGTTCAGTGGAGGCGTTTCTGTTCGGGTGTTTCTTCTGAAGTGCCTGAGATGTTTTTATGGTTTTCAGCCTGCCTCTGTACCACTCCAATGTCCTGAATCTCCTCCCTGCAACCCTAAATCCTGGCTGTACTCTTTGGGCTGAAGGGCTGCTGTGACCAACACCACACAGCCATTTTCCACCGCAAGGCTATTCTTGCTCTGAGACTCAGTTTTCTTTTGTAGGACTCAACTCTGGGATTCCTACATTTTATTTTAAATGCAGCTTGTACCAGGACAAGCATGGGCATGTAGCTTTAACGATCTCTGCATTTTTAATAGGGACTTGAGTCTACAACAGCTACGCTGGTATCTTATTCATGTCACCATGATGCCTAGTCCTAGACCAGGACCCACCACGGCCATGCTCTGCTCCCAGGAGCTCCACAGGTGCCAAGCAGGGATGCATCTCCATCCCAGCACCTTTGCAGGTGCCCTCCCTGCGGGAGGCAGGGCTGGACTTGGCTTTGAGAGCTGGCAGCTACAGTCACCGCTTCCCTGCGGTCCACGAGGAAACTCCCCAAACTGGCATCCAGCCCCAGTAAAACCATGAGCAGCTACTGTTTGTGGTGCAAGGTGATGTGTGTCTACTGTCTGGGTTTGCTCACCCAGGAGAGGGGAGAAAGCCAGGCGTTATATTTGCATGTACGTGAGCTGTTATGAAACGGCTGCCTCGTGCTCCAGAGCAGCGTTTTTCCCTTTATTTATTCAAACATCTAAAAGAACAATAGGTTAGAGAATTGGGAGGGGAGAGGAGGAGAGCTTATGCATTTTGCTCCTCCTTTCTTCTAAAATGTCAGCATCTTACAGCGCTCTTGAGCAGTTCTGCTTTGGTGGATGCTGCCACCACCGCCACACTCGGCTCCAATGATAAACATTGAAGGGCAGCGTGGGGGACCCTACGGCAGTATTTTTAATGAAATGCATCTCCAGACTACACTACACTGTGTCCTGGTACAGCCTTTGTTTGCAAACAACAGCCTCTCTAGGTAACCACACAACAGAGCACAAGTGCCTATTTATTTGCATCTGTCTCCACTCTCAATAGCGAAGGACGGGAACCCATCTGTTTGGGCAACACAGAACAAAAATATAGCAGAGAGAAGCTGGATGAATTAATAATATAGGCAGCCCAGAAAAAGAAGCCCGTGTTCCTAGAGATGTAGATAAATCTAGTGATTATTCTTTTCTCAAAGTTCAAGCAAGTCATCTAACCTGGAGTCTGACAAGAAAAACAGGGAGAAATAAATCATTCCTTCCTTGTTGGCCTCATTTCTTGCCCAAAGATAAACCCCAAACCTTTTTGGCTGAGCACAGTGCAGTAAACGTACCCCTTCGCTGACCCCACGGCCATCCCACAGCCTCCTCTGCACTGACTCATCGCAGCAGCTGCTGTCGTCACCTCCCCAACGTCCCGGGGACCAGCTTTATCACAAAAAAAGGACCAGTTCAAAGGCTACATTTTTAAATGCCATTCCTGCGCTCCCTGAAGATGATCCAATCCACCAAGAGAAAGCCGGCAGGTTTGTCACAGTCTTGCCTTTGCTTGTTAGAGTCAGTTGGAGAGTTTTACAGATCTGTTCTGAAGGTTGCTGGAGGCTGGTGATTTTGTTTGAAAGCAAGGGCAGCAGCAGACAGGCAGCCACTGTTAAAAAGAGAAATTAAAAAAAAAAAAAAGTGAGTCATTTGGGCTTTAAAGCCAGCTGACTGCTTTTGACAAGCTGAAGGATTTTTTGCGTCTGGATATTCCTGGCCTGCAAGGCGAGGGGACACGTTGCCAGAGCAGAGGATTTGAGCATCTGCAGCAGACAGAGAGGAACCTCCACCTTCCTCAACAAGGGCCCTGCACCGACTTGTAAGTGCCTTTGATCAGACTTCAGGTACCCTGGCAAGGCCACATCCAGCCATTCCTCGAGCTTTGTGTCCAATCCTCACAACCCCGGGCCCAAAGAAAAGGTATTCAAAATCAGAACTTCGTATTCCAGCACCAGCCTTTCTTCATTCCCCTCCTCCCCAAATCCCACGGGAGGGAAAAAAAAGATCAGTGCTGCGCATGCCTCCACGTTTGCTTTTCATAAAGGGGATGGGATGAAGACAGATTTCACCGTAAGAGCATCCCGTTGGCAGGATAAGGTGCTGTTAACTCAGGCGGGCCCCTTAGTCTCCTCTGTGTAGTTTCGCTCAGGGTGAGAGAACATTTCTCAGCAATTAGACAGAAATTGGCCAGTTTGGTGCACTGTGGACACATTTTGCAAAGGTACTCAATGTGCTGCAAAGGGATTGATTTAAATGAGAAAAAAAAAAAAAAAATGTTTCCCAAACAGAAGAGTCCTGGAAGCAAAGAGCTCACAAAGACTCAAATGGTCACCTCTCCACCCCAAAGTGTCCACAGAATCACAAGGCTTTATATTTGGACCATGTTCTCCCAAGACTGAGTCATATTTCCTTCCTCAAGAGTTGCTCCCCAAGGGTGGTGTTTCGGGAAGGGTGCACGTTTCTGCCTGGTTCATGCAATAGGCAGGAGTGGCCCTTTCTGTTGCATTCAGGTGGACCTGGATTACCAAGCGCATATGAAAATTAGACCCGAGCTGAGTAAACAAATATTGATCTACTCAACCTCAGGTCACTGCTGAGAAGAGTATTTTGAAGCAGTATATTGAAGGGGCAGGATCCCGTCAGACGGTACAAACGCAGGGTGAAATTCAATCCTGCTCCAGGGAGTTTGCAACCTCAGTACAATCAATAGCAGCATCTGAAAACGCTGGTCTCATTCGGGTTACAAAAATCTTGTCTCCGACTGGCTCCTCCTTTCGCAGCTGTGTATCAGAAAAGAATTAATAAACAGTCCAGATCTCCTGAAATGAGGAGAGGGAGAGATGCTGAAATAGCTATGTTTTGGGGGCACGCAGGGCTAGAAGTGGATTGGGACGGGAGGAGAGGAACAGCCCGCTGGAGGGAAAAGCAGGGCAGTGGGGTAGACTTTCTCGGGATGATTAATGCCGACCTACGCACCATCATCATTCAGGAGATTGAGCGTTCATTTTATACAGCGACTTGTGCTGCTGAACGTGCCGTCTGCTAATTTTTCAGGTACTCGGCCGTTTGACTTGAGGGTTTTTTAAAGATGCGATGTCTTGTGAGCACTGGAGTGAAGGCAGCAGAGCGAATTTTTCCCACCGTGGTGAATTAAGTAGGACATGCCGCCTTCCCAAGCGGAGTCTCTGACCCTGCCGTGTCTCCGCAGGGTCACAGATTATTTGTTAACACCTTGTAGAGAAGAGCCGGGGCCAGCCGGTCTCTTCTCGATGGTCTGAATTTTCCTCCGAAATCCACGTTGTGATTTTGGAGGAAAATTCAGACTATCGAGGTTGACTATTCAGACCAATGAGGTTGGCTCGTTGCAGGCCTGATCCCTGGGATTACTGAGCAAATTACTGTTATTTTCCCAGTCGGATGGGTTTTCCCCATTTTCTCTCCACCAGGATGGAAGGACAGGAGCAACCCCATCCATCGAGGCACATTGTCACCAGTCCGGCAGACAGCGAGCGCCAAGTGTTGAGAGGACAAGTTCTCACAAGTCCACATTTTTAGGACCGGTTTCTGTTTCAGGTCGCAGCAGGCTGGCCTCGACCCGCCGCCTGCCCCGACGGAGTGGGACGCTGCGGCTTGAAAGGGGCTGTGGAGCGAAGAACAGCTGAGAGCTACAACGATCCTGGCGTGTGTATAAATAGAGACAGAGCTGTTATCCTGATGAAACGAGACCAGATGTTTCTCCGAAATCCCTCTTCTGCGCTAGTGAAAATTAGAGTTTAGTTACAAAAGGGCTAAGCAGGCAGCAAAATATTTTAGACCTACAAATGTTGGGAAGTCAAAGGAAACAAGGGAGGAGCAAAATGCCTCGCTGGGGCAGGGGGTGCCGGGGTCGCCACCCTGCGATGGGATGGCTCGGCCATGGTCAGAGTGGGTCTGGAGGAGCCCCTCGCTGCCTTTGTCCTATTTTTTTCTGCTTCCCATCCCGGCATTAACGGCCTGAGTTTAAAGCCCATGCTACGGCCGCTTTTGTGAGGTAGAAATTCAGTGTCAGCATATGTATCCTGGAGGCAGTTGGCATGAGATGAAGGAGGGACGGCAGCAGCAGTAAAAACTGGGCCTTGGCTCTTTAATATTTAACTTTCCCCAGCGCTGGGGTTTTTTTAATCAGTTTGCGCATTATCTGCCATCCCTGTTCAAAGAGGGTTTTAGCACGGAGATTTCAGTGCTTAATCCCAGGGGCAGGGAAAGCGGAAGAGTCTCTCTGAAGGTTTCAGGGCTCAATCTGGCCTCAATTACACCAGCCTAAATCAGCACAGAGTAGCTACGACGGACTTTGCTGGGACCGCGTCGGGCTGGAGGTAACAAAATCAGGGGTCAGTCCTGTGTCTGGCCAGGAGACGCCTCTGGTCCCTAAGGCTCCATCCATAGGGAGTTACCCGGAGGATGTAAGCATTGCCAGGCTGGCTCGGAATAAACGTTCACCTCGGGCACTAACCAATGCCTGGCCGTGGCCAGCTGCAGATGCTTAGGAAGGGATATCGGAAGAGGGAGAGTATAAAGTGATCCTTCCTCCGGCATACCCTCCCGGCTCCCGGTAATCAGCAGTTGAGAGACTTCCTGAGCCGGAGGTTGGATGAATTTGGCTAATCCTTTTTTTTTTGAATTCATTTATACTTTTGGCCTCCATGACATCCTGTGGCAGTAAGTTCCACAATGTAATTATGTGTTGTGTGAAAAAGTACTTCCTTTTGTCTGCTTTAGACCCGACTCCTGAACATTTCTCTCCATGCTCCTTCGCTCTCGTGTTGTGAGGAACAGGGAAAAATAATTCCAGATCCATACCATACTCTCTGACCTCTTCAGACTTCTCTGTCTTCGCTTGCCCCAAGGCTTTCTTCTTCCAAACTTGAGTCTCTTCATTTTTCTAGTCTTTCCTCCTCATATGGTATCTATCCCATCACTTCCACTGTCCTTACCACCCTCCTCCATGTCTCTTCTCATTTTATTACTGCCTTTTTTTGAGATAAGATCACTGAAGTGAGATTTGCTCACTCCTGAAGACGTGAATTCGTTCTCCTGGAAGAAGGTCAGCTCAAAAGCTTTATTTTCTCAAGTCAGACTGATGTAGTTCAATTTCTTCTACAACACATACAGTCTTTGGCTTAATGGAAATACATATGCAGCTCTCTTCAAACACTTTGATTTAAGCTATTCTGAGTAGACCTCCAGCCCTAATTTAACTAGAGCCTCTGCGTTAACGTGATGGCCACGAGTAGATCAACTAATGGGGCTGTTTTAACGAAGGGAATCTGATGCACGTGCTTATATTACTGCTCATTTATGCCTGCACAAATCCCCTGTGCGCTACTGGAGGAGAAGACCCCCAGCCAGAACAGCTGAGCTGATGAGCATGAAACTCCCGAGTCTCTGATTTCCAGGACATCTTTATTTATAAAATATGTCTATTTTTGCTACTGTCATGCCTGCAAAACCAGCCTTCCTATTTTAGTCATCCCTGCTCTTTATTATTGTTTATATTGCACCAAATCCCACAAATAAAGGCAGGAGAATGGATTTTGTTTTCTGCTACCGTGTGAATTTCAGAAACCTCACTATCCAGTCGTTCCAGACCTTGCTTGATCATACTTGCAGATACAACCGGTCCTCACTTGATGGGAACCAGTTGCTGGTGTCTTGCGCCGCTCCTGCGTAATTGTCGTCCCAGGACTGAGAGGCAGCTTTTAAAAACTCCACTATTCCCCTTTTGGCAGTAGCTCAGCAGCCACATCCTTCCCTCGCAACGCGCCAGCTCCTCTTCTCTTTCTCAATGCAGCTTCGTCCCCTTTTCCCCCCGCAGCTGCTTGTGCAAGCTCCCTGCGGCTGCAGCAGGTAAAGACCCGGGACTTGTGTGAGGGACGGAGAAGTCTCTGGGAGGCTGAAGGCGAGGAGGGGGCTGCGGGGAGAGTAGGAGGGGAAAACCTTGAAGAGTTTGTTGGATCGCGGCCACTAAATGATAAGCTTGGAGAATATGTACGTCGTTATATTATCAGCAGCAGTGGGAATGAGCAAGGGATAGAGAGAATGTAGGAGGGAAAAATTGGTTTTCCTACTGCTTTATGGTATTATGGCAATTTATGCAGATGTCTGCTCTGCAAGGAGTAGCCTGCACGCCCTCAGCTCCCAGTCCTTTGGAAACCATGACGCAGAGCATGTTTTGGGGTGGGAAGGAGCCAGGAGAGGTTACTGGGTGTCCCGGCTGTGCTGCTTCCGTGCAGAACTGTGCAGAATCACCCCGTGCCTGCCACAGTGGTGGAGGGACAAATCCTCGCCAGATTTCAGCCTGATTTAACTCTCCTTGGTTATAGGGGTAATTTTAAAACCCTTATTTCCCAGAGAATCGAGGCTGACACAATCTAGCTCACAGGATCTCTCTTTTCCCCCGATCCTGTGTCTCACATCCTATAACCTCAGGAAGGGTTGAACCTGCTGGTCTGTTTCAAACAAAACAAACAGAGGGATACAGGTCCAAAAGCTAATTAAATCCCTGCAGGAATAATGAAAACTGGCAGCAAGGTAAAGCAGAGAGATCCTAAAAGCCTCTCCACTGGGGGTGTCCACTCTTTGCTATATACTAGC
This sequence comes from Calonectris borealis, assembly GCF_964195595.1. Taxonomy (NCBI): domain Eukaryota; kingdom Metazoa; phylum Chordata; class Aves; order Procellariiformes; family Procellariidae; genus Calonectris; species Calonectris borealis. The sequence continues at coordinate 32,644,310 of NC_134319.1, read as the reverse complement.
ATAGATCAGGGGATCTATGCTGAGACGGGAATCCGTCGGAAACTGGGCTGCACCAGTGCTGCCGATCGCGAAACAACAGAACATTTTGAAGAAGGAGGTTTCTTTGTTTTCAAACTCGGCTTGGAAATCGCAGCAGGGCGCATATTCCCACCATACAATGGAAAAACTGCAAGGCGAACGCATCCCGTTTCAGAAAACAGGGGTCCCAACTGGGTAGAGAATGACCCAATTGTAGGGCAAGATTCAGGTCAAGCTCTCAGTCAAGCATGAGACAGAGACCCACAGGAAACGAGATTTCATCAATTAATCATAGGGCTGGCAGGAATTTTTTTCTCCATTGAAATAGTTAACACATAGCGGACGCAACTATACCGGTATAAGGGTACTCCCATCCAGTTGGATCAGGAGGGCATCGTTTGCTGCCACTTTGCAAGTCCTCAGCTCCCAAGAGGAACTTTTGGGAACTCCGAAGACAAACCTTCAGGTTCGGGCAGCTGATCGCAACCTGCAGAGCTTAGAGGGTTATGGCCCTTTCCGAGGGAAGTTACTGCAATTCAACAGAGCTGCAGTAACTCGCTGTGTGAACCCTCTTACTCTGTGGTATTGCAAGATAAAACAAGGAGACACAGAGCACGGTTAGAAAGTGGGGGAGCTGCATCTAGTTTAAAGCAGCTTTATGGCAGTATAACTTCTATAGGTCCACACTAATTCAACAGCTATTTCAATAAAGAAAAAAATGTTACTTTATACCAATGCAGAAGTTGTGTACAGAGATGAGCCCGTGCTAAGCTTTAGATTTCAGTGAGAACCGTTGAGGAGATGGCCGATTTGCTAAATCCTCTACACACCATGGAGATATAATCACCGAATCTACGCGCTTGAATGAATTTACCCAGTTCGTATTGACCATGGACAAGCATAAACTCAGACCAAGAGATTACAGGGAAGGAACCCAAAGCAAGCTGAACCCCTTTGCCCACACTCCCTGAAAATTCAAGCTACAATACCGCGATTTAAAAGACACCGTGGGATGCACGCTATATTCACAGATATTTTATTCTGGATTTTTAAGAACTTGCACCTTAAGCAATGGGAACTTCAATGGGAAAATTAAAACCTCATATAATCAGGGAGATCAGTAAATAGGCTCAGGTAAATAAATTCAGAAAACAAATATGCAAAGCCCCTAAATGAAATAAACTTAATCAAGCCAGGCGTCTTCCTTTCTCTCCAGCACATCTCCTACCCATGTACCTGAAAGAAAGGGACTGTGTAGCGCATGAGAGATTTAAGAGTCTCCACTAGGCATGCTCCTGAAGCGCAATGTGAACACTGACAAAAGGTCTGCACCCCAGAAACCCGGGGAACCCCACCTCATACTGCTTTTTGAGCCTAAACCCATCATTTTCAGATTCCTGCGATGTTACTAGCAGGTCAGAGAAAGGCACGCTGTGAGCTGCATGTGGTGTATACCCCCAGCAGATCCCCAGCGGGCTTATCCCCAGATTTTTACTTCTTTTACTCCCCCGCTCCCAGCCGCCTTTCCCGCCTGCCCTGGCAGGCTGGCTCCTGCCGGGAGGTGAACCCGCAAGGAGGGCGGGCGCCGCGGCAACGCCGGGGCTGCAGCTACTCCAGCGGCGGTGGGGCCGGCCTGCGCGCGGCGGGCGGCCGGGCCTGAGGGGAAACCCCTCGGGGGCCATTTTGAAACCCCTCTGGGGCCGGAATGAACCCCCTCCGGGGCCACGACGAGAAGCCCCGCGTGGGGAAGCGGTCCTGAGCAGGAGGCGGGCGCGGGGTGGGCATGCGGAGGCCGCGGGAGAGCGCTGCCCGCGCCCCTGAGGAGGACGAAGGGCTGACGGCCGCCCCGGCGCCGCCCGCCATCTCCCGCCGCCCCCCTCTCCCTCAGGGCAGGGACGGGGAGGGGTGTGAGGGGGGTCCCGGCTCTCTGCCTCGGCGGGCGATTACTCTGGCCTGGCCGAGCCCCGCCGTCCACCGCTTGCCCCGTCCGCGCGGGCGCTCGGCCCGCCACTGCTCGCGCCTGTTCGCCGGGGATGCCGGCGGCGCTGAGGGCGCGGCGGGGCCGCTGCCGCCGCCGCCGGGCGTTGGAGCGGACGGGCAGCGGCCGCCGCCTCCTCCCGCGCTGACGCAGGGGGCGGGGGGCGGCGGGGGCGGGGAAGAGAGGGGAGGGAGGGGAGGGATGGAGCCGCGCCGCGGCGCTCACTGAGGCGAAGCGAGGCGCGGCGCGGCCGGGGCGCAGCGCGGGCGGGCGGCGGCGCCTCGTCCCCCCCCCCCCCAACCCCCTCAGCATGGAGGCGCCCGCCGCGACGGCGGGCGAGCCGGCGGCCTGGGCGGCGGAGGCGTTCGCGGAGCCGGAGCTGGGCTCGGAGGAGCTGGAGGCGGCGGCGGCGGGCGGCGCGCTGGACCGCGTCCTGCTGGAGTCGGTCTGCCAGCAGCAGGGCTGGGTCCGCGTCTACGGTAAGGGGGCGCCGGGGGGGGCGGGCCGGGGCCCGTTGCCGGCTGCGGCGGCAGGTTGGAAGCGGCGGAAAACTTCCCGGCCCTAACTTTTTCTTTTTATTTTTCCCAATTCCCCCAGTCTCTTTAACCCACCCCCACCCCTCTTTCCCGGCGACTGGAGCCCCCCGCGTCTCGGCAGCCCCTTTCCCGCCGGTGCCCGCCGGCTGGGGTGCAGGGTGCCCCGCGGTAAGCGGTGCCGGAGCCAGCACCCGGGGCGGGGTGGGGGGGTGATGCCGCGGTGTTATCAGGCGGGGATCCGCATCTAAACCTTTTGTGTGGCCGGGAGTCAAGTCCAGGATGCGAGTGCACGCCGGGCTGAGCTCTCGCCGCCTGCCAGCGCCGGCCCTGATTAGTATTAATGAGGTACTATAATGAGGTACTAAAGGCCTGGGAGGTGCTGATACGGTGAGTCCCGTCGCCCCAGACTTAGTGCTGTGTGTTAAGTTGGCACCTTTATTATTTATAAAAAGGATTTTAAAATCTTTAGCAGTCTGGCCAGCGTACAGGAGCCGGTGTTGTTTCCCCTTCTTTCTCAAACTCTCCCTGGTATGTAACCTTTTAAAATTAGCTTGATTTATGTGACCGGGCTCTGGTTTGTTTAGGCTCCCAACTGAAATGCAGTCAGGCTTAATCTCTCGATCGGCACCTAAATAGTGGAAATTCTGTTTTATCTTTTCCTTGTCTTTCCCTCTTGTTTGTCTTGCTAATCTAACGATAATTACTCCCATGTTTCAGAGTGAAGATCACTGCAGACAGTATCTTGTTTTCCCTCCTGTAACAAATTTGATGGTTCATCCTTGAAAAAGCAGCAGTTGCGGTGTTTGCACGTGCAGTTACTATGTTACCATTGCCTAATATTATGGAGAACCTGTAAAAACGCTTTCTTTTATTGCTACTTTTTAACATCAGATCCTGTCACGCTGCTGGTTGTCCCGGTCGTCTTCCTCCCCTGCCCTGAATCCCAAAGAGATTCTCCAGGTTTCCCCTGGCCTGTAAAACTAGAAGCAAATGCTCTCTGTTACCCCTATCATTGATCTGTTACTGGTTGCATTATTCCTGAAACACAAAGATGACATAAATAAGTTATCTACAAGAACTCTGATGGATTTCTTGGCTGATGGCAGTTAATTATTGTGAGTACCACCAGCGATAGCCTCTGCACATATCAAATGAAGAAGATCAGGCTGCAGGTTTTCTGGAGAGCACAGTCTGTTCAAAGACCTTTGTGTTTATTTTGGAAGCTTGAAAAGCTGGTGCAGTGGGACGAGGTTGTCTGTCTGCTTTCTGTCTGGTGCATCAATGAGCAAAGTTGTACTTAAGGCAATTAATTGTAATAGAAGTTTGGGATTTTTAGTAGTTTCCGCTGTGTCTAGCTTGCTGCTTCTTGCGTGGCTGAAGTATAAAATGCAGCCTTCTAAAAAAGTCTCTGCTGTTGTCAGGGGGAGCTCCGAAGAAAGCAGATTGCCTTCAAATTATTTGTTTGTTTAGAATACTTTCCAAAGGTAAAATGAGAATGTACTTAAGAAGAGGATGTCTGGCACCAGCCTATCTGATTGTTACCCAAGGTTATATCTTGTATGAGTGGAAGCAGGAATGTGGTTTCAAAATTAGCCACAGCGAAAACATTGCTTGTTGATAAAGTCACGTCATATGTTGTGATGTGTTTGTAGCCTGACACTAACATGTAGATAAATGGGAAAAGATTCCCTGTGACAGAGCAGCTAGCTCACAGGCTATAAAAATCAGCATAGACTTCAAGCATGTAAAAATACATCTCGTAGCCCAAGGACAATAACTAATTATTCCTAGTCTGTGTTTAAAAACAACTCATTATCTCTCTCCCTCATAAAGAATCTGATGTGGTAGTGTCTTCCCTCCTTCCCTATGAAACTGCAATTGGATTAGCTAGTATTTGTTTATTTCCTCCTGCTTATTAGCCTTTTTTTCTTGCATGAACACATCTGGAGAAGTTTGTGGACAATGAATCAAGCTGAAACTGTGCCATGTTTGTGCACAACTAAATATGGGTTACAAACCTATGAGTGACAAGTGTTATTTATAGGATTAAAAGTAAAGCCTTGCACAGTTGTTTGAGGAACCACAGCAGCATAGCGAAAGAAAACAGGAGCAGAAAGCTTAGCCTTATTGTCTGATAAACAATGAGAACACTAACACTAATTATTTCACCATGAATGGCTGGGGGAGAGAAGGAATATCTAACACATGAAAAGTGGAGAGGCATTTTCTAGCATGGCAAGAAATGCAGCTTTTGATGTCCTAGCATTTCTTTTCCGCGTGTCTTTATGAACGCGGACTGCTGCGTTGGGGAGTTGTTCCAAATGAAAGGTGACTGTCTGAAAAGTGTCTCAAGTAGGTGGAAACACTTATTTTAAAGAAAAGGAGTTCAGCAGCTGCTTAAAGACGACTGTTGATTTCTGTGCCTCTCTGTTCTGCAGTGGTGTGCCATCCACTTCGTCTCCATCCAAGGAGGTAATTACCGGCATGAGGGGAGCTGGTCTGGTTGCAGAGCCTGTGAAACTTCGTCTGTAAGCACAAGAGAAAAGAATTTGGTAGTAAAGTACCATCATTACTGGTCTCTGTGGCTTGCCAGCAGTATGACAGTGATGTGAATACAGTAGGACTTTACAATGTCTGGGATGTGATTTCAGTGTGACACTGAGGTCTTGTCTGACTTCACGATGAGATCTAAATCATAGTCTGGCTATTTTTGCATTTCCTGCGTTAGCTGCAGTAGTTAAAGTATAGCTTTTTCACTCTGTGTTCTGGAGGTTCCGCAGCTTCTGGTTAAGTGAATTAGCAAGGACATTATCAAACCATGGAAATACAATTTCCTTACTGAAGGACAGTTTGCAAAGTAAGCAGTTTCCTCTAACCTGATGTTTGAATAGTGAACGGGAACAGCGAGTTTGCTTGTCGGAGTGATAGGTTTAATTGCTGGTGAAACACAAATCATGTGAGTGTTGTTAGATGATGTTTCCAAGAACTAGTTTTGACACACAAATAATGTTTCTGTAAAATATGTATCAACATGTGTTCTGGATGATGGCTTCCTTTCAGGCTCATGGCATGTGTGTAATGGGTAAGAGGGAAGAGATTGTCTTGCCTGGATTAATGCTATGATTTTTTTTTATCTCTTTAAAAGGGATAACTGACTTTTGAAAGCATCCACCAGTGTTTCAAGGTCTTTTTCTCTGCTCTTTGAAACAGATTTTGGTGGGGAGGAGGCAGAGGAATAACTGAATTTACAGCATTCTCAGTGCTAACTGTGAAAACAGAGCGATTATATTGCCTGGTGTGGCTAACTAAACATCCATGGATTTTGTAGCAATGAATTATAAAGCTAGCATCGCAGCATTGGTGTTAAATGTTGCATGTGATGGGGGCAGAATTGGATTTTGCCTGACTTACAGTCTGTGTCTAAACAGGTTTTAAACTTCTGTAACGGTGGTTGTCAAATTAGTTTCTAGTGTGGCTGCTCTAAGCTCACTGCAAATGCTTGTGCGCTAAAATGATTAATTTCAAAATAGGAATGCTGAAATACATAGAAAATAGCATGGGGAAGAAGCTGTTCTTTCCTGAATGTTCATCCTGCGAATGGACATTGCTGCTCTGGGGCCTTATCTGGGCTAGGAAATGTCTTTCTCTTTTAGCAGTGGTGCTAAAAGACGATAGTAATTGTACAAACTCCAGCGTAGATTGGACGTGGACATTTTCATCACCTTGTCCTCTAATCCTGTGAGCAGTCTGGAGACATTCCTCGCTGCCAGAACAAGCCCCCTCACCCCCCTTCTCCTGGGAGGAAGAGAAGGCTCTTCAAACACAGGCTTGAAGGGCTCCATGCTTTTTCATGGATATTGATCCACAGACAGAGCTTCGCTGACTCTGACTCAAGAAAAAGCCCTAGACCCCGTGCAACCAGACAGAAACGTCTCTTGGCTGCCTCAAACCTGAGTTCCAGGCTTTTAAGTATTGGCCCTCAGAAGATATTCGGCTCGTGCTCAGGGCTGAAGCCATGGTAGTGCACGTAGTGTCATGTGGAGGTTAAAAAATAGCTGTGGCTCAAGCACTGAACAGAAGCATCTCCTAATCTTGTGAAATTCAGCCCATTCCAGCAATCCGTTGTCTACCTTGCTCAACTCGTATCAATGACTCCAACTCTGTTCTCAGGGTTTTCTGGTTCTTTACAGCCTGCCTCGCTATGGCTTTGTAGGTAGCTTGATACCTTTTTTCTTTTTTTTTTTTTTTCTTCTCCTTCTCTTCCACTGCTTGCAGTTGTACCTAAAAATGCAAAGATTATCCGTTTCCAAACCATCTCTTTTTGGATGAGCACCAACAGGCTTTGGTAATGAATAGCATCTTGTCATTGTCAGCAAATCCTCTCCTTCCAGCCCTGCCCGTGCTGCTGGCCGGCTTTTTCCGAGATGTCCATGCGAGGATGGTGAGCCACGACCCTCCCCGGGGGGCCCTGGGTCCAACCTGCCCCCCCAGCCTTCACCCAAGCCGGTGGAGATCCCACCAGGTGGCGGCATCTTCATTGCGGTGGTGCAGGAGCTTCTGAGGACGCCCGAGGCTGCCCGAAACAGGCAGGGGGATAGCGTCCTCTCTGCTTCTGAACCTTATCGTTCATCTCCAGAAGCTCAATTAAAAAGTAATCTGGAGGGTAGGTAGGAAGGGTGTATTTTCATATCATACAAAACCCCAAAAAACCCCTCGTAACAAATTGAAGCGGCGAGGCAATCTGATAGTTGAGGGACGGCTTCTTGAGATGCGTGCAGATAGTATAGCTGGGCTAGGTTTTGTATACTGCTGCATTTATGAGTGTGTACGGAGCTGCGATTCGTTGCAGGAGATCGTTTGCTGTTATGAAGGACTTAATGTGAGATAAGCTGAAGGTGCAGATGAGACCCTTGGAAAGCTGGAAGGCAGCTGAAGAGCTGCACGGCATGTCTGTGCAGGCAGCCTTGTGTTGTAAAGTAGAGAAGGTCAGTGTTCATGAGCGTTTCTTTCCCTGCTGATCAATAGGCTTATTTTTAACTCGCTTAGAAAGTTGGTGCAAAAGAAGATAAACCTTGTTGGGCTCGGAAATGTCGTTTCTTGTGGATTTGGACAATGCCTACTACAGTGATATCTGACCTTATCGTGGCCTTCAGGTACCGCTGCAGTGTATTAGTTACAAACATTAAATAATGAAGGCATAAAGCTTTTTTTCATTTTGTTAAGATGATCAATAACAATGGTTTCTAGTTGGTGCCCCATTGTAAAAGATAGAGTTTAATCAAAACCAAGGTTTCAAGTGACTGCATTTGCTAGAGATCAAAAGCAGACAAGTGTGCTGTGGGCAGAGATACCGCTTTCCCTTGCCAGCAGGGAATATCGAAAGATGCGACTGAAGTGCTCTTACAGGTGATCTGCTCATACCTGCTGTATGGCAGCTCCTCTGATAGCTCTTTTTGACTGTAGGGAATTCTTATAAGCGTGTAGGGGGTGAATTATGGGTCCTGTGTGCTACCGCAGCTATTGAATCTCTGCTGACTTTCTTGTGTATTTGCAGTGGTGGTTTGGAGTGCAGCTGAGGGCTGGATATAGCCTGTTTTCTTCTTGGTTGCTTTACTCCCAAACTTTATTGCAGAATTAGCCCTTTGATGTTAAAACTGTTTGCCCTTTGTCTTTTTAAGGAACATTGATGTTAATTTATACATAAATTGATTTTTTTTTTTAAGGAGTTTTTAGCTGGGCTTTTTCAACTGGCTGTGTTGTTGCAAATGTTGCCTAGGTTACTAATTTATTAAGTCACTTAAATATTTGGAGGCATCAACAATACTAGAGTGTGTTGGGGAAAATGAGGATGACATTGTTTTAAAACACCAGTTTCCTGACTCCTGTATTTCAGTCACACGATTTATCTCTGGCTGAACATTTTCATGGGGTGCTGTTTCCTATTTTTAAACAATAGGAAAAAAAGGGAAGATAAGAGGAGCATAACTGTGACCCATTGACTTATTATGACATCATGGGTTCCTTTCAACTGATATTTATAGATTTTTATAAAAAATAGCTGAGATTTCGGCATTTTCTGGCATATACGCCTTCTTAGCCCCAAGGTCACGTAGTTAAGTTCTCATCTGAATTCTTTCGAAATCCTCTGTAAAGGCACATAGTAATCATGGAAATACAATTTGTTTCTGCAAGGAAAATAACCAAGTGAAAAGAAAAATTACTGCATTTTGGTTTGTAAACTTCTCACAAAGTCCTTTGTGTGTTTTGACATCCCCTATCTCAGAAAGCCTTTATAAAAGTGATCAGGAGGGAATAACATTTGTTAATTCTCTTTAATGGGGTTTCAAAAGGTCACAAAATTGTAGAAAGGCTCTTCTCCAAGAATCGGGATTATTTTTAATTATAAAGCAAGTTGGAATAGTGCGAGTAATGAGCTCTTGGAGGTGAAGGGGGTCTTTGCACTTAAGTAAATGTAAAACCAAGTCCTGGATTTGGATCCCTTATTATCTAAAGGGATTTTTTTTTTTAACAGCTGGGAATACCCCATTAAAAATTAGCGCTTATACTGCAAGCACTGGCAGGCACTTAGTTAAACACATTAATTCTGCAAACTGTGGGAAAACGACACCCATTTCAGCAGATGTGCAATGCGTCTGGTGTAGATTTGCATAAGAATGCATATGCTTCTCTGTTAGTTTCTGGCTTGATTAAAACTTCCAGGCACCTTTTCCCTTCCTGTAGTGCTGTGTCTGCGTTCTTGGACATTAGTGGTTTAATTGAAAATGCCCCATTTTCTTCTGTGTTAAGATAATTGATTTTATTTACACAGTACTGCACTGTAGATGTGCTTGGTGTTTTACAGACAGAGGCTGCTTTGCTTGCCTTTCGGAATTTGTAGCCTGCACCAGAGAAGAAAGGAAATAGCAAAGATGAAAAATGGCAAATGCGTTTAGAAGTGGATGGAGGATTACACGGTAGAGTATCATGAGACGGGAGGGGATTGCGTGTATTCAGTCCTTGCTTCCAAGGAGGTGTGGGAATGGAAATCAGTACTGCGATGAGAGGAAGAGAAGTGTTTAGGAACCTGTGACTAAAAATGATCACCCATCTCTTAGACTTAATCCCTCCCGATGTTAGGCTTTCATGTAACAGTCCAAAGGATTCAGCAGAATCTCTTCACCTCGGTCCCGTTCCCAATCTGGATGGCATGACAAAAGCATAGAAAATTCTTTTGGGTAGACCATAGATACTGTAGCATTAATTCTGAGAGAGCTTTTCATACTCTGGGTAGCAGGGAATTTAAGCAAGGTACTGGGAAGCAGGATATTCAAAAAGAGGACGAGAACTTGAATTTCAACGTGAAGTTTCTGACAAGGAGAGAAAAACTAATTAGGAAGAGACATTTTGCATAGATTTTATCCACGTATGACAAATGCTGGATGCCCACCACCACGATCCAGGGCTTCGGGAGAAGAAGTTTTGTGTCAGGACTGTTTTTAGGGTTTTTTTGGCAAAAAAAACCAAAAGACAGTTTAGCAGTATTCTAGACAAAGCTTAATGCTCGAGGAATGCAGGTCTGGAGCTGCACTGCCCTGTCTCCTGCTGGCGATGGTTTTGCATAGGCCTGGTAGCCAGCAGAGCACTTTTGGGTTGGCCGGCACTGGAGGGAGCATTATCTCACCAGATGAGAAGTGGTTAGCGTTGCCTGCATGCAGCACCTCTAGCTTTGTCCTTTTATCAGTTGCAAGGTATTTAGTGGCGTGGAAGTGAGAGGGAAAGGAAGGAAATGCTCTTAGTAGGCAGCAGGGGTCTGCGGAGCTGTGAGCTGTCGCTGGATGGCCGTGAGCCAACTTGCACCCTTGACAGCTTCAAACTCTCTTGCAAGAGGACTGATGTTCCCCAACTCTAGAATAGCAGTGTTTATGTTTAAGCTGAATAAGTTGGAAAGCTTAGAAATTTATGTCAGATCCATTTTTTGGGATATCCTTCACACAAGAACTTGAAGTGACTACATGGAATATAACAGAGTAACTGCATTTTTCCTCTTGGGAAACACATCTCCTTTTACCAGTGAGGGTTTGGAGGAAATACGGATGGGATTGGTACTTCTGGAGGGATTTCTTTTCCATGGTTGGTACCTGTATGGCAGATAGAGTTAAAAACCTGCTTGCTTTCTTCAGTTTCTCATTACTTGAGTCAGTGGATTGGCTTGAGATAAGCGGAGGTAATTCACACCCTCATTTAGCTGACTCTTTAGTGCACTGACACCCGTCTCAACAAGAAAGGGTACAGATGCCGCACTAGTCAGCACAATGTGTAGTACGAGGGATTTCGGGTTTGAGGAAAATGTGTGGAAAGTAGCAGTGGCTGGGAGGGCCGAATCCAGTCTTTGAATCTCTTTAAGGAATTAAATGATCACTTTGCTTCAGTTTTGTGTACCATTTTGTCATGGCAAATGGTGACAGCTTTATTAGCAATTCCCCTGCTGCCCATTGGAGTAAAAGAAGGATCAGTTTCACTTACTTCGACCATTCATTGCCTTGCTATGTGAGTGCATCCAAAGCATTAACGGTTTTATTTGAGAGTGCTGCTGTGAGCTGGGAAGGTGAAGAAACGGGGCACAAGTAGGTCAGATAACTTGCCCAAGACATACAAGAAACTTGGCATCAGAAGTCAGATCTCCTGAGACCTCTACAGTGCTTTGCTTGCACACTTTGAGTTGCACTGCTTCGTGTTTGGGATACCTTTAAGCCTGCTACTTTACTTGGATCCTCTCGTGACTATTAATCCTCTCAAATACGGTATTAGCTGTCACATCTATAGGTCAGCAGGGCAAGATGCTCTCAGAGGGGAAACTTTCATTCAAGTGGTTATGTCTGCTTACTCTTTTTTTTTTTCCTGCAAAAAAACCCGAAGGTAAAGTTTCATTGACCTCCAAAATATTATAAACTTGTTTCATTACAGTGATAGCAGGCCGGACTGCTTGTATGAAGGAGTTTGGATAGCTGGCACTGATTAACTTCTCTTAATTTGTGGACAGGGCCAGGTGTTTGACTAAATTGTTATTTCCAAGTAGGTAACTCTTCACTGCAGACTGGGGGAGGAAAATATATCGCAGATTGAGACTGGAAAACCATAGAGCAGTGATTAAACCACCTGAAGCTGTAACATCCTTTCCATGGCATTTGAGACCCTGTGCCACTGGGTAACACTTTATGTTTTGTTGGCTTTGCCAGGGGAGTTGACTGATCCATAGTAGTTTTCCATATTAATTAGGTATTTTATCTTGATGTGCAGGAGTATAGTGCAGTGCAGGCACTATGAAAGAAGAGGAGACAAAAAGCTTCCTGAAAATATATTTATTTACGTTATGAGGTTATACCTCAGGCTGTACAGCCAAGCTGCTGCCTTTGCTGGGTTTCCTAGCTTGCTTGAGTATAGTGGAATATGTACATCGTGCACCAAAAGCAAACTGTGCTCACGCTTGCTCAGAAATCATTAGACTTCCTCATCAAAATAATACTGAGCATTTGCTATTTGGAGGTACACTTCTGTAATTATTTTATATCTTTTTTGTTCAGGATGGTGGGTAGTTTATAGGTCTTTTGGAAAATAAGAAATCGGGAAAAATGGAGTGTTATCACCAAAACAGAAGTAGAGAGCTATGGCAAAAGGATATGCGTTTAAAAAAATGATAATAATAAAAAAAAATTAACATCCTTTTAAACCTGATTTGAGAAGATTTATCTTCTAGATGACATAGGTTTATGGGGTCTCTTTCTCTCTTGCTCTCTGGCAGCACTTGCGTATGATGTCAGTGAGGTGTGGCGTGATTGATTGCCCCGTTGAATGGATTTCATGGGGTTCTTCCTTAACTCCTTCCATTAGCTAAGGCCTTGCTCACTGAAGTTTTCAAATAGCCTAAACTCCTTGGAGGTAATGAGTTTTGCTACCTTACTATATGGGATATAAAAAGGTTTTATGGTCTTGCCATAAATATTTATGTCAGTTTTCTTTCACATGCCCTTGGCTGGGGTCTCCTCTGCTTAAAGAAGCCCCTGTGGTTGTTCACGTCAAGATCTGGAAGTAGTGGCAGAGCAGTGTGAACCGAGGCCATTTCAAACTCAACTGTCCTCATTTTGATTCCAGTGGTTGCTAATTTCTCAATTTATAACCATTAAATCATTATAACCATTAAATCAAATTAAGGAAGAAAGCCTCTTTTTTTTTGTCAGCCTAGACAAGCTTTATAGACGGAAGTTAAGCATTTTCCGCTCTAATTTCTTTTTTTTTTTTTTTTTGGACTTACTAATAGGGAAGTCAGGAATGTGAAGTAAACAGCCTCTGTTCGCCGAAATGATGAGTGTCTAGGAGAAAGGAAGGATGATAAGAAGGAAACAAATACTTTTGATTCCAGCCCAGTGCAGGAAAGGGGGAGTTTGCATGCTGTAAAAATGAAAATATGTCTGAAACTTTGGTGGAAAAAAAATTTGAGAGGAATGCAGTAATAATAGTTAAACAGCTAAGTGGTATGAAAAGGCATTAATCTTCCCTATACTGGCACAACTTGCTTTCTGCTATTTCTTTGTCAGAATGCATTGCTTTTTCTGTGTTAGAAAATAGGAAAGGGTGAAAATGGAAGACTATCTGAAAATGCAGTATGGCTATCAATAATACACACATGTTCAGTGCAAGTGCAGCATTCACCTGAAGCCTTGTGTCTCTGGATCCTGACTTCGTCGGGGTGTTAGGCCAGTTATCTCAAATTGTACATTTGGGTAATTTGGGTTTAATAGCTCTCTTGGCTGACCTTTAACCTGATGCTCGGAAGGAGGAGGCAGCCAGTCACACGTAATTTTTACATATACGAGCCAGTAAGCAACTGTGAATTATCCATAAGCAACTAGAAAGAGGTTATCTCCTTAGTCTATAGTCCAACTTAAACATTTTTTTTAAAATATATTATAAGCCCTGTCTATATGAAGAATTTGAAGTGCAATAGCTGTTACTATCAAGAGGCAGTAACTGTTTTCCTTGCAATGGTGCGACTCTCTTCTCAGGGTGGGTTTGAAACCGGATCAGCCCAGGACACAGTAAGCACTCTAATGGGAGTTAAGGTAGTTTCTCATGTGAGGAGGTAGGTGTTCCTATAAACAGGTGCCAAGAATTAAATTGACCTACTTCTTCCTTGCTGAGAAACTACTTGCTATGATTGCGGGTTGCACTAGCTTTGATGTTTCACTAACGATTTAGGGAAAAAAGTGAGAGTGGACTGATGGACCCTAGTTTTCCCGTGCGTTCAGGCTGACGACGTTGGGTAGCAGGCTCGCTGGCTCTGCAGGATTAGCTGAGGTATCCACTAACCTGCTGTCCAGGCCATGAGATCTCTTGGCTGACATACCCATCCAGCTGTAGAACATAAGCACCACATCTGTTTACAGATCAATCTGTACCTAGATGGCTCTAAGATAATTTTGGGATGAATCTTAAATGAAAACTGTGGTGAGAGGGGGCTGTTGGGGGGTTGATGTTCAATAGCATAAATCTTTGCTGTCGAGATTGCTATTGTTGTTGATGGAGTTTAGAAGGGTTATCATGAGTTCAGTCTAAAAAGCATGCAATTATGTTTAGAACTTATATAGGCTTTGCAGGAGACGTACAAAGGAAAAGCTGTAGTGCATCACTTCTGTGTACTTATATTTCATCCATGAAATGGCTTACCAGTCGAAATGTTCTAGCCGTACTTTTGATGTCCATTTATAATAACCACTCAATTCTATAGCTGACACGGTATCCCTCCCTGTTTTGTTTCCAGACTTTATTGATGTGGCTTCTTGGTGACCTACTTTGTGTTCACGGCTTTAAGGTTGCTTTTTTCATTCCCTTCCAAAAGGAAGTGCCTTCCATGAGAAATGTTGGATGTTCACTAGCCAGTTCTTAATACTCGTAGATGGAAACTTGGACCTGACTGATTGGGTGGCCTTCCACTTACACCCAGAATAGATGACGCAACTGACTCTTAGGTACTTTCCTTACTAAGCTCTGTTGCTTATCGTTTTGAGACCCGGGAGGTGGGTGTTTGGAGAATTAGGGAAGGAAATGCCTGTATTTCCTTGGAGCTCTCATTACTCATGACTGAACTGGTCAGCCCTGTGACTCTAAGGGCATTGCATTTGCCTCTTGTCCTTGCAAGGGGCCAGCAGTATGTCATGTGCTTATTACTTAAGCACTTGCATAGCTGGAGGAAGGAACATCCCAATTCTTACTCCTTTTACTCATTCTGGGGTATTCTTCCTTTGCATTGCTCCTTGTGGGTTTTTTCTGTAATTTCCACTAGTGGTGATTCAGTTCGAGGCTTAGCTGTATCTCTCTTCAATTAGTGGTGCTTTTGCTTTTTATCTGGGGCATGAGGTATGTGCTTACTTATTTGTGGGGATACTTAAAAACCAGTTAATGTGATGCAGATGTGCAGTTTTCAGCAGATACATAGCATTTAGCTAAGCCTTATGGAGGAATTAATACCTCAAGGTATTACATATCATTGGAAAAGAATAATTCACTTCTGTAATTTCACAAAGTGGATGTAACTTAGCATTTGTAATCATCATTTCATAAGACTGGCTGCTCCCCCTTCCCCCACCCCCCCCACCCCATTTCACTTGGGTGTCATGTCGGTATAAACACTGGTTACCCCAAAGAAAAAATCCACACCAGTCCTTTTCCTGGAACCTTGATGGATGGCTTTTTAGTTTCCAGCAAAGAGTAGCCAGATCTGGGTTTTTTGTGTGTGTGTTTCTGTTATAAAATGAGCATGCTATTAATTGTAACTACGCGGTTTTTGCTTGGAACAGCAAAGAAAACCAGAGGGAAATAGTTTTTGTGTGTGTGTAAATGTCAAAGGAACAAAGGTGACGTCCAGCTCCCATGAGGATCTGGAGATGAACTTGCCTTCACTCCGCTGGTGTTGGGTGTGCAGTGCCTCTAACCCTCTTAGGAAAACCTTTAGCAGAAGATGAATGAAGAACTTAAACTAGCAAGAGATGTTCATCGGTGGTGCAGGTAGCAAGGCATTTGAGGAGAAAGTTCTTCTTGTAGCCCGGTGTTATAAATAATAATCCTCACTCCCTTCCTTGTTGCCTTGTATCGTGTTTAACTGGACACGGGCATGTGTGCTGGTATAAACATGAGGTGGAGATACACTTGTAAAAGGAAGAGTCTGAGGGGCTAAAAATGTAGCTAAAAGTAGCTGCATTTGAGTTGCATGCCTCAAAAGGCAAGCCTAAGGCTTTGGACTGAGCATTACCAGGGCTTTGACATTAAATGATTGGTGAGAAAATGAAGAATTCAGCAAATGTTGTGAATGCCAGCTGCAGTGTGATGGCAAGCTGTGTTACCCAGTAGATTGCTGGATAGACCAGCTATTTCTCCACATTTCTTGCCAACAGGGTATTGGGTAAAAGGGAAGTGGTGCAGTTTTTGTTGGAAGCAAGCTGGGTACAGAGGCTGTGCTAGTATAAAGGCATGGCATGTGAAAGATTTTAGTGGTTTGCAGTTTTTTTAGGATGTTCTTTTTCTGTGGTTGAAATATCCAGAAAGGCAGGTGAAACGTTGGCACCCGTGAGGGAAAGCTACTGAATTTTATACTCTTTTTTTTTTTTTTTTTTTTTAATCTTGCCCCTTATCAGCAGATAGGAAACAACGAATGCAAATCTATTCCCCAACACAATGCAGATGCATTTTGTTGCTTGGAAGCCGAGCAGGAACTCTGATGAATTATCAGCATCCGATTCCAGAACTCTGACAATCTGCAATCTCCTTAATATTCTGACGAGCCATTGTGGGTATTATTCCTCTGCATTTTTTCCCCTTTTGTATTCTTCAAACCGGTGTTGCAATCTGAATGCTGTTGGCTCAGGATTGAAAGAGATACTGGCTGCTCTATGCTTTGTTCAATTTTCCTTTGACAACAGTGGGGAGAGAGTGGATAGTATGATTCTTCTTTTCTCCCCCCTTGATAGTACAAATGCAGCCTGAATTAGAAGCAGCTTTGAAAATTGAAGAGTTATCTGCTGTTCTGTTCATAATTGTGTGTCCCTAATACTAAGAGTATAAGGGCACATAAATTATTCCTGCTGGGAAGAAATCCTCAATAAACTTTTCTTAAGAATTCGCAGCACTTCCAGTGAAAAAAGTTTTTGCCTCTAAAAACTTCGAACAATTCTGCTCTGGATTCTCTGGCAAGAGTATTATTCTAGTGACAGCTTATCTTTGGAAATAACTACAGATTAATTTACATGTGTCTTTTAAAATGTAGCTTGCTTACCCAGATGGCAATTAGGTTCAAGTTAATGGTAATGTAAAACAGCAGGATCTAGAGTAGCTCTTCAGCCTAAGGGCTGACCGTTTTTACCATCCAGCTGTTTTCCAAATGACTTATTTCATTTTCCCACTTGGTTTCTTTGCCTCACCCCTCAGTTTCAGTCTTGCTGCTCGCAGTACGGTGTGGGTGGCAAGACAGGGGAAGAACAGCTGCACGTAGCAGCTCCAGTAAGTGACTTTATTAGAACTAGAATTGTCTCTGCGTTACACTGATACCAAATGTCTTAGTTCATCTTGTAGCCTCTAGAACAGATTGTCATCATTTCCATCCTGCCTGCTTACAGTGGGGAAGGACAGCTCTGACTCAGCCCCCCGGATAAATAGGGATACAGTGAATCGTGTGCCGCTGCCGGGAGATTTGTTCAGGCTTTGTCAGCGTCCCGAAATGCATCTGCCTTGCACTTCTTCTAAGTTGAGTGTAACGTGCAGGAGGAAGGATGTGCTTTCAAACAGCTCAGGAATAAGTATGAACTACCTTGCTGTCCAAATGATGTAAAAATGTCCTTATGCTTTGTTTCTAGCTTGAGGATTTAATGTGGAAGTTTAGAGGAATGGTACAAATATTACCTTAAGACACAGCAAAACCAGTGCTAATCTTCCATCTAAACCTGCAAGCTCTTTGACATTCCTTGCTGAGAGAGAAAATAAAATGCAAACACTTTCGTTTTTCAGGTTTTCCAATGAAGAACAGACTCATGAGTAGGGAGTTGCCTTTTATTTGTTGTGAAGTAGCTCATGTTTTGTGTGGCAAAATGAAAATCAATTTGTTGCTGCTTCTCCTAATCCTTTGAGCTTTATAGAAATCAGGGTACCTGCCAGACACAGTAGTGTTGCATGCAATCCCAGGGAAGCATACCCGCAGTGTCCTGGAGATGGAGCAGAGCAAGCCTTGGAGGCCAAACTCAACTCTGGGATCCACCTTGCTACTCCAAAGTCTGTATGAAAGGTCTGGAGAAGGAGGTGGTGCTTAGCGATGCCTGGAGAGGCCTCGCCGACAGACTCGCTTGCTCGGGAGGAGGATTCAGTTTGAAACTCTGCCTCTGGGCTTCGCTTTGAGGCTTCTCATCTTTTCATATCTGCTGGTTAAATGTGAGCTACTGTTTGCGTTTTTCTGGTCTTTGGATCAAGAGCGTTGGAAGCTCACTGCAGAGAACTGGGGAATCGCTGCTGGAGAAGCAGTGTGCCCAAGTGGTGTTACTTCTGAGGGTGGTAGGAAAAACCATTTCCTATTCTGCATTTTCTAATTTCTTATATATTTTATCTGTAGCTAGTTATTTTTCCAAATTAGTCTTTGTCTGAAGTACACCTGCATGGGCTCTTAAGCACAATTTCATCTGTTTTAGAAGTACAGGCCAAACAGCATATTAACATCATTCTTACTTATTTTGTGAAGGAGAGCCTAAAAAGGGAGCAATTTGTGTTAGAGGTCTTGTCAACCTTATTTAACATCAGTACTTAAAGTATTTCACTGGAACATTTCCACCTTTATTGTAAGTAAATGGACGTTTTTCTGGCTGGTAGGCACAAGGTATGTGCTTCCATTCACACATCTTTGCTGTGGCTTTTTTTCCCCTCGCTTCAAATACCAGTTGTTTCTTTTGAGTAGCTTGTAGTGGCAAAGAGAGTGGGTAGAAGAAATGGGGTTTAATTTCATCTTTCCTAAGGTGTGCCCGTCTTGAAGAAGAGGAGTTGGTATTTGTAAGCAAAATAATGTATTTTCAAATGCAGTGTGTGGTTTTGGTTTTTTTAAACTGTTCTGCTTTTTAACTGGAATTCTGTGGGTGAAGTGCTAGAATAAAGCCCAGCAGCTGGATGCTGTACTCTCACTTTAATGGTAAAGCAGAAAGAAAAATACCAAGAAAGCTGGGGAAATGGGCAGCAGCCCTAAAAATCTAAACTCCTCCTAATCCCTGCCTTATTCTATTGTGTTACTCCACTCTCAGGAGTTCACAGGCAGCCTGAAAGCAGAGACCGAAGTACTTCAAGGGGGATTTGACAAATCCACCTGTCAGTGTCACCAGACAACTGATTTATCATCTTTGACAAGTAGAAAATTGCTTTGACTTGTCTGCAGGACAAGTAAAATTTAGTAATAGTGATGGGGTATTTTAAAAATTGTCATGATCATGTAAATCCTGTTATCTCTGTAACCCAACACGAGCAAGTTCTGAACTGTAAAATGACATTAACTTTTTTGGGGGGGGCAGGGGGGCAAGTCTAGTCTTAACAGATAACTGGACATTTTGTCCCCTCAGTTCATTTTTAAATCCTGTTGCCTTTCAAAGGTTGACACTTCTGTCTCTTAGCCCTATTTTCCTGGTAATAGAATATTGAAGGAGATGTCTTTTAAAGAAAATTAAAAAATAGCATGTAGCTACATCACATCATAAAATACAAAGGAAGCAAAGTATGGTTAATCTAACGAAGCATCAGTGTTTAGTCTATAAGCTCATTATAAGGCTTGTGTAGTGGGAGCTGATTTTTTTTCAAATTAATTTCTATATATTACCATAATAAACATTTTAATAATATCCTTTCCTTCCCTCATATCCTCAGCAGCTGAATGTTTCAGAAAGTGATCCAGTCTTTCATAGCAGCCTTTATCCCAATCATCCATGCATGATCTGTTTACAAGAATGCTTATAGGTATTTCCAGTTTAATTTAATGTTCCAGGTTATGCTGCTTCAGCAGTTTCTCTCTGTGCATTTATGCTAGCATTTGGGATGTTTCCACAAAATTCTTGGGGAATATTGAGACTTTCTTTTTTTATTTCTAATTTTATTTGATAGTAAATGCAAAAAAAAAAAAACACCACACATCTGATTCTATTTAAATCTCTCAAGCGTCTGAAAAATAACTGGCTGTAGCTACCATCCAACACCTCGAAAAACAAGGCTTGCACTGTGTAGGGTTTTGTTTGGTATGTTCATTATTTGCCTACAATAATAAGTAAAGCCTGGTGTTTTGCTGACTGCTGTAACTGAAAGGTTGGGGGAATCTAGAAAGTAGGAGCAGGACACTGTTAAAACGCAGAAATTGGTAGGGATTAGGGATCTGTGCAGAACCCAAAACTACTTTAAGCTTCTTAGAAGCTGGTGAAGTTTCAGGTTGTCACACTACATAGATTTAGTCTTGCAGCTCACTATTCTGCTGTTGCTTTTCTTCCCTCTCACAGTTTGTGAGCTGCTCTCTAGAAACGTCCAGAAAATATCGTACCGATCTAGGCATGGTCATAACATACGTCTGTGAGGATCCTTCATTTGCATCCAGCTGACTTAGTTACTGGCTTGGTTTTCCACAACAATCTCATGTTCAGTACCTTGTCCACAATTACCCCATCTCTTTCAGCACTCCTGCTTCCTGAGTTTCTTTCCCATCAGTAGCTTTGAGTATTTCTCATCTTGCCTCGAGTGTCTTTTTTGTGTCTTGCACTCTACCAGTTTAGTTGTCAGCAAGCAGGAGATGTGGCACTGCGGTTAGAGATCTGGAAAGCTGTGCATGGGAAGGCTAGATGAGCATTTGAAATCAAATTAAAATCTCCCAGCACAGTACTAGCTTAATCATGAATTCTAGTATGTAAAACTGATATTTCTAACGTGTCTTTTTTCCACCCTCAGTTCCCCCGCCCCCAGCTCCCATCCTTCGTTTGGCCCTTCTGTTGCCTGCTGTTTGGGCTTTTTTGGGGGGCACACCTTTTTTAAAATAAGATGCATTAAGTGCAGTAGCTAAATTTACTAACCTAAGAAAACTGGAGAAGAAGAATTTAATCATTGTCAAAATCTCCTATCAAAACCTTTAGAAATAAAGCAGAGATAAAATGTATGACGTTTTTGCTGTGATTACGTCCATTAGTACTGAGGATAGAAAGCAAAATCTAGATATGCTTTGATTTTTTTTTTTCTTTCTTTTTTGAAGCTTCTACTTGGCTGCGGGTAAGTGACAGTAATACTGCTATCTTCAGGCTTTTCAGTGGCAGCTTGTTAAGAAATTATGTATTCCCAGAACTGCACTATTTTAAAAATGGGGGGGGTGGAGGATTGTGTGCAACTGAGGAAGTAAACAAAAAGGCTTTGGAATTCCAGTCTGATGCAAAGAGGAACAGGTTCATTGCTGCAGGAAGAAATTGTTTCTAAGTTCTAAGAAACTTTTGAAAAAAATAGGAAGAAAAACCTATGACCTGATACACACTTTAAAAGTGTTTCAACATCAACATGGATACGAGCAGTAAAGATGGAAGATAGGAGCTAAAAGCATCTCTAATGAAAATACCGATAAGACCAGAAGAAACAGGTTTTGCTGTAGAGGTGAAATGCTTCTTGCACTTGCATTTTAAGCAGTGTTATGGTTTTTTAAAAGTGTTTATGAGGAAGACAAAGATAAAGCAGTAGGAGACATGATAATTAGACGAAGAAGCTCCTTTACTTCTGGCATGCTGCACCAACCAGTAAGAGTCAGGAGATGTGATGAAAGCAGGTTTAGAAGATTGTTTTGCTAAACTTGAGCTGTTGTTGTTTTTCCATTTTATTTTAGTTGTAACTTTGTCATATAAAATCAGTGAAGGCGCGAATATATACAAATATTACAGCCTTTTAAACTTGCCCTGTTTCCTAACGATTGGCGTAGGAAGCAGCCGCTGCCTGTTGACCCTGTCCCTCTGGATGGTGTTACGTGCCTCGATGGCTGTCATGTGGAGTTGAGGAATGTGCTTTAAAAAGTTGCTTTTTGGAATACCAATAATAATATGGGGTTTTTTCCCAATCTCAAATATTAAGTTGTTGATTTCAGTGTTTTTGACCCTCGTTTCCTGCCAGAATGAGATTTTTTTTTTTTTTCCTGGTGTGGAGAAATATCAGTGGCCAATGAAGACAAAAGCTGCTTGGATTTGAAAATTGACCATCAGGAAGCAACACTTTTTGCTTATTTTAAGCTATGCAGCACATATTCATTCCATGCTTTTTCTGCCCTCGGTTTCAACTTGCAGTATCTCACCTTCCTCCCCATTTACTCCAAATACATCCACATACAAAAAAAAAAGGGTTGTCTTCCCTCTTGCAAACTGTAAGCTTTTAGTAACACTGATGCTGCTATTATCACCAGGCTGAAGTTCGTAGGGTGATGCTAAGTGAGAAATAGAGTGTAAAGGAATTACTTTGTTATCGTGCTCAAAAGTTTTTCTCAAGCGGGAAAATAAAATGCCCTCTTTGAAGTTCAGTAAGCATCCGATCACCAATGTCTGTTGTTAAAGATACATAATTAGAGAGCAGACTGACACACTGATAGAAAGAAGATGCACAGCATCCGCTGCTATGCCTGAAATTGTACAGATTCTGTTCAGTAAACTTGGTTACTTGGGATAAATTTTACCATAGTTTTACTTGTCCAGTTAAACATTTTAAGTAAGTTTTGGCAGCTGCCTTAGTTAATATACCTATGATTGGTTTCTTCATGTCTTCATTTTTGCCCTGCAGCTTTGTTAATCTGATCCTTCTTTCAGATAGCATCATCAAAATATGCAGGCTTATTAGAAAAATGCCAGTTTTATAACGTCGTCTTAATATAGCCTGTGTACATCTACTTTCTTAGTAATAGTGTATGCAAGCTTGTCTTTTTTTCTTCTCTCTTTTTTTTTTTCTCTTTCCCTCCCCGCCCCCCAGTGTATTATCAGCTGTGGTAGATGAACCAAGAGGAGGGACCCCTGCAGTTCACTGCTGGGGCTCAAGACTTCAGTAGTGACTTATCTGAAGCCTTGCCTGAGTAATGGCTCTGTCAACATTTGCTGAAGTGGATAAATTTTGCTTCCTTGGTCACAGGGTGCCAGGTCCACTTCTCTGTTAACACCTTTGACTCTTTCTTTGCTGGCTAAAAAAAAAAAAAAGTAAGTCCATCTACAGTAACCTGTAGCCAAGTTAGAGACAGAGATACATGTTTTAATCCTGTCTTCATTTGAACACTATTTTCATTGTGATTGAGA
This sequence comes from Calonectris borealis, assembly GCF_964195595.1. Lineage (NCBI taxonomy): Eukaryota > Metazoa > Chordata > Aves > Procellariiformes > Procellariidae > Calonectris > Calonectris borealis. Next base: position 32,621,427 of record NC_134319.1, on the reverse strand, counting down.
TTGTGATTGATTTGAGATGGAAAAGTTTTAATTGCTCTCTGTCTGCTTGGTATAGGTGGGTCACAAACACTCTATCAATATACAAAAGAACAATATTCTTCAAATTTAACTTGGGATACTTTTTTCCTCTCTTTCTTGTGATCTGAGAGATTGGAGTATTTTCTTTCCCACTTTCTTCCTTCTCCCCAAACTCTCATTGTTTCTTGACACTGAGAGATAAACAAGATATGTAAAAAACTTATTTCAGGTTTGCTTGCAGTGACCTGCCAGACTCTGTGAATGGTGCTTTGTAGAACAATTACCTGGAAATCTGTGTGCCCTCTTTTACGATTCACCCACCACCTCCAAACTGTTCTGACTCACTGACATCGAATACTGTATTTGTGGAGCATTCACCTTCTTTATGAAGCAAATGCAAATCTACCAGACCTCACATTTCCCAGCAAGAGGCTTTCTGTCACTCTAATTCCTGTATCATAAACACAGCAATGTCAGTTGTCCCTGAATCCTGGCCCATCTGTCTTGGATTTACTAGAATAGTATCATCGTTTAAGTAACATTCCCTCCATCTGTGGAAGCAAACATTTATTGTTTTATTTGCAGGAGGAATTGATGAATATTAGTATTTGCAAAGATAAATGGCATTTTATCATGGACTTGTACCAATACCCCACCTGGCTGCAGCTGCTCTTTGAGACAGTGCAGGGAGCAAATGAGCAAGTTGACTTACAGGCTCAGAGGAGAGCCAGCACTGCTCTGCCTCTCAAAAGGACATGTTTATAAACGATTTTTTTCTGTTTGAAGGTATCTGTTAAGTATCTGTTTGAATTTTGAGTTTTATTTTTGTGATCAAATGCTTATCCCAACTCCTTTTCCCCATTTTCTCAAGCATTGTTTTTTCCCCTGTGGGGAATAAGAAATGATAACATGATTCAGCTTGGGGACAAATATTTGTTTGAATGCTGTACCATTTGATTAGGCATCCTCGATGAACTAAACCTGCTGCTTTTTTAACCTAACTAGCATGGAGCTGAACTTCATTTCAGCTTGGGAAAGATGAAAAAGTCCTTGGTATTTGTGCTGATTTCACAGATGGTGAAACTTTATTTTCCAATTTTACAAGCTGATTTTACAAATATTAGGGGGGAAATCATCCTATTGTGTAACTAGCATGAGTAAGCATGAAACCTTTTCTGTAGCTTTCCAGTATCTTTTCTGCTGACAGTTTTTCTTTTTACAGTGATTTTTGCAGTACTTTTACATCTACTTTATTGCTGGCTTGTAGCAACTGTGAGGAATCTTTTAAATAAGGACAGTTGTTAGTGTGTGTGGGTTTGAGAAGTTACTTAATTCACAGCCACTTGTATGTGCAGGAAAAGAGAGCTTTTTTTTTTTTTTTTTTTGGGACATCAGTCATTTTCATGATCATTTCACACTACCGGATTCCTCCGCATCCTGCAGGTACGGGCCAGCGCTGTCATCCTGAGCACCACAGCCTGCATTGGGTCCTCTGGTCAGTTTGAGAAGATTGTAGGTCACTGTTTTAAGTCAGAGTTTATGCACATGCTCTGCTGCATTGCAAAGCTTAATTAATTAGAGCCTTCTCCTATTTTTCTCTGGACAGTGAGACGGAGCTGTACACAGGCACGCACATGTGCATGCTGTAGGCGGCTGCCATGAAGGGATGCTTCCTGAGTCAGGGACTGCTCTCGCATCCCTTCTGTCACTTGCTGATCCTAGGAGGAGGTGGTTCCCCAAAGATACCTCCCGAGGCACAGCCAGTCGTGGTAGGAGGAAAGGTACTAACCCCAGGTACTAACCCCTCCATTCAGCGATTTGCCACTCCCTAAGAAATGAGTAGTCTGCCCTTGTTGGATCACCTGTTTACTAGCCAAAATTTAGGAATAGAAGGAAAAAATAGTATGTGTACTGTCAATGTAGCCGCTAACCATTTGATTATAGGGTTAGAAAGAAAATGGTAAGACGAGAAAACGTAAGTGCAGATTACATGTGAAAATGAGATTCTCCCTCAGCTGCTTCATACACCGGCTGCTTCGGGAGCCTGGCAGCATGCTCTCCTGCTCCTCACGGGGCTCGCTGGCTTTGGGATTTCTTCAGGTTTATAATTTACTTGCTTCTATTGCTAAAATTGCTCTGAGGGCAGCCTTCTCCTTTAGCCTAAAATAAAATGGCTTAGTACCTGTCCTCTGTCCAGGCTGGGCTTTGAGAAGTCGGGTGCAAGTGTGGGAACAGGATAGTTCTCCCCTTGCGCTCTCACCTGGGATAAAAAGCAGGGTGAGAAGCTTTCCTTAATTTTTCCACTTAATTTGCACATTACTCAGACTTCTGTTGGTTTCTTGCATGTCGCAGCATTTGTGGGGCTTCAGTCTGTCTTTGACTGTTTCTCAGGGTTTGGGACTTTTGTTGTCCATACACCTTGTGCGCTTCCTACCTTCCATCTCGCTGCGAGCATCGCATGAAGGCTAAGCGTGACAGACACATGACAGGTTTGCTATTCCCTGTTCTCTTTTTTTTTTTTTCCTCTAAGCTATCTTCCTTCCTTTCCCACCACCTCTTTTTAGCATTTTTAGCCACTATAACATTTCTGCTATAATTAGCTCTGAACATGACTGTTGTTATCTTTACGGAGTTTAATTTTTAAAAGACGGTCTGGAGGAAGTAATGCTCATTTGGCTGAAATCCTCTTATTGTTCTAGCTGAGTGGCCAGCTTGGTGATGATAACACACAACAGACTTTTTAAAAGGTATCTGCTTGTCCTCTTCAGGTCCTCAGTCTAGGTAAAGGACCTGATGTGCCTTGTGATGTACAACTTAAAAGATGTATTATACACCCCCACCCCCCACCCCCAATGTGTACACTGGTTTATTGTGATTAGTCTGGATTTGCATCAGTATAATTTGTCTATCATATCTAGGTCATCGGTGAAAATAAGCTCAGGGTACTATGCCCAACAACCGTCAGAGCTATGTAAAGAAAATCTGATTTTTTACTTGTTCCCTACTGAAGAAGGGTTACATGTCAACTGTAAATTTTCCAAAGGTTGGGGCTCGAATGTATGGAGGAAGGAATTTATCCTTGCTTTGAAGCTTGTGCCAATTAAGGCTGAGATGTGGTGGTGAGACGGCGTGGTGGAAGCTCTGCTGCAGTGTTTCCACGGGCTGCCATAGCCTGTGCCCTGTTAACGCGGAGAGTACACGCATCCCAAGGGACTCTGCTCCGTCTCTTTTGCTTGCAGCTGCTCGTCGCTATTCATGAGCTCTGCTACACTCTTTTTTTGGTGTTATTTTGGTTTTTAATCAGTGGCTAGTATAGGATAACTTTTTACCCCTTTCACCCTTTTCCTTTTAGCACACGTATGAGTGAATTTTGTCTCCATGGTTACTAGTGTGAAATTAAAAAAAAAAAAAAAAATTAAACAGGATATGGGATCATTAACTTCAACTTCACCTTGCACCATCTTGCAAACAAATCAGCGGCTATCGTAGTGCCCTTCCCAGAACTGGGTGTGGTGGTTGAAATAAAACATGTCAGGAGTACAAAGAGAACAGAGTTCTATTGTTTCATGGCAGGCAGAAAGATGACTTCTGAAGGCTAAAGTGTGGGGTTTTGTGGGTTTTTTTTAAAGTACGGTATTTGTGCTGCTCTTGTCACTTTTTCTCCAGTCTTACTATTTTGTTGATTATCTAAATAAAGTAATTCTACAAGCAGCCTTCAGGGCCAATTTCTATAATTTGAAGCTGGTTTTGAAGTATGTGCTCCAATTTAATTGAAGAATTTCAGCGAGTGGTAGCTTAGCTTTGAAGTGTTCGTCTGCGCCGAGGAGGGATTTCACCGAAGCAGAAACTCCCTAGACAGTTGCCTCGATATTTAGCCTCAGAGAAATGTTCCTATCCCTTTCTCTTCCTCGTCCTCATTGTTTTACACTCATGCCTTCAACTACCTGGAATTTGATTTTTAGTTTTCAAGCCAGGATTTTCCTTATGCGCTTTATGAACGCAATGCCATGTAGGATTCAGTCTTATACATTAAACCCAGTCTAGATTTAGTGCCTAAATAGCAAACAAGACAAGAGGCCTCCTGTATACCTGATTTAATTTTCCTTGCTGAATCATTTATTATCTTTCTTAACTGGCAGTAGTCCCAAAAGGTTTGTAGAAGATGCTCATGCATGCCCATGTCCTGCTTTGTGACTTTTATCCATGTATAGGGTCTAAAGCGTATCACGTACGTTCGTCTTGGAGGGATGCTGTGTACTAAACAAAATAGCTGGACTTGGCACAAGGATGACTAGCTGAAAGCTTGAGGATTCGTGTTATGCAGGAGAAAAGCCTTACAGACTTTAAGATCGTCCCTCGGATCTTGGAGTGTGAGTCTCCCAAAGAACCTTGTATAGTGGTGCAGCGTAGCTAAAGATAAAAGGAAAATCGTGCATAATAAAAGCATAATTTATGATGGTGGCTTCCTTGTGCCAAATAACTACGTGTGGAGACGGTCATCCTCAATAACATAAGGAGGGGTCTTTGTGTTTATAATTCTATTTATCCAAAACATTAGTTGAGACTGAGTGTGTTTGAAAGGAAGTGCTTTTATGGTGGTTTTTCCCCATGGAAATAGGAAGGAGTGGCACGCTAGCTTCTTCCTTTGCAAGCACCTACTTCCACGGTGTATTGGGGTGTATGAGCACAGACCAACGTTTGGCATTTCAGCAGATCTCTTACCGATGTCAGTTCGCATAAAATAACGCTTGACAGTGTATAATGACACTTTTCTTTTTTAAACTTTTGTTTTTATTTACAATCAGAATTGCTCAATGTGGGAAATCAAAAGGTTTCCCTTTAAGACTTGTTGTTACTCTTTTCATATCTGATCTTTCAAATGTATTCTTGTGTGGCTTTTCTGTCTTCTCTGTGCTTCCTTTTGGATCAAATCTGATAAAAATGGTTGATTGAAAAAAATGATTTATAATTCAAGTATCCTACTTCACTACAAACCCGATGATAAAAATTTTAGATAGTTAATGTCTTGTCAGAGCAATCATTTCAGGTTGTGTGTCTTCTTACCACAGTGGACTAGCGTTTGATTCTTCAATCTCCTTTGAAAATATAAAAATACAAATTTTAAAAACTTCCTCTCTCTTTCAGACTGAAAGCTTAGACTGTGTAAAATGTAAGTACGCTAGAGCAACATGTGCTAGTCAAATGAGAGAAATATTTGATGTCCTTCAGCTCTGGTAACAAAAGGACCATAGTCTGTGGAATCCCTAATGCCAGCTGTGTTGAAAGTTGCTGACTGTTGGCCTGTGGCTGGTCGCTGCTCGTACAGTATTACACTTTCATAGACACAGTCCAAGCTGTGTGCAGTTTTCTTTTTTTTAAATAAAAAAACCCCAAACATATGCACAAATATAAGCAAAGAGTTATGTGAAAGATGGAAAAGCAGGCAACAAAGCATGTTTATTTATGAGAGTTTCTTTGTGAGTAATCTTGGTTTTTGACTGTTGTTTGTTACACCTTCATTTCGTTATCCTTGTTTCGTTTCATTCATGTTCTTTGCAAGCGCTGCAGCTTTACCTAATTCCTTGAAGAAAGGGGTAATAAAGTGATAGCATTTCCAAGGAATGCAGCGTCACATCTCTGTGCAGCCTTCCTCATCTTTGCTCTTTGACTTATTGGTCTCTGCTATATGCAAATAATCCTCCTCCTTTTTAAAGGGCTTTTCCTGTGTGTTGAATTGCATGTAATATAGATACAGCAGCTCCTGAGAGGTGCTTTTTTTCTTTCTCCTGGTTGTAAGGGGGAGAGGTGAGTAATGGAGAAGCGTTTCCTTTTTTCTAACCACTGTTAGAAAAACAGAGCAATCCATAACATGTCCAGCAAGTAGGACTGCTTTTTGCGATAGATCAGTACGTTGTGCCATAGAGTGTTTAAACAGGGATGATAGCCATGCACAAATTTGATGACATCTACACGCTGGCTACTCTTAAAAAGAGGAAATTGTGATATTCTTTAGAAAAGTTAAATATTTCCCCAAATATTTTCTGTTCTCCGGAATCATGGTCTTTAAGCGTAGGACCAAGATAAAATTGAATTAATCTGAAGTTGTAGAAAACATGCAAATACTTTATGTGACTAATTTCGATAAGCTTTACCTGAGAAGGTAAATATCTGTTTTACAGTGTCATTTACACACATGTTTCTTTGAAGGATGACTCTTTAGGCTACAACAGAATTTTATTAGGGGGCTCTTGGGATTAGTTTGCTCTACAAAATGCATTGGGCTCCAGTAGTAATTCTCCCCGTGCGGAGGAGGATGGCTGGGAGGGTTAACTGTCAAAGGGCTGTTGGTCTGAGTAACTCGCTGACAGCCTTCCTTACCAGGAGAAGCTGCCTTCTGAAGTCAGAATCATTTTCACAACAATAAAACTGTTAAGAAGTGCAGCGCTGTGATTTTTACCTTGCTAATGCAGTTGGGAAACCCTTCGATTTAGATGCAAGCTGAGAATTTCTATCGCTAATCTGCTGAAGAAAGGCAAATTGGACTTAACCGATGTACTTCTAAATGCAACCTGTGTGAAATGAAGTTCTTTGTAGTGTAATTTATTTTTTTTTTTAAATAGCACAATTTATTATTCCATAAATAGGTAATTTCTCGTTGCTGATAACCACGTGGCTAGTCTTCCCTTCTGCCATCGCAGTTCCCTTGCAATAGCAACATTTCCTTTCAAAATACCTTTGATTGAATTGTAGCCTCTTGGGGGGCTGTATTTAGACTTGCTGTTAATAGATCAGTTCGTTCATGTAATTACCGAGCTCTGACAGAGTAGCTTCTGTAGCTCAGTGCACATTATCGCTTTACATCTGCTCTCTGTGAATCGCAGGACAACCCTTCATGCTTGGCAAGGAGTTTACGGCTCTAGAAAGCGAAGAAACCATTTTGTAGCTCCCAACAGACCTTTTAATAAATTTTAGCGAGTTCCGCTTATCCGTGAGATAGTAGGAAAATATTTTCCTGTCTGATTCTGTGTCATGACTTCATTGGCTTGAAATTATACGTTCTGCTGTAAGCCGAAGTGCCTCTCCTGTTGGGATGCATGCGTTGCTGTCTTTGGCACTTGGACTAACAAGTTAACTCCTGCCTGTGTTGGGAACAGGCTTCACCGAAAATCCTCAGTGAAGGATCATCCGTGAAGCTGTACCCAGCTTTGCAGCCGCTCCGTTCACTCGACGACAGGAAAGACTGACGGTGTTAGAGACAGGATTTTTTTTCTGATGCTTTTTCTATGATTTTAGTTCTGTTTCAGCATTACGGAGCAGTATGAATGAGGCGGTGTGGAGACCGAGAGAAAGGCTTTGTGGTTTTTATTAGCAACAACTGTGCAAGCAATCTTAATTTGGCATTCTTAAGTCCATTGGTGTTTTTCCAACTTTACCCCTCAGCTGTTGCTAACTGCATTGCAGAGGACTCTGTAATCTAGCAATTTCTCATAGTCTCCAGTCCCTGCCATTTATAAGTGGGGATTCAGATTGCATAGCACATAAAGTGAGCATTCCCTTTTATTTTTAATTTTAATACAAGTATTTCCTCAAGTCCTTGGAAAAATATACCTGGCACTTAGTAGCCTGAGGATATGTGCCTATTAGCTGAGGCAAAGAATACCTGTATGATCTTGTCCCATTTGGTTTTGTAGGAAAGAAACAGTTATATACACTTCATTTATTCCACTTCCTATATTTCATCTCTTCTCCCAACCCCCAAAACAACCAGCCTGGCTTTATTCTTTCTCTTCTTCCTCGTTTCCTTCTTGTATAGTTCATGGTATATCTCATCCTGTCTCTTTTGTCTGTGTGCTTCCCTTCCTTACCGCTGCCCACATGCAGCAGTGTGCCATCTTGCTGATTTTTGTATCAAAATTCATATCCTTTTGATAGTGATCTTCTTTAGGATGTCTTTTACCTGCGCTCTAATTCAGTCCATGGGAGAATTAGAAAGGTTTTCAGCAGCTGGCACTAAGAGGCCAAGCCTTCTCTTCTGCCTGTGCCAAGGGGACAATCTCCGCTGTCCCCTCACTCAACTTCCAAGTTTGTACTTTATTTGGGAGAATAAATGCACAAGAGGATTTGTGGGTTTCACTCACCCTGCCCCCTGTTCCCTTAAAACAATTATTTTACATAAAACCATTTTGCACAAATTATTCTAGCTGGTTATTGACATGTCAATGGTGAATTAGCATTTGAAACCATGCTTTGGGGGTCCAAAGTGCCTTTTGCAGTTCATGAAAATGGTATCCCAGAGCTGTTTTACACTTATGGGGAAGGCTTCTCTCTCGGTAAGTAAATTTTTGGCTGCGTATTGCTTCCTCTGGTTGCGGTCCAACAGCCTGTCAAATGTCTGACTTAGCCCCTCTTAGAAAAACTTGGACAACTTCGGCATGACGCTCAGCTACACCCTGAAGTTTTTTAGCCGACTGTTGACTCACAGTTACACTCACAAGAAAGCAATGAGTGGTCAAGTCAACTCTGCTTCAATAAACAAGGTAACTGTTGCTCATGCATAAAGATATTCCTAATTCCTTCAGTAAAATGAGCGTCTCCTTCATAAATAGTACCCCTGCTTCATGCCTTCACCCGCTCCAGACAAACTTTTGAAGAGGAGGAAGGAGAGGAAGGTTGGTGGGTTTTCTTCTTGCTAGGTAGCCACTAGTTGTAGTTCAAACAAAAGCCCAGGACCACAAGCACATAGGAGGGGAAAACTCACTAATTTTCATTTAGTAACACAGCTGGAATCTGGTGTGAAGATGTGATTTGCCTTTTTGGGCTACAATATCTTGTAGCTTTTTTTTCTCTCTCCTACTCTAAAATACAAGTGCCTGCCCCGTGGCAGAGGCGTGCGTATGCTCACGTAAAGGTCTCTTCGGGAAAGCAGATGAAGAAGAGTTGTACAAAACAATTGAAAACAACTGCCTTTCTGTTCCACTGAAGGAAAAACAATTGTTTCATTAAACTATGCATTCGGACTTTCACACAGCCAATGTATAAATCTATGATTTTTCAAAAATGGCAGTTTTGATTCCCATGATGACATGGGACTGAAATGCTCATTTGAGGTTTTGTAAGGAAAAATACATTCCTTTGCACGTGGATTGCCATGGGATTTTAGGGTTACTTCAGAGAGCAAATTAAAAGATTCTCATGTGGTTCTGAACTCTGTTTTCCTTACGAATGCGCTCAAGTTTAGGGATTAAGAGTGGGTTTCTGGCAGCTGTCTGCCAACTGCAAAAGCGTACGATCTCGTGTGTAGTCACAGCGATTAAAAATATCTGGTCTGCAGTGGGGGAAGAGGGAGATCCCAGGAGGAGAAAGGCAGAGACTGGCCAGTTTCTTCTGCTGTTCTGGAGGAGGACTCAAGAGCCCAGCCTCTCTCACACTGCCGAATTCTTGCTGGGAGGAGGCAGAGGGCGGCTCCGCACTGTCCTCTCCCTCAAATGCACGGTCCCTTTTGGGGACCCCGTCCTGAGCGTGGTTCTGGTTATTGCGTGCTGGGAAGGTTTCGTAACATACCTAAGCCAATATCACAGCTCACTGCCAACAGAATTTCCCCCCCCCCTTATACTGGCTCCAGAGCTTAGTAGTCCTTTTTATTGAAGGTTTGGGGATGGAGGGTAGAGGATGCTCCAGTACTGAGGAGAAACTTGAGTCACCTGGTGGGGTGCATGGAGCGTAGGACTCTTTCCTTTCAGAAGAGGCAAGCTGCTCGGTGGCCGTGAGCTGTCTCAAGGATACAGTTGCCTGGAAATGTGACAAGCATGGGAGCTGGGGGGGCAGAAGGGCTGGCTGGTACCTCTTGCATTTTTAGAACTTAACCTTAAGACTCGGGAGTTTTTTAATATTTTAAGAGCCATGAGAATTATTTTAAGGAGGTGAGAGGGAGACATTGTCATCTGTTTTTTAAAGAAATTTTTTTTAAAATGGTTGTTTTGGTTGGCTGACCTTCTTGATAAAGAAAACCTTTATGTTAGAGATTAATGTTTGCGTCCTGTTCTGAAGATATTGACACCTGCAATAAACCTATTCCAGACTTCAGGAACTAGCAATAAGGCTGCAAATGAGTAAGTTTGATATCACCGAGGGATGCCTGAGAATGAGGGAGATGGATACCTTTGAGTCTCTTCTACTTTGCAGAGTAGACAAAGCTCCAATACTGTCTGTTACTTTCATTAACTGCATGTTTTGTTTTTATAAAGCTAGTTTACTAACACAGTAATAGCACTATTTTGTTATTTTAACTTGGCAATATCCTACAATAAAATAGGTAATTTATTAGCGTACTAGTGAATGATGTACTTTTTATGCAGAGCACCAGTAAGTAAGGTATATGAGGAGGCACTTTTTTTTTAATCTTTTTAGCATCCTTCGGCTGGAGATCCTCCTCTGAAACGAGGGGCACAAGGTAAGGCGAGGTCTGACACATTTTTCTTTGCACTGGTGCTGACCACAAAATCGTTAATCTTGCCTCCTAGCAGAGCCAGTGGCAAGAACTGGGAACAGTCCTGTGGTACCAGCGATCAGAAGCGAGATGGATGTTCTGCAGGTGCAGACAGCGTTTCCTCCCCATGCTGAATGTAGAGTTATAGAAATACAGTTGTCTCCTATATCCCAAAATTATTTTTCTAGAGAGATGCCATGTGCATTTCCAGCATATGTACATCTGTTTACTCTGGGCTAAGGATCGCAGAATCCTGCGTGAGGACCAGGAAAGTATGTAAAGACAAAATCTAATTTCTTCTATTTTCTCCTCATTTAATCTGTTGTAGATACCTGATCTTTTTTAGCTTCCCATCCCCAGTCTCCTTGACTTCCCCCTTCCCTTCTTTCCTCCCTTGCTTCTTTTAAATGTGTGGTTTGATTAGGAAGCTGTAATCTCTTCGTTGTTCATTTCATTTAAAAGCACCTTAACCTGCAGAATGAACCACTGGCTGTTTCTCATTTGGTTTCCAATAAATCTCCTGTTTGTCTGGATTCTGGGTTATTCGCTCAACAGTTAACAGAGGCAATTAGGCCGCTGAAAACTCCTTGGTGCTGAGATCTGCCAGGCTGGCGCACACGGCTGTGTGGCAGCTACAAAGGCTTTCCCCCTTTCCTGGCAATGGCATAATTTGTGCAGTTCTTTTTCATCTTTCATTTCAGATTTCCTGTCTTCTGAATTTCCTTTCTTGTCTTTTTCTTTCTTTTTTTTTTTTTTTTGTCTGGCTCAAATTGCAGCTCAGAAGCAATCTTTAGCACATCTTTCCTTGCACGTTTATGCAGAAAATTGTCACCCGGGGGAGGGAGGGCAGTGGGAGAGGAGAGAACGAGCTGCAAATTCTCCCTTATCAAAACTTTTCCTTGACAGAATTTAAAACCTCACTCTTTTTTATAGACTTTTTTGTTTAGTGCACCTTAAAATACTGGATAAACTCCAGCAAAGCTAATTTGTTCATCAAGGATGTTGTGCTAGAGGTGAGAAACACTTGTCACAGTGAAGCTTATATTTGGGGGGGAATTTTTTGCCTTATCCTTGCAGGTTTTGTGTGTAGGCAGAACAGGCACCAGACTGCCTAGTTTTTTTTGTGACCACCAGTAGCTGCTGAGATTGCCCTGCAGATCCCAATAACTGCTTCTCTAAGGACAGACACAAGATCCCCTCTTCTTGACTCGTTGTACTTGACCTCTGCATCCCTCTATCAGAGGACCTGGCCTCATCTTCCTGTCTTCTTCTTTTTTCCTTCTCCTCTTTTCTACTATGAAGTGTGCAAGCATGGGTAAGAGAAGCAGCAGTGAGAAAGGGACTTCTTGCAGAGGAGGTAGGTTGCTGGGGGAGAAGGGGAGACCTGTTTGGGGGAAGGAGCCTGAGGTTCAGGGGGAAAAAAAAAAAGAGACAGAACAGCTCTTGGAAACCTCAGTGAGGACTGTACCACACGTGTTCAGACCTCCACAGCCATGGTGAACTGATTGTTGAGGGGAGGATGAACCTCAGCCCCGTACTGAGAACTTGCTGAGCTGGTGGAAAGTTCGATTTTGCAGACAGTAAAATGTAGATAAAATAATGGGTTCTATTTTAGAGAATTCATGCTGCACGCAGAAAAGGGTGACTCCATGTTTGCAACTTTTTTAGTGTTTTTTTGTCCTATCAAGAGTTATTGGAGATATTTGGTTTTGACATCTTGGATTCAAGAAGACAGTATGTCATTTTATCAGCACATTTCTGGAAGTGTGTATGGTTCTCCTCACACACGCTCCCCCTCTTACTATAGATGTCTTGTAAAGCATTATTGTTGTATCAGTCACAGCAGCGTTAATAATGCCTGTGGTTACTGATAATTTCCCTGTGTTTCAAATTTTGCTAAAGCAAATCAGAGACACGGAGCTGCTATTGGCATTTGGATGTAGAAAATAAATATCCTTCTGCTCCCAAATAAAAACCATCTCTGGAGACAAATTTATAGCGATCTCCCATGTAGTCTCTTTTCCCTGGCTATCTTGATTCCTAGATAATGTGCAGAGAGAGATGGTACTGAAGAGGCTTAAAAAGTTGAGTTTTTCAATTAGATGACTTTTTCCAGATTAGACACAATTTGCAGGGGTGGGAGGTGGGGAATTGGTGAATATCTGTAGAGGTAAAGTTTTTTAAAAAAAAAAAGAACATCTGAATGTGAAATTTCTTTTTTTTTTTTTTTTTTTTAAATAATCCAGCAGGTCTTTCATCTTGGTGGGTTTTTTTGTTTGGTTTGTTTGTTTTTTTTTTTTAAGAAAGTCTTTGAATGCAGAGTGTGTAAATACTTTGAGAATGATCAAAACTATTAATGCTTCATTGATTTCCTCCATTGACTTGACTGTTAGATATTTAATCTCTTCTTTTTAAAAAGTGTGTATTTTTCTGTTTCAAAAGCAGCCTCCCACTGTCCTTTGCATAGCAGGAAGCATCTCCCGCTGGCTTTCTGTCGCTTTGCCAGCCTCGAGACTTCGCTTTCAAGGGCGGTTGAACGCTTTGGACTTTTCCTGTCCTTCTGCTGGAGTTGGTGGAGTTGGGGAGCAGACTCCCCCATTGCATGCTCAGCTTTGTGCCTGGCCGTGGCCGTCCGAGCCAATTTAATCTGTCTTGCCTAAAGAGTGCATGCTATGATCCCATGGCTTCCTTGCCAAACCCATGGCAGGAGCTCTCTGAAAGGAATCACAGCGGTCTCCTGGATACTCCCTGTCCTGTGTGCTTTTTTTACTGTACCTCCTTTCTCTTTTCTCATGCCAGTTGTAATAATGTCTTTTAGACGGTCACTGGTGATGAGGTTTTTTCACAGTAACGGCTGTTACAAAGAATTGCCTGAACTGCATCTGTTTCACAAAGTTCTGTAATAATTTTGTTTTTAAGAATACATTTCACTTTAAAAAAAAAAAAAAAAAACTTAAAAATGAGAGCTGATCAGCTGTTCTAGGATCTGCACAGCGACTGTGTTTTTGAACTTTTGAAACAACTTGTTAAGTTGAACGCCTGAGAAACAAAGTGATTTGACTCATTGCTTATATTTAGTATCATTACCTACTGCATTAGGTTCCGTTTTCTTCTGAGCATTAATGTTTTTGGTCAGGAAGGTTAACGGGGAAAACGCCCAGCAGAAGGCATTTGTGTGCTTATCGGAGGGCAAATGCATGGAAAACATCAGGTCACTGTGCTGGGTGTCAACTTTTTTCTTTTTTCTTTTCTTTTTTTTTTTTTTTAAAGATTCTGTAGAAGGACGGGTATTCAAGGGTGGGGAGAGGATGTCCTTCCTTTTTGGTAAAGCCTGTAAAATTGGAGGTGCTAGTGGATCCTTAGTACAAATGTGACCTGAAATCACAACAGCCTCTTTATGTGTTGATCCGGAATCGCTTATCATAAATGTATCCCAAACTTAAAATATATCCTAGGATCCTAGCTACCCAAAGTTGTAATTTCTCTGGTTTTGAGTGTATTTGTAATTGAAGCAAAAATTCTAAGTACTCGTTTTATATGTAATATTAAAAATATGATTGATCTTCTATTTTTGTTAGGAACAAGCTTTTACTACTTCTTTCCATAATCCACATGGCAAACAAAGGGGAGATGCCCAGTATTAAGGTGCTGCTTTTGAAGCTTTAGACTAAAGCATTAAACCTTTGAAGATTGTTTAAAAGTCCTAGCTGCCCAGAGAGCCATAAACCTGGGCAGGCTCAGCTCGGGAAATTGCATGACTCTTTGCGTCTCTGGAACCAGGAGAGGAGCTGTAATCAGCTTTCACCACAGAAGTATAAAATATACCATTAAATTTGGTGTGTAACAGTTGAAAGCCCCTAATACTGGGGAAGAGGGGTTGAAAATCAAAGGGCGTGGAAGAGTTTGAGCACGGTTTTGCTGGTCTGAAGCCTGCGTGCTGCTCTTCGTTCTCCCTGTTCCCGTCTCTGTGTGTTATGGTGGTGTTTATCCCAGAAGACCTCTTCAAGGGGTTAACTGACCAGAGTCCTCTTTTTATGTGACCTTAAATAGATACCACATTCAAGACAATTTTTCTTCTCCTTATGGGGTGTGAGAAGCAGCAGAGCTGCTATCATATCTTTCCCTTTCTGAAAACATGAAGGCTTGTGACTCCTCAGAGTGCAGTTGGTGGAAGCAGCAATGTTTTCTTTCCCTTACTCCCAAGCGGTCTCATCCTGGGGCTTGTTATTTTTATTACGTGGAACCCCCTCTGTAACCAGGCTGAGGAGCCTCTGCTGTCTCAAGAAATTGCTCTTTAAATTGATACAAATTTGAGGCATTGTGCAGAGTCTTGCAGCGTCTCCTGAGATTCCCCGTGATAATCGCATCATTCTGCCGAGGAACCCCTGTTAATATTCATGCGGTAATTGTTTCAGTACTTGGCAGGGATGAGGGCGTTAATGTGAAGCCTTCTTCGGCTGACGCGTATTAAAGAAATGATTTGTGTTTTGTACTGTAGCAGTGATTTCATTACGCTTGAACAATGAAATTCTGGATGTCTTTCAGTAGATGTATAACATAAACACTTGTATTAAGGCAGTTAGCTGGCATATTGGACTATGTGAACCTCGTGTTATCTTGTGTGCAGACCAGTCTCCCAAAAGGGACTTGCATGGTGTGGGTGCTGGTCGCAAGGTGAGCTTCCTGACCTCTCAAGGGTTACCCAGGAGATTGGGGATGGTCCTGCACTGTCCCTGGATGTGCTCATCTATATGGACATATGTATCCAGGCACAGTCCTGTGGTGTGCTGTATGTCTATGTAGCTGGGCAGTCTTACGTCCAATTGATGTGGACTCATGTTTTGTTGTTGGAGACAGTTAATGGTTTTTTGGATTTTTTTTTGAATCATGATGTTAGAGGTTGATAGCAAGGCCCACTTGAAAGATTAGCAGGGAAGAGCTTGCCAGAATAACAACTTGCATGACCAATTCCCTGCCAAATATCTCAGGAGCTGTCAGGAGAGAAGACTGAGAGGTGAGCCAAGATCTGGATGAAGACTTCTGGCAGGGCACGGGCCGGCTGCGGCACACGGACGGCTGCTGCTGGTCAAGCAAAGCGGCACAAGCACTGAGGGATGCTTTCTCAGTCAAACTCTTACATGCGAGCATGTTATTTCTGGTTAAATGGAAATGAAGGCTTGAAACTGTGTCCAGTTCTTACGTAATGAGGTGTCGCTTTTTAAGCTTGGACCGTGGAACAAGAAGAAGCAGCCCTTTGGCAGAAGACTGATGGGCTTGCACACTGCTTGCCCTGTGCTCCCCTGCTTCTCTGTAATTGGACTTCTCTCTCTTATGTGGAGGGTTATTGTGAAACTTGTCCCATGTACCCTGGGAAGACTCACGTGAAGTCTCTGATTTTAAGAGCAGCTCTATCTCTTTTTTTGACCCCAACCCCTTGATCTCGCAGTTACATGCCTTAAGGGATAGCAGCAATTTAATTTTACTTGACTTTTATTTGGTTTGTTGTGAAAGACAGGGTGGAACGAGGAGGGGAAGAGGTGGACTGTGGAATCTGCTGTTGCCGTATTAAGAGAGTAAGAAATCTTTTAGTAGCCAACTTTGCAAGGTGGTAATAAAAAGGATGTTTGTTGAATAGTCGCAGATCTTTCAGTGTTTCAGCTTAGATGTAATAAAGCTCTTTTATGAGGTAAGTGGTCTTTGATAGAAAGATAAATAACATGCATCTGTCTGAAAAGGCATAAGATGGCAGCTTTTTCAGACAGGCACTTCTTATCTTGGGGCTAAGTATTGCCAAGCTGCCAGCTTCTCTTTATTCAGCCTTTTGTGCTGGCTGCTGTGCGACTTAATTTGAGAAACCACACAGTGTCAGACACTATTTCATTAGTGTTATCAATAAAGATACTGGCTGCTGAAGATCGCAGACCAAGAACTACTATAACTTTGGTATACTTTCAGAGATAAGGAAAAGTTTCTAGTGCTGCGAAGCCACATGCATCTCAGCCTTTTCTGCCGTAGAAGAACGTCCTGCCTTTCAAGAGAACGTTTGTTGCCAGCAGTGGGGCAAATGTTAGAGCCCTCTGGGTCTGTGTAAAAGGAGTTGGTGGCATGTCTGATGCACGCTGGTGGTGTGTTCTCCAGTTTGCTCAGAGGTGGAGCTGCTATAAGTTAAACGCCTCAAAACGGTGGAGAAAACCCGTTGAAGGTTAAAGGAGCCTGAATCTGTGTAGGATGAGGTGGAGATCTCTCAAAACACAAGCGGGCTGTTTATGAAACGCCTAATCCCTGCACACACGTGCTCTCCTGCCAGGCCGGCCTTGTTCCCGAGAGCTGGTGGCTCACTTGTGGGGCAGGGCTGGTAGCCCCGGCCATGTGGTCTGACCCAGACATGAGCTCAGGATCCCTCCCTTGCTCGTTCGTGGCACCTACACTGCAAGGTGCAGGAGTTGTAGCTGTTGATGCCTCTTCTGGGGCTTGTTTCTGCATCTGCCTCCCCCTTCTTTGCTTTCTGTGCCTGGAGCGACACAAACGCTTCTCAAGTCTTTCGTCCAGACGCTCGGAAAGCTTACGGAATGCTTCGTACTGGAAATCCAGGAGACCTCTCCAGAGGAGGAAGCAGCGTCTCCTGTTTGTCTTGAGTTCTTCTGTCACAACAATGGCTTCAGAATTTGCCTAATTTAAAAGCTAGTTTTAATCTGATGGGAAGATGTTTGTGTATTTAAAATAGTTATTCCTTGCTGGAGCCACTCCCTTCTTTTGTCCTTCTCTGCTGGACTTTTCGGCTTCGCTTAGCTAATGTGCAGTGCTTGTTTACAGCAGAGATACTGGAGCATGAAGAAGGAAGTCGGTACGTTTAATACTGATTCGGTTCCAAGCTTCCTGTGCGTGTGCGTGCACGCGCGCGTGTGCGTGTGTTTTCAGCCTTCTTCATCCAGACGCTGTGCAGCCTCAGTAGAAAAAGCGAAGGGGCCGGCGGAGACTAGATGCAGGCATTTTTTTTTAACTCTTCCACCAGGTTTGGTCCTGAGCAGGTTTAGACAACGCGGGTAAAAATTCCGGTATGGCAAGCCTGGTGAGGAAGGTGCTAGTGCAGACAAAGCCATTGAGTGGTGAGTATGAGAAACGTCTTGCCTGATGGGAAAGATAACTCATCAGAAAGTGTTGGTTTAGGTGCCTAGGAGGAGAAACGCGGTAGCGGGCAGAGAGCTGTTGGGTATTGTTGTTGTTTTCATCTTCCATTTCCAGTGTGAGATGGCTGGAAATGTCAAAACCGTTGTCCTTGGAGAAGATGGTTATCCAGAGGAATGCGCTAGTTATGGGGCATGCTCATTTTTAAAGTCTGTTCTTTAGCCTGCCCCAGGATTTCTGCCTTAGCTTGGCTAAACAAAAGCAGCAGTCCATATAAGTAGGATGGCTTTTAATTTGGGAGGTTTTGGGGGGAGCTTGCAGGAGACAGGCATCGCAGGAGCATATAAACTGTTGTGTCAGTTGTGACTGTACCAGAAGATGGGATTGAGAAGAAAACAATGCTAATAAACTGTAGGAGAAACAATTGTATTGCTTTATTTTTATTCTTTTGATTTGGTGGTAAGTACATTACTGGATTTCAGTAAGGTGCTCTCGTGTTGCAGTGGTTACAGAAATCGTCATCAGCAGTGTTGTATATTTTGGATTTTAAAATATTCCAGTAGCAGCAGCAGCCTGTGCCTGGGGTTTTTCATTTAAATTTACAGTGTTTATTCAGCTCTTAATTGTGCAAATTAGAATAATTATGGAGTGTGATTATATGTGTACCCAGTGAGTGTATTTAAGAGGTCAGGTCGAATTTCAGGAATTTACTTTATTAGCCTTGTGTCTTTCTGGTGCAAGCCTCCTTTCTTCATGCTGCTGTTCTGCAAAGCAAACATCATAAACTGCCACAGCAGGAAACAATTTTTGCAGCGGCATATCTGAGTGAATAAATCTTTAATAGGGCAGAAGGCTCTTCAATAATTCTGGCTAATTAGGACTGAGTTGGTAAGTTATTGGAGGCTGAAACAACCCTCCCCAAGCAGAGCAACTTTTCTCTGCTCCAGGGTTTGATAAGGACAGGAGAGCACACTTTGAGCCATGTGTGGTAAGGTTTGTGCAGGTGCCAATTTTGTCAATGTATAAACTTTAATGAAAGGTTGTTCTTGGAACTCACTCTTCTGTGTGAGTTACTGGCTGCTGCTGATCTCTCCCAAGGCTGCAACTGAGCCTGTGTTTGTGGAGGGGACAGTTCAGGCACAGATGTAAGCAGTGTCTCCTGTGTAGAAGTTATGGACTGGATGTGCAAAGTATTGCTTTGGCCTTTGCTGGCAAAGAGATCTTGTTGGCAAATGGTGTTCCCTTCTAGCCCAAACTTACTAGTCTCTCTTTGCTCACTCAGGACTTCTCAGAAACCATGAATTTCTGCCTCTAGGAAAAATGCAGATATCACTGGAAATGGAGTAATCTCCTTGATTACATTGTGACAGATGTGGCGTGACAAATATAGGAAACTGAAGAGGAGATCTCCCTGATCTCTCTGTAAATGACTTGGGACTTTGGGTAAATTAACCAGTCTTTACAAAAAGAAGCTGAGTGAAAATAAACAAATATATCTATTTCCTTGCTTCAGACATAAGGAGATTGGAATGATTGTAGTTGAAATTTCACTTGGAAAAAAGGGCAGTCCGAGAATTATCGTAGAGGGTGTTTTTGTAGAGAAGTCTAGCAGATATTAAATGACTAGAGCATACATTTACCTTGCGTAGATTTCTTCAGAGAAGCTTTAGCCCATCAATGTTTGAAAGCACAATTCTTTGATGAGGGAAACATAGCCAATAGGGAAACATGTAATAAGCATTGGCTTTGATAACTTTCAGCATGATTTCAGAATCTCTGGAGAGGTTTTTTTAAGACTTAAATCTCATTATTTACACTGTGGGGATGTGCGTTAAACGCATTTTTTTAAATACCTGCAGGATGTTAGGAAGGAGAATGATATGAAATGCAGCTGGAGAACGGTATGAAATCCCAGAGGAGGCATACCCATTGACAAATTATTTGCATAGGGTGTATAAATACAAGCCCTGTGGAAAGTGTGTGCTTGAAGCCAGTTCGGTTTCTTCATTTGGGAAGGCTGGGTGCTGAAACCTCAGTTCTGTAATCCCAGCCTACTGCCCAGGTCTTCATAGTAGTGTGTGGACAAAAGGAACACTACAGTGAGTGGTCAGATGGAAAAAGAAATGGCACAGGTACGAAACATTGTAAAGAAGCATGAAGGACACCTTACAGTGTTTATTTTCCAGTGTTTGAAGTATGGGGAGCAGCAAGAATATAGATCTACACCTTACTCTGTGTTATCACATGTAATTCTGGCAGAAGAAAAGTCTGCAGCAAAATAGGCTGATGAGCATTTTGTCTTTACTATGCAAGGTCTGTGTCTGATTACCACTCTTCTTTATTTAACTCTTCTCATGCCATTAAAAAAAAATCTTCTTTTTCTTTCTTAGTTCCTAGTGAGAGATTTACTTATAGGGTATCTGAAAGTGATCTTGGGTTTGCGTGTTCCAAATTTATGCATTGGCTTAGCCACCAACAGCTCGCAGCAGCTTTCAGAGATTTCAGGATTAATGATCTAAATGAAAGAACATCAGTCTTTAGAAAGGACTTCTAAGTGGTGACTTCTGTATAAGAATAGACATGGTCAGAGGCTATTTCAGCAGCAATTATATTCCACTTACTTTGAGACAGTTGTTTTTTTTTAATGACGCCTCTGAATAAATATGTTTAAGGTTGGTTATGGAAGAGAACTTGTGAACACTTCATGAAGTGGTGGTGAAACTGAACATCCTAAGGTTTCGATCTTTATTTAAAACAAGAAGGTTGTAAAAAGTCAAGGTCAAAGTAGGCAAATGGCATTTTGCCAGCTTAACAGATGCTATTTGTCTCTCCTCTCCTGAGATCCCTGTTACTTTAAAATACTGTTTAATTTGCCTGTCTGCTGGTCTATAACTGCAGGAGAAAATGCATATTGTTTTTTTGGATTTGAGATAAACTGAAATTAGCTTAAGCCATGCCCTAGCTGAAGAGACATTTAAGTCAACTGAAATTGGCTGTTCAACATCATTGTTTGCCTTATAAAATGTACAAATACAAACTGTATGGAAAACAACGCAGAACAGCAAAGTAGCAAAAACTTATAAAGAAGGCCTTAGCTAAGCAGTATCCTTTGTTTTCTAACTATATGCTGCATTTCGTTTTAGTTAACGCTTGAAATGACACCCATTATTTCAGCTGCATCGCCACAAACGATGCTGCCTTATCATCTGAAGGTTGTGCAGGATGATATTGGATGCAAGAAGCTGTTAAATGAAAGTTAAAGTTGTCACATCAAAGCTCTCAAATAGCAGAAAAGTAACAGCCTTAATGGTTGTACCGCCTTAACATTACTTCCTTTTGGCAGGTAAATAATAGTAGTGTAACAGAAATCTCCGGTACCTCCCAGGATTTTTTTTTTTTTTTTAAAGCATGAGAAATATCTTGTATGTGTGACTGCTGAGGATGATACATTGGGGACATTTAAGTAAATGGCCATACATAAAATAGTATAGATTTTAAAGGTAGTAGCCACTAAGCTGTCATATCAGAATGCCATGGCTAAGAGAGCTTCAGTATTGATTTAGTCACCTGAGTGCAGTGACATTTATGCTGCCAGTTCAAGTGAGTGTGCTATAGAATGTATTTACTAACAAAAGCATCTCGCTTAATGACAATCTTCCAGTACAGGTGTTGTAAATATTCTAAGTCTGGTTTGGATTTAGTAATGCTGTATTCTTCTCTCATGGAGTCATCAGAATCCTGTCTTCAGAAAGACTTTTAATGTTCTTAAAAAAAACAAAACAAAACAAAAAAACAGAAAGGAGGAAAAAAAAAATCTGTTTAAAAATAATGTGGCATTACCTTGTATATTCACTGTTCTTATAAACAGTGCCTTCTAGCTAGGCACAGAATGTTGTGTGTTATTTCCTCTGCACACAGATAATTGCAGTAGGGAGGAAATTGAGCAGTGTAAAGTACAAAATCTTAAATAGTGTGTATAAGTTCCTATTTCTGTTTACTGCGAACTTAATATATCTTTTCTTCATAATTTTTTGAAATAATGAAAACAAGTTAGCCTCTAAAAAGCAAAGTTGTCATTAATAATAAATCACTTAATATTGTCTCTGACTTTATTAAAAGTAAACTTTTTCCTGTTCTTTATATCTCTGTATCTCCTCTTCGCTACAAGTAACGAAGGGATTGCCACAAGGCTACTTGTATTGCTCCATAGTCGCTTTTCTTTGTGGAAGTAAATTTGCAGTTCCTTTCTGACATGATAAAATAGGGTATTTCTTTATTCCTGGAGCGCAAGTCGTATTCTTTGACAGTTCTGCAGACCAGGCTTTCCTTTCTAGCTCTGCAATAGAGTCAGGCTTAGATTTTCCACAAGATAATTAAGAGTACCACATTATAGTCTTTCCAGCTTCAAAAACTGGACTAATAATACTCTTCAGTATCCTCTCTGTGGTTTTGCTTTCACAGTTCAAAAGAGCACTCTGTCAAGGGTATTTCTGAGTTTTGGAGATCTGTGCACACATCACACGCTGTAGATATCCCGACTGTTTGGGGACAGGCTTTTTTAGTGATTGATGAAATTTTTCCGAAGAATTAATTCCAAACTGAATTAAGCCGTACCAGAGGAAAGCCACTGTAATTCTGAACGGGGAGGGTTTTTTAAATGTTTCGTTACCGATGTTAAATTATCTTAATTGCTGAACATAATAAGGTTTTTGAATATTCCTGCGTTTATCCACCTAAAGTTTGCAGAGGGTGGTTGTAGTATCAGCTGTGGCATGAAGCTATTTTGCCTTCCACTAACCAGCTCTCCACTACTACCACTATATAAATAAACACCAATTATTGCTGATGGTGTAAACACTTAAAGCATTTGGGTTCACTTGTCAGTATATTCTGCTATTACAATGATTAAATTTGCAATCCTGAGGGTTGTTATCAGATAACAGTAAGGGAGAGAATTAGTTTTGAAAATGAGATTTCCAGTCTTAGTAGGGCCTGAGAGGAGATAGCAAATTAGATGATAGTTTAGGTAGAAGGAAGAGTGAATTTAAACTTTGAGTTCAGTTAATACTGAAAGTTGCTTTGGGGCTGAAAGTTATAATTAGGCTAGTCAGAAAATGTACAAACATCAATTTCCTGCTTGTGTCTGTAGATTTTAAAGCTCTAAAGTCCCTGTATGAATCTTTTGACATTGCCAGTTACTTTCTGGGACAATGACAGGCAGTGGCTAGTCCTTCTCTGAGCTAAATTCAGCTTTTTCCTGAGTAAGTGCTTAAAAATAACTACCCTTGCTAAATTACAGCTTTCTAGCTGTCAGATTGCAAGAGCTCTACATCAATCGTCAAATCCGTATGGCCAGGTAATGGCAGCATTAGACCCATCTACGTCAGAAGATGATGCAGTGGAATTTCTTTGCTGCTTCTTTACTCCTTCTGGAATCCCTGAAGTTAAGACCTTGAGATAATAAATACATGTTTCTTCCTTCTTTTCCCTTCCCCTTCCTCGCTATGTCATGTTTCCCCTCTTATTCCTGGCTCTAAATTTCTGAGCTTTAAATATACTTTTATTCCTCCTTTTTCTTCAGTGAGAAATTGTGTTGTGTGTCACTAATCTCTTTTGTATTGCTGCATTGTTTTTTCATTCTGCTTAATTTTCCCAGTAGTGTAGTTTGTGGTGATTGGCTTCAGTTCTTTTACTAGGAATCCTTGCATTTAATTATATGGCATTTAATAATAGAAAAAGAATGTGAGAGCAGTGATTTCCCCTCCGCCCCCAGCTTGGGTGGGATTACCCAGAAATTGCGACCTTCTGGTTCATTCAGAAATTCCCTTATCTAGTACAAAACTTAGAGATCTTAATGGTACAGGAACTGAAGCTTTCATTTTAATATTCCTCTCGTTGCCAACTTTAAAAATTGTTAAAAAGAGAAAATTTAAATTAGTGGAATAGATTATTTTTTGCATTGCCAAATCTATTGAACTGTAATTCATTTGATAGTCTAGAGTTGTGATTATAAGAAGGACTTTCAAAAATGGACTGAAAGCAGAGGTGCAGGTGGGAGAACTCTCCTGTTAACTTCAGTGATATGCAATCTTTTAAAATCCCTGTAGATTGGAATGGAATGGATATGGACTATTCAGCTCTGAAAAATACAGTGAATACAACAGGAAAGCTTGTGTGATTTAATCCATCCATTGGTTATGTTTGATAGTTGTTAGACGGGAAGAGCAGAGAGGAGAATGAGTGGAAAAAGTAACTGAAAAAACCCAGTAGGGTAGAAGGATGAAATACAGGAATAAACCCAACTTTTTTCCCCATGAATGTGACAAAATGATTCTGAATAAGGAATTGATGTGCAATCATCTCTCTACAAATCTTGTACTATTTCTGGAAAACCTTTTGTAGACTTGAAATTCCACTGTAGACTGATTTCAGTAACAAAGTCAGTTTAAGAGGTATTTGTCTGTGTTTTCCCACCTCTGCTACAGGTTCCTCTGGTGTGCTGCCTTAAACTGTGGAGTTGTAAACCCACAGTCACCGAAGTGAAAGGTTTTAAACAGCTCAGAACAACAAAACGCTCCCACAAGATCACCTCATAGCCAGAGCTTCTGCAGGGTTACAACAGCAGCCTGGTGTGCGCAATGAGTTTTGGATTTGTTTGTGTTTGCTTATACTTCTGCGATCCAGGATGTCCAAGTAAATATCAAGTTGATTCTCTCTGGACTTGACAGTCTTAACGATCCTCCTTCTGTCAAGCTGACCATTGCAGCTTTGCAAACTCAGTCTCTGCCTATCTGAATTTCCACTCAAACCACTAAGACACGTTAAATTGGGTGTACGTTCTAAGGTTTGAATGTGGTTTAGTGGTTTGGCAGGAAATGTGAATTTTTGTTCACTTGACAAAAAGCTCGCTTAATTTAGCTATACTGGAAACTTGCAAAATGGTTGGGATTTGGGGGGGAAGAGTGCAAGATCTTATACCCTGTCTTGTGAGTACACAGTGAATCATGGTATCTGTTCTGGGAACTGAGCATTCCTCTTCTCAGCTGGCTGGGGAACATCTTTCTGTGTATGGAACAAAGCAAGTAAGAAAATACAGAAAAAAGAGCTCATGCCTTCTGTGCACGGGAAATAGACCCCCTATCTAAACTTAGTGACCCAGAAAAGAAAGACAAGGAAACTCAGAAGAGACCTTGTTAAAATATTTTTTTATATCTAAAGAGTGTGTAAGGGTTATTTTAAATATCAACGATTAAACCTGTCTTAAGTGTAAAAGCGATGGTGTAGTTACTGTAGGACAGTAAATATCTATAGCATTATCAGCTCTTTTCAAGCACTTTGGTATCAAGAATTTGTCATCTGTGAGAGCCTGAGTCAAAAAGTTGGATGGCAGGATACTCAACTTCCCATGGTGACTTTGCTGTGTCTGGTAGATGAATATATCGCGCTCTGCAGAAGCTCGGTGAAGTTGTGTATGGTACAAGCTGAGACCTGAGATTTCTTGCTAGTCTAAGAATTAAATATTCCAAACCTCTTTATTGAAAAACTTGTCTCAGTGGTCCTAGAAACTAACCTGTCTTGCACACTTTCTATTCTGGCTCCCGTGTTCATCAGTTGTGACAAGTTCAGAAGTAGGTTTGACAGGTCAGCATAAAACACTAATACATGCATTGAAAAATTCCCCAAACCAAACCACAACTTATTAAACTCTCAAGGTGATTTGTTAAGGCTTATCTTGAGGATTGTCTTTTTATATTTAATTGCAGCAAATTATATTCCTTAAGGGGTTTATATTTTAAGAAGATAAGCTCTGATTTATCCCTTTTTTTCCCCCTCTGTTCCAGTTTATTCCAGAGTAATAATCGGTTTTCTTCTCTCAGTTTTTTAGACAGTTAAGAAGATAAAAGAAGGACTTGATACGCTTGACAGCTTTTCAGAGAGGAGGAACTTGATTTTGTTTTTGTTTCAATTGTCCCTGTGTCCCTATGTGTATATTTATACAGGGAGGTGATTTTTGGCCTCTGTTGCTGGAAGTCGTGCCAACTGCATGGTGGTAAAACCACGCGACTTCTCCCCGAGTCTCAAAATTGTGTGTTAATCCTGCGCCACCAGCACCTTTTAGTGTGAAGCTATTTGTGCCTCGCCGTGCTGTTGGGATACAGGAGGGCACAGCCACTCTGAAGCGGGAGCCCAAGGTATGGGTTGGAAAGGAGACTTTTAAGTGTGCTCCGCTGCATTTCCTACTTTTCCACGTCTGGTGTGAGCAGGAGCAGAGCTAACTGGGTCTCTGTCCCCCTTGCCCCCCCTACAGCGGGGTTTGCAAGTGGGGAGAGATTTGTTCTGAGCTGTGGGGTCTTTTCTTTCTGTCATTCTTTCCCTTTTAAAAGGGAAATTCTTCCGGCTGGTGATGGTAAGAGGAGAGCCTCGTTGGCTTTTGCAGGAGGCCTGGCCAGTTAATCTTTGTTTTAGAGATGAGAAGTAGGTGAGAGCTTTACTGACCCTAAGACCTGATCTGGGTTTTTATAGTTAAAAAAAGGAATGCATTAGTATGGGACAAGAAATTGCACATTACCCAGACAAATAGTATAACCCCAAGCTTGTGCAGAGTTGACCTACGGGGCTTTCTCTGCAGCATTCCTGTGAGATCTGACGTTGGCGTTGTCCTGCTCCATCCTCGCTTGCTGTGAAATGAGGAGGGAACAGGAAGCGAAGGCCTTGTATTCATCTAACGTGGTGGTGTTGGGAATGCCAAATTGGGAGGATTTCCTGGCCTTTCTTGTTTTTTTGGAAAGAAGAAAACAAAACCTTAAGACAAAAAAAAAACAACCAAAACCAACCCCAAACCCTTGTTCTGTCTGCCTCTTCCCTTGCCACTCCCCACCACTTCTGCCTCGTGCATTGCCAGCCCAGGGTGGAATGTTTCCAGGCTCCTTTTTGAAGATATTTATAAATAAGTTGAGCTCCATATGTTTGGGTGTTTTTCCCAAATGATTTCTTTACTGTAAGTCATTGTATTTCTGTATAATTGATCTATGCATGGCAAATTGCATCTAGGGAGGAAAGTCGCAAATGGGTTTGGCTTGTGCTGTGCAAGCATGGAGAAAGGAAACAAAAAAATAGTTTGACAATAACCCTAGCAGTGACAGCTGGGAAGAGAAACTTGTTAAAAAAAATACAAAATAGTTCTAGCTTGTTTTGAAACAATAGGAGTAAATGTGCTACATAGCTGTTACGAACTAAAATAGAGCGGGGAATAGCAATAGCGGGCACAGATTTCTCTCCTGTAGCCTCAGCCTGCCCAGCAAAGTTGAGCTTTACTTTTATAAATATCAATAGATCAAGAAGGGCAAAGGCATTTCAAGTCATGAGTATTTTTAGCAAGAAGGAAAAGCATTTCAGCGGTGTTCCTTCCCATGTGTTATGGTTTTAAATGGCATTACCTTGGTATGCTTCAAAACAAATCAAGATTTCAGGTTCAGTGTCCTCAGTATGTAGATTTTGTTTCCCAACACAAAAGGGGTGAATTCTACTTGTTCCCACGTGGTTTGCGGAAAGAGGGAATGTATGGCTGGATGTATGCTGCAGTCAGAAATATCCGTGGCGGAAAAACATCAGCCACAGCAGGGCGGGGGGAGCAAATGCCCTGCCATGTCCCATGTAAGAAGATTAGGTTAATACTGCAGCATGGACTTAGCAAAAATTAGAAAGGATAATGTTGCATTAATTCACACAGGTCTAGTTTCTGTAGCACAATGACAAAACAAAACTAGTAGTCTAAAAATATAACCCTGAATAAAAGAACTTTATCCTCCTCCTTTTTGTCTCATTCCCCCTTCTTCCCCTCATTTCCTGCTTGGGCACCCAAAGCTGGAAACTTAAGAGTGGGTTTTGAAAGGGATTTTTCTTTCCCCCCCCATGCCTTCATTTAAATTAAAAAAAAAAAAAAAAAAAAAAAAATCCCTGTTTCTGTAGCTGTGACTCAGTCCTGCGGTGCCTATCTGCCTTGTGTCAGGCATGGGGCTGTCTGGGGGAAGCCGAGTACGCACATACCCAAACCGTGATGCAAGCTTTGAAATTGCACCAAGTGCACTCGTAGCATCAAATGTGCCGGATCACGCTGCGTTTCCAGTAACAGCCAGAGCTCTCTTGGCTCCGAGTGGGAAAGTGGTCATGCAGCCTGAAAAGGGGAGAGAGGCCAAATTGCACATTCATTTGGATAATTAGGTAAACAGTAAATATGAGAAGTCTGTCTCCTGCTCAAACTCCATTGTTTTTTCCTAAAAGTCTATATTTAGGTTTGGCAGCCAGATTTATCACAATAATTGGTGCATTGTTTAAACAAGGTCACTGATGCGTGTGCATGTTTATCTCTGCTTAACTGGATTGCTTATTTGAAGTAGAAATACCTCCAAAAATATTATGCAGACCTCTTGAAAACTTGTGTACTCGACTCCTGAGGCACATGGTCCTTATTAGAAAATAGATGCAATTATTCACGTTCGGTTTTGCAGCTTGAAGTCCCGAGGGATTTGTACATA
The DNA here is from genome assembly GCF_964195595.1 of Calonectris borealis. NCBI lineage: Eukaryota > Metazoa > Chordata > Aves > Procellariiformes > Procellariidae > Calonectris > Calonectris borealis. The sequence goes on along the minus strand of NC_134319.1, from coordinate 32,593,263 downwards.
AAACTGTGGAGATTTGATTACATCCTGTTTTTATGTCTCACTGGTATATGAGTGTTTCATATGTGTAAAAACCTTTTTATAAGGCATAGATTATAAGTTACTAAGTGAAGCCATACGAGTGGTGTCCTGTCTATTGGAATTGGAATACACATGTTCATTAATTTAGTCTAGCTTCGGTGGTTGCTTATGTATTTATAAAACCCAAAGTGGCTTTGTGTTTTATATTTAGAGCAAATACTTCTGGACTTGTTGGCAGGTTGGTTTGAAACTTCAAGATACAATTTCAAAGTCGGACTTTATTGTTCACAGCAGTTCTGCACCGCTCGGTGAGGAAGGAGCACGGTTTACTAACAGTGCTAGTGTGGTCAAGGTGTTGTTACAGCAAGTAACAGCTCATTTTTCCTTTTACTGATGAAGTGAGTAAACATGAACGCCTTGAAATATGCTCATGGAGTAGTTTGAGGAGGAATGTTTTAATCGAGTAACTTTTTGACAATAGTTGCACATCAAGAGAGGGTGGGACAAAAGTATCTCTACTGCAACTGCTGCCTCCCCTGGCCTTGGTCACAGCTGGGTATTGGCAGCTCATTTCACAGGGATGGCAGTAATTTGTTTTGTGGACAATTAGTGGCTTCTTTCTGAAAGTTAGTTTCTTTGTAGGTATGATGACTGTGATAGTAGCACCCTGAAGAGGCTTGTACAAAACTATCTGAGAGTTTAAATAAAAAGCATTTAAGAAAGGTAAACTGGAGAGGATTTTGTTTTAAGCAAGAGCATGCAGTGCGGGGTTTTTTTGTTTCTTGTTTGTTTTTTTTTTTTCCCTAGTCCTGTTAAACCTTTTGGTTAAAATTTCCATTTTTGCAATGGAAGTAATTGAGAATATTCTTTTAAAGAGCTTGGTGAACAGTGGCTGTCCGCTGGAAGTGCTGCTTGCGCAGACTTACAAACTGGGCTTTGCACGCTCAATTTGGAAAGGATTGACCTCAGAAATAGGCAGTTTTGTCATCTGGTAAGCCAGTGTTCACACGTAATGAAACAAAAACAAAGTCATTTTGGAGCTTGAAAGAGAAGTCGTCTCTGGTACAGTAATAATGAATGAAAAAGACACAAAAGAAATGAAGTGCTTGTGTCATGGGCACGGCTCGGCTCGCTGTTGTGTGCAGTTTTTTGAGGACTGGGCTTAAGCCTCGCTGTCCAGCTGACACAGACATCAGTCCTCAGGACAGTTTTAATGGCTGGGGACTCTGCCTGGCATGTAATGAGTCATGCTTTGTGCAAATCCTTTTTCACGATGTCCAGTTTTTTGGTGGTTTTTTTTTTTTTGTTCTGTAGTGAGTTGTGTGCATGTGTCACAAATTTCTTCCCTAAATAGTCTCTGAAAGAGAAATTCTGTTCCTTCCCTCCCTCCCTCCTTCCTCTCTCTTCAAAGGTTAAAATTATCCTATATCTTTCTCTTTTTGGGAGAGCCTCTTTTTTACATGTTACCATCAGACACATTTTAATATTAACTTTTAAGGGGTTTCATTTAAATTCTCAGTTCAGGCTTGGTGTTAGGATGTACAGGTTCATCTCTCGAAAGCTCACATGGCATTACAGCAAGCAGTGTCCTACACCGGACATCTTTAATCGTTCTTTAAATTACAAACACGGAGATAGATTTAGTCAAAGCGGGCATGCTCCTTTCTTCCCCCCAGTCTTATGCTGTTTCGGTGCCTGCAGGTCACCTTGCTTCATCTTTTGGCTCTGCACGCCGTTGCCCGTTGTGAAATCCCCTCCAGCCCTGGCGCCGGGCTCGCAGGTGGCTGGGGCTGCCTGGCAGAAGGTACGTCTTCATTTCAGCGCTCCATCGCTGTCCCTGTCCTCTGGCTTTTGCGCTGATTCAAGACTGTTCCCGACGGACAACCTGTGGAGAAAGAACTCTTCTGGTTAGAAGGTCATTTAAATTTAATAACTGCTCTTTTTTTCCTCCCCCTTCTCTTTTTCCTTCCCTTTTGGTTGTTTCTTTTACTTCTTTCTCTATGCGGTGTGTAGTAGTTAGTGCTACAGCAACTGGAATTTTACACAGACCCTCTTTCCAAGCTGGTATTAAATAAATGTTTTAATTCCAAACTTTTGGCATTTTGAGATACCGGCATATTTCATCTTTCCTCCCCATGATCCATTTCTCCATTTAGATGAAGATTTAATATTAAACTTCTACATGTCACTGATTTATTGTCAGTTGTTGCATTTTAATTTGCTAATATTAACACAACGTTCTAGAGGTGCTATGAGGTGGGTGTTGGGCTAGTTCTCATATAACAGAAGGAATTTCACTGCCTAAATTCAGAGCCTAAAATAATTCTGGATTTGTGAATTCCTCCTCCTGGTTGGTTGTATACTGGGCCCCCGCTGCCCATCTCCGCAGCTAATGCTTTAACATTGTCATGTCGCAGGTTCTCAAACTATTGCTGTTTGTAGTCCGGTCTAGCAGGCAGAAACACCGCTGGATATAAAAGCTGTCATGAACCCCTGTGCAGGCTGGGTATAAAACTAACCAGAATCTCAAGCTTGTCTTTCGTGATTTCAAAAATCAAGTCTGTTTGATCTCGTTCCTTCAGTTCACGCACAGATTCCATAGGTGTCAGACATCTTAGGTGTTAGATACAGCAGAAGTACGTTTTGGTTTGCGTGAGCTAATTGTTCACTTTCTTGTTACGGACTGGACTTTTTAAGTTTTGCTAGTTTGGCCATGGAAACCCCCAAGCTTGCATGTTGGCACTTTCTAGCAGTAAACCAGACTCCAGAACGGGTAAGTGCTTGGCACAGGGCACTGGAAAAACATGTCTGCTGATGTCCCGTTGCTACCCATCTTTCCACCCGAGCTACTACAAAGTCTTGCTACTTAACACCAATGCAGGGTGGGAGCCATGACAGGAGGCAGTGTATTTCTATTAAAGATTTGTGGTGTTTATATGGTAAATGGAAGAATTATAATTACGGATGTTGCTGAAGTTTGTTTCTTATTTATACCATAATACTACACTGATACACAATGATATTGGAGAGTACTGTCAATTAGTTGGTGATTATCTTTTGCTATTAGTTGGCTTTACTGCAGGATTTCCAGTGTTTGAGAAGCTAAATTTTAAAATATATTTATAAAACTGGTATTGCATGAAGGATTTGCTGAAATAGTTTAGTTTATTCCCTCTGATGTAGTGAAGAACAGGACAAAATAAGGCCAGCAGAGTTAGAACAATTAATTTTTAAAGAATGTATAAAATGAAATTATAAACCCAATTCCTAATGTCCTTAGTGGACACTAGAGTTGATAGGTCTTATTTTTGCAACAGTCTGCGCTGAGGATGTGGTCCTTTACAGTTACATAAAAATAAAGGGTGGAAAGTTTAAATATATACACCTGCTATTTGGGCATAGTTACCAAGACCATTTTTGAGATGTTTATCCATTAACATGCCTATATACTATGACTATTTTTCCTCTCTTAGTAACGTTTAAGTTGCAGTTGGTTTGATGCATGCGGGGATCACATCTAGCAATGCTGTGTTCTGCTGGTAAAACCCTGCTTTAAAGTTGCAGGAATAATGCTTCCCCCCCCCCAAAAAAAAAATCCAAAACACTTCAATTGGAAAAGGAGTGGGGAGATGGAAAGGTAATTGTGCCTGCTGAAAAACAATGTCATTAAAAACTAAATGAGTAGCTTTTGTATGATATTTCAGTTGGTACCAAGCCCAACCTGTAATCATGAAGAAGTGGATGTCAGAGCAGGGATAAACACTTTCTTATTTATATCGTTGAAGGACGGTCTTCCAAAAGTTGTCAGTGAAGTAGGTCAGTGCACGTGTCTGTCTTCAGGGGCTCGAGTTGGCGATGTGTGGCTCCAGAGGGTTTCCTCCCAGCTTGAGCTCCTTGTACGTGTCGGTGGCTTCACAGCGCGGCACAGTGGGAAGCCCACGGAGGGGCCAGACCTGCGGGAGCAGGTCAGGGCTGAGGGCCTGCCTGCCTTACAGAAACCTGTAAATCTCTATAAATTTCTCAGGCAAGTGCTGCCACTCACTACAAACGGGTCTTTTTACTGTTAGGACTTTCCGTGCTACATAGTAGTTGCCAGAGTGTTTACCTTCAGGTTATACATTTGTTTATTTGCACCAGTGCATGTTGCTAAAATACTTGGCTGGCTCGGGGTGGCGTTGCTCGCAGCTGTGTGTGGGCTCGCTTAGCCGCTGCGCGCGCTTGGCTAGCTTCTAAATGTACGTTTTTATGGCCCTTGAAACTTGGCGTGAGCTGTGTTTTGTCGTCAACAAAAACAACAAAAGATTGCTAGTGAAATTACAATCTGGCATCGCTGTTCTACAGGTTTATTTGCAACGTATTGAAATGGGGTTTTCTTGCTAACTTTTCCTGGCATCCATCCAAAACCCAGCATCTCATAAATTTATATTATCTCTCTCTGCTCTGCTCAGTTGACAGGGCTGTAGCAGCTTCTCATGCAGATGACGAGAACGGCATGGAAAAATGAAGCCAGGAGACTTTCAAGGAGGGAGCTTGTATCAGCAGAGAAATTGTAGGAGAAGTTTTGCCGCGGAATTAGAGGGCAGAAATCTTGGAGTTTTTCAGTACCTGCCTTCAGAAACTAGACTACCGCAAATGCAGAGCTGAGTCACTCTGCGTCACTGCAGCTTTGGCTATAGTGAAAGGTAAAGGGCTTGAAAACGCAGGGCAATGATGGCACGACGGTTACAGCACGCCTTGGCACAGAAATTTCAGATCGGGAAGATGAGGTGCTCTCTGGCATTTAAATGTGCTGGTATCACCATTTAGCCTGTTCATAGATGCGGTTCATTATCAGCATAGTGATAGTGAAAACAGCATACCTCGTTGATTTATCTGGGACAGGTGAGCTTTCTGCATGGTCACTGATACGCATTGCAGCTCAAAGCTTGTCAGATAAACACGTGGCAGCTTTGCTCTCAGGAACTCTAATTTGGGTTCGGTAAGTTATCCGTATTCCGGCCATGCCAATTCTCAGCAAGCCTTGCTCTTCCAGGCACTCTAATCCCAAATGCAACAATTTTTAAGGTGCTATTTCATTTGTCCTCTGCATAACTTCATGCACTAAATATTAAGCGGTCGAGTAAGTCAGGTGCACTGGTCTGTGCTGAGCCGAGGAGAAGTGATATCCACCTGCAGGAAATGTTGCAGGGGGAAACAGATGCGTCTCGGTGATAGGAGATGGGAAGGGGATGTTAGGTCATTAATTACTTAGCCTTGCATAAACAAAACTTAATATTTTGAAAAGTCTCTAATTTAAAGGGAAGGAAAAATCTTTCATCTTCTATGCTATTTAGCTCCATGTCAAGTTGGGTCAATTGGAAGACTTTTGTGAGGGTTTCTGCTTTATGTATTGATTACTCCTCCATGAACTGTTCCAGTGTGGTGAGCGTTGAACTAGTTTTGAAGGGGAAAGGAGTTAAGGGGAGCTAGACTCCAAAATCAAGGATCCCTGCCTGCTGCATCCTTTCTGGTTTGTCTGGGGAAGATGCAGGGTGCAATTTGTTTTACTTTTCTACATGTTGAAGAGCTCATTTGATGGCTAGTAGTTGGGGACCTAATCTGGGATCTTCTCAGAAGTGGTGTTTGCTTAACCTGCTGTCTTTATGATTTAGAAGAGAGGACTTGGTTGAAAACCCAAGTGTGGTGAATAAATGTTCAGGGTTTGTCGTGGGTTCTGGTGGTTGTGTGGGGTTTGGTTTTGTTTGGGTTTTTTTTTAACTCTCTTCTCTTTCCCCCCTCCTGTTCCATGTCTTGGCAAATGTTTTAAAAAATGAGAAGCTGGTAAGTTTGTACTTGGTCCAAAACTAATTTAAAATGGAGTAGTTCAGTCACGGGAGGTTTCAATTCATCTTTTTCTCAATATAAGCTATGCTAAAGACGAACTAAAATTTTACACATTGTAGTTTACTCAAGCACTAGACAGCTTTCAGAGAGTGAGCATTAAACATTAATTTTTATCATCAGAGACAGGTTCTCCCTCCAGCTGCTTGGCAATGATGCATTTGTTTTTTTGTGGTGTTGCTTTTTTTTTTTTTTTTTTAATTGGCTGGTAGTATTTATTAAACAACAGATACTCTGAGGAATTTCTGAAGCTTCATGCAGCAGAGATGGGTAGTTTTTTTGGAAAGCGGAATGGTGGAGAGTGGACTGCCCACGCAGGGGGCCGTTGCCAAAGAATTATCTTCATACGCTCGGTGAAAATGTAATGTTGCTTGTGTACATTTTGTGTGAAATGTTGTTACAATGTTAAGAAAGATTGTTTTCCCAATGTAATCCTAAAGCTGAAATACAGTTATATTCCAACATAGCAAATCTGCATTTTGTGCATAAATTACTTAAATATCTAGGAGTTGTGAAATATGTGCTGTTGAACATGTCAAATTGGATGATTAAATGACTGGATTGTTGGGAAGAAAATAGTAATTTTCTGAAAAAGCTAAATGAATTATTTGGCACAATGAACTGCAAACATTACCAAAAAAACTTCTCCTGAGGAAAATTTGCTAGCTGAGCATCACATTTTTATAGAGTAGGTATTAAAAACAGGAGGTATAAGTGAAAATATTCCAGATTTTCTCAAGTTAATTGACAAGCTCCTTTCTTCCATTTTTGTGGAAGAAATTATTTTACCTGCCGACAGCTGAGTGGGTGGCTCTGTACGGTTAGGCATCTCGCATAACCGATATGTTAGCCGTCACTGCTGTAGGCTGATTTCTTTGTGATAGCGGGACCGTGTAAATGCTTCCCAAGATAAACTGCTGCTCTGAAAGGACTTGAGTTTTCGCATGAGTAACTGGACTGCGGATCAAGGAGAAGGTTCTGCTACGTGAATTACTTTCTTGCATGTTATATGTACACAAGAAATGCTGGAGCCAAGTGAGACCAATTGTAACTTAGCATTGGATTACTATAGATGAAGGGTTTGTTTGGGCATTATCTTTGCTACTGATGATGTGTATAAGGAAGAGAGAGTCCAGTTTGACTCAAAGCCCAGGCTAAAATTTTTCAGCTAGCAATTTAAAGGAATTGTTTTATTTGTAGACTAAGCAAACTTGTCTATCAGTGATTTTATGTCAATAAACATGTAAGCCTTGTATGCCTTTTTAGAAGCACTTTGGGAAAGACCGTTTTACCCTCTGCAGAGTACACTGAAATCTCAGCTAAGTGAAGGCAGCTGGGTAACTGTTTTCTTTGATCTCGAAATGCATTTGTCTGAGCAGTGGTAACATGAAATCAAAAGTGCAATCAGAAGTCAAAAGTAAAGACCCTTCTTAACATTATTCAACTTAAACTAAACTGTGACTTTGATGTTCCTGGGCTTCATGTTGAGTGCATATTGAAGCCTGTCTTTTTCTGTGTTGTTAGTTCTGTACAGACTGTGGTCCAACCTCTAGCTACACCAATAAAAATATTTTTAAGTAGAAGTTAACCCATAACTGGTTTTGCACGTCGCTTCATGCTGTAACTTGATACGTGGTTAATGCTTCTGTGCGATCCCTTGCTGAAATGGGTGGTCTGTGGAAGTCAGCGATGGATGTAACGCAAACTATATTGGGAAGGAGGTGAAATGATCTTTCCATACAGTCAGGCGTCCACAGGATGGTGGTGAAAAAGAGAACTCGGATGAGAGCAGTCCTGGTGATCATCTCTGTCCTCATGCAAAGACCAGTGTCTCGCCTAAAGTTTCATTCTGTTCAAAGTGCTAAATCCCTGCTTCAGAATAACATTGACGCAGCTGGTCTCATATTATCTGAGTTGAGTCCTTCCTGTTGGTCATACAGAGTCCTCTGATAGGCAGATAAGTGCTTTCAAAATGCTGTTTGAAAACGTGCTTTGTATGAGTGCTCAGCTTGGTCGTTATGTTTCAACAGGAGTTAGAAAGCGTGCTAGAAATCTACATCACGCAAATCCCAGGAGGACTTCAGCTACTGCACTGTCTGTCTCCGTCTTCTGTCCTCTCCTGCCCTTCTGTGCTCCCAAACAAAAAGTTAGATGTAGATGTGCTAGCGGAAACTTGTACAAGCAAGGCTTGCAGAGCTGACCAGAAACCTACCTCACATCTCAGTTTCCTCTGCTGATTATGGCTTGTGTCATTAGAGTGAACCACATCGTCATCCGTAGTATTTATTTATACTTATTTCTGAAGTTCCATAAAGCCTACTTTACCAGACTGGCTAATTCAAAGCATTTGTTAAAAGCACTACGGCCACATAAGTAGTAAAAGGCTCAACAAGGAAAACGAGGACCTGTTGGTGAAAGGGGTGGGTGATCTAGTAACAGCAGACCCAGTTAAAGTTGGGGTCCTCAATGCTGTGTTTGCCTTCAGAAACAAGGACTCTCAGGGCTCTGTGCTTGGTGAAAGGGATCAAGAAGAAAATAAACCTACCAGCAGTGGATGAGGGTCAAGTCAGGAATTACTTATAAGAACTCAACCCATGCAAGTCCACGGGACCAGGTAGGCTGCACCAAAGGGTGACCAGCAACTCCTGCGATCAAGAAACAAAAGACAAGAGCCAGCTAACTTTTTCCTGGTGAATTCTGTAATTTTCACGATGGGAGTACTTGCATCTCTGCATGTATTCACTGCTCCTCGTGCCTCCTTGAGAAGATCACCGCTGTGGATGGAAATTGCAGCAGAGGTCTCATTTAGATACATTTTGTCATTTAAGACTCGTGCTCTGAGCAGCATGACTTCCTACAAAGCACGAGAGTCAGCATCATTATTTTTGATGCAGAATTTGCATTGCAATGTCTGAGCTGTTCTTGTGTCTGAGGTTATTTGTTGTAACTTCTTGAACCTGGCAACTTTAGATAGTCGCTTCTGTTGCTTCTAATTGAAGAATGTAACTTGCTACTGAATAAGGAAATTATTTCTCTGCTTGATGGGGATCTTTGGGTAACTCCATCCCAGTTCTAGGGAGCAGTGATACCCTTTTCCATATATACATATAAGTAAGGAAGTTTTTGCCTCCGCAACTGTCAGGAATGTACTTTGGCTGACAAATGCAGCCTAGCTTAAAAGCGAGATCCCATAGTGGGTCAGTTAAGCTTTATTGGTCTGCCAGACCAGATTATCATTTTATTTAACCAGAGAAGTAGTTTTCATTGTCACTTGATTGCCAAGGGTCTGTCAGTGTTTCCATTATAAACCCCCTATTTTCAGGGATTTGAGTAGACTTGAGATTTAAGTGTTCTGGTCTAAAACTTGGCAAGCAAGATATGAGTTCACCAGCGGATATTTTCTTTATGAGATTTTAAAATAGTCAGCTGTTTCTTAAATTGTAGAGAAGGCAAGGGGTTTTTTTCCCTCTTGGTTAAACAGATAGGACTATTTTTTCCATCTCGCTTATTCCAACTAGATTTGTAAAAATAAAAGCCTATTCTGTTGTTTAAAAAAAAGGTGGGGGGAAGGGGGAGAAAAAGGAAAATCTGCCTGCTGTCCTGTTCTGTTTGCCAGAGGATCATGCCTCAAAACTTTCCCTTTGCTTTGGTCTGTGTTTGATGAAGTCCCACCCACCCTTTCTGTCCCTTTTCTCCTCCCCTTTACTTATTTCCCTTCAGCGTATTTACACTCTCAGTACATTAAGTTGCAGCGTTTCTTCTCCTTACTCCATTCCTCCCCTTTGCCTTCCTCTCTGGGGCTTCCAGCGTTCGCTTCTGATGAATCTGCCTATTTTACCTCTCTCTGAAAGGCAACTCTGAGGTATTCTTAAGTGATGCAATGTATCTATGGTAAATATAAACTCTAGGAATTGTCTTTATGTTGTATATTACTCAGTCTGTCTGATGTACTTTACTCCCTAACTGAAGAACATAATGTGCATGACTCTCAGTTGAGTATTGCAATTTTTTAATGCTTTTCTGAGACTTTGCTGTGACTCTAGAGTGAAGTACTTTCACATTCTTTTTTTTTTTTTTTTTTAACCAAATCTTTAATGTAGACTGAAAAAAGCGAAGTGTGATTGGCGCAGAACACCACTGTGGGTTTTCATGGCTGGGCTCTTTTAGTCATTTCCTGAAAGCTTGGTGCAGAAATGTGACAGCGCAGGAAGCGGCAGCAAGCTTAGCAAGGCTTCATGTGCCGTTAGAAGTCGGCTGGCTATAGGTGAGGGCACGTCCTTCTTGCTGCGGTGTAGAAATACCTGGTTCTGGGATTGATGCTCAAGATCTTCAGGAAGAACCTCTGCTGTCTTGCAGTTCACAGCGGTAAGCAAAGTGACTGGGGCTTTAAAATGGTGAGCAAGGAACTATAGCTATATGACTATTAAGCAACAAGTTAAGAGCTGAAATTCAAGAGGTGGAAAATGAGCGCTTTCAAAAAGCACTATAGTCTCTCTCCCAGGACCTTCAGAAGATCGTTGTCGGAACAAGATGCTGGGACTGCTGCCTTGAAGGACTATCATTGGTACCACCAAATGAAAAGCAAGAAGATGAATAAACAAATGAATTCTGACCCAGAGAAACCTCTCAGAGCGTACAGGTGGCAGACACATCCTCGGCTTCCCTGGAGCATAGGCAAAAGAGAGGGCTCGTGCAGCCTGAAAGGGGAATGCAATGATCCCAGTCTTGCCAAAAGTTCTGCAAGCGTGGATGCTACCAGTGCTGATGATCTCAACGAAGACCCAACAGAGACGCTTTTCCAGGCAAGGACTAGACCCTTTCGGGTTCCCTTCAACCGCTCTCTGTCTGAACCCGTGCCACACGTTGGAAACAGGAATCCAAAGCCATTTCTGCAAGCTGTGCGTTCGGTGGACTCTGAACAGCAGGGCTATTTCATCCGTGGCATTTTCTCCTCTCTCTCAAGTGGCTTTTCAAAGATAATGAGTCGAAAAGGGGAGCCTGGCAGTGAGTCAGTAAATGAAGGGAAGACAGATGGTAATCAAATTGATTTGAGTACAGGTAATAAATTCATTTTTGTTTTGTTCTACTTCTGTTTGTGTAACAGGTGAGTGTAGTGAGACGTTCTTTGGGACATATGATAGTTGTTTAAACCGTTTTTTAACTTAGTTTTATTAACATGACATTAGCGACTCTCTGGTATTCTATCTTAAATCAAAAAAAGCAACTGAAAAAGGGCCTTTCCTGATAAGGAAGTGGTGTGAGATGTTTTGGTGTGTGCTTAAAAACTTGGAGGTCCCTTTAAAACAAGCATCATCTGGTGGAAGCAGTAGCATTTCTCTCTCAAATGCAGCCAGTGTGTGGTGGATGCAGTCCTGCAAGCATGGTAGCCTCTGCAGCATTGTAGTGCCCTGACTGAGATATCAAGCCTGCTACTGTAAATGAAGTACTAGGGAACGAGAGAAATTAAGCTGTCTTTTAAATAGTGTTCAAGACAGTGGAACAGATCTAGTTCCTCATATTAGAGTCACAGTTTTCTAATCCACCAGCTAAACTGATGCCTGCTCACTGGTAGACGCCGACAGCAGTGTTGCAAAGGTTTAGCCAGCTGGGATTGAGGTCAGCAAGATGTCAGTCCGAGATTTCATTTAAATCTGCCCTGCTGATAACAACACTCATAAAGCAGGGGGTAAAAAAAAAAAAAGGGGGGTGGGGGGAAGGGGAGAAATTTGCCTTCTGTTCTCTCGGTCTCTCCTGTAACTTTCTAGTGGGCTACCCAGCCTGAAGAAGTAACTGATGAGGCTTTGGGAAAAAAAAAAAAACACAAAACCAAAGTTTGAATTTGTAATAAAAGCAAAAATAAACCTTCCTTCTCCCTAAAACCTCAGCGCTTTCCAGAGTCCTCCAGATTATCGTATTAAAAGCCTGATAACATCTGGATCCAGTTGAGAGTGCTGGACGAGTCATCAGTATTCAAAAAAACTCAGCGTAGTAATAGTAGTGAAAGAAGAATATAGTCTGTGTACAGGGGTATTCAGTCTTTCAGTCACGGTGGAATGTCCCTTACAGGCTTATGTTTGCTACTGGAAGCAGTCACATTGCTTTAAAACAAAAACAAATGGCCAAAAAGAAGAAATAACTCAGAAGGACTGTATCTGTTCAAACCTAGTTACATACAGTCACTGATTTGTGTTTCTCCAAGACTTTTCTCAATTGGAATTTGGCGTGATGATGCTTGTTAAATTGCATGGAATACATGGAAAAAAAAAGAAGTAATAACTACTTTTTTTTTCTTTCTTCTTCTGTGGAAGGCTTCTTGCTAAGGAGTTGGTTGGTTTGGTTTTTTCTCTCCTCTCTAGTCATCCACATTACAAACAAAGATTTCTACTGCAGGCTCCCACTGTTGTTGAGACCTCCTGGGAGACTGAATTACTACTGTAGACTGCTTGGGACAGTTTTTCTGTTTGGTCTCTTCCGCTCACCAATATACATCATCAAGCTATATTGGGAAGGTATTCTATGTGATACAAGCGTTTTGGATCAAAATCTGGCAGTATATGAAGGGCATAGCATGCTGTAGTTCCTTATTTTCCTCTGCTCTGGTGCACTTTGATACCGAATGGTTCTGTCATAATTTGTAAGTATTGTCACTCGACTAGGTTATTGGGATGCTTTGCTTTTAGTAGCATGAAAAGTAAACAGGAAAAGGATTATTTGTGAGAAGACACCACTTGGTAAATACTTCATGTCCCCTTCAGGTATGGGACAATGATAAAGCCTTTTGGGGTCGGATAAACCTCTGTCTGAGCCTGCCAAAACTGGTTTTGCAACGAGAGTCACAGTTCAGGAACTGAAAGAAAAACAATGGGACTCTAGATTAAAAGTCAAACTCTCTTGAGGGAGGAGGTTGTAGCCGAGAAGGTGTTTGGGGAAACAAGGTTGATGCAGTCACCCACAAAATCGCCTGGAACAGCCAGGTCCTGCCTGGCTGCTGTCGCGGGACCGCAGAGCTTTTGGTGGGATGGACACGTCCATGGAGTTTCTTTTCAGCCTTTGCCTTCTCAAAGGTTCAGCCTCTGTTATTCAAGCAAACAGCTTAGGTTTAAGAGAACTAGTTCACCCTGCAAGACGTGCTGCTGGGTGGCATATATAGCCAGAGGACAACTAATTGCCTGTCACTGGTTTTATTTTTCCTTAAAGGAGAGCTAGAGTTAGCTGGAGCTGCCGGGTAGAGTCTTCTGTCCCACAGAGTGCTGTAGGCTGAGACCTGATAAAACGGTGGCAAAGCTTGCGAGCTCCTGGGGTTTAGATCTCAGGGCTGAGGGAGGTAACTTGAAGACAAAAGGGGTAAGAGAAATATGACTAGTCTGTCATGTTCTCAGCCGCGGTCTAGATGCTCAGAAGGATCAAATCTTCAGAGCGTGGATTCTGTTTTCCACTCCAAGAGAGGCAGAATTTGGGAATCCTCAGGCAACTGAAGTCTGTGGTCTGCGGCCCAGACACTTTACTAGCCAAGAGATGTTGTGAGACATGGGGTTTCTCCAACTTATGCGAACAGTTTAACTTGGAAGAGCTTGATCGAAAGTCTCCCAGGAGACATCTCTTTGGATAGAAATTCTTGTCGCTATGACCCAAACCCAAGAAGACCTTTTCTGTGTTGTTAAATACACAGTGGGAGAGGCATGCTTTGGAGTTCAACCAAGAGAACCTGGAGGCATGCTTTCTGTCTCACATCTGTCCAAGGAGCCAGGCCCTTTACTTCCACCAGCTCGCTTCATTAAAAATATTTCCACTTTCCTCTGAAATACTTGCAGATCATCAACTTTTTAAAAGATTATCTTCTTTCCAACGCTTGCCTGGCCCTCGTGTTTTGCTTCATCTCTGCACCAGAATCGCAGCGGCTGGGTCATCTGCGTGGGTTTGTGTAGCAACTGGTGGAGTTTGCTACTGGTCTTTGTGAGCCTAGGGAAGAGCAGTTCCCTCCTTCAAGAAATGGTTACCTCCCAAAAGAGGATCGGTTGTTTTTCTGGCAACTTGAAGAGGGAAGTGGGATTTTAAAAAGAAAAGAAAAAAAAGTTCTGGATAAATATTTTCCAGTTGGTCTCACAGTCTAGGAAGCATGTTCAGACACTGCTTCATCGGTTCTTGGCTGTAGAAATCCCTGCTGGATGGACTCACTCATCCTCTTCGGTGATGAAAGGATGCTGAACCTTGGGAGAGTTGCCTCCTCTGGCTCTGCCCAGGGCTTTGGCGAGATGCAGGGGCTCCCCGACGCGTGTGGCACGCGTTCTGCAACACGCTACAGCGCGGGTTTAGGAGGACGAGGACAGATGGAGTGGACGGTTGGTGGGAAGAGCAGAGCTCTTTCCCAGTGCGCTGCATGGGTCTTCACAGGAGAAACCTGGGCCAGGTTTGGGTGTGAATGAAGTGCTTTTGGTGCACATGTGCTGACTTCTAAGACCTTCTAGAGCCAGGCATTTTGAACCAGCATTTAAATTAGCATATGCAAAGCCTGAAGGTAAAAGGGTTTGTACTCAGTATTAAGTTAATATTTATAACTTAAGAAATCTAAGAATGTTTTAATTTCTGGTAAATGTATCAGCTTGAGGAAGGAGACATGTCATCCTGATAAACTTGTTGATTGTGAACATACCATGATTTCGGTAGAAACAAGATAAGGAAGGAGCTATGCAGACAAAGCCTTGGATCCACGGGTTGTAGGTGAGCTGCTGCACCTTTTTCTATTATTTCTGAGTATTACCAGTGACCCTTTAACGCTGTTGAGAATGGGTTTGTGAGAGAGTTCTCAGATAACATTTATTTCACTGTTCCTTCTTATCTGGATCTCAGGGCAGTGCAAGTTTAATTGTAGATTGATGACAAAATAATTCTTCAGTAGAATCAATTACTTATATCCTCCCTGGGTATCTCTGTTTTGGTTTGGGGGAGGGAGAGGGTAAACACTGATTTCTTTTATTTAGCGTGCATTTAGCTTTCACAGTTGCTCTCTTGTTACAATTTTTATAAAGGCACTTCTTCAGCATTATTTCCTTCTCCTTCTTCACCTGGATAGAGATACGCTTCTTCAGTCTTTTAATTTTGATTTCATGCTTTAATTCATTTTAAAAAGTTTTTTGTGCCTAGAGTGAAAGAGAATATTTTATATTCTTGCTTTTCTGGAATTGAATTTTTATAATTCACTAAAGTGATTCAAACTCTATGCTCTTTTTAATATCTTTACAGTCTAGAGTCATTAAATTCTATTTCTTATATCTTTCCATATAAACTTATTTAGGTATTTGTATTTTCACATTTGTAACTCAAATTAAAGCCAAGGCAGTTCCACGTTCTGTTTCTTTCAGCGATTCCCAAAATACAAAATTGTTTCTTCCTTCTGAGATGGGAATTTAGTATTTATTACTCATTGGAGCAGCTTTCACTATTTTCATGTTTTTAAAACCACTTTCTCATTTTAGAAGTCCTTCTACTGACTCATGTTCCTCCACCCCCAAATCTCTTTTGCTCTTAAGTAGTTTATTTTTGGCGGGTTTTTTATTCGGGAACTTTTACACAATTGAGCTTATTCTGTAATTCATGTGTTCGTTTAAGTGCTGTGCAAATGTCAGTTTATATGCCTTCTGCTACGATCCCCTATGTTTCGTTGCAAGGTGTGGTCTTAATGTTAAAACTCATTCACCTTTAATTGTCAGAACAGATTCAAGGTAGCCGCTTATACCTAATCCCGACGTTGCATTAAAATGACTGTAGTTTTTTGTAGATTTATAACTATGAAAATAACACGTTGCAGTCCAGCATCGGTCTGTCTTTTTTTAAACTGTAGTGTGGCTTTGTGGTAGTAAATATTGTGTTACATGGTATATTGAAAATTACAGGGGGATGGAGATGCACAGGGGAGCGTTTCTGGCATTTGGCAGCTTTGAGTATCACTTAAACACCCCCCCGGCACCGCCACCCTCCACCCCGAAGTATTTCCTTTTGCTAGTGAGCCATGCCTGGATCATCCCAAGCATTGTAATGTTTAATGTGGGCAATAGGCTAATACCATTCAGCTGAATATTTATGAACATGACACAAAATAATTAGCCATAATATCTGAAGCTAATAAAATTATGCTTATCTGGTGTTAATTACACTTAACGAATGGTTAAGCAGGTAGTTGTGCTCATTTCAGCGTTGACTGTTGATTTTCATTTCTTTGAATCCTGAATTTCAATCCTCAGACCATTTAGTCTGAATCCAAAAATTAGCATTCAGTGGGATGAATGAGGACATTTATATTTGTAAGAGCTATCTTCTGACTCATGAAATCATGGCAAGTGAGTGGCAGAGTCTTGCATTCCAGGTTGCTGTTTGTTGTTTTTGTGGTCCGCTTCTGTGGGACTGTTGGGATGTTGTACTTCATGCTGCTTGTGCAGAGGAAGCTGACAGCTGGTGCTTGCAAGAATATTATCTGTGATTACCTTGATCGTGAGAAATTATTGCATGGGAATTACCTACGGAGAGGGTAATTGTGTCCTAGAGACATCTCGTCTCCTGTATTTTCTTTGCAGGGAGGTAGGGGTTTGAAGAGATGCAGCTTCCTTAGAAGCAGCCAAAGAGTGAAACCGTGGGGATTAGGAGAAAGGGCCCCCAGTGAAGTAAAGATTTGGGGTTTTGCTGGGAGAAGCTTTTCCTTTGATAACAGGCCAGACAGGGTCGAAAGGAAGTGGCTGGAGGAGGAAAAACAGTCTTTGCTTTCCAGAGGAGGAGCTATGTCTGGAGCAGTTGGATTTGGAGTCTTTGGCAAAGCTTCACGTTTCGATTATTGAGTCTCCGGAAAGAGAAACTTCAGCTGTGAGACCCAACGGGGCAGGATTCCCGGGAGGACAGCGGGAGATGCTCATGGTCAAGGGGATGTCTGCAGCATGTCAGCACCTACCCCGCAGCCCAGGGGGGCAGGCAGTCCTTGCCGTTACCCTTGAGGGCTAAGCGAGCCCATGCTTAGGAAGTATGAAAGAAACCGTGTTAGACTTCTCTCAAAATTCTGTATTCTTCTCAAAGATAGACCTAAAGTGCAGCTGTTGGAGCGTGCAGAAAGGGGAACTGTACCCAGTGGTTCAGCTGTTCTGGAATACTCAGTCCCTGCTAAGCTTATTCGACACTAGAAATGGGAACCTTAACTCTTGTAAACATGTACATTTAGAGCCTGTAGCGAGAGGGCAAGTTCTGCCATGGTAAAATTTTCTTCAGGCAAAGCTCCCTGGTTTGCATTTCCACAAATGCTGCCTGTAATGGAACTTGGCGCGAGATGAAAATTGCCTGCATGCTTACACAACGAGCGCTTCCTAGGCACGTTGACCCTTTTTTCCTTAAAATAACAAACCCAAAGGAAAGTATTTGGTTTTTAGGTCTTTGGGTTTTTTCCAAATAATGAATGGTGTAGATTTGTAATGCTAACAGTATGTGATTAAGGACTCAAAGCAATGGCATTTTAGAAGTAAATAAACATGTACAAGATTATCTCAGTGTCCTTATTTATACCATTACTCTACTATAGTTACTCTATCGCTTGCTTTAACTAATTAACTTGCATTATCATTTAGCCTTATGCTTTCTGTGGTGATACTTTCTCTGTGGTAGTTACTCAGGAGACTCTTTAGACTCTTCTGAAGTAAATACTTCATAGTCCAATAAAACATCACTTGTTTAAAGGAAGCTGCTGATGTAAACAACAGGCTAATGCATGAAACTCTTGACATGTTAGCATTGAAACCAACTGTCCCCTGCGTGGTTTTGTTCTTACTATGGGGAAAGCTGAAGCTAGACATCTGGTCCTCTGTGGGCGAGAGAGCTTTTTACAAGTTGCAGGACCGCTTGTTCAAGAGATGTTAAAAAATATTTTGTACAGACAAGGTGAAAAAAAATTACTGAAATAGCTAGTTTCTCAAAGAAGCTTATGTTTTAGAGGGCAAGCAGTCTGTCTTTATTCCTTATGGAGAATATGCTGGTCATTTTAATGTGTGCATTTGGTATAGGAGCATCCTTCTCAAAACCACTTGTCTGAAAACTGATGCAGAGAGGAGCCACATTACTGACAGTGGCCTGTGAGAGCAGGTAGTGAGCAAACACACTTTTCCAGCTCAGATGCATGTATTTCTGTCAGCTACCACCACACATCACTATTGATGCTGTTTCTCGGTTTGAGACCTAGGGGGTCAGAGTTATGTGTTGGTTTAATAGTTTCTTGTCTTTGTATGAGGTTTGAATTCTAGTTCTGGAGATTTGTTTATTTTGCAAAGCTCTCTGATTCTCCTCGTCCTCTGTCTCCCCTCGTCACAGACAAATCCCTATCTCTAAAAAGTGAAATGCAAGAAGGTACACTGCCAAGTCCAATGGCAAGTTGTAAGCAGACCTGCTTATTCATTTGATGTCTGACTTAGCTGGTTTTGCATGTTTTATAGGAACAGAAGCATTTTCCTGCATCCCGTACGCAAAATATTCCCGAGTAAAACCTTAAAATCTTCAGAGATTATTGCATACTTGTGTGATGGTACGGTCTTACTTTTAGCTGCATCTCACTTGTCCTCAGCTAAATTGCTTTATATTTTCTTCTACTTGCATCTATGGGTTTACAATGCATTTTCATTAAAAAAAAAAAAAATAAAAGCCCTTTTAATGTAGTCACTTTTAAAAGCAATTTTCCTCTAGCAGTCTTTTAGTCACACAGATGCTTTGGCAAGCGGTTTTGATAAATTACTACTACTGCCAAATTTTGAAATCTTGCAGTGTGTCTCCATCTACCTTATAACTCCTATTAGCTCTTCTCACTTGCACGTGAGAAGAGGCCTTGTCAGCAACACCTTTCCAGGTAGTGCCACTGCATGAGCTGCGTGTGAGGGGGAGCAAGTAAATACACAGATCTGAATAGCTCCCAGTTGCCTACAGTCATTCCCACTCAAGCAATGCTTTTTTTACATTACTGATCAAGGATATTGGCTGTGTCCTGTATAAATAGCCTGTCTTAGTAACCAGTTCCTCTGTGAGCTTTATTAAGCAATGAAGACTTGCGTGCTTAATATGCTGCGATGCTAGCGTTTTCAGGCTGGGGTTGCTGAGTGCGTGGTGCTTGGCAAGGGCAGGCTTCTGGCTGCAGTGTGGTTGGTGGTAGGTTTCCTGTCAGCCCTCCTGTAGCTTGATAAAATGAGTGTGGTTCAAGCCACCGATGTCTTAAAATGACAGTCCTTTCCTTTACTGAGGTGGTACTGAATGATACTGAGACTTATTCTTATAGAAAATGGGATAAAGTTTTGAAAAGGAATGGGAGAGGAAGGGATAATCATTCCGAGTCTGCAGCGATGGAGCTGAATCATTTGTCTCGACATTGGTTTTCATGGTTTGTGACCGTGGCTGCCACCCCCGCTTGCATGTGTCACTGTCACGTGAAGATTTGACTCTTATTTACCGTGTCTCAGTGTTAGAGATGACCTGTGTCAGTAAAAGCCTTTTAATCCAGAAGACTTGCAGAAAGCATGGGGCACCTAGGAGAGTGTTGGATACTCTGCCAGTGTGGATTAGGTGGGAGGTGAGGCCCTCGTGACTTTGTGGGGTTAGGCATTAAGAGGTTTACATCTCTTTTCTTGTTAATACACAGTCTCACGGAAATGGCTGAGCTAGTCACCCTGGTACTTAGAAAAGCCAGTGGGATACCAGTGTGTGTAGTTAATAAGGAAAGAGCAAACCAACATGTGTCAGTAAAAGATGGTGTAAATTTTCTTTATCTTGGTGCTGCGGAGACAAATCTTGTACGTGTCCAGAATCAGACTGGTGCCCTCCTATGTGCTCATCAGGCACCGGTGAGCAGAAGTCGGGGTTGGGCAGCTTGGGGGGAGCTGAGACGGACAGCCCTGCGCTGCCCATAACCTGGCATCTCCGCTCGGGCACTGCCCCATGCTGCTGCCAGGCTGGGCTAGCTCTTGGGTCTATCCTTATCCAATACAGCACTGCTAATAACCCTTTTTTCCCCTCCTTATACATAGGTGACTGCTGCGGCCACTGTTTTAGCTGGGCTAACAAGGTAGTTTTTAGCTGGCTTATCCGCAGCAGCAGGGAGCTCAATGCAGGATGCCACAAAACCTGCCTGAGGAGCTCGTTATAATGACAGGTAGTTAACTCCTGCTTAGATATACACTAATAGCTGCAAAAGGGGAGAACTTCTTTCCAGGAAATACGTTTTCCTTTCTTCATTGTGGAGTTCCTTCTGAGCTTTCTGTGAATGCTGCACGTCTATAAACAGAAGTGAAGACCCTTAAATATAACTGTAAAATGCTATTGGGTTTGTCTGGGGGGAATTATATGTGTAGAGCAGGAGTTTTGAGTTACTTTAATAAAAGGCATGAATGGCTCAAATCTCAAATGTACTAATTGAGAAATTTGTGTTTGCGCAGCAACCAAAACAATTTATTGTGTGTGTATGTAGCATCTTGAATCTGGTGGATGCTAGCTCTACAACAGCCTAGCTGTGCTGTGCAGCATATGTGCCCAGACTTCTGACACCTTCCTACTGTTACTGTGGAAACTATAATTTCTAACTCCAGACTTCTTTTTTTTTTTTTTTTTTTCCTGCTGAAGCAAAAGGGGACAAAGTCTGCAGATGAGAAGGAAATACTCCTGTGCAGTATGAACCCAGCTGGTGCACTGACTGTGTTTGATTTACATGGTTGTGCTTGATGGGGAATCACATGTTCAAATGGATGTAGATGCATTTATTTTAATGGCAAAACTCCAGGTAGGCATACTATATGTGAACATAGACATATGAACCTAAGGAGACCTGTCCTGAGAAATGGAAACTATTGAATGCAAGGGGAAGAAAAGCATCCTTATGGAGTCATATGTTTCTGAATCGTCAAGTATGTGGAGGGGAAAAAAGCCTCATCAGACTCCCTCCCTGCCCCCAACAGGCCCAGGCTGAATTGAAAACACATATAGCAATCTCCGCTCTGAATAACTTCTGCATGGCTATATAATTTCAAAGAGAAATGCTTTCAGGGTGATGATAGGTTTTGTCTACATCTGTAATGTCTTATTTGTCTTTGGATACCCAAAAACCTTCGCTTTGTTTATTCAGAGATGAGCAAACATGAAGCTGAATGTACTTTTCAATGATAAATGTAAATCAACATGAAAAATGGAGATCATTATAAAATATATACACACATATGTATTTAGCAAGGTTTTCTAGATTGATTGCTCCTAAACCTAGAGCTTGACTCCTCTTATGTGCAGAGAATTCACAAAGAGACAGTCATAGCCCAGGGACAGTGAAGTGTGGTCACTGATGGATAAAATAAAATTCAAGCCTGTTTGCATTTTAATGGATTTTAATCACATGAGAGTTTGGGAAAGAAAAAATAGATTCTTCCCCCCCTCCCCTTCTCTTTTCGTCATCCTGTCTGATTGCTTCAGGGCTAGCAAAACTGGTCCCAGGTACCAAGATATCATTGTCAGTTCTGATCCGGTTGTTAAAAGAGGCTTTTACAAAGACAAGGGATGTGCATGATCATCATTAGTCACTGAAAGCAAAACAAATAGTACTGGTCTGTAGATGTGGCAAGGAAAGCAGAGCTTAAAGTTTTTGGCAAACTAAGTAGTAAAGAGGAAATGAACAAGATGCCATGCATGGTTTTTATCGCCAGAGATTTACAAAAATAAGTTTGACATCTGTCAGGGGTTGGGGGGTAGGGTACCATCCTGCTCTAATGATGTGGAAGCAGCATGGTCTGTCTTTAACAAACTAAAACTCTTGAATAAAAGGGAGTTGCTCCTTAATATTTCACTCTTTGGTGCTGCCTCTCATCTGTTTGTCATTTCTGCTGTCTGTGACAAGATCTTCATATGTATTTTAAATGTTCTTGCTTTGTACTGCTAGTGTGGACTGGCTCTGCCTGATTCACCACTCCCTCCTGCTGTCTCTGCTGCTGCAGCCTCATTCATGCTTTATGGGCTGCTGCTTGTTTCATCTGAAACTCGATTCCCTGTGCAATAACATTGGGTGGAATTTATCCCTCAACCCCCAGAAATAATTTTTCTTCAAGAACACCATTGCAAAGACAGCTAAGTAGGGTATTTTGTGATAATGCTGTCACTTAAAAAAAAAAAGATGGGGGGGAGGGTGGAGCGGAGGATGTTTAAAATGCCAAGCTCAAGTTTTTGCCCTGTATTTTCTTTTGTTATATCACTAAGTGGATGTTTGTGTCTGTTTATACTCTGATTTCGTGTGTGTTTTGAAATCTCATTGTACTCGGTGGAAAATTGGCTGCTTAAGTAAAGGCATGTTAAGGACAGCTATCTACAGTAGCTGGAAGGAAATGCTTCTCAAATGTATTGTCCAAGTTGGTTCTAGTTAATAGTCTCTTGGGTACGTGAACTTTCTTTACCTTCTCCACCCATCTTCTGGCAGCAAACAGAATTCTTAGTATTTCCATTTAAAAATAAATAAATTAATAAAAATCGGTGCTGCCCCTGTAAATTGTTTCCCGATAGGAGTGAAATGAATTTCAGTAATAACTCATAAAATCACTTGTGTGGGTTGATTAGTCCCCACAAAACAGTAACATAAGGCAAAACTTTTCAAACTGGATGAAAATTATTGTATTTATATAAAGATTCCCCTTTCCCTTTCCTCCCGGTCTGGTTGGATTTACTGTTACAAAATGCAGTTGCGCAGCGGGACTGCTAATTAGATGTTATCAGGCCTGTTTCTGCAAGGTTGTGACCTATAAATTTCTGTTTAGCATTGCTGTAGGAAAGACATTTTCTCTCCACTGGTTATTTATCCTTGCTGGCTTCATTTGTTCTCCTTCTAGGATTTTGGAGATGAGCACCTGTGGCTTTACCCTTCTGATAGAAGGGGGTTTGCATTCGCTGTGGGGGCTTCATGATGTCAGTTTGCAAAACATATGGCAGGGAAAACATTTGGGAACAAGTGCATGTTTGCGCTTAGGGGATTTGTGGCATTAATACTAAGCATCAGATAAATCAGATAAAAAGCAGCGTAGTGAATAATGGAAGGTTTGGTCCTCACAAGCTTTATATTGTGCAGGTTTTGGGGAACGTAGCAGGAGTAAGGAGGAAGAACTAAGTTGGCGTGGGCTCTAGGGTGGAGGGTGTTTGGGCTGAGGATGTGGGGTTGCCTTTATTCTTCATAGCCTAGCCTACTGGAGAGAGAAGGGAAACGTATTAAGTAGAGGGAAAACCCAGTTGAAGAATACCTGAAATACTGCAACCCAGCTACAGATCCTTTTAATTAGCTAACCCATCATCAAAGTTTACATTAATCATGCTTATTTAAGTTTGCCAAAAGCATAGTAAACCTGCTCCACCTGTTTTGGTGGTATCTCAGGAGCCTTGATCTCAGCACGGCTAAGATGTCCAAAGCGAGCTGGCCTACAAGAATGAATTTCCCCTGACACAGTGTTAGCTCAGCACTTGCAATTTCTCTGCCCTGGCACTGTTATTTCTTCCCATGTTGCCTCTTTCTTTCACAGTTAGTTTTTCCTCATCATCATATAGAGTAGGCAAGAAGAAAGAAACATCCGCTATATTCTGAAATTTCGGAACAAAATTGAGCTTTGGTTTGCAAATATTGACATCATGTGGCAATAAGGAGACCAAAGCGCTCTGAGTCAGAAGACTCCTGAGCCTTGATCTGAGCCAGCAGCTCGGTGTCCTGCCTTGACCAAATTGTTGGTGACCTCCTTATGCTTAAGCAAAGTGGACTTTTCTCCCGAAGCCAGCTTTCCCTCCCTAAAAACAGGTACAATATCTGGGTTAAATTACAAAGGGAAACTAACCTCATCTAACCTTTAACTAAAGGTTAAAGAGGAGAGCTGATAAAAGAGTTATTACAGGTTGTTACCTCGCTGTACTGGATTAAATGTGGAATTCAGATTATTTGCAATAAGACATCTCTTTGCATAAATCTAAATACAGCTCAGAATCCCCATTGCATTTATGTAAGATCCGGTCTCCTTCCTCTGAAGTTTTGTGTCTGAACCATCTTTAAAGGATGAAAAAAGTCCAGTCCTTTGTATATTAGCATTGCATTACTGAAATGCATGAAGACTTTTCAGACGTTAGGGAGAAAAATGGAATGAGGAGCGTTCTGGTGCTTTTGTATGGAATTTTGGTTTTAAGTAGGTCAAATCAACTAAGCGGTGTGTAATAGCTGGTTCCAGGTTTGTTTGAAAACATTTTGAAGACGCCAGAAGGAAGCAGAGTGGGTCTTTTTAAATAGCATGGGGAGTACTGGAGGGCTTCTTTTACATTATATTTGAATCCCTTGAGGTGGTCCCTTACTAAGTCATTTGTTTTAAGTGGTTAAAATAAGAAAGCTGAGTTTAGCCTACATGCCTGAATGACCTGGATAATATGCAAAAAAAAATGCACATCGTTGTAGTAGGTTTTAGTGTCCCGTGAACGCTGTCTTTGACAAGGGAAATAAACTCGTCTGTCTGAGACATCAGCGGTGGTCAGAACTCCTATATTCTCTTTTCCCAAAAGTCTGTTGAGGCAAAAAGACGAACCTAAAAGAAGCCCCTAATCACTCATGTATACTGAGGCTTCAAGAAACTTTCAGGCTGAAAATAGCTAAAAGAGTACAGCAGCAACAGGCTGTGCAGTGATGGCAGCATTTAAAACTCCTATCTACGGGAAAACATCACTTTGAGAGCTTTGTGATTTATTTTATTCTTTATTTTTCCTTTATTCTTCTTTCTCATCATGAAGACCACCACACATGGGTAGGGTTGTTTTTCAAACCACAGAGGATGTGTTTCTGTAGAGATAGGTTTAAGGCGAGGGGAATTCAGCAATCCTGCCATTGCTCTGAGAAATTAAGTTTATCGGCTGAGATTGTTCAGATCAGTGTCAATGAATCTATCAGTTTTCTTGAAGGAAAGCCAAAGATGAAAGCTCCTAAAAGAAACAGCCTGCATGGTGTAATTCAAACTGCACGTGGAAGCCTGAAAGACGGTGTGTTTGTTTTTCAGTTGTTCATCTTTACCTTGTTGTGGTCACTATCTCATCACCTTCTCTGTTCCTGTGGCTAGTTCTTGTCTCCACAGAAATGCTTCTCTGCCTTGGCTCTTCCCATACCTCCCTCCCTTCACCTGCCAGAAGAAGGTAAAAGGGTCTTGCTCTCTTGAAACCGGTCTGTGACAGATGAATGTCAGCTGGTTGATGCCTTCTTGGCATGGATGGGTGGGTAAAGCTGTCTGGAGGGGCAGAACCTTTGATAATGGTGCTTTTACCAAGATCTGTGCACTGCTTGTGGTACACGTATGTTTAGCTTTGACCACAAGTACCCTTGTACGTTTTTTTTGTGCACCCAAAAAATGTGCAGGAACTGAGCAGCGTTTGTTTTTAAATTGTCTTGGTGTGGTTTTTTTTTTTTCGCCCCACAGCTGCCTTGGGCCAACGTCCTTTTTAAGCTCAGGAAGCTTTTCCTCTAGTCTTCTTCCTGCACTGCCGCAAAGAATAAAGAATTAAGAAGGAACAGCCCAGTCTGGATGCTCGGTGCTGAAGAGGCTATAAGATGGAGATTAGGGGTCGGTGAGAGCAAGCATTATAGAGAAAAGAACAGAGGGAAGGGTATAGAGCTGGGTAAGAAAAGGATCATGCATAAATTAAGAGGAAAAACTGCAGATTTTCTTCTCCCACGAATAATTAACTTTTCTGCTATTCTCCGTTTTCCACTTCCTAAATCTCTCACGAAAGCCTCTCCTTGCTTTGGGGAGAAGTGTCACTTGAGAATCTTCTCAGAACTTGGCAGCTATGTAATAGGGGCATGTAATCTTTTATAATCCTCTCTACAGGTTTGTAATAACCATTTCTGTTTTGAGATTCCAAAGCGTTTTGTAGGCCAAGTGGGAATTTAACTGTGAGAGAAAAATATACTTAATATTCAGGAGCAAAGATGAGTGGTCCTGGGCAGGGAATGAGAACTGAATGAGAAGGAAGCAAAACCTGCTTAGTATTGTAGGAAGGGTCACAGCGATGGCTTTGAGCAACTGCGGGTTCTTTGAAACCCTAGGTATCCTGGGAACCAAATTGGTTTTTACACAGATAGCAGCTTCTCTTCTGGTGATGTCATGAGATTTACAAGGCTGCACAATGAGCTGCTTGTTTGCAGGCACGCACGGGAGGCTGGGCTGAGCACGAAGCGCACCTGCGTGTTTTGTAAGGTCCCCACCTTCATTGGGTTGCGTTTTCTGGTTCCACTTGTTGAGCTACGAAGTGCAGAGATGATGGCATGATTTGAGGTTGCTGGCGCCGATCCATTCAAGAAGGTGCTGATGTCTCCCGATAGACACATCTTTCACGCGGTCTCTCACGAACCTGGCTGGGTACAGAGCATGAGAACAGGGACGGGGAGAGAGGCGCAGCCGAGGGAAGCGAGGATCAATTACCCTTTGTAAGTTTAGCAATCGGCTATGCAGCACGTAAGAAGCTTAGAGGAGCTCAGCAGTGTTCAAGCTAATTGGCAGCTTTAAACTGCTATTAAGAGCTCCCGCACCTTTTGCTCAAAGAAGCTGCACGGTGACAGCGAGCTGGTGCAACTTTCTGCTTTCTAATCAGAATTACCCTGCCAGGCCAATTTTAACTTTATGCCTAATTTTTGCTTCTGCTGCTAGCTCCTTAGCTCTCATTTTTTAGGACTTTGCAAGAAAGCTTGAGATTGTTGGCACACTCAGCATCTGCTCGCTAAACTACTTGTAAGATTTTAAGACTTGCGGTTTGTTTTTTGGAACGACTCCATGATTTTCTCTTTAGAAAAGAAAATCGCGGTGAAACTGCTCGCATGGTTGTGGCCTAACTGAATTTGTGCTCTCGAGCTTCTGCAGAGCGCTTGGGTACCGGGGAACACTGAGCCCTTTTAGCAAATATTGGGGGCTGAGGGTGGTAAATGTGTTAGCGCAGGCCTTGCGAAAGGTTTGGTTTTTGAACTGCATGTGTTATGGAGAAATGAGAGGAGAAATCTTGGCTGATCTCCACCGTAGTCTCAGCCTTGGTGTGAAAACTACTACGCTTTTGATAGACAAAGTGGTGACGTTGCAAGTATAGGGCAGATGTACTGACTCGGGACCAAGTTAAATTGGCAGAGCTGTCTGGGAGCTCAGCTGGGGGAGTGAGCCTGTTGTACCTTGCTCGCTGCCGGCCCTCTCTTGTACAAACAAGTCAAATCTCTCCTAGGGAAGAAGGAATGAAGGGGTGGGAATGATGTCAGCAATGGAGAGGAGAGGCAGCAAGAGCTCATCCTTCTGGGAGATGCCAGGTTTGTTGAACGGTAGTATTCTGCATTTTGTCTCCAGCTGGTTGCAAAGGAGACAGCCCTTGGCTGGCTGTTAGGTATTCACTCATCTGATGGCTTAGCCCTTCCCACATAAAAATTGCTCTTTACTTTTTTTTTTTTTTTTAAATGCAGAAAATCTGTAGGAAATATAAGAATCTGGCTGGTAGCTCTGGTAGTGGACAAAATGTTGATGCCCACTCTTCCATCTTTAAAGGTTAGTCTTGCTTTCCCTGTGTCGAGGCAAGACTGCTGCACATGAGAAATTCAGAACAAAATGGTGACTCTTCTCCACCCCATCACAGATCCCATCAAAGCTTTCCAGCAACTGGTGGAAAAAAGCTGTGCCTTTATCTGCTTGCAGAAGCCATGCACAGTCCTCATTCAGCGGAGGGCAAAAAACCTCAAAACCTTATCCATCAGCAGCGAGCAGCAGATACTTTCAGACTTCTCATCTCTAAATTTTAAGAGATTCTTTCACCCGGAGTTGGCATACTGATGGTAGGGAAATGGAAGCACACACAATAAGCGTAAAAATTGCCACAGTGATATTTTTATGAAGGTACAGGGCATGAAAACTGCACCTGACTGAACAGTTTTTACATGAATCTGTCTGTGGCTTATGAGGTTCTCCACTGGGATAATAGAAAACCAGTTTTTAGACTGTGCCTGATCACTGGCACTCAATAAAAGAGTAGTGGAAAATTAATAGGTTAGATTGGCAAGATTGGCCTATACTAGAAAAATTAAAGATCTTGTGAAGAATTTGTGTTGCAGTGCCAAATGCATTTGAATCTGAGAAAGTCGTGGTGCTGGTCATGGCTTCTGCCAGCTTCTAAAATACCATTTTCACCTACTTAAACCTTCTATGGCTTTATTTTGTGCAGAATGGATTTTCCAGGTAGCGTTTTGGCTGTAACCAGTTGGTGTGAGAGCTTTTGAGATCACTGAAATCTGATGGTTTGACTAAGCTTTCTTTACCTCCTACCATGATATTAGTTTTCCATACAAGAATTTGGTTATCATTGCATGCAGCTGCCGGAGGAGAGCAACTGGATTCAGCTGAACTGAGGGCTAGTCATTGCATGTGTAATGAAGTTTGTTGAGTGCGGCTACTAAATGTAACAGAAAGAATTCACACTAGATACTTACCTCTGTAATAACATCCTACATAAATAGCATGCCTCTCATCCCAAAGGATCTGCTCGTGCTTTCTACACTTAAAATAACACCTACTTCACCAGAGAGATCTGTTGCTGACCACGAAAATGTAGGTACCTCTTAACTGAAATGGAGCTGTGCCACGCTGATTTAGAACGGCAAGTGAGCAGTGCTGTACCTCACAGTAGCTACAAGAAGCTTCCTAGAAAACCTGCAGTCATCGCCCATGTTGTGATTTGAAATAAAATGGCAGGATTACTGGTTTTATTTCTATAATGTGTATTGGTCATATCTCTAAGTGTGTTGTGATTCAGAGAAGAATTAATCAACCCTAAGAGCATCATGTTTTCTCTGTAGCATGTGAGTCTCTGCATTACCACACACGATATGTGCTGAATTTTCCTTATTGTATTATATGATTAGTCATTAGCATTGTATGTTCTGTGTCGGGACATTGTGGTGGTTGTCTGTACAAACTTGGACGATGAGAGTCCCCTCCTTCTCCCAAGTGAATTTGTGCATCATGATAGCTTTTCTTTGAACAGTTGTTTCTGATAGTGCCTTTCCACAGAGGATCAGAAACCATTGCGTATGCCTGGGAGCTGGTTTGAGAAATAAGAAACGTAAACAAAAGCTATATATATCAGCATGAGAGAAAGTGGAAGTTGTCTTGATTTGTGCTTTTCCTAGCAGACCCTCAGTAACTGACCTCTGTCGTCATCTGCTCTGTATAAATGTTGAGAGATTGTCCCTCTTTTAGCTGAGCCAGGGTTGCTCTGATGCCTGTGTCTGCTCTCAAGCCAGTGGCGGTTGAATTCTCTTCTGTTTTAAATCCAGATCCTGCAGATCTTCATCTGAGCATCACACAGCTGTCTGAAATAGTTACATATACACACACAGCTGTGTGTCACATAACTCTGCTGTTGCTGTTCATTTTCACTCACATCAGTGACGACTTTTGCAGAAATCCTGCCTTATTGCAAGATGCAGGTTTAGGGGAACGAAACGTGTTGAGACACGGTGTATTTCCCTTTCTGCCTTATCTTTCCCTTGAATCATGAGCTTCAGCTTTTAGAGAGGGTATAAGTTTAGTGAAGGACTTTTAATTGCCATTTGTCTTTGAAGCTTCATGTCAACGTTAAGGCTTGAAGTTTCAGCTTCTGTTCAATGGCTCGGTAAAGGTTCAAACTGATGATTATTCGAACTGGGCTGCGTACTCAGGCACAGCTGGGTAGGTTGGGGTACTGACAAGCTCTCAGATGAAAGTGCTTACCTAAAGTTCTCTGAGTCCCGTCTCTATGGTAAGTACATAAAACACCATGGAAACATCGACATTGGGCAAAGAGACCTGTTGTCAAAAGGTGTTAGGGCTCCTACTAATCTCTCTTCAGGGGGAAAAAAAATCCTCCTTGCATACAAACTTGGCCACTACATTAGTTACTCAGCTGCTTGGCAGCTCCGTATTGGAAATACTAGGAACAGAATACGGACCCTAATAAAGTCAATGAAAATTTGGCAAGGACTTCAGTAAGCCCTTGATTTCACCATAGGAAGAGTGTGGTTCAAAAAAGGAGCTTTGACACATGCCAGGGGTGCTCTTGTCATCACTGGGATGGAAGTTCAATTTTGTGTTTTTATTGATGGTAGGTAGAGAGTGCTTTTTGGCAAAGAAACTCAAGGCATGAATTTACCTTTAATGTAGCTTTGTTGGCCTGATTTCTGCTAATGCTGTGCTTTTCACTAGCTCTGAAGAGGAGAGAAGATGCTGCTTTTCTGGTTGTAGAAGAGCTGTTGGGAACTAAATGACACTGGAGCACCCGTCATCTCTTGGAAATAATTTTCTGATTCTGCCCATTGTCTGCTTTTTGGAAAGTATTCTCCATTTGCAAATGCATTTGGAATTTAAAAAAAAAAAATTGTTGCATACTTGCAATGGAAGATTCAGAAATGTTCCCATCTGATAGCACTAGTACTACTCCCTAAATACTACTAAACTGCCGTTGGTTTTCATAAAATGTCTTACCCTTTCTGTGGGGATCAGCTTGGCACTGGCTCCTTCTTTCCTTGTTCCCTTGCCCTGCACCAGTCAACACTTTTTGTTGTTGTTATGTGGTTATGGCACAACTGTTCCTTCCTTCCCCCCCCCCCACCCTTTTTTCTTTAAATAAGCTCTGTTCTTAAAGAATAATAAGGTACAAGTTGTCATCTGGCTGAGAGAAAGGGAGCTTTGTGGATATTTATAACATGCCTAATGGCATTTCAGAGCCCTGAGGAAAAACTGCGCAGTTTCCAATCTTCAGCTACGTCGGATGTGGCAGGCAGGCAGCGATGCTCTTCTCAGTTCAGCAGGGGAGGATGTACCGAGAAGAGGATTTTCTCCAAGCTGTTACTTAACTGATATTAGCACTTGAAGGCACATAAGGCATGACCTTTAATCCTGTGTGTAGACTAACTGATCTGCTTGCTAGAATGCCTCATTGTAATCATGCAGAATGGAAAGGATTGCATCAGACTAGAGAAAGAAATCTGTCACCAGAACTTGCATATTTAGGTGGTGGCTGCATGAGCCCATCCCACACGTAACATCTGCAGACTCAGAGCTTTCAGATGCACCTCCCTGATCTCTCCTCCCAACTCCTGTCCGAAATTGCATTCCTCAGTGAGTTGCCCTCCAAAGCACAAGCCTTCCTGTATGAGCTGATAGGTAGTAGCCCCGAAGTGAGAAAGGACAGCCCTGACTTGCGGTCTTTCCCGAAAGTGTAAGTGGTCCTAGTTACACATGGACTTTCTGCCTTTCACTTTCATAGTGATTCAAACGGTGGTGGTAAATTAGTTTTATGGGGCATTAGTGGAAGAGGTCGGTGGGTTTTATTACATTCACGTGAAAAGTTGGAGCCAAGAATGTAAAATGAAGATGAAGAGTACGGGAAAGCAGAACAGGGTTTGTGAGGCGACCGAGTGTATATGCGATACTGTGTAAAGTCCCAAAGAGTCTTCAGTCTAAACTGGTAACATACTTCAGAATAAGTTTTGAAGTTACAGCTGTTGCGAGAGGCTCCAAAGAGGTCAACCACGCAGGAGGGCTAGCTGAGAAATAATTTCAATAGATGGGACAAATGCACCAAAGCTACGCTGCGATTTTTGTTGCAGCGAGTTTTCTTGTAATGTATATTCAGCATCCGTCTAGTTTGTGAGATGGGCTTGCAGCATCAGCCTCGGGGAGAGGACTGAAGTTACGGGATCTGATACATCGGAAAACCAGCTTGCAACTGCTCCTCTCTGTTGAAGAGAGCGCTTGGTCAGCCTGCAGGGGTGGTGGGGCTGTGTCCCGACGTGTTCAAAAGGATACCAAGACAAACACAAAATACTAATGCTGTGGTGTTCTCTAGTGGTGATTGACAGCTCCAGACACCGAGATGGCATGTTACTCTGCCAGCAGCCTGTGGAAAGCTGTTCTGACGTAGCCAACCCACTTGGCAGCAGAGTCGTGGCTGGCCCGCAGCGCCTGATGACTCAGTTAAGTCCTGGAGTTGTTATTGCAGTGGAAGAAGTCGTTCTGTTCTTTAATTCCTTTGTGCAGCCCATAGATCGGTTGGATGGTATCCTGCCACGGCCTGTAGTTAGTAGAAATTATAATGCGAAAGTCTTTTGGGGCTGGGCGAGTCGTGACTGTAGATTCTGCGTTGGAGCTAATGGTCCAGAAGGGTTGTCTTTTGCCACGAGAAAGTCTACCAGCAGTTCAAAATACAATTTACGTGGTTATCGCTCAGCATAGCAGCTGGAGGCACTCTCTTGCTGCTAGCCCACCCACATGAGCAGGACGGGGCATGCCTTCATCCTTTTTTCCCCTTGATGATTTATCATGTGCTTTCATTACCCAAGAGACTAGATATCCAGAGCTTTGGTCTTTACATTTCTCTTGCACAGTCGTGCTAGGAGCCCATGGCTTCATCCTTCTCACTCATCTTCCCTCCATCAGCCCGTTGCTCATAGGGTTTGTCTTGCTTAGGCGTGGGTAGGGTTCATGTGCTGCTGTTTGGGAAAACAAGGTCTAAGCAGGAACAACAGTGGTTTTATTTTGCATCTGGTTAGGTTTTTGGTTGGATGCCATGATAAATGTGAATTGAAGTTGTGCCAAAAATCTACCTAACGTCTATAAGATGGACAAATACGTAACTTGTGAGAGAGTCTGTTGTGCTCCAGGAGTTTGCACAAATGCACTTTTGCTTCACAGAGATTGTGGTGGTTTCCCTTAATTATGCTTACACTTAAGCAGAGTTTTGGGCAATTTCGAGACACGCGGTGTTGCTTGTCACTATTGGAAACCGAGCTTTGTTAGGAGAGATAACAGTGTGGAGCCTGATTCTGAATCTCAGCTTCTTCCCTGGATGATCTCACCTGAAATTAAGGGAGCAAAGGTGCATTTCTTTATCATTCAGAGCAGTAGGAGCCATGCAGTCCCCTTCTTTTTCTTGCTGAAAGGTATCAGACTGCCGGTTTCAGGCATTCTTCTGAACGATCACAAAAATCCTAATGCAACATGAGGTTGAAGTAGGTATTGAAAGCTGTCTTTCACGTTAATTCTCCGGCTTTAGAAGTTGACACATTCCTTTCAATGCGGAGGCAAAGTTGCTATTATATGCAGGAAAAGAGCATGAAGATGTTGCAGCTTTGTTAATAATTAGGTGGGATTTGGCATACACAGGGTCAGTTGGAGGGGTTCGTTACTCAACGCTTAATGCTTATGTTTGGACTTGCAGTCTTCCTTGCAGCTGGGAAGGTGCTGGGAGTTTGAGGATTCGCTGGCCTCTAGTGGTGAAGCTGGGTAGAAGCTACAAGAAGCATCTGTGCTTAGCTCTCTGCAAGCACTGGGTTAGTGTGTGTACTGAAAGGAAGCTAACGTTAGAAAACACTTTGGTTTTGAACACTCATTTTGCCTAATGGGCTCCTGAAATAGTTGAAGGGGGTCCTGGACTCCCATGCAGCAAGCCCCTGACAATATCGTGATTTTTGCAGTGTCTGTTTTAGACCCCAAAGAGGTAGCTCAGGGACTTCAGGAATCTACAGCATATACATGGAGAATGGCCGATTTTTAGATCAATGCAAGTAAAGTTGTATAAAACTAGAGTGCAAGATAAAACCAAAACTTTATGTTACAAAGCGAAGTTTGTATAAATGGTGCTACCCATAGCTCTGTTGCATAAAAACCTTCTTCTATTATTCATGTAGCATTTCTCTCTCCTGTAATGAGATTTCTGTAGGATGACTGCACACTTGAATTCCTGGGGCGGCCTTCTTTCCACCCAGTCTTCTCGCAGCACTGACGGATACCTACCTTGCTGCTACACGGCTTTCTCTGCTTTTGGGCTTGGCTGCTTGGCAGTGAAGTCTGTCTGTCTGCGCTTGTTCGTGTGGTTTCCTTTCCCAGTCTTGGAGAAAGCTTCTTAGTAGTGAGAGGCACAATGTCATACGTAGCTCAAGCCTGAGAGACTTAAGGGAAATTGATTTTAAAATAAGTTGTAAAAGATCAGCACTAGGAGCCAAACAAGTTGGATTTTGTTTTGTTTTGGGGTTTTTTGTTGGTTTTTTTTGGGGGGGGGGGGGGTGTTTGAGTTTTTGTCACTGTAGTGGCTGTGGCTAAAGGAAAATGCTGGAAGACTCCTATTTGTCACAATCTAATCAAATAGCTTCCCTACGAAAAGATGCTAATAAGCCCTTCTCAATTAAATGCCCATTCCTTTGAATTTTTCCCTCCCTTCTTCAAGCCTGCCTTCCTTGATCCCTGTCTTCCTTCCTATGTCTTTCTATCCTTAGTCTCAAATAATCTAGTTTATTAAGATTTAGGGTACATTCCAGGCCCTACCCATTTAACCATGTTTTTGAGAAGGGATTGGAGGAAAGGTGAAGTTTGTGTGAGAGCTCTTGGTCTTTTCTTTTGATTATATTTCAGTCTTTGACAAAGACATTTGTATTCATCTTGCAATATTTTTGTAAGTCATGCTATAGACAAATAAGTATTCATAGTGTACCTTACGTAGTGTTCCACATGGGTGCCTCCCAGGATTAGCATTTTGTCTTTTAATATGCTGAAACAGTCACTGCTAAGTACAGATTGCAGTTTTGGTTCGCATCTAGCTGCAGAACCACAAAAGCAAAGAAGGTGGTTAATGACACATGCTAATGATTCTGGCGTCGCGGTTTTCTGTTCGCAGATGTGAAAGGACCACCTACACACAGACTGTCCTGCGGCCAGTCCCCCTACACTGAAACGACAACATGGGAGAGGAAATACTGCATCCTGACGGACAGCCAGCTGGTGCTGCTCAACAGGGAGAAAGAGGTGAGAGAAACCCACGTTGGCCACTCAGGATTTAGCTGTTGGCCTTTCTTGGTAAAACAGGAAGGCAGCTTTTTTCATCTCCCCTTTATTTTGTTCACGAGTTCAGTGAAAGGCGGGGGGAAAGGCGAGCTAACCTATTCTGCGTATGGATGGCGTGGCACGTACAGTTATAATCCAGCTGGCCCAGATGCCGGTTGCACGGAAGAGGTGACAACAAACTGCGTGCATCCAAAACTCCCTCCTGGAGTTTTACAGCCTGCGTTTTAGTCTGCCACTACATCTTCCTGTGTTATTGCTGCTTTTAATGGTAGTTAAAGCCACCACAGCTATGTAAACCTACCTCCTCCCATCAGTGCAGACATAAAGGTAGGGAAAAGTGCAGTAAAGGTAGGCGAAAAAGGGGTTTGTCTGTGTCTGTATTAGAGTGCTGGGCAGAGAAGGTGTGTGCAACCTTCACACTGTACAGTCGTCCTTGCTGTAGTCACAAAGTAAATTGATTGAGGCAAAGGTTTGCCCTCTCACTTGCTAAATGCAGCAAGGAAGATTGGGTGCCCCTTGGCATGGATACTCAAAGCTATTGCAACCATCTTTGCTTTAATTACAAAATCACTGTGTGTGGGGTGTGCGTGTGTATATATAGCATGTAGTACTTGGCATTGTGCCTTGCCATGAAGGTAATGTCAATATGGTTAAAGAATAGGCATGTTTTAGTTGATTGAAACACTGAACAAACAAATGCTGATAAGTCCCTTCTCCTAGACTACGCCATGATATGTTTTTTCTTGTGATATTTGGTGTCTACAGACTCTCACGAATACATGAACTTTAGAAGCATTTGATAATGCTCCTGGGTTTGTTTGTTTGATTAATTATTCTGCTGTAGATTTTATGCTGTCTAAAAATAAACATTTCGGGAGGAGCTATAAAATTGGAATGTTTTCAGATTACTGAAATAGATTTTATTACATATAAATGCCCATGAATTTGAGTCTAATAGCATGGTTTCCTACATTTGGAGATGGCCTGAATTTTTGTGTTTTTTCTTGATTCTTTCAAAGCTTCTGTATATGGCTGTGTACAGGCTGAGAGTATGAGACCTGTTTGTGGTGTAGCACTAAATATTGTTCATCTTCAGCTGCAATCAGGTTTATTTACAAGGGCTGAAATATTTCCTTGCATAGGGAGAGTAGGAGGAAATGGTTTAGAGAAGGACTTGAGTTATTAGAAGAGAACATCATCAATGCTAACGCGTAGGAGAGGTGATCAAACGCGGGGAAAATGGAAGGCCCATATCATGATGTTTGCTTAGTATGTAATTCTTTTTCTAGTCTGACAGGACTGTCACCTAAGTATATACTGAAGAAACTTAAGGACATGTGAGAATTATTCCTAGAACTGTACTGTACCAGCACAGCTGGGCTAAAAGGATGCATCTCATTAAAGAAATGTAATTGAAAACAACACTGGCTCATATCACAAATAATTATCTGAAGGTGGTAATCATGCACTTACGGGTTCTTAATTTCTCCTACCACATGTTGCTGGGATTAAGATGAGTCTTTTGCTTAGATCCTGAGGAGTAAATATGGGAAGTCTGATGTATCACTAGTGTATTAAGGCATTATATACTATGTTTAAATACACTGGTTTTTGTCAGAAGCTGGAGAAATTCAATATCAGGCTATACAGAGCCTGGGTTTTAAGTACAGCAGTAACCCCCAAAAATCGAGCAGTAGAGTAAATCTTTGCAGCGTGCTCTCAAAGGAGCCTGCCCACACTATCACAATGAGAAGTAACTTGTTTTGGGAAATGCTGCATGCAGATGGGCCAAGCAGACATGCCTTTGGTGCAGGTGTGACTCCACATGCTGATAACGCGATTTCTTTCAGAAGCTAGTAGCTGGAGTCAGATTTGCCATTCTGATTTTCAAGTAATTTGGGACTACTGTTAAGCTAGGTTTAATCTAGCTTCTGAGTCTGTACACATGGCAGCGCACATACAATCCCTTGTAGCAACACAAAACATATAGGAGTAGAACTGCTAGTTAAGAGAGAGGCACAGAGCTGAAACTCTGGATTTGCACTTTCTAATTTTTCTGCGATAGAAGTATCCCTTGTAGCTTTCATGAGAAAGGGAAGGGGAGGCAACTGGGTTAAATTTTACCTGACAAGTCATTCAGACTTGAAAGAGGCCCTATGAAATGTGATCTAGAAGTAAGAGTGAGGAAGGGCCTAAGGCAGCAATGGGGAGAGATGCTTGGGAAGAGCATAATGATTGAAAAGTATGTAGGAGGGGAATCGAAAAAAGCCCATGGGTGGGACCACAGGTACAGGGAGCCTAAGCAAAAGACCAGGTGAACGAGGAAGAGGGAGGTTACTTAAAGAAGAAAATTGAAGATTATGTTTAGAGTAAAATTATTGGAAAGGCGATGCTGGAGGAGGTTTTTTTGCTAACCCGAAATGAGGTGATAGGCAACAGAAGCTGAAGATGGAGAGGTTCCTGCTCTGAACATTGAAATTGCTGATGGAGAGGGTAGGTCAGAATTTCTTTGGACTGCTGAAGAGGGACAGAATGATACCCATCAGTAAGGCGGTGGGTGTGGGGAAAGAAGGAAGAGATGTTAACAGCAGGGTGCCCTTGCAGCCGAAAGGGAGCACTTGCATCATCACAAGGCTGGTGTAATTTGAAAACTGTAAGTCTGAACCGTCTCATTTTATTCTCTGTGTATCTGCTTTGTTACTTCATGGAATAAAAATCCAAGAAGGTTAGCCTGTGAGAAATTGAAAGGGAACAGAAATGTTTGATGTTTATAATATTTTGTAAAATCATTATGCAAGTATGTATGTCAAAGCCAAAAAGTAGGAAAACATATACAAAATGCAAACAGGTAAATGAAAGATGTCTTCATTGTTTTGGGTATAATGCTAAGTTTGGTTTCTTTCAGTTAATGCTGAATTGCATTATGAATTGCACAGATTTTTAAGACTGAGGGAACAGTACAGAAATAAAGAGAGTATTAAGAAAACTCTTTACTTATAACATCGTACCACTATGGATTTATTGTCAAGGCAGTTTGGATAGAGTATGTGCAAGAGAGATTTTGCACTGTACAAGAGAGATTTTGCACTGCGCAAGCACAAGAGTGGGTCGGAAATGAGAGAAATTTCGAGGTACAACTTGATCCAAAAATACCTGTAATAACTTAGACAAAAATAGTCTGATGGTATCACCTTGTGCAGTGTAGAAAAGTATTAATTACTTGACACCTTGTCAACTTCATAAAATGAAAATAGGTGAGACTGAAGAATGAAGATTATTAATGAAGGGAAGAGATTGATGCACAAAAATAAGTAGAAAAAAATTAATCCCTGTAGGGATATGAGAGACGACTTAGCAAATAAAGAGTCATGAGTGACAGGAGATGTGCAATTACTACAACATACCATGGTGTGGTAATATCTAGCAGCATCTTCCACGAGTTGGAGAACAGGTCTAGATTAATTCACTTACAAATCAGGTATTTTTTCTATGAGGAAGACAGTTTCCCACTGTCAGGAAGGTGTAGGTATTTTCATCATTTGTGAAACCTGTTCCATAGGGTAAGAGCTGTGAGGGCACAGTAGAAGTGTCTGCAGAATCAGTGCCTTTTAAACAGGGAAAGGGAATGAGTTAGTGTTTATGAAGAGCGGTTTCAGATAGATAATCCATTGCACAGCACTTTCACGAGGGATGTGACAAATGGCTGCATCTGGCTTTGGGCTGCTTGTTAGTTAGTCTTTGTCTGTAACTTGGCTGTTGTCCTGCAGAATCTTTTAATTTTGTGTTCAGTTGGAAATGAAGATGAAGAACGCTTTTGACTGTGTTAGACTCTTCCTTTTTCCTCCC
Source organism: Calonectris borealis (assembly GCF_964195595.1). Taxonomy (NCBI): domain Eukaryota; kingdom Metazoa; phylum Chordata; class Aves; order Procellariiformes; family Procellariidae; genus Calonectris; species Calonectris borealis. Next base: position 32,554,633 of record NC_134319.1, on the reverse strand, counting down.
TGCACCCAAAACCTCATCTATCTTCTTGGATTTAATAGAGGTGTTTTTAATCAAGGGCAAAGGATAGTAAAGACCTACATTCACTGTGACAACATCTACTACTTACTGGTGCTGGTGACAGAGGCCAGCAGCAGGACATCTCTGATGTATTTTCCTACTCTTCCATCTCCTGTGACTCGCACCGGTAGTGGAGCAACAGAGGTGATCCCAAGAGAAAACAGCAAGAGCAAACACTGATGCATGAGGCCCCGGGGAGGTTCTTCAGAAATGCTGTCTGCCATTCTCAAAAGACTTGTCACATTGGTGCCTTACGGCAAATATGTTTTACCTGTAAATAGGAGTTTGTCAAAGCTGAACCCAATCGTAAGAAAAGATTTGCTTCAATTCCCAAATGAATTTAATTATTTATTTTCCAAAAGCCCAAATAAATTTTTATTGTCAACATTTTTTAAGTGGATTTCTATGTCAAAATTTTAGCCAGCTTATAACTTTCTGGAGGAAGGTAAAAATTAAAAAGGAATTATTTAACTGTTTTGTTGACGTGATTCCAAACTTCCTGACTATTAGTTCAGAAGAGATTGCAAGTTCTCAAGTTTGTCTTGAATCAGTCTATCCAATCTTGAAAAATCTATCTGCAATGGAGAAACTTTTTCTCCTAACAGAGCCTAGCTCAGTTTGCCTTTAAGAGGCATTAAATGCTTGTAAAGCTCTTACTCCTATTTCTTCTGAAATCTCTTCATCACCAAACTACTAGAAATCCCAAATACAGGCTTTTTATACTTAACAAGCGTGTTCAGTGGCAGATGAGCTGTGATGCTGTTCAAGAGTTTAGAATCCAAGCTTTGAATCCGTCCTCATTAAATTGTGAAATTTGCCAGTGAAACGTGGCCTGTGATCAAAATTGTCAAGATTGCCAAAATTATCAGCATTTGGATTGTCCCTACATACCTTCTTGTCCCAGCGTTACACTGCTCGGAGTCCAGCCCTGAACCAGCAGCTTCAGCATTGGTCTCAGGGTCAGACGATTCCCAGGTTGGTAAAGTCTCAGCACGGCAAAGAACAGGATAACAAAACTGGATGGAAAAAAAAAGAGCTGAAAGCCTAAATTGCCATTAGAGTCCTGACTCTGCAAGACTCTGTCATTCTCTTCGATCCTTTGCTGAACTGTTTGCTGGAATGGCAGGGGCTGGAGGAGTTGGGGAGATTGCAGGTGTCTGCCTTGGTATTTACATGGACTAAAGTTGTGCACTTGCTTGTGTTTCGATGCCACCCGACCTGTGAATCCATTCGACCTATGACAGATATACCTGTTTAAAAACATGTCCAGCCCAGATGCAGAGCTGCTGACCGAGATCGTTTCGCACGTTCACGAAGCTGTATTTTTAAGAGCAGGCTGATCTTATTCTAAGCAATAAATACTGGTCCCGCAGTCTTGGAGTTAGTTCTTTTTTTGTCAATATAGACTGAGACAACAGTTTTGAAGGAGTGTTACTTAAAACAACACAGCACTTTTGAGTCAGACTTAAGGGGGGGGGGACTTTTTTAGCTACTTTGCTACTTTAATCTTGTCCATGAATGTGGGATGTTTGTATATTCTCTGGTGTAGATCAAGCTATGTAGCATTAAAATGTTGTTCCTTACACAGTTTATAGAATTATTGAGTGAAATAAACAGTATCAGGTTTTTCTCGAGCCACTATAAATATGCTAACAAAAGCAGTCTTTTGCTGGTGTGGACTGTACTGCACTAAATGAATGTAGCTACACTAATGAACCTTTTTTTAGTATGCGGCCTAACCACGTTTTCCTAGTCTGGGCAAATGTTAAGTACAAAAGGCTAAGTGACCCAGAATTAGGACCTGAGCTCTCAGACAGTCTTCCTGTTAATGGCTCGGTTCCTCTTTGAAGATAAATCCTATCTCTGGTATGCAGAAGTAGATTTGTTTTTGACACCGACTCCGGTGTGCTGCAGCCTGTTTGCTTTTCCCAAGGACACAAAGGACAGCGTGGCCTCAATCACTGTTCTCATCCTCACCCTCGGCAGCAAGTCAGTATATCCGTAGCGTCCTCTTGGCTGTCGTCGCTGTTCTTATATACGCTGTTATCAGGGGGGTAGTAGTGGTTTTTTTCGTGTCAGTGGATTAAAAGAATGTTTCTGTCATCCCGTGTCCGAAAGCACACACAGATACTGAAGAGGTATACTTGAAAGAAAAGGAACTATATTCATTTCTCAGTTAAAAAAAACCTAATAGTGGAGAAATCTACCCCGTAGAATCTGTATTGTTATTGAGCTAGGTGCAACAAGTTCACTGAGAAAGGAGGATCACAGGGTGGTAGCTTGATGCTTTTAGGGTGTGCAGAAGCAGGTGTGTGTATGACTGGTAATAGCTGTTCTGGAAATACAGCTTGCAGCATTCCACCAAAAAATGCTCTAAAGGAAATCGGGAGAGGCAGAAGAGGCTGTGGAGCAGAAGAGCATTTAGAATGGAATAAGACTAAACGGAGCCTCCAGATGAAAACTGAAAATCTAATATGCGATCTTGATTGAATGAACGTGGCATAAACTAACAAAATTAGTCTCTGCTTAGCTTCCTAATGTGTTCTCACACGGAGATCGTTCTGCAAAGGAGCTGCTGTAAAAACCTACCAGCAAGGAAAGTAGCCTTAACAGAATAACCACTAGGGATTTGAGAAACTTGTTTTGAAAAATGAGCACTGTTTGAAGGAGATGAATAGACTAGCGTAGTAATAAATAGCATTAAAAAATGACCTTAAGAGAATGCTAAGTGCTTAAAAGTCAGGAAATGCCAGAACTAGTTTGTGAGAGCCATTGTAGTGCAGCCTGTTTCTAAAATAGTACAGTATCTTGTACATCTTTTACAACCTTCAGTACAAATGAATAATATCTTTTTGTTTGCTATTAATACTCGGTTTTCAGAGATGATTGAAGATACAAAAGGATAAGAAGCACAGGAAATATGACAGGGGCTTCTATTCCTTTAGCTGCAAGCTGTCTTTTACGTAGCTATATGAAAATAAATTGCCATATTGCATGTATCGCAATTGTACTGTTGAAGCCAATGTCCTCATCAGAAGTGCGCTGAGATGTTTTGGGCACTGAGGGGTTGTGCCTCCCTCCAGCCCCTGGATGCTGCATCTCTCCCTCATCCCCGGGTTTTTTTCCAATTTTTGAATATAAAGGCTTAAGGCGGCCCCACCGAGTTACAGGTTGCAGATATGGTAACGGACACGAGACCAACAGCTTTAGGGATAAACAATTTATCTCGAAATAACGTTGCGGTAACAAATACAGGAGTACGATTATCCGGGTTGTTACAACAAGAAATGCAGTAGCTCAGCACAATTATCCAGGTCGAAACGACAGCAAATCCAGTAATTCACCAATACTGAGCTAAACTTAATATCTGAGCATGCAAAGACCTACATAACTGTGGTCATAACCATGATTATCAGGCAGGCCAGCAGGAAGCAGGGCACAGCTTCCTCAGATGAGCAACTTGGACCAGCCAGCGGGCTTGGGGAATTCCCAGTTCCTCGATTGGGGTGTCCTCTTGTTGAGACATGAAAGCACTATCTGGACTTGTTAATCAACCATCACATCCCACCTCTGGCCCCGCTCTGTGCCAGTTCTTTGGGGGGCAAGGAGGCCCAGAAATACAGTGTAAGGCAGTGCTGGCCCCAGGTGCCCACCCCTTGGTAGTGACTCAGTCAAGGGAACAATGGTTACCATGGGCCAAGACCTGCTTGGTTCCGGAGACACGTTTTTCCCCTGCAGTCTCCATCTTTGGTGACCAGCCTTTCACCAGCTTGAAGGATCTTTGCTGTCTTGTGTCTTTTGAACCTCTTCAGAACAATGTGTATGTTCTTCAGAAGGGTAGAGTGAAAGATGTCTTCTTCCTGCTGGAAGGATCTCTTCTGCGGCTGAGGCAATCCGGATTGCACCTCTGGCAAGCAGGTAGCTGTCTGAAGTTTTTGTCTGGCTGCCTTTCTGTATCCAAAGTAACTGATGCTTGAATTAACCCGTGCTGATCGTGTAAACAAAATCAGGCTGCACAAAGGTGTGTGTATAAATTCCTAAAGTAGTTGTGTTCTCTTCCTTACCTTCCAAATCCCTTTCTATGTTTTTGGATTAGGAGTACATCAGGCTCGTTTCTTGCTCCCAGACGTACATGCTGTTGGACAAAGAGACTATCACTTAGGCTCTTTTAGAGGTCTTGGCTGTTGTCCAGCCCTGTGATAGGTAGCACAATTTACCACGTTTTTTTCCAGCGTAAGCACCTCTCTAGCAAAACACCTCCAGGCAGGTGTTTAAAGGCAAGGTTAGGGGGGAGCAAACCCTGAGGGGTCAAGTTCTTCCAAAATTTCAGAAGAGAAGCAAGATCTTTATACATTTAGGGCTTTTAAAGGAATTAGCGTACAGAATCTTATTACTATGAAATATCAAGGGCCTCAAGCTTTTCTTAGAGCCTTCTGAGGTCTCACTTCTAGGATGAGTTTGACTTAATTATAGAAGGTATCCCCTTTCTCCATGTGTCTAATACAACCAGCCAAATATCTGTTTTTCTCTGACGTGCTGTAGCTGATCACTGAGTATGTGCCGAGACTGCAAAAACGCTTTTGAAATCTCCAAGTTTCGCATGTAGCCATCCGACCAGCGGCCTCTGCCTGACTCTCCCAGCGTGGAAGCGGGCAAGGCTGGGTGGCAATGGGTCCAGCATTGGAGAACCAGTTTTGAAAGGCAGGACTGCCTTGTTAGTCAGATGGGTCGGCTGTGTTGTGACTTGATACCTCTGGAGCGCAGGTTGCTGCACACCTGCACGCAGCCCTCTCCGGGCTGCGCACCCGTCTGCGTGCACTAACGCTCCTCACCGCTGCAGTGCTTTCCCGGTGAGCCTCAGGAATTCTGTGGTAAGGCTGGGCATGCCGAACTGCGTCTGAAAGTTATTACCAGATGAGTAGAAAATTAAGTTCTTATCAAGATGGCATATTAACAGCGTGGCCCGGTGGCAAATTAACAGCTGTCGGCATCCTTTTTATGCAGGTGCCTATCGATGGGGTCCAGGAGCCGCAGGCGGATGCTACCAAAGGGCGCTGCCTGCGCCGGACGGTGAGCGTCCCCTCCGAGGGCCAATTCCCCGAGTACCCGCCAGAGGGGGCCGCCAAACTAGGTAAGTCAAAACCTTGGCCGCAACAAATAGATTTTAATTTATAGCTGCAAGCTGTATCAGAGGGCACTGCTTCCCGGGCAGCATCCTTGCAAAGGAGCCTGCTGAGGTGGGTAGCGTCGCATCTAGGTGGTGGTGGAGGTCGTGCGACCGTGGCATTGTGAAATCCAAACACCAGGATTTATCCAAACATCAGTGAGGTTATTATGGAGTACCAGAGAAGCTGGGCTGTTGCTGCACACGGGAAGGTTTGTAGCTGTGTTTGTAAGATTACTAGACAGCCCTGGGGTTGACAACTGAGAGTTGCTGAATGCAGGTCAGTAAGAATGCAGCTTTTGCAGATAGCTGTAAGTGGTTCCCGCTGGTTTTTAGAACTGTTACATGGTTATGTTTTACCTCACTGTGAGTCTCTCTGGAATTTCCTTTGCTTCATATTTTCATAACAAGTACTGGATAACAGGTTTTTCTACGACTTACCTCATGCCTGTTCTGGGTGCAGTTCCTAAAAGAACCAGCCAACTGCGTGCTGCTGTTGGCTATAATTATACATGTTGAAATTTAGGGAAAGCAAAAGAAAGGGCAGGTATTAAAAATGACAGACAAAAGCTCTGTTACAGTAGTTTCCCAAGTCCAGATTTGGCCCAGTTCCCCCTCTTTATTCCACCCCACCCGTGATTGCATAAAGAGCATCATTCCAACTCTTTCCAGAAGAAAGGAAGAGTGAAGGGAGGCAGCAACCACACACGAATGAACTCTTCTTTCTATTCCCAACCTATGCAAGAAGCTTTCCTTGGCATAGGCTGATAGGATCTAGGAGCAATTCTTCTGTAGTTCAGCTGTAAAAAAAAAAGTCAATCCTGGGAGAGAGTGAGTTATAAGGAAAAAAGTAACATGCATCTCTAAACAGTAAAGCAGCCTTGATAACATCGTTATCAAAGGTGAAGAGCAGGTAAGGTATTTTTCATTTCACAGGCTCAGCTGTTTTTTACGCCAAATAATTTTATTCTGCGAGTATATTGCACACAAGTCATTAAAATCCCACTCTTCTAGATAGTTAATTAACACATTGCAACTGTAGTACTTACTTACCAATAGCACTACTTAACTATTCTTTATTTGAGGAAGGCAGACAGGGTTCTTTTTTTGGATTTGTTTGATTCCTGGATTAGAAGTCTGAAAAGAAACAGGGCAGGTTGGGGTTTTAGGAGGGAAAACTGCAAAACACTTGAGGATGAGTGACATAAACAGAACCCCTATTGGATTTGTTTGTGGCATTTCAAACGCAGCTGTAAATGATCATCTTGTTTTGCCAGATGAAGAAATATTCATTCTTGTTCGGAACTAAAACCAGTATTAAACATGTTTACACAGTGTTCTAGGCGAAGTACTTGCTCCAGGTGTGTGGCTGGTGAGATGAATGTAGAATCATATTGCAGCCAGTCTGCACTAGGCAATGAATATTATTTGCAGCTTTGCAAGCTAGAAAGACCTTTAAAATCTAGGATTTAAATGCCTTCTTTTTCTATATCATGTGCAAAAAATGTGTAGAAGAATTTCTGGACTTCACTGAGCATCTAAATAGCTGGAAATCCAAGTGTTTGTAAAGCTTGTAACCTTCTTCATTTTTTTGGAATTGCCATACAGAATAGATGACTGTGTTTTTTGGGTATATGCATTTTAGATGCATGTGGCATCTTGTAGTGTGCTACTTGATGTACGCCTGACAAGAATGTATTAAAAGTGCAAGAGAAACTCGTATCCACATGGTCTTCTCCATGAGAGCTGCAACTGTAGTGAATGTAGACATCACAAAGTGTGTAGCTAAAGGAAGTGAGCATGCAGTGGGAGGGGAATAAGAAAGGCATGAGCTGGAGAAAAATCGAGCGATGCCCATACTGTGAGGAAGGATGCAGGTAAATGGGAGGGAAGGTTATGTATAATCTCCAATTGCAGCGCCCTAGGTAGTTCCCTTGTTTTCACATCCTGGTTAGAAATGTCTCTTATCATGATTACACAATTCCTGCTAATGGAAAAAAGTGGGTTGATGGAGAGCAATGGGAATGGCTTTGTGTCAAGATGTTGAGCCAGAGGACGAACCAGTGAAGGAAACCATTGAACATCTTTATAAAGAGAAAGAAACGGATGGTGGCAGCCAGAATGTATCACCAGCAGTACAGATAACAACTGGACTAAAATAACTTTGGAATGGACACCAAAAGCTGAAAAGCGCAGCAGAGGCAGCTAAAATATCTAGCAGAAAAATTGCTATGCAGAGCTGATAAAAATATCTAGCTTGTCCTAGGGAATCATGTGTATAACATGGCAACAGCAGGCATTGCATCTTATGATGATATCTGAAATTACTATTTGCAGATGAGCTCCTTAGGGCTGGCTCTAGTGCAGAGGTTAAGGCATAGCAATGGTATTTGCTGTCCTCCCTAACTAAGGTTGCCGTACCTCTCTTGTGATTTATTGATTTATTTATTTATTTTTTAAAAAAAAAATTTAAAAAAAGGGACAATCAGGGGATGGAACTCTTTTTTCATCTGTAGCACTACACACCTTGTACGAGACGTCAAGAGTATCGTCGATCTTTTTGTTAATGTAGCAACTGGAACAGTGCGTGTTCTTCAGGGGCTCTGCATAATAACCAATAGTACCCATTCTGCAAATTTTTGTGGCATTCTTTATAGCATTGTGCACACATCCTTGTAGCACCATTCCTAGGAAGTGTGTGGGAGAGAAACTACCCACGTTACAGCTGAGAAGTTGAAGCAAGAGGTGTGTAACTCACCAAAGGTCAACATTAAGTCAAGTGTGCTTTACCCAAGGGCTGTTGTAGTCATTCTTGCCGTCTCTTTCATTTTTACCCTTGCTGCAGGGTTGGCTCAGCTGTTCGTGAGGCAGCTGCTGAACCACCGTGGTTTACAGTCCCATGTACTAAGATAGACACCAATTTCCACATACTTCAGGACAGTAAGCTGTAATTTGTGATGGTTCAGCAGCTGCTAGAAGAGCAGCTGAGCCATCCCTTCTGTGCAGGCAGAAACCACTGTAGTCACCCTCAAATGAGAGCCAGAGGGGTGGATACAAAGATAAAACACAGGATAGAAAGTGACTTGTTTAAACAGTGAAAACTAATAAGATCACTTAAAAACTGTAACTCCAGAGGACACTCACCATCTATTGCTAGATTAGGAGCTTGCCCTCTGCTTGGAGACAGTTGGAATTCTTAATTCCTATCCGGAAGGTACACTGTTGTGTCAGCAAGCCATCCGTTAAATATACGCCATGAAGTTTCCTTGGTACGTAATCCGTATCTTTGTAGTAATACCTATCTGTGAGTGAATAGGCACACTCTAAGCGTCATTTACTTGCTAGAATTTCATCTTGGCAGCACGTATTCAGAGGTGCTTCCATTCAGGGAAGCTAAAAATGTAGCTGTAATTTCTACCTAAGTCTAGCTTGACAGCCTCTTTCCTTCTTCTTTCAAGTGCTACTTTCAATGGGCTAATTCTGTTGTGAAGTGTGATATAGGCCCTGGAGACCAGCACCTAAATGTTATAGGAAGAGGTAAGATGAAGAAAACTCAAGCTGGTCCATCTCTTGTACTTGCCTCATTCTGCTTCAGATCCTGCTCTTTCTCTAACAGGTGTATTTTTTCCTGTTAGGGAGATGACATCCTTTGGAAAGGATCATTGTTTATAATAGCATATTGGAATTAACCATTCATACAGTAAAAGCATGATTCAGATTTCCACCATTCATACTGTTTGACAGACTAGTAACAGTTATTGCTTCCTTTCTCAAAATAATCCTCTTCTCTCTTACTCTGCTTCCTTCTCACCACCTGCTCACACTAAATGAGAGTTGTTAAGGAGAATACATAGCGAAAGTTTTGATTCTGGCATCTGGGTGCATCTTTGTGGCATTAATAAGAGATTTTTTGCCTGCATATGTGAAAATATCAGGAGGGATTGAAAGTGAGGAAATGGTTTGGTTTTTGGTTTTGGGGGGGGGGTTTTAATTTATTTTAAAATTATTAGGAAAGAGCATCATCAGGGAGAGTTTTATGAGATTCTCTGATGCTTAGAAAGGCTCGTGTTGATGCAAATGGATTTTCTTTTTATATTTGGAGATGAAGTCATCTGAGAAGAAGATGAAGACTGTTTCACTTGTTGAAACAAGTTAACCCTGTTTTTTCTCAGTCACATCTAAGACTGCTGAATATGAAGGCTCTTGAGAAAAGATTGCCAAAAGCAGGTCAGAGGTGAAAATGCTCTTTGCAAATTTTTGTTTTGTCCTCACCTTGAGTCACTAGCATTGAGAAATTTTGTTTTCTATCCAGTCACTTGCTCTAATCAATGGGAAAACATAGATTGTACCCTCTACCCACGCTAAATGTTAGCGTGCTTGCTGGTTGTTGCCGTCACTGATCTAATTGTTCTAAACAATATTAACATGGCATGCAGATGAGGAGCTCTGGTGGAATGGTTCTGCAATACAAACAAGCAGCCAAAAGTGAGAGGAGAGGAGGCAGGGACTCCTTAAACTACCTTTGTCGCTGACAAAAGTGTCTGGAACCAGACAATTAAAGCAGCAGCTTTTTTTTTTTCTTTTTTCTTTCTTTTCTTTTTTTTTCCTTTTCTTCTTTTTTTTTTTTTTTTTTTTGTCTGAAAATATACTCCAGTTTCTTGGCTGGCGAGAGAATAGCCACCGAGATTGAGGACAATCTGGGTAAGCAAGCCTTACACCTTTTAGGAGCTTTTACACAGTCAGCTCTGCATAGACAGTGTCTGCTGGATGTCAATGTCTATTCACCCTTGCATAGCTCTCTAGCTCATCTTCCAAACCCTTCTGCTGGAGTCATCTTCACTTCATCAGAGAACCAACTGGCCTTTAGTGCCTTAGCCCTCTCGGTAGAGCATTAATAGCTGTTACTCAGCTGCTGACTCCCATCCCAGCTCTGCAGCTCTTCCCCCGGTCCTTTGGTACAGTTGCAACCTACTGTTATCATCTATTCTTCCTCCTTGGGAGGAATCTCCCGTGCCCTGACGAGTTGCCGTTCTCTGAGTGTCTCTAAAGATTGCCTTTGCCACCACTAACATGGCAATGGAAGAGCAGTCATGCCGATGCCCTGTACTCAGTGCTGCTGACATACTGGGAATACTGGGTCCAGTGTTGGGCCCACCACTTGAAGAAGGATGTTAAGGATCTGGAGGCGGTCCAGCAGAGATCTGCCAAGATCATTTTGTTCAGGAGTATGTGACCTGTGAAAAGAGGCTGAGGGAGCTGGGCTTGTTTAGGCTGGCAAAAAAAGAGGCGAAGGGGTTGATCTGGTAGTCTATAGCTACTTGAAAGAGAGTTAGCGGTAATGGAGCCAAACCCTTCTCAATAGTGGTAGATGATAAAACAAGGGGGAACGGCCACAAGTTGCACTTCGGGAGATTCAGATTGAGAGATTAAGAGAAAGTTTGGCACCAGGAGGGTAGTGGAGCACTAAAACAGATTGCCTAGCAAGGTTGTAGAAACTTCATCCTTCAAGGCTTTCATGGCTCAGCCGGACAAAGCCACAACTGACCTTATCGGGTGTTGGCAAGGCCCTGCTCTGGGTGGAAAATAGGACTAGATAATTTCCAGGGGTATCTTACAATCACTGTTTCACGGGTTCTCTGTTCTACTTTCTATCCCTTTTTGACTTTCTTTTCCTAGCATGTGTGTATCTGCCTGTTGTCATAAAGCAACTGTAACTTGTCTCGTGCAGACTTCTCTGATTGTCTTCAGCCTGTTTTTTGAGTATAGTAAAACTGATGCTGGATCCGTGTCCCTGCCTTTCTCCAATAATTTGTGTCTCCCAGCCAACAAATTCTGAATTTAAGAGAGAGATAAAGTCTCAGAGGTACTAAGTTCCTACAACTTTCATAAAAATGCATGGCCTAGTGATCATATGGGAAGGAGACTGGACAACTTCTGATGAAAAACGGTATTTGCAATGTGTGCTCCGGTTGGGAGATCAGCACTAAAATGCAAATAGATAGGAAACTAGACACCTTTACTTTCCTAGTGATCACACGACTGTTACATAGTGGGCACCTAATCTAGAATTCTAGCTCGGTGGTAAATCACCCAAGTTGGATTTTTTCAAACCTGAATTTCTTCAAGTTAAGCATGTAAGTGAAAGGACTGAGTTTCAAAGCAACTGCAGCTATCGCTACCTTTTTCAGAAAGACTGAGGCTGCTAAAATTGATTTTAAATTTCTAAACCACGTCAGGAGTATACTTGAGAACTAATAAATAAAATATACCTTCTGTACTGTGGTGAACTACATGTACAATTTTGAAATTGGGTGAAGGTGGAATTTTGAGCTTCAAACATTACTTTTAACTTCCTGATCCTCTGGCTTAGTTGCACAGTTGATAGATTTTCACCTTAGTGATCACCCCCTTTGCATTCCCTCAAGCTCATTTTTTCAGTAAAAATTCCACTGAATTCAGAAAATTCTGTGATCACACAAACAAGGGATAAAAATGAAGCACCAATCTGTTTTGGTGCCAGATCCACACTGCATTGCTGTCAGGTGACCAGTTAGCTGTGCAGAAATCCTGCCTCCGTACTGTTTTAAAAGGTTATGTCCACAGGCTTGGAAATGGAGTGAGCAACAGAAGATTAGTTAAGTGTGACGTCTGGTTTCATTGCTGCCTGGTATGTACCTCTTACAACAGTTCCTGCAAGCCGCTGCTGAGCCCTCCTACGTGGGGATGATTGCACCAAGAAAATACACAGCCCATGCTCTTCCTTCAGGTAAAAACTTGGCAGGAGAGAACAGACATTAGCTAAAAAGTTTTCTAGGGTTGTTTCAGTAACTGCTGTTTTAAGAGAAGGTTGTTTGCAACTAAAACAATGAACGCTGAGCCTTGCTTTCTGTATATTCCAGTTGGAATGAGTACTTTGTGATGAAAGAATAAATAGGTTTACTCTGTACTCACCACATAATTACGATTCTTGTGCACTAAGGTTTAGGATGAATACCTGAAAAGGGTTACTACTTTGGGGGGGTGGGGGAGAGGGAGACAGTCTGTTTTGGAAGAAGAGAGATTGTTTGTGACCTGGTCAATGAAAGAATCTGCAATGCACCAGTCTTTACATATTCAGTAAAGATTTACTTAGGAAAGGTGCAGGAATTTGAAACAATGGACTTCTGTAACTTCTAACACAACTGTGTGCTGAAAAGAGGGCTGTCCCTTCACTTCCACCACTCAACTTTGCCTACAAAGAATACCTGCTAGAAAGCGAGGATGAAAAGATGCAGTTTACAGCTCCCTGTATCTCAGCTGTAGGGATTTATAATGTGTCTTGATGAAATAATTTTCCCAATAGCACTGTCTGCTTTTTCACCGTGTTGCTATGTGCAAAATATCCATCTCCTGTCAACTATTATGCATGGCAGGGATGCAAAATAGGGCTTTGGGTTTAGCCCTCAAATTGAGGGGTGTGTTGTATAGCAGTATCTCTGGCAGGAAGATGGATTCAGATGTGCTGACTTGACTTGTTTGCAGCTCTTTGGGTTTGCCCGATTTGGGCTTGCACGAGCGTGTTTGTATATACATGCACAATATTCAATGTGAGAGAGATTCACATCCCCCTCTCTGCAGACCCAGAGAGTCTAAAGGATCAGATGCATTACTGTCCGTTGCCTTTTTAATTTAATTTAGCAACCCCCAATGAGTGGTTTGGGGATTTTTTTTTTTTCTTTTTGACCTGTAAGTGCTTTGTACCAAAAATCTAAATTGAAAGGTCCCCAACAGCTGAAAGGTGATACTCTCATGAGATCAGTGCAGAAAGCACCGTTCTGCACCGGTGTGGTTTGACGCTGCTCGGTGGTGGCCGAAACCGGCTGTCTTTCTGTAGGCTGCAGGTGGGTACTGTGCATGTTTAGCTGCACGGCTCTGTTCTTCACTGTGCTTCAGCCCTGGCCAGAACCCGTGCATGTGAGCCTTTTGAGAGCTGAGATCTGAAGCCTTTGGCTCGCGTAATAGCACAAACGAGGGTTTGCTAACGACTTCATGCTTTGCCTGCTTCACTGTCTAGTGCATTGGGTCACGATCTCCTAGTGCTGTGGCTGTTGGGTACGATTAGTAAGAATTGTAGCTACGCCAAGATCAATTGAAATTCTAAAACTTTAACTGTCTTTAGATGACATTGTTTACCTATCATGTTCTCTCCCAAAATGCAAATACATGCAAACTGTGAGTTGTATTTTTAAAAATCTCCTCTGAAATACAGATGGTTTGGGGCATTGTTAAAGAACCAACGGGCTACGCAGGGAAACGCCTACTGTGTGAAAAGTGTCCTGCTATCTTCTGCATCCACAAAAGAGGTTAGGAAGCTTTGGGAAAAGCCCTGAAGTAATCTGAAATTTGGACAATGTACAGTGCAATTTTTCTGCCTTGGAAGGATGAAGAATTTGGACAACTCTGCTTGAAATTAAAACTGACTCCAGGGAGGCTAGATGTAACAAACAGGATGGCTGGATCTCACTGACATTCCCCCTGGGCAATTGGAGTTATTTGTATACAGAAAATTGCCAAGCTGCTATCTTTTGCTTCTTCTATAACGCAAGCGAAGCCAAAGGATTTTGTTTTGTTCCGAATGCTGCTGAAACTTTATTCCCTTGCACACAGATCATCTGTGCTGAAAGCCAAGTTTCGTCATGAAGCAAATTTTATCTGTTTAGATCTTAAACCTTTTTAGAGCAGAGATTAACAGGGGTATGAACACGTAATCTTAACTTTCTAGTATTGACACATGATCCGTTGGGGGTGTTTTTCCCCTTGGAAATGTATTATTACATCCCTGACCACTACTTCCAGCACACACAAAAAATCTCTTTAAAGATTTAAAATTTTTTTTATGCGAGCATAAAGAACACTTTATAAGTAAAGCGTGTTGTGCAATGTGGTAATCGCTAAGAACTGGTAGCTCTTGGACCATCTGGGGCAGATTTGTTGACTGTGTTCTAACCAAACCTCAGTTTATTATGAAGGAAGCTATCATTTTCCTTAGTTTTCTCAACAACAACAATAAAAAGTTATTATTAAATCCTTTAGAGAAATCTACTTTAAATCATGCATGAACTTACTGCGGATTGTTAAATTTTGCAGGTTCTCTTTTATAGTTGTTTGATCTTGTGGCAAAAAGTAATTATGCTTCACCCAACCATGTATACTTGCCTTTTTTCCTTCAGTAACAACCAGCTTAACACTTAATGGAAAATTAACCTTCCTTCCTACAGCCTGAATTTCCTTATCTTAAGTCTTGTCTAGAGTTAATGTGAACTGTTGAACTAAATTTAAAAATGTTGGTGTAATTCAATCTGGTTCAGACTTCAGTATTAGTTACGGAATTAGTTGCTGATCAGTTTATTGCTTTAGCCTAAATTGATACTCGACAATGCAAATATTCATGAAATTGGAGTAAGTGCATCCACTTTGACGTTTGTATGGAATTAAATACACAAAGTTCTCTCCACTGCGCAGGCGTGTGCCCACTCTTGTCTCCCTGCTTTACCACCCTCCTTGGTGCCGGTTCTATCACATGCTTGCCAGGTGAATCGATGCGACTTCACGCAGCGAAATCATGTTCACATACATGTTGTGTTGATGGGTTAGCTTTGAATCTGATCTGGTAGATGTTCCAAATACCCTGCAGCCATGTGGTGGCTCCAACACAACGGAGATGGTGGGAGCTTGTTGCTTAAGGACAGTAGGAGAGCCAAGTTGTTTCCACTTCTGCGCTCACCCCTAGAAGCAGCCTGGAGTTATTGTGGCTTGGGTGTAATATGAAGCTGCTCTCTGTTTTAGCTTTGATCTAGCCAGTGCACTTACAGTAAGAGTGGAGCCACGGCAGCAGAGATTTGAACAAAGGCTGTGCAAGATTTTTAGAAGAGTTTGTGTTACTACCCACTTCTGCCACCGCTGAAGTCTGTGCTCTCACATTCTTACAGCTACTGTTACTTGAGCTACTTCTGGTATGTCTTTGTGCATTGCAGTTAGGGCTCATTCCTCGCTTTTGAAAAGTATTTCATTAGGGTTGCACATTCTTCTGTCCTAGGCACAGCCTTAAGTTCCCTATCTCATGCTAGCCGTGCATACATTGTGTTACAAGTTCATCTACTTCTGTAGCATTCATGTGTTTCTGTAATCTTTTTATAGTCCAAACTTCAAAACAAGAAAAATACACACACAATATTTGATGGACAAGCCTGTACAAACAGTGGGAAAAACGTGGAGTCCTTCTGGAGGACCATTCAAGTCATGCTTCCAGGAACTTTAAAGAAATAGAATTGTTTTAAATAAGTGCACTATGCTGAGTAGTAAAACCATCACATTTTTTTATTTTAATGAAGCTTGGGACTGTCACTTCTGCTTATTTCCCCCTTGGTTTTGTGTTGTTTCTAGGAGGTTTCAACCAGTCGTCTTTTCTCTCATACCTCCCCCTTTCCTCAGCATACTTTCTCCATGTCATGTTGGACGTTCTCATAACAAGCAAATATGGACAAACAGGGTTGGCTGGTGTTGTACTACAAGAATTGGTGAGCTGCCCTGTATCCTATCTCTAGAGTGCTGAAAACCTGTGAATCCTTGTATTTTTGTTTTGGCGTTATGGATTGTTGTTCTGGCCTTTGGCAGGTTTCCATCTGTGCTGAAATGTCTCTGGAAGTATTCAGTGAAAGGCTTTCGTACGTCTGCAGAAAAAGTGCTGAAGAACTTTTTGTCATTGCTGCCCTAGGATCCAAAGTTTTGGGGGATTTTCTTCCTCATAATTAGTTCTGGTTGAGGATGGCAGAACTTGCTAAGAAAGCTATAATGGGGCAAGAAATCCATTGTCAGTTATATATTGGGTTTTTCCATGCAAGACCTCAGGAGATTTGTTTTCCATCAGGCAGTAATATTCTTACATCTTCAGAATAGCCTATGAATATGAGCTAATTAATCTCCACAATACCTCTGGGAAGTAGACAAGTGGAGTTTTTAAAAAATAAATAAAAGAAGTGGAGTTTTCGGTATTTCCTGTGCCGTGTTGTGATATTTATATTTCACTGGGGCACACCTCCTGTGGGTGAACTACTTTCTATCAATGCATAAATAAAAAGGTTCATAATATATGAGGTGGCTTAGGTATTAAATTAGACTTATTCAAGCATGTACTGGATATTTTGCTAACCTGCTACCCCTTTTGTAAGTGATCACTCTTTCACAGCACAAGGGGAGGAAAGAATTATAACTGTGATTTTTATCTGCAAAACAGACAAAAATGTTTCGGCAGCACAGCAGAGAGATAATATACTTAAAAGAAAAATAATAAAGCCACAGAGGAAAAGTGGGCTATTGAACTCTGCTGGAGTTCATCAGAAACTCTTCTAACAGGCACCTCTGTGTCGCAAGCAAATCCCTGACTCCCAAAAGAAGCCTTGGAGATGGAGAGGACTATACATTCTAGCAGTGATTAGTGTCCATTAAGATTCAACTCGGTGTCCAGTAAAGTGCTTTTGGCTACAAGCTAATAATTCTTGATGCATATTTGAGACTGCTTTATCTTGTGCATTACCCGGTGAAGAATTGAAGGGGTTTTCTGCTTTTTTTTTTTTTATCTCAGATGGAATTGCAAATATTTCCTTGACTAGCAACCTTTTTTTCAGCGAGTTGGATGTAGTTTAGGTGAGAATCTGACCATTGAAAACTCCGGTCATCTCGCTTGTTCCTCACCGACAGTCTTTTCCCACTGTTATGTGGCATGTATGGGCTAAAACGGTAGCAGGAAAGTCTAGAGCAGTGGTCACCAACCTTGCTGACCCAAAGATACCAGTGTTGTGTAAATAACAAATGCTTTGCTTTTGCAATCAACTTAGTTACCCTTTGGCTGCAGGTGGTGTTGGGGATTGCTGGTCTAAAGGCTGGTCGCTTTTGATTGTCGTTGGATTAGTGCTCTGGTCTTGCTTTGACAGTGATGGTAAGGTGTTGACCGTTCCACCCAGGAGCACACAGGAAGGATTTAAGGAATGTTTTTTGTTGGATTTCAGAGACTCTGAATTTCAGAAGAGATGGTTTATTCCTGCTCCTGATAAAGCATGTGGTGGTGGGTTGACCTTGGCCAGCTGCTGGCTGCCCAACCAGCCACTCTCGTCCCCCTCCTCAGCAGTATGGGGAGAAAATAAGATGGATAAGCTTGTGGGTCGAGAGAACGGCAGGGAAACCACTCACCAGTCACCGTAACGGGCAAACCAGGCTTGACTTAGGGAAAACTAATTTATTGCCAATTAAAATAAGTTTGGAGGAACAAAACTTAAACCACCACCTTCCCCCACCCCTTTTTCCAACTTCACACCTTGACCGCCCCGCGCCGGGGTCTGTTGGCACCTCGCGGAGAGCCGCCGGCTGCCATGCCTTGCCGCCAGCAGCCCACACAGGTACCTCGGAGGCAGCCGGGGCTCGGCGTGGCATCGCTGGATACGTGGGCACTAGGGAAAGCGCTGCTTTCCTCCGCGCTGCCGACGGTCTGGATATTTGTGAGGAAAAAGAGGATCAGCACTGAAATACCGTCCTCGTGTCGCGTTGATTCTCCCTCATGCTTTTGTAACGTGATCAATACAGGCGTGTGAGCTGAATTCAGTACTTTTTCCTGATAAAGACGCTATACTCAGCACATATTACAATAACATAAATCTATTCAGATTACCAGTGCTCTAAGATGTTAGAAAACCTAATGATGTTTCTTAGTTTTTAAATTAATTTCTGAGTCCTTTGCATAAGACCAAGTAATAGAAACTTTGCTGAATACAGACAGCTGGTTTTTTAGATAAATTAATCTGGAATATGCTGGATAGATGAAGAGAATGTTTATTAAAACATTTTTCTAGTAGCTTCTCTCCCTGCCTAATTTGGCATTTTAAAAATCTTCTGCTAGCTGAGTGTTCCCATACGTATTTCTAATTTTAAGCAGTTCAGATGGATCATAGGAAGATAGACCTTAAGTCGACATCTCGCCTTTAGTGGTAAATAATTTATACTAAAAGAAATGGATTTACATTTAAAATTTAGATTTTAAAAAAAAGATCCAACTCTCAGTTATTTTCTTTTTATCTATTCTGCTTTAGTGCTTCTGCTCTGCTAATAGGTTTCTTCGGAGCAGCCGGCCCCAGAGACAGAAGCTGTAAACGTGCCTGGTCTGAACAGGGGCAGCAGAGCTGGCCAGGAACTGGTTAATTCATAGCACTGACGTTTTTCTTGAGCTATTGGGTGGTAACCTCCTGTTCTTGCAATTCAACAGGCCTTTTTTTATGAGAAGTAGAATCTTACATTTGTCAGAAGATTGGTTATTTGGACAAAAGTCACGTGCTGAGGTGCAGGTAATATTATCAGGGCTTTTTTGATAATCTTTATTCAGTGTCACAGTCTTTTGGAAACAACTTTTATTCTTGGACTTTGCAGATTGCAGTTCAAATTCCTGAAACTGGGTAGATTTCTAGAAAACTTCAAAGTACTTGTATGGTTTGCCTTCCCCGCGCCCCCTTCCCCCCCAGTTTTTAAATTTTCTTTTTTTTTTTTATAATCTTCCTAATTCATTGTCTCTTCCTAAGTCTTCAGCAGGTGTATTTCCTTGAGTCGGACAGCTCCTTCAGCATTTCAGAAATCTTATTTTGAGGTTGGTACAGCAAGTTTTAGGGTTGACAAAAGTAGATACCAGGACTGAACCTTCCCAAGTCACTAAAAATGGCTTCTTTGAAAGAAACAGGCAGATTATGGCCTTATTTCAGAGCTGGATCTGAAGTTTTAACCCTTCTGTTTGAACCTGATTTAAAAACAGAGGATTCCTAAATGATGTGAAATGAAAAAGCAAAACCCGGAAACAAAAACCAGAAATGTAATCAGACAAACTTTAAAAAAAAAAGGGGGGGGGATGGGGGGGCATGAAAAAAGCCAGGATTTGCCCATAAAAGCATTAGAACCCTTTGAAGAGACATACAGACTAACTTTAATGTCCCAGTCCTTACTTTTTTCCATCTTTTCTATCATGCCCTGTGGTGTACATGAATTGTCTGATGTTGCTCCACCCTCGAGAGAGATGCTTTTCTGTGGTGCTGCAAATGCAGTTGGTGGAGTGCTCTGGAATGAAGTCTTCTATATAATTACCATAGTTTTCGGGGGTTTTGCGGAGCAAGGGTGGTGAGAGAGAGGAGATTGCAATCTCTTATAAGCTGTTACTGTTTTTTTGCAGAATCTG
The DNA here is from genome assembly GCF_964195595.1 of Calonectris borealis. Classification (NCBI taxonomy): domain Eukaryota; kingdom Metazoa; phylum Chordata; class Aves; order Procellariiformes; family Procellariidae; genus Calonectris; species Calonectris borealis. The sequence goes on along the minus strand of NC_134319.1, from coordinate 32,535,167 downwards.
GCTCAACTGAGATCATGAGACCGTTTTGCCCTACTGTTTCCGGTAATTAGACATTTCTAAGCAGCAGGTCAAACCAATTTGTCTTTTAGAGGGACTGTTTATTTTGTTATACTGCTGTTAGTGACAAGTTTTTTGGGGAGATGTCTGTTTTTTTAGCTCCTGTTCTGTTCCAGTGCTAACCTTGGTGCAAGATCCCTGTGTGTAGTTTAGTGATTGGCTTTAGAGGGCGAGGGAGCAATTATAATTTTCTATTATTTATTTTGCAGTCAGTATTGTTTAAGCACGCATTCAACAGGTTTCTTTCCCAAGGGCTACGCTGTGCTTTTCACGCAGATTTCTCACGTGAGCCTTGGCAGGGGCTAGGCTGACCAAAGCTACTGTTTCTTCCAGGAGAAACACTGTGAGGGTGTGCGAGCTTGTTGGTTAAGAGAACGTACAGAAGCTCATCTTAAGTAATCCAGCGAGAAAAAAGGAGATGGGTAGCGTTAGAGGAAAAAAGGGCTGAATCGGAGGAGAATATTGTGTTGCAAACAAGTGGCAAAATTAGAGTAAAATAGGTATGTTCGACACCCCCCCCACACACACACTCACTCTCTCTCAAGGACTGCAGAGGGTAGGAGAGAGTGTGCAGCCTCTTAGCTCTTCGTGAGCAATTTTAGCCTCTTTAGCAACAGGCTGAACAACTTTGTGTTCCTCATGTGTGTGTGTGCTTGTCTGCTGTGGTCCCCGACTGGCAGGTGGGATCTGCTGGGAATCAAACCATCGACTTACAAACTGATCCAACTTGACACGCTATTCTCAGCAGGGGCGTTATAAGGCATAAGGGACGTTATGATACTGGCAGTAACCAAACGGTGTAGGTTTTTGCTTCTGCTCCTTAAAGAGCAGCTTTTGTCTTTTTATTTTAGAGCGATGCTATACCTGGAAGTTCAGCTCTCAGCACTTCTAAAATAAAAAAGAACAGAGCTCAGGAAAAGGCTTTTGGTATCAGACTTCACCATTTCACTTTCAAAGCCATAGATCTTAGACTGAATTTAAGGAGGGGGAAGGAGGGGAAAAAAGCAGTGCAGGAAACAAAGGGGGGGAGAAAAGTTCATTGTTTGTTTAAGTGACTCTCCAGGGCTTTTTTGGTACTGTGTATTTCCTAAGCTGTAGAAACATTTGAAGTGGGGAAACATCTTCAAATAATGTGCAGTTTTGTCAGACACATTCAGACGTAGTTCCTTGTTCAGCTGACAAAACCATGTTTTCATCTTGACTGGCTTCTTGTAGTCCGGACAGTGTATGCAGTGATATCAGCCTCTTAAGTTTCCCTGTAGCTGATTTTAGACTTGGTGTCAGCTGCTTGAAATCCCTGAATTTCCTCAACATTGGATGTGTTTTTGCTTAAGAAGAGTCTCCTCCTGCCCACACCCCCTTCCACCCCACCCTGAGTGCTTGCGCTGTCTCTCAGCTCCCCCACCCTCCCTTGGGACAGGAAAAATGAAGTGTCTACCCATCCCGGGTAGATTATGTCGCTGTGTGCAGGGAGGACGGCGTGCATCCCATACGCTGAGAAGGGAAGGCGAGCGACCGAAGGGCGGCTATTGTTCCAACTCGAGCCAAGGAGCTGAATAGAGAGGCTTGCGCTTGACGGGCTTCGGCTGTGGCTTTTCTGCATTCCAAACCGTCGGAGGCAGAGAAAACAGAGCGCGGGAGAGGAGTGTGCAGAGGCTCCGCTGACTTTCTGGTTGGCATGGTGGCAGGACCATGGTAGAGGTATTAGGATTACCACAGAATGCAGTTCACAGGTGAGAGAGATCCCTCCTGACACGGTCCATGCAAATAGGGGACTGCATTGCTGCAATATTTCCAGTGAGGCGGGATTGGGTAGGAGGCACATAGGTATTCTGCTGGAAATTTAAAGTGACTAGATTAAAGCAACTAGAAACTTTAAGGTTTTTTTTTCCATGTTGCATGTATATATCAACTCTTTTCCTCATTATTTCAGTTTTATACACAGGTTTTTAAAGAGATATTTGCATGGATTTAGTATGATGAATGGAAAAGTGGATTTTTGATACTTTTCTGCTCACTACTACAGAAATTACATGTTAGTATTCAAACATCATATAGATGCAAAGATGAGAAACAAGTTTTTGTAATGGCTTTCAAAGTTAAAAACCTAGTTTATTGCTACTTAAATAATTAGGTTTACTTTTCTCCCTCTCCCTGAAAGCCTTTACTTATCTAACGTAAGTCAGTACATTTTTATATGACATTGGATTTCTGGATAAGGCCAGTCATCATTCTTCAAGGGCACACTGTAGGAATATTTTTCAGTGTTTACTTGTGGCTGGCATTGCGTGACGTTTTCAGCATATGATATTGCCAGCCTTGCTTCCTGTCCTCCAGCAAGTGATGGAAAATCAAAGCAGTTCAGGGAATCCTACAGGTTGCTCATAAAAACAAGAGATTTTGTTTTTCTTTTCAGTATAAAGGGCACTGCCTCAGTAATGCTTCTTGCTTTTCTAGCTTTTGTCTTAAAATGTATTGTTAAGTGATAGCAAGCTGGAAAGCATTTAAATTTCATGCCTTTTGATATAGTTAGACATTTTTCAGTAGCTACAAAAGCAATAAAAGTTGTCTAAGGAAACTGGGAACGGAACTCCTGAGTTAATTTTCTTCTACCTTGGAAACAGCCTTTAAGAGGTACTGATTATGAAGTCCTTCTTAGTCATTTTCCTCCTCATCTGTAGACCAGCGAGAATACTAATTTGCTAACTTGGAGAGACTGTTTTTGTTAGCCTGAACCAATGAGGTTGTTCTGCAGCTGCTTTTGAATTACATGATCAGAAAATGAAAACCTTCTGCCTTAGCTTTTTTTGGACAAACATGTTTCTCTCAAAAACAAGCAAACTTTTTAATCAGAAAAGCTCAAGGCAACACAATCCTGGTCCCTTCCAAGTTTCATTTAGGTGATTTTGGGGCGGTTTCCAGGAGGTACCCTTTAGAATTTCCTGTCTCTTTTTTGGGCTTTTTCATACGATTAACATGTTAATAGGGTAGTGAATTAAAAATACAATACTGGGGAGTTCTGGAAGGCAGACGTGAGCAGCAACTTACATTCCTGCAAATTCTTCACATTGTGCCTAGCTTTATGTGATACTCTGTGGGTGCTCTCGCTCTTTCTCTCTCTAAAATCTGTGGGGAGGGGAAAACGGTGTAATCGTAACGAACACTTGAGGTGACTTCTGTCAGAAAGATCTGTCATGGCTCTTTAAAGCTCATGGGAACAAATCAGCTTCATTTGTGTATAAGCGGGAGGAAGGGGCATTCTGCTATACTGAGGCTTGACCTGCTCCTTGCCATTTTCTGGTATCCGCAAGTAAGTATTGCACCAGCTGTGTAATATTGGAAGTCAGAGAATTCTGTGATGCAGCAAAATACAGGGTATGGATGGCATTTGTAAATGGCTCGTTGGCATCAAGAGACAGATTCATTTTCCAGCCTGTAGAGGTACGTACCTTTTCAAAGCTTTAATTCTCCACAAAGGGAATACTTCCTTTTATCTAGATTTCTTGGCTAATTGGCATCAGACAGCACAAATGTGTTTTAGGAGAGCTAATAATGGTGGGATCTGAAACTGGGCCAATGGCAGAAGGGAGACCTAATGATCCCCTTCCATTTAATTTTCTACATCTATGGGTGACTGCTTCTAGCAAGGGAGAGGGAAATCTGCACGAGAAGTCAGCAAGCAAATGATGCAACTACAGTCAGTGCTTACAGTTTCAACAGCATCATCTCCGCATGTTAAATGGTCAGCGGACTTCAACTATATATGTTACGGATTTAATGGGAAATGGTGCCGAGACTGTCGTGGTAAACAGAACAGCAAAAATTGGGTTGCGGAGCTGTGTAATAGCCGGTTATCTGAGCAGATGATGGCAGCTACGAACAGCGGTGGTGAGCCTGTATCGAGTTTCCTTCCATAGCTGAACAGTGCCGCTCCTCAGTCGGGCAGCGGATCTGCTGTGATGGCAGACAAGGTTGCATTTTTCTCCTCTTGCACCCGCTCGGCAGGGTCTTCGGGAGGGCCATGGTGCGACCTGGATGCCTGCCAGAGGGTTTGCTCCGCTGACGGGTTGGGTTAGAGTAGGCCCCTGGGCAGCCTTCAGAAGCATTCAAAAATGCCAGTCTGGCTTAGAAAAGAGGAGATGGAAAGTTGTGGGTTTTGTTTTTTTATTTTAACATTCATTTTCCTGCTTGTTTTGATCCTTTTTGGAGTAGGCTTCAGTCAGATTTTCAAGCTCAGTCGCACTCAAACTGTGAAGGCCAGGCCCTTTTTCCAGAATAGAGGCTGTGATTGTCTCCGCATTTGTCTGATTGCAGGAGTAATGGCTACAGGAAGAATGCCAAATGTGCAAAATACAGCGCAATTCTAATGCCAGCTTTCACAGTATTCATGCTCTTAAAGCCCTGTCCTGGTATGTCCTAGGGTCTCTCTAAAATGTCAGGGTATTCTCCAGGGTAGCTCTCGACAGTGTCCAAGAAGAATCTTTCAGATATCGCATCAGTCAGAAATTAAGCCCGTGTCCACAAGATGGAGGACTTGGTATGTCCTTGTAAAAATTCCCTAAACTATACAGTCTCTTACCTTGCTGTGTTTCCTTGCTTCACCGCTAAATTTCGTCCCTAATTTGGAAACAGATTAAAAAAACCCTCCATGTACTGCCTTTCTTGTACTGATCTCTAGTGTTTGGAAAGGCCTTGGGCTTTGGCAGTTGCCTTATTTTGGTGCTTACATAGAGATTAACATAGTATTCCTATAAACACAGGTGGAACTGAGTAGTAAGAGGGAAGGAGACCACATGATTCATAGGCAGGGGTAGGAAATCATTGCTGGTCATAACCACTTGTTCTCCAGAATGCTTTTCTGCTGCGTACCTGGTAAGTGTGAGCTGCGTGCTTTCGGGCTGCTGGACACTAGCAGTTTTTTGTTGGTGGTTTTCTGTCTCGTTATCTGGTGTTAGAGGTGCAAGTTATTGTGAATTAGGCTTTTTTTTTTTTTGTCTGTGCCAATCAAGGAGAGTTCAACTCCCACCTGATGATGTCGGCAAAGCTGTGGTTTCTTGACATATAAAGGGAGCAAGCAGTGACCTCAGGGTGGAGTAAAGCTCCCTATTGGCACAGCACCCTTAACCCTGCTTAGCAAGAATCGCTGGTATTTAGTTTGTGCTGAAAACAAGCAAGTTGAACTCGTTGTGGGAGTGCTACATAAAGCTGTTACCTTGTACTAAACCTTGTAGAAAGAGGGTAAATAAGTTGAGGGGATGGTGTGACAATTCCCACGTGATCTGACCAGAAGCTTAAGAAATCATATGGTCAGTGGAATATTATATATTGATCGTGTTGAATTGCTTCCCAAAATACTTTGAAGCCATCTGTGTGGATCTTACGCATTCTAATGGCACCAGAATGTTGCAGACTGAATGATAAGACATTTAGTTCTCTCTCATCTGAAACTGATTTTCTCAAAATTGTAGTTCTCTATTATCTATGTGATCATGTCTAGTCACAGAAGACAAAAAAATCCCCAAACCAACCACCACCCAAACCCCAACCCTCACTAAGTTGTTCCTTTGTTTGTTTGCTTGTTGGAGATGTCATCCAAATAACTTAGTCTAAATAAGAAAAATCATTCCTGGCTGTTTCCCTGCTCAGAAAGTAATAGTAGAGACCAACATGCATGATGGTAGTATTCCAACAAAACTGCCTTAATCAATTATTTTCACTTGCATTTTTTTCTGAATTTGGGCAAAATTCAGCACTTGTAAAGACATGAGTTGTGCAAATTATGTGGCCTGCAGGGTGAGCAAGAAAAATTGTTTTCCTGTTCCATGCCTGATGGCAGCGTTCTCAGGCAAGTGCTTTGCTGTCTCAATAGCAACTTGGAGGGCAGCTTAGTGCGAGGTGTCCTCTTTCCCCAAAAACCTGCCTGCTGCTTTTGTCCTTCTGACAATTCATAGCACGTCAGCATCTTGAAGTGCAAAGGATCGAGCAGTTGAGTCCTCAAAGATAGTAATAACCTGTCAGATTGCTGACCCTTTGTACTGTACCTGTCCCTATCAGTTACATTACAAGCACTGGGAAGAATTATTTAAAAGATATTTTTTCCATGGTGTTCCAATATAATTTCTGATAAATCCATCATATGTTAAGTGCTTCTCCTTGTCTGTCTTTCTAATAAAGCTCCTTTATAATGATTTAGAACAGATAAAATCTGAAGGGCCTTTAAGATCGTCTGTAAATAGCAGTGGTGCTGTACCTGAACTGCTTAAGTAAGACTTGTACCTTTAGAGACAGGGCAAGGAGGAGCAGGTACTTCAGCTTACTGCCTGCCTGCAGTGTGGTTTCTGGGCAATTACTTTTTTCCTTCTTTTTCTTAATACCTGGGAGACTTGGAAGTACAGCCAGCAAAGCTTCCTTGCTTGGAAAGGTTGATTTTTCTAGGACTACTACTAGGTGATGCAGGTCTGGGGGATAGAGGGAAGAAAGCTGTGCTCCTTTTTTTTTTTTTTTTTTTTTCTTTTCTTTTTTGGTCAGCAAATATTTGTATTTGTTTTTTGCTATTTTCCTTCCAGTAGCTCTGCATTATTTTACTTCCAGTAGCTCTACAAAAATAGTGTTCTTTCCTGTTAACTTTTGTCTTGGTCATGTTTAAGCTGTACTTATAACTGGAGTTTCCATTTCTTGGAAATTCTTGTTCAGAAAAAGTGTGATGCAGGTATCACTTGAGACACTGGTGATTTCAGTCCTCACAGTATCAAAGTTCAAAAAATCACTCCCCATTCCTGTTTCATACTACTTTAAAAGATGGAAGAGCTCTTGGATTTCTGGGCTGGATCTTCAGATGTGTGAAGCAGGTGATATAACTGGGCTCAGTGGGCAGGGGATCAGACCCTGAATGTCGATCTTTTTCATGTTCTTCATCCATTCTTGAAGGTTTGGCACCTCTCAGGGCTGCTTAATTTTTCTTTCAGTCTTAGCATTAAAGTAACATTTCCAATGCTGAATAACTTTAGAACTAACACAACATTTCTAGCAAAGATGCTAGCTCAGAAATCCATTTTTAAGTTGTAGTGCTTGAGGCTCGATTAATTTCAAACTGTCGCTTTCACAGTGTTACTGAGCAAGGACTTCCATATCAATCTTTGTGCTTGGCGAATCTGGGAAAGTGTGGAGTTTGTTTTGGTTTTACAGCTCCATGTTTGCAGGACATTTTCAGTCTGCTCTTTGTTTTGAACACCCAATGGTTTTGGTCAGAGGCAAAGAATATAGAAGGTATTCTTCATGAACACATTTTGTGGGGAAAAAAGTCATCGTGTGAATACCAGCATCAGAAATTAAGTAGTCTTTACATACTGCTCGTTAAATATATAGCTGGATGTATTCATACTTTAATACAAGATGTCTGTTTACATGAGGCATATGGCTCACAGTTTGGAAAGGCACTCCGGAGTGGATGACTCTGTAAATAATGTCTTGGCCCTAATTTGGAATTAAATTAGTTTAATGTTTTTAGAGTAGTCATTAATAGGTACTTACAAACTATCATACTGCTAGCAGCATAACTTATCCGAATCCCTTGGCTATGCTGAGGATACCTGAAGTTGGACTGAGTACAAAAAGGTAATTAAGTTGGTGTGGAAATGGGAAAAACGCACATGGTTGCTTCATCAGTGAAGTTCTGAAAACCCAGCAGTTCTCCCTGGCAGAAATAGTTGTGTCAGACTCTTAGTGCTTCTGGCTAGGTCACTGTTTTGTAACATTGGTGAAGTGTTTTTCCGTGGGAAAGTGGATGACAGTAACGGGACAATTTGACCTATATTAGTAAAACTTTCTTGTGGCTAGTTCTTCTGAGTTATGGTACTGGCTTACTTAGGGTTAACATGCCCAAGAACCAAAATCACAGTAATTTGCATATTCTTCAATTACAGTAATTTTTTAAAGATTGTTTAAGACTGCATCTTTCTTGCTGTACATGAGCAGCATGATGGCTCCTCTGTGCTTGCCTCCTCGGCCTCTAGATAGAGCCAAGTAGCTTTCCTTAGGCAATGCTGGGCATTCTCTGTGGTGTGGGTGCAGGTACATGTCTCGCTCACTCTGCTGATCTTCAGCTGATGGTTTGACTCCCAGTCTTCCCAGACTTCCCAGTCTCCTTAAGCATCTCTTTATTAATGCATCCTGGAGGAAAAAAGTATAGGAGTGTATAGTCTTAGACTCGGCAAAGCTTAATTTTGTGGGCAGGTACAGTCAGTAGCATGAAGGATTCATCTCCAGCCCCTGCAGCATTACAGTCTTGCATCAGTTTTGCCAGGAAAACACAATACTGGGATCTAGAGAGGGAACTGGGGCAGACATCCTTCTAAAAAAAGCCACCTTGTTTATGTTGTGTTAGAATGTTCAGGAGGAAAATATTATGGAAAAATTGAAGACGTGTTTTAAAAGTAGTTTAAAATTCAGCTCCTTAGCAAGTAGCTTCATAGGCTTCTCACAGCTTTTTTTCTTTAACTAGAAAAGCACGTCTATAATTCTAAGATATTGTGTATACTCAAAGTAGTTCATATGCAGCAAGGCAACACAGTGTAATGGGAGGTCTCTTAAGACATAGCTTGCTGTTATGGAAGAGATTTTGAAGCATGGATTAGATTCATATAGGCAGTTAGGTGTGTCTTTATATTGCAAGAGAAATATGAGCCGACTTCTGTGCTGGTAAGTGTCATTCTTTGTGTCCAAGTAAACTGACTTAAGTGAATTTTGTCTGAGAAGCCCAGGACCAGACTTACTTAGTCTAGTATTTAGATGTATTTAGCCATTTTTGAAGTGTTTGTGGTAGAGTCTTGCTGCTCGGTTTCCATAAAGGTGAAGTATGAATAGCCAGCCAAGAGGCCAGATGATTTTGCTGGGGAGGCTCAGTGGGCATGGAAGAGCTTTATAAAGGCTAGCCCCTTCGGGTTTAGTTTAAATTTTCATTTCAGATGCTGACCTGTTTGTCTCCAATGCCCTGTCAAAACTAAGTGTGGAAATAGCTTCCTGACATGACTTAAAATGTCACTTGTACGAGGGAGCTCTTGCCTGTATTATTATATTCTAGAGAACTTCAGGGTTTGTTGTTTTTCTCACCTTCATTTTGAGCCTTTCTGTCCCTATTTATCTTTACAGGCTGTCAGCAGGCACAGCTTTCGCTGCCCCTGGATTCCTTACAGCTCCAGCAATTGTTATTTAGGAAATTCTGTGCTCTGCCTTCCTCCTGAGTAACCGCTAGGTTAACGTCTCTGATCTCAGCTGGGTTTGGAAGGATAGTGGTGTTCACTCTGGAAAGTAAGGGGAACTATTACCCTGGTAAAAGATAATATTGCATCAGTGCTGTGGCACGTAGAGGTTGTCATCTTCAGCTGGATGAGAGCTGTTGAGAGTGAGTGCTAAAGATCACTGACTGTGCTAAAATGACTTCATTAAGCAATCTGAAAGGATAAAATACTAGACGATAATGTGTATGTGTGGGCTGATACTTCATCAGCACGGTTTCACTTTCCACAACAGAATGGACTGGCTTAAAGAGAGATTTGAGTGTCCATCGGTTTTTTTTTTCTGATAAAAAGGGCTTTCTGCGTACTTTGCCATGCTCCAACAGCGCTATCTACATCTTCTCACATCTGACGTAAATCTGCTATTGGTTTATATTGCAACAGAATTCTTCTGTTCAGCTGCTCATAGCTTGTTCATAGGACTGTGTTACAGTATTACACACTGGTTTTGCTTATGTAGCTTTTAAGCCAAAAACTTATCCATGTCACAAAATAATTGTGAATCCTTCCAGCGTGATTCCATAACACACAATGAGTTACTTGGCCTTGTTCATCCAGATGCTCTTGAACTACAGCGTGGTTAGAAGACTGTTGTATTGTAATACCGCTTCTCCAAGCAAAATTACTTTCATTATAGACAGGCATTTAAAATGATTTAATGCAGGAAACAGAGCTTTTTGCGTATAGAATTGACATTTTTAGATGTCTGGAAAACTTATTTTCAAGCTAGCTTGCTTGTTCTGTGGCATTGAATGAGATTGAGAAGTTATTACTGCTTGGCATTTTTCTGGGGCAAAATGACTCAAATAACTTTTCCTATTTCCTAATGGAGAAGTGTAGAGGTGAATAGTGTTGTCTGGTACATATGACATTGGTCCAGGAGTTGGATAAGCGGATGTTTATTGTTTCTTGCAGATTAACTAGTGCTGCAACCTCGGCAAGCTATTTTATATGTCTCTGCCTGCCTGCTTTTTGTCAAAAAATTTGCCCTTTCCCTACCCACTGTGCCCCTGTTCTGAAGGGAACATTTCATTTTTCAAGTGTGCAAATATCCTGTCTTTATTCACTCCTAAATTAACTGTAAAACATTTTAATAAGAATGACTTGGGTGTACAATGGCTGATGTATATTGCTGTGAAGACATCATCTACTGACTATAGCAATATCCATCAATCAGTCCGTCAGAGTCTTTCCCTAGTGCAAGTAAGATCCATTTTTCCTCTTCTTGTAAGTGCCTCATGCAGAGAACATTAATACATTATGATTTATAATACTACCGCGACTTTGTGCTTACAAAGCATCTGCATCACAAGGAATCTGTGCTCTACTATTTGCATATATTACGAATTATCATTTACTAAAATTCCTGTAGAAAAATCTGAGTACTCATGCTCCTGTGTAGAGCATGCTACACAGAATCAATTATCAAGAATGCTAATTTTTAAATCCACGGGATGGCAAAGCTGCTTAGCTTCATAGGTTTCAAAATCATAACTGTAGGAGGGTGACATTTCTGACAACTGCAGAAAGGAGCAGAAGCTCATTCGCTGATGGTAATGCAAAGAATTACCAGTTGGGGATGTATACAAGTTTTAAATGATTCGTTTATATAAGAGGTTCCAAAACATAAGGGCTTGGTTTAATTTTCAGCCTTGTGGACTCATCTGCTTTTCAAACTCGGGCGTGAGGGAGATGAACCCAAACACTTTGAAGGAGTCTTCTCATGTTTTCACCTGCCACTGGTGTTTTCACCAGCACAGCTACTGGTGCTAATTTTGGAAAACAACAGTCTCTCAAGGCAGAGATTAGCCGCTTCTTACTCGTGGTTTTGCGGGGTTTTTATTACTAGTTTGCTGATCTCTCCCACCGTTCTATATTTTCACATTTTGCATATTTCCACTCTAGTCGATAGAGCAATTTGTATCTGTATTTGCATTGGTTCAACAAGCTTTTTTCCAGTGTAGGTAGGTCTCACAGCATGAAAATAAGTTAGTCATGTTTTGAATATTCCCCTCATGCTTATTTGCAGCTTATCTCACAAACTGGCTGTCCTGGAAAATTTGGACAAGACTTTTTGAATGTTTTTGGTCAGCTCTAGAGCACAAGACCTGCTTGAAGATGGACAAATTTAAGAAGCTGTTCATATTGTTTCTTCTGCCTGTGGCAAGCTTTAGCGGGAGACCAGCCCTACATCCCTCCTGCAGTTGTGGAGCAAGTTTAGTCTCTGGTTTTCTTGCACAGCAAAAGGTTTACAAATCAAAATCAGTGCTACAGAGGAGTTTCAAGATATTTTTGAAGTGATTGTTTGAAACTAAGTATTCAAAGGATGTAAACAGGGAGGACATTTCTGATACCAGAGTTTGATAATAGAGAGTATCAAAGCATACAAATGTCAACCAGTGCCCAGTGATTGGGAGATGAGGCTCGATAAATTCATTTTTGGAAATAAGGAGCAAATCGCTAAGCACAAGTGGAGTTAACTGTTGGAACAGCTTACCAAGGGAACAGACTGGCTCTTACGTTTTTGCAGTGTCTATTTACAATCGGATGTCCTTTTTTTCTGGAAGACGTGTCTTTGTTCAACTAGAAATGATGCAATGAACAGATGAGAGTCACTGGGTGATGTGCTAAAGGTGTTTCAAGTCAGGTTAGATGATTGTAATCATTATTTCTACTTTTAAATGTGATGGGTTTGCTGTTTCTAAATGTCAGTGGTTCTTCTACATCTATCTATCATTTTAAATTTCCTGGATTTCTTTCTTACTTTCTTACAAGGACTTTTCAATTCATGCTTTTGTTCTGATGCGTATCTCCACCTTCTGACAGTCCATTGCAGACGGGCTTCCTGCATGATACTGTGTCCTGTTAAACCACACAAAAAGGAGATAAATAGTAAGGAAGTATTTATGCAGGTGGTGTTCCCTCTGTGTGTTGCCCCAGGAATGTTAATGCACAGGAGAGGTCTGCGTATGAAAAAGTTTAATGCCATTTCAGTTCCTAGTTACGTCTTCCTGACTGAAGTCTTTGCCAGTTCTGCCTCCATTTTTTACACGTTTTTAATGTTCCCATATTTTAAAATACTCCAATAAGCCAGTTTCATATTTGATATTTAATATACTTCCTCTGTTTTCATGAACATTATAATGCATTGAAAGGGATGAATATAGCTAAATTATGATACAAGATGAGGCAGCTAGGGAGGAAAACAGGATCTGTACACTGTACTCCTAGAAAGGATGCAAAATTGGTAAGCATTCATGGGAAATCAATACTTTTAACTTTGTTTTCTCTAGAACCTATTATTTATGGAGTTGATAGTTAATATTGCACATTAAACCAGTTTTTAATGAAGGACAGTCAGGTGGTTTTTGTTTCACAGAAAACTAAAAGGCAGGAGGTGAAATTTCTGTTTCATATTGACTAACCAGATAGAAGAAAATAGCTAGCTAATCCTGTCTCTATAAGTTCTTTAACTCCATTCTTTTTGCAACTAGATTTACGTCATCAGTTTGCACAGGCTTAACTCAAAGAAGATTCTACTTGTAGAAGTTGGACAAAATGTGATCCTCCCACACACACAGTAAAATTTGTTGGAAAAGCTCATTTTGTCAAAAAAAATCAGCTATTTTTTGCATAGATGGGAAATGTATCTGCTGTCTTTCTATCGTTGCATTTTATATTATGTAGGAAATGTTTCTGGGTTTTTATCCTTCTGTTCATATTGGGTGTGCAGGCATGAACTTTTTCAGTGTGAGCAAGAGGACTGCTCGGCTACATCTTCCATGCTGCTGTGGTACCTCACTCCTGAACTGTCTGTCCCGTGTTCCCTCATTAATTGTGTGTAGCATCTGCCCTGCTTGGCAGGTGTTTTATGAAAATATCTGTCCTGCACAAACAGTACTTGCCACAGTTTGTCTTAGTAATTGGAATTTTCTTCCCTGCTGGGACTTGATAGCTCTTCTTTTTTCTTCATTTGTTGGTTGGTATCTAATTCTTCCCTTTGTGGATCTAATGGCTTTTTGTTGTTGCTGTTTTGGCTTCGGTTTTAGTCAGTGGTCAGCAAGTGTCCTAGTTTGTAACAGGGATTGGCAACTGTATAAATTATTTAAAATAAAGACAGGTTCAGAAAATGGTGAACAAAAGGCGGCTGTCTCTTTAAAGAGTGCAGTTTGATCATAGCATCAGCTCCATCCCCTGAGGACAAAGGCAATTTTGATTTGTGGGGCCCAGGAGTCCCTCACTTACCAGGATTCGTCTCTGCTCGTGCATGTGTAAACCTGTAAAATGCTCTTTTGTGTAGAATAAATCTCATGCTATAAATCCTGTACAATTAAATGTGACCGTTCATAAAGTCACAATGACAAGTCTTCATTGCAAAGCTGTGCAGAGCAAACTCGCTGTCTAGACAGAGCAGAATTATTTCCCATTTATCTTTTTTTTTTTAAATAAATAACTGACTGTTAGCGTTGATGCCTTCTTTGAACCCCCAAGAACGCTGCTCTCTCTACCTCTTTCTCATTTGCCCCGTTGCAGTCGAGGCTGCAGCCCAGCGGGGCTGTGACTGCTGCTTCGCGCTGATGAAGAGGAGCAGTTCCCCTCTCTCTAATGCTGCTGTTGGCAGTCAGAAGCAGATTCCATTATTGCCAATCAATGCCGCCGCCATGCAGGAGGAGGGGAGAGGGAGGGGTGGGAGCTTCCTATTCACAGATTGATCAACCTGCCATTGCATGAACAAATTCATTGTAAGAAAGGCTGGGATACTGTTATAATAGCTGGAGCAGGAAGGGGCTTGTAAACAGGGGGATGCAGGCTCTTCAGTAATGGGGAGGGTATTTATATTGCCTCTAAGCTTGCTGTTTTTTTCTTTTAGCATAAAGCATAATACCTGAGCCTACAAACAAAGCCAACACTATAAGGAATGATAGGGATATATTACACTTAGCTGATCAGCTATTGTGCTGACTTATTTGAGCTGCTTCAGCACTGAGACCTATTTCTTCTTTTTACTTAAACTGATTCTATCATAACCTGCTACCTCTTTTGGATTTTAAAACCTCGGTATCCCTTGCTCCCCTTTTTTGCCTTCTTTCTGTTTCTGCTTGGACTGAAACCTGACACGAAGGGACAAGAAGTACAGATCCCACTTACTGCTCCCACCCATGCCTGCTTTGTCAGTATGGGCTGTCAGATGTAGGGTTGAGAGAACAGGGCAGGATCACGCTCTCATGTTGACAGTGTAGACAGTAACTGGAGTACTGGAATCCCAAGACCATCCGCTCCTCCCCACCCTTACTACCCTGCTTCGTTCACTTACTGTTTTCTGTATGGAAAAGTTTTCTGGCTGGAGAATGAGTCTTCTTTCTCCTGGTGATGTGGCTGAATGGCTGGATAGCAGCACAGAAGATGAGCAAAGCCTTCTCTCGTTTCTTGGTACGGTAGGGTACTAACTGTATTTTTTTTTTTTTAACACTTTACTTGGGAAGTCTTTACTACTTTCACTGGCGCTTAATTTCTTCAGTCCTTCAGTTACCTGAGGTTATTTCTTTTTAAAAGCTTTTAAGTGGTATGAAATTGTTAATTAAACTTGGTTACAATCTGTTTGAAATAGTTGCAAACACATTGGGCACGGATCGAGTTATAAATGGGCATGTGCCATACAGAAAATCCTTTCCGGACTAAACAATGTTACTTACTGGTCTGTTTTTCTTCTCTGTGCCATTTGACCAGCTGATCGCTGTGTTCAGTCTACTTCCACTCGTTTCTGTCAGCTTGCCTACAACTTACCTTCTCAACTGTGTGATGGTAGTAAGATAAATCGGAGGAGACTGCTAAAAGTTTTTCTTCTTAAGAGAAATGTTTAGATGCATTTAGAATAAAAATTTCAGCCATGGGATCAGATACTTCTCTTGCCTAGAAATTAAATCTAGGAAGCACAATCAAACAATGCTGTGCTCTGTTTCTGGATACTTACACATTAGTTTAACTGCATTCAGGTAGAAAATTGAAACTATTCTTTTATTTACAGTCCAGCATAAATACCAGTAAGAGGTTCAAAATATTTTAAACAGAATTCACACATAGAAGCTGATTATTGTTTTGTCTTTCCCTTTGAGCTGTTGCTATGTCACACTGTTGTTGTTTGTTTTTTTCCTTTTAATTCCATCTCCACAAATTGTTCCATCTCTCTCCTTAATTGTTTCTGTTGTTCTCAGGATGCAGTCTGTTTTCTTTCTATTTTGATAATTTCCAGGTACTGAGCTGCTCAGATGGGCTGCTTGATACGTGTGCCCCTTTTCCTTTCCATGGACTATCTAAAATAATGTTTGTTATAATATCTGCTATAATATCTTCTCCCCCCCACCAAGATACAGTCGTCACCATTATGGATCTTCGTCTGTCAGTCAAGCAGGCGACAACCAATCCAGATGCCATTTTTTCCCCAGTTTTGTTGTCCTCCATCCAGACCACAGGCAGGTACCTGGGGTGGCTCTACTTCAGTAGAGTTTAGATTAGTCTCTCTATGGTAAGCAGTTCTCTTACTTAGCAGGTCCAGAACAGTACAGTATGTGGGAGGAAAGTAAGGGACTTCCACAGAGTCTATTTTGATTTGCTAACACTTCATTGCTCTGTGCCGTGGCCTTCTTTGGGGATATCACACCAGATGTGAACAGGGACAAAAGTATGCATGGGCTGGGCATCGGTGCTGCTCTTCAAGAGACTGACATTTTTTCCCCCCCTTATGCCTGTGTTCACATGTTGTTCCAAACCAAGAGATTCTCAAGATGTCTCCTAAATCTCACCCCAGAAACACCAGGAAGTATTTATTCAGACTGGAGTCGGAAGGGTGTCACAAAGCTGAGCTATTTAAGGTAGCATTTTTTGCCTCCAAGTACTTAAATTATCTTTTTTTCTTTTATCTTAGATACCAATTCCCAAATGGTGTCTTTACTCTGGGGCCATATTTAAGGTTCAGTGGCATCCCTCAGATGTCTTCAGTACATTGGGACTTTTTCTTTTGTGTGTCCATAACAATAATTCTTATTGCTCGGGGGCAAAATCCTGCCACAACGAGCAAGAGGTACTGAAGCTTAGACCGGCCTTCTGGCCCATTGAGAGGAACCGGGAAGAGCTGTGGAGCTTGGCTGCATCCAAGAGCCAGTCACTTGTGAGAATATTCCAATAACCACAGCAAAGGATCACTTTTTTAAGAATCACCTCGATTCACAGCCCTTTCGCAGAGAGTAAAAAGATTGGTTTTGAAAGCCGTGGCTCAAGGCTGTTGTTTAATAATGAGGATAATAAATATTGATATCATACTAATGTGTGTCTAAGTCATAAGCCTCTAAACAAATTACATTGCGGGAACAAGTTACCATGCATCAGCTGATCTTCGTTAATTGTCTGCGTGCAAGCTCTCTGCAGCAAACACAAGGCAATTTGAATTAGCAGGGGCAGTCCAAGATCATTAGGAACTAACGAGGACATCAGCATCTCCAGGTCATGTGCAGTAGCTCCTTGTGTCTGCTTTTGTGTTGGCACGGTTGTCCAGGCAATTTGTATTGCTGTGCGTAGAGGCAACCGTTAAAGGAGGCTTTAGAGGTTGATGCATGAGGACGTTAAAAAGGGGCAACTATTCCGAATTTTGTATGGCCACGCACATCACGCAGAGGATATGTTGATCAGTTTAGGGACGTGCATCTGTTTCATTTCTGACTCATGTTTGCGGAGCTGGAGGATTCGTTTCTCCGCCTCAAAGCCAATGCATCGGTCTAATAACAGCTGATGTTGTATTCACTAAATGCCACGTACAGTTTCCTCAGAACATTCTGCAAAAAGAAATTGTGAGAGTCAGTACTTGAAAGCCAAAAATTATTATCTCCTATGATATTCTTGCCCTGTCTTCCAGCCTGCTCTGTGTATTCATCTGCTTTGCATGTTAGGTCTTGTCTTTCAGACTGTAAAGTCCTTTAGGAATCAATGACTTAAATGTCTTTTAAGTGACTTAAACTGTCATTTAGGTTGCTTGCTATGCACCTTCCGAATTGGGCACTAATTCAATTACTTTTTTTTTTATATGCCAGCACAATGCAATTGTCTAACACCAACAGAATTACCTGTCTGTAAATTAAAAATCTTTTATATTTACCTGGATCATCTTGCAAGACTTGTCTGATCAACTCAGCCCCTAGTAAAGCACAGTATTTTCTTTTAAAATCCCTGTAATGGACTGGGAGAGTTTTTGATCATAATCAGTATCTAGCAGTTGTTTGATGATGGAGTTCTATAACAAGTGAGCTTTGCAGAGTTTCCTTTGTATTTCCCTTTCCAGGCTTCGTAGCTTTTCTGCAATTTAGTATACTGTGACTTGGTTGCATTCTCTCTGATGTATCTTCTTGTGGCTTTTTCCCCCCTGTCTAGTGGTCTTGATAAATGTGGAAAAGCTATCACTGCAAATTTCAATTTTCTCCTTTAAGTTATACCTTGTAGAATTTGCATAATGTATTTTAGTCAGAACACAAACTTGGACTTAGGGACTTAAAACAGATCGGGGTTTTTGAGTTTGCTGTTACCCTATGCTTCTTATATAGGCATTTAGTTAAATTTTTATGACAGTCTATGAATTGGGCCCAAGTCTGAATTCTTCCCAAGTGAGCAAAATGAGAGAGAATGTTTCCTCCAAGATAAAACATTAACATTTTCATTTCTTTTTATATGAGGCTTCCTATTTCATTAGGTAATACTCATCTGAAAGATGCTGTTCAGACATTTTGTCATCTTCTTGTTCCTCCTTACATATCTCCTAATGCTTTCTCTCTCTCTGCTTTTTATTACTGTCTCTGATTTTGTCAGCTGGTATGTATTTTCACCAGGGTAGAAGAAACTATAAGTAAATATTGACTGCACCCAACGAGATCTCTTTCTCGTTAGTGCTGTCACATGAGCACTCTGAAACAGAGACAATGAGACAAAAATAGTCTCTTCTGTCTTAACAAAGTTATGAATGCCATAATGTTACTGAATGTATATGCTGTACTGATATATCATAAACTGCCTTGGAGTATGTTGAATTTTTGTACTTGTTGAAATGCTTATTTGTTTTTAAAAGGCTCTAAAAGTGAATTAGATACTCCCTTTTTAATAGGCTCAACACAGTAGTTTATTTTTCAATAGTTATTATGAAAGTACTTGAGTTAGCAGTCCAGCTGAATATTCCCACTTGATGAACATTCATTCATGCATATAAAACATGACTTCTTTTTTAAAATGACATATATATGTATGTTGGGTTTTAATATTTTTTTTTAATATATGCGTATAGGAGGAGACCAAACCATCAGGGTCAAACGACCACCTTCATAATTTATGCACTGTGGTAGGTGATCAGCAACTTGCAATGAAAATAGTAAATAAAAGTGTAGCAGAGTAGAAAGGCAGTATCTCTGTTTTGGTTTGTTTTCCTGCCCTACAAGCTAGAAGTTTTAGTGTACTGTCTTTGTAAAGTAAGAAACAAGCTCTGTAGTTCCTGTTGTCTGTGAAACAAATATCGAATCCCTGTTTGTTTGTCTCTGTAGTAAACCACTCAACTGGTGGTTACATCTATGAATAACATCTTCAAAAACTAGCTGCCAACAGCAAACCCGTAAGTGCTCCGACTCTTCCAAGCTTCGATTGGAGCCCATTATTTCTTTAAGTGTGTTTGTAAAAACTACTAAGTCACAAAAAGTCAAGTGCTGCAGGTTTTTCTTCTGTATTTCTTTTGTAGATAATCCGTAAGACTAATTGGCCTTTTGGCAGAGTAGAAAATAGTGCTGAAGGAGGCCTTGAAATCCTTTAGTCCTTTTTAGTCCATTGCCACATCCCCAGTAGGGTCTCTTCTGTCTGTCCTCTTTCAGAGAAACACTTGTCCAGCCCCTTCTTACAAATCTTCAATAACAAAGATTACTTTTTTTCCCAAATCCTTCCTCAAGATACTCTTTTATTTTCACCCCCCTAGGATTCAGTTATTTATCTGGGGATAATTACTTTAGTATAAGTTTATTTTAAAAATAAATAATTACCCAGAGGCCCATAAAGGGTAACTTACTTGATTTGCATGTCTTTATTTTCTTAACATACTTCTTCCCTCCTGCCTCCCGTGTAGGGTTTATCACACTCTGATAGTGTAAACTCTTTGGGGCAGAAATGGTGCCTGTTCAGCCCTTAGTCTAGCCATGCTGCATCCTGGTAAGAGGCCTCTAGGCATTGCCGTATTTAAAATGCATAATAAGCTGTCCAGGCAGATGAATTTCTAAAATGGCATAGATAAAAAGTAAATATTTCGATTGTTTGTCCAATGTGGTAACTATTGCTGCGTGAATGCTACAACATTTAAGGCAACGACAAATTTTGCTTAAAAAAAGGGGTATAGTATGTGTAGCTTATTGATCCTTCCTTCAGACAAGAGGCTAATTGCAGGATTGATTGTTCAGCCAATGCTCTGAGCAGCAGCAATTACCATTTTCTCCTGGGGAGTGCCAAGGTAGCTATGTAAAGGGAGTGAAAATATTTGGGTGGGGTTTTGTTTTGTTTGAGTTGGGGACGTTTTAATACAAGTGCACCTGAGAGGCCGTCTTTGGGAACGCTTGGTTCTGGATAGGTAATTGGTCGTAGTGAACTGGTTTTGTATTTTTCAAATGCCTCTAATTAAGCTAGACTTGAGAGGCAGAATGAACTGATTCTTTTTATGAATCATATTCTCTGTCCCCTCTAGTCGCAGACCAAGGTACCGTCATATCAGGATGTGTGCAGACAAAACAAAAGGAAATCCCAATCCCTGAAATCTTGTTATATCTTTCTTTCATTTTCCTAACCGGTAGATAATATACACCAGCAGTATGCCCCCTTCCTAATAAAGACAACAAATAAAGATACTTGGAGAATGAATTTGAGGATGGATTTTTTTTTCTCTCTCTCAACAGAATCTATGTCATAGGAAAGAAATATTAATTAATTTTTTGTCAGTAGTACGATTTTTTTTTCAGTCGATGGTAGATGTAGCCTTTCACAAATCCAAATCTTTCTTGCACATCAGAGCAAAGGATGTTGTAGCAGGTAATTGGTCAGTGCTAAGCCATGTGTTGTTACGAACTGCTAAAAGTCGCAACTGATAGAATTGTGACTTTGATTATTGATTGTGACTTTTGATTGATTGATTATTATGAACTGCTAAAAGTCACAGCTGATAAAAGGCTGGTGTGCAGAATGTGCCCAGGCTGAGAACTTTATAATAGAAATGTAGGACCTGCCAGCCTGGAGTAGATGGTCTGATCCGTTGTTCGCTGTGACAGAGACCAGTACCAGCCCCTTATGAGTAATGACAGACAAGAGTTATGTTTGCCAGCGTGCTTACCCCTTTTTTGCATCTCCAGGTAGGCCTTTGAGACTGCTTTAGAGTCACCTCCTGGAATTCATAAGCAGGAACCCGGATCTGGAGATGTTCTTGCCAGTCCTGGGAGGTGCCACAGTCCTGACGCAAGTTCCACTGAGACCGTGCAGTAGTTTCATTGCATTGCCCTTTGCAAAATCACGGACATCCCTGTAATCTTTGTTTCCGTGACCTTATTTGCAAGTTCAGGAACTTAATTCTTTTCACTCTAACCCCGGAGGATGTTTCTTTGTTCCTGATTGTTTTTCCTGCCCTTCTCCAATCCATTTCTAATTCAGAAAAATGGAGATAGAGTAGCAAGCACTGTCCTGCAAAGCTGGGAGGTTTGTTTCATCTCTACTTCTCCCACCCTGAGAAAAAGCTTTTCACAGTAGAATACAAACTCTCACGACAGCAAGGTTTTGGATTTCAAGTGCACCCAGCAATAGGAAATTCAGATCGAGTCCGAGAGCCGCATCCTGACTGGAGGTCATGGAGGCTAGGCTGCAGTGGCCAAGACGGTTGCCTTCAAAGGAGGTCAGTCATCGCCACTACTCATAGCAGTAAGTGGCACCTGTCTTACACAAACCTGCCTTCTGGCCAACAAAACGAGCTTCGGTGTTGCAGAGGGTAGAGAGTGGCGTAACGTGAAGATGTGAAAAGAGACCTACCTTCATTGCATCCTTGGGCAGTTCCCTCTTCAGAGGCATCTGCCATTGCTGAGTAATTGGGTGTTTGTAGTTTGTACTCAGCTAGTTTGTAACTGACTATTTCTATGTAGTGTGTAAATATTTATGCATATCACCAATATATGAGGTGATAAATTAAAAGTGTCCCATAGGGATGTTTACAACTCATTTGTTTGATGATTTTTTTTTTTAAGGTTGAAAAGGGGAAGATCTATCTATCTTTTTTTTTTTCCCCTTCTTTTTTCTTTTCTTCCCAGAAATTGAGTGGATTGTTTATCCATCGAAACAATGTGATTTATCTGTAGTCTTGGTCCCTGAGAGTGAGCACTGCAGAAAGCAGTTGTAATTTAATACTAAGCCAATGCGAGGTGCATTGATTTTTACAGCAGGTGAAGATTATGCAAGAGTAGCCTCCAGCATTACTTGTGGAGCAGGGGAGGGAACTGTCTAATTTCTTGCCTGGTGGTGACAGTATAGATTTTTTTTACACGACTCAGCAAAAATACTGTTCTGCGGGCATCATAGCAGGTTGCTTTAGCTTTTGATTTCCAGTTAACACATGTCGACAATTTTGCTTTATCTAGGTCGTCTTTTTCCTGGGGACTGAGCATGTTGTTTATTTGCTCTTGTTTTTTGGAAGGAGGAGAGAGGGAAAAGTAGTTTTATTTTTAGTTCATTGCGGGCACCTTGTGAATATTTAATTTTCCCGTCCCCATTTGGTACACTTCTGTGATGGTCTGAGAACGGAAGAAACTCATTTTACCGATGGAATCTCTGTGTTTTATTTGCAGAGAACTTGAATTGCTGCTGGGTGGATGTGTGGGGAAGAGGGAAGGCAAGGAGAGCCAGGCATGTTCCTTCTTGTAGCTTTTCAACTCCATTTGGTTTAAACTTAAACTTTTTCCTAAACTGCCCCTCCTGCAGAACCTATTGTTGAAAATAGTGGGGAATTCAGGCTCCTGTTTTCATTTATGACTCAGCAAAGTTAAGAGACTGTGTTAAATTACTGAAGCAGCTTTGATGTGATTTCCTGTGTGTGAGAAGTGGAGAAAGCCAAACCTATCACGTTACGCATTACTATTTGATGTAAAATAAAAGGTGCTCGCTTTAGTCCCCAGTTCCTAGAGAATACATCACTCCCATTTGCTTTCGTTACCTTTACAGTGAGAACAGCAGAAGCAGTTGTTTAAATCCTACGTAATACAGCTCTCTTAGGGAGAGCAGTACTTACAGGTGCTGCAGAAAAGAAGCATCCCTTCGTAGAGGCAGGGGGAGGAGGCTGGCGGTATAAAAGAGCGCATCTTCAGATAAAACTAGCAACCTCTGCAAAGGCTCCTGAGACAGTGGGAGTGACCGTGATTCAAAAACCTTGGTCTAGCACTGGCCCTGCTCCAAGCGCTTTGTTCTCTAAAGGTGCCCTGACAGGGACCTACCCTCCAGCACTGGAACAGGCGATGCCTCCTTAGCTGTAAGAGAAAGCACCCGATGCTTCTCGTCAGCCGAAGGAGAAATCTCCCCAACAGTGGTATCGCTCTATCGCAGCTATTGCGAGCTTTGACAGACCGTGATTTACTTGGTGGGTGCGAGTGGGGCTTGTGCATCGTCCTCACGGTCGGCAGCGAGCGGCTGTGCCCTGCCCATTTTCCAGTGGTAGCTACATTGTGTGTTAGACTTTGTTTGCCCAGTTTAGGAGGCTGTGCTCCCTCTTAGCAGTTGTTTCCCCATCGATGGTTACAAGCAGATTGAGGGGCTGAATGTTAGCGGTTTGGTTTTTTAAAAGATAAATATCTACAGTGTGAGACACTAATACTGCAGGGTCCAGATTTCTTAGCCTCTCATTCAGTATGCTCCATTTTGTCGTTCTTCAAGCATCCGTGGGAGATACGTATTATAACTCTGGTGAAATCAAAATCCGGTATGCAAAGGCATCACAAGTAACGTTATCCCTGAAGAAGGCTTTTCTCATTTTTTCTTCAGTTATTTTGAGGAAAACACTGCTCTCGTGGCACCGGCTGGCTGTCTATCTCTGTAAACCTTTTTTGCTGCTGTGAATCAGGATATACAGTGAAATTTTCTGTAGCGGAGGAAAGCCGGCAGTTGGGCGTCTGTTAATAGCCTGAAAGTAACTAATGAGGATGTGCAGTCGGAGCGATTGATTGAATAGCTGCAGTCCTGTGTGTTTCTTTTTCACTTGCTCGCTCGCTCGCTTGCTCTCTGCAAGCTGTGGGAAGGGAGGGGGATCGGAGAGACCCAGCTTTCTCTTAAGTGGAAGTAGCACGGATCCCCAGGGCCGGGCAGCCAGAAATGGAAGTTTAAGCTGCATCTGTTTCTTGAAAGGAAAACGGCAGGAGTCAAAATGTCACTGTCTGGAGTCACGGCTTACTCCTTTTCTTTAAGCTTCAGAAGATAACAATGGACTTTCTGCTAGGAAGTGATTTTTTCCCTCCCCGTGTTGGGGGATGTTTTGTGAAGCTGGATTCCTTTAAGTCTGGCAATTGAGCTGGAGATGGGCAGCAGTTGTGACAAAGGTATCTGTATGCATATGTATGTGTATCTAGCTATATATAAAAATGCATATATATGTATATGTGTGTTTGTGTAGAGATTTTTAATAATGTGTATACTTCATTATGCTATTATTCTAGTATTTATACTAGAAAAAGATCTAAGTGCGTCTTGTATGAATATTTGTGCTCGTCAGATCAGCCTGCATGGATTTAAGATGCCAAAGTCGTATCTTAGTAAGGTCATATTGCCAGAATGAGGAGAAGTTGACCTATTTTTTTTATCTGCAGAGATATATATGTCATATTAGCTGGGCAGTTATGAATCTTCTGCTGGTTGCATGGTTTGAGCAAGTAGTGTGATCATATAAGACCGAACTTTGACCTTTGTCAAATTGTGTTTATCTGTGACTAAAATTGAACTTCCCTAGATCTTGATTTTAGTTATCTGTTAATTACTTGTGTAAAAAAAAAATTAAAAAAAAAAAAAAATTAAAGTTCTCTCAATACTATCTCACAAACAGTAATAGAATACTAAATATGTTTGGGTATTGATCTTTACCAGCATTTTTTATTTTACTTGCGTATTGCCTACAATCAAGTCAGATTCACAACCTTGAATCTGTCAATGGAAATGCCATTGTAATAGAGTAAGTAAATAAGATCTAGAAAAACAGGTGAGTGTAATTCGGCAGTTTAGTAATGCACTTGAAACTTTGCTGAGGCGTCTGTCCTATAGAGCATAAAACCTGACTATTCCCCACCCCCCGCCACCCATTCACCTTCTTTTTCTTCTCTTCCTTAGAGGTCCCAGCAGAGAGATCTCCTCGCAGACGGAGCATCTCCGGGACCAGCACCTCTGAGAAAACCAACTCCATGGATGCTTCGAATACTTCTCCTTTCAAAGTGCCAGTAAGTCTGCCTTTCCTGCAAAGGAGGAATTTTTCTCATTGAATAGGAGGAGGAGATTAAAATATCACAGTGTGTAACTAAGCTCTGGAAAAAAAAAAATACTATTTAGTTAATATTTCCAGTTGACCAAGAGGTATTGCTATCAACTGTCATGTGTTATCAATGAGATTTCTGGTAGATCCATAACTTGCTTATTTTCATTGGATTGATCTAAAGTTGTAAATAGTGAAACATGAGTGTTAATGCGGGCAGCGACCTATATAAATACTTTTGAAGTCGCCGCCAGGGATTGCATTACATATTCAATTTTGACTAGGAAAAAAGTTACTTTAGGTTGGTGATAGCATTTTTCCCTCATGCCAGTGAAGTACATAGAAAATTGAAATGGCTTTATAGTTTACTCAGAAGCTGATGAAATTTCTGCAGGTGTGTTAATTGCTCTTTAGCTCTTCATTTTTGTCGTCAGTTTGGTTGGCTGTGAGTCTGCATGAGGCTTTTTCAGCTAAAGTCTGGATTTTCTTGCTTGTGTCAGTCTTTGGTCAGTGTATCCAAGAGCACAAAGGCCTTTCTATTATTAGACTGAGGGCAAATGCTTCAAGTTAAAATGAGGTGCTCAGTAATTTTTTAACAATATTTGTTCGTGTTTTAAAATATCTAATTTGAATATTGCAAATATTTTCATACCCCTCTTTATTTTTGGCAAGTAATCTGCCTACTTTAAAACCTGAGGAAAAACAGGAGAAGAATTATCTAGTGAACATTAGGGTTTTTGTATATTCTCTATGGACATGAGTACCATTTCTGTACCTTAGTGTGTATGTTCTTGCTCTGCACAAGATAGCACTCATTTCTTTTAAGCACACTTCCTCGCTCCCTTTAGATCCAAATGTGTGTGAAACTCGGTTTGTGATTAAATCCTACATTGTGTCATTTTAAAAATAAAATAAAAAAACAGCCAAGGATTTAATGAGAGCTATTTACATTATAAAAGGATTAAGGTTGGTCAGAGTGTATAGAATATATGGTGTTTAAAGCAACCTGTAAACTCGTGATTTATTGGTATTGAAAAAGGGACCAAGGAAGCAGTGAATATACTAGGTATCATATTTGGTCCCTTTTCAGAGTTATAGAATAAGACAGACTGGAAGGGACTTCTGGAAGTCTCTGACCTCCCCCTTTTCAAGGCTGGACCAACTTGTATCTGGTTACTCAGGGCGTTCTCCAGTCAGGTGTTGAAAACCTCCAAGGATGCAGATTGCACAGCCTTGCTGGACAACCTGTTCTGATGTTTGACTGTCTTCATTGTGAAGAATATTTCTTTGGTAAAGGCTTTCTTGTCAGAACAAAACTTGAACTTCTAATGTCTATTGAAAGACCATGAATCACATTTTCCTCTAGTTGAAAAAATATCTGAAGTAGCTGTGTTAAAGCAGAATATATTGCTTAGCCTTGAGAAGAGAAAGCTCAGAGGGAGATCTTAGCAATGTGTATAAATACCCGATGGAAGGGAATAAAGACAACAGAGCCAGGCTCTTTGGACAAGAGGCAGTGAGCACAAACTGAAATATAAGAAATTCCATTTAAACATAAGTAAAATCTTTTTTCACTGTGAGGGTGATCAAACACTGGAACAGGTTGCCTGGAGAGGTTCTGGAGTCTCCATCCTTGGAGATATATTCAAAAGCAGACTGGACACACGGTCCTAAGCATCTTGCTCTAGTTTACCCTGCTTTGAGCAGGGGGGTTGGACTAGACAATCTCCAGAGGTGCCTTCCCACCTCAGCTATTCTGTGATTCTATGAACTATCCTCTATCATTTCAGTGACCTGTTTTCTGGGTGGTACTTGTGGAAAAAAGGGTCTTGGTCTAGTTGCATGTGAAGTTGTCACAAGAATATTCTGTTATGTCAAGTTCTGAGATTTTTATGAGCCCCCGGTCCACACAGTTCCAGGAGGATTTCTGAACTCTGAGAGCCTTCAAAAGTCCTAGCTATTCCCATCTTCATTTATAAGAAATTCTCTGTCGTCTTTGCCTTCATCTATAAGTAATTGCCCTAGCATTTAGGGGCATTACATGCGTTGTCATAGTCTTTGTCTAACAACTGCAAGCTACGTATCAGCAGTGTTTGATTACTATCTGTATTGGGTTTTTTATATGCCTCCTTTTTTCTTTGTTCCTCGTTTTTGTACAATTTTTTTAATGTTGATCCTATCTTTTAAGTAATGTTTTAATGTTTCTCTAATTCTTCTTTGATAGTTCTCTAATACTTCTTAGCTCCTACTCCCTTTCAAAACAAGAACCTTGGAGAATGTTTCTTATTTCCCCTGGCAGTGTATTGGGCTTTTAGGACTCTGGCAAATAGGCTTAGGAAGCAGTACATGGCTGCCTTTCTTGGGCGTAAACCAGCAAAAAAACTAGAAGCTATTTGTGCCACGTGTAGCTGGTATTATGCTTCTTTGTCTGCCTGGCCACCTGTATACCCAGGAGCATAATGCACCCTCCTGTCTTTCTCATAGGGACAAGGCTTCTGGCTTTGTAGGTTTTGCTCTGATTAACCCATTTATATGCCGTTACTCCTTAGCAGGTTGTGGTGCAGGTGGGGGCTGAGATCACCCTGTTTTAAAACATGCCAACTTCTGATCTGTTTCAAACAGCAAGCTGCAATTAGAAGTCAGATTGCTTAAGAATACCGATGAGCTCCAGCCAAAACTACTGAAATAAAATACCCTGTTAACTTTGTGGATTGGCACACATCTAATAGGTGGATGATAAGATGGAGAGGAATCATGTTTCTTCCTTTGATTTATATTAAGAATTTCCCAGCTCTCAGAAGTAGGTAAGATGACTTGGGCGCCTCATGGAAGTCTCAGATCAGTGATCTGAGAAGAGCTTCAAGTGAGCGATATAAGGAGTGCCTATAATGGCTTTAAATTTGTGTGTGTGTGTAAGGTCATCTTTATTTGACAGGGATTTATTGTACATATAAAGAAGATTAATAATAAGCGAACTTCTGGTTTTGTTTTTCCAAACATTGATACCTACAGTAAGGTTGGAGGGCTATAGGCAGCTGCAGCGTAGTGCTGTCTCGGTAATTCTTACCGTGGACCTGACTCTGTGCCATACCTCTTCTACTCACTGCTTGGATTTCTAACAGAAAGCAGCTTAAGGCAGGGGACAGCTCAACCTTCTTCCATGCTGATGGAAAATTGTGCTGAGACTTTCATAATAAGTTGCTTTTACAGCTTTTTAAGTTTGCCTCTCAGAAAAGCTATTTAAAAGCTGTCTTCTCAATAGGACAGTGGCTTCCAGCATGTTCTGTGTAGTTTTTTTTCCTTTCAAACGCCAGGCAGTGGTACTCACTCAGAACAAGGCATCTGTTTTTTTAATACTGCTAATTGGCATTTGTTTAGCATCTGGAATTTCGATTCATAACAGCATAATGGCCTTTAGGCGAACATTTCCTTGACGATACATTTTTTAAGTAGTCTCTTCAGTGGCAGTGGTCAATGAAGGATTTATTTTAAGGTGCTGACATGTAAAGTTCAGGAAATTTGCCTTCCTACCTCCTGCATGTGCACTGGAGAAAAAGACATATGTTTGAATTTACTATTGTGTGAAAAGTAGAATTTCAGTAGTTATAAACATACTCTTTCTCAGGACTAACCACTACATGGACCAGCATGTAGAACGTGTTTGTTCTGGTTATCTCCCACCAACGGGGATAAAGTGGATTCTGCTGATGCTTACATTGCACAGCACAAGGCGTACATACAGAGATAAGAGCTCTTGGTGCTTGTCCGTTCTTTTTCTTCCCCATTTCCCCAAATATTGTTGTCTGTAGTTAAAACATTAGTTTCCATCTAGGTTCAGTTGTGCTAATTGCCGTTTTACGATTTCCAACATATCTGGGAGGAATATAGAGAGAAGAATGAAGGGACACGAAAGGTAGGAAGATTGAGATAGGGAAGTGTGTAAGTGTGTCTTCTCACATATAGACAGATGTGTGCCGTTTTTAGATACGCAAATATAGGAAAAGTCATATTTTTAATAATTAATATTATTTGACTGAACAAATAGGAAGGCAGACGGAACTGGCTAGAAGTAGGCATCGTGACACATAGGTGGGCGAGAAACCAGCTTTTCCCTTCCCACACACACTATGTCCTGGCAGAGCGTCTCACTCTCAGTGCATCCCGTTCCCTACTGTTCCACTGTGGAGGCCCGGTAGCACTGCGGCAACCTACCATATTCTGTCGTGGCTTTGCCATTGGAATTGAGGGACCAGGGTAAATATGAGATTATCAACATCTTCACACCTCCTGCAGTGGCAGGGCAGAGAGGAATTGCTAAACCACTCTTGAGACTCGCATTGCACTCTCCAATTTTTGCTTCTTTGGGGTAGGGTTGTTAGTGAGTTGTTACTACAAATAATATATGATTCATCCATGTCTGCTGGCTATTAGAAAAAAAAGATGAGAAAGAGGCAAAGAAACAAGTGCAAATGAGATAGGAAAGCCAGAACACAATCTTTGACGTAAATAAAATTATTTTTGTAGGAACCCTGTGTGAATATGATGGGAAGACTGATGCTTACAGATTGCCTTCCTTGGTTTGTTTCTAGTCGAGAGTATAATTGGATCTATAGAAATACTGTCTGCCTCTTTGCTCTTTTAAGAGTACTGCTAAATGGAACAGAAGACAATGCAGCCAGCCTAAGTGAAGGTCAAAGCTTGATGAGATCTCGCGGATGCCCAGCCTCATCTTTTATGCAGTCAGCAAGATTGTTGCTTCTCCAGAGCACTGCTCCGCTACCGTCATGCTGCCAGGTTAGGACAAGCCTGATCTCTTCTGGCCACATGACCTGACGGCATACAAGTACATATTTTTTAATTCTGCATCAGCACCAATGCAGAGATGGAATTGTTGATTTACATTAGTGTGAGGCATCGCGGCATCCTTCATGAAAAACTGGCTGTGCTCAAATCTGTCCTCCCTATTGTAAGATTAACATTTTTCCTTCCACTTTCCACTCTTTTCTTACTGTAACATGTTTGTTTGCGTCTGCTTTAATTTTTTATCATTTGCATGTGATGTGATGGCTTAGGTATGCAGGTTATTATTACGTGGGTTTTGTGTCATAAGGCATAAATGGGTGACTGGCTATCTCCAGGACGTTCACCAAGTTCTCATCTGTATCTTTATTCTGGGCTAATACTGTTCGTAGGCTCTATAACCTTCACAATATCTTTCTGCCCAGGCGGATTTGTTCATTACATCAAACTCGAGTCAAATGGTGGGTATATACAGTCTGTGACACTGTCTGGTGGACCTCAACAGCAGGAAGATTTTTCGCATGTTTGGTGTACACATGACTTTATCTAATGAATGTATGTAGCTTTGAACACTGGTCGCACTCCAGTTGTTCTTGGTTTAATATATCTAAATGTGTACTGACTCATTCTATTCTTCACCTCCAAATCATGGCTTAGTCAAGTTGTGCAGAGTTTAATTAACGCATCCTCTGCAAATCAGTCCTTCTGGCCCTTTTATCACTTTTCTTGCTCTTCTGTTTTTAATTCCCTTCAATTGATTCTCCAAGTTCTGGTACTAAAGTTCACAGGAATGTGTGTTATCAGTTTCTAATTGCTCACAACCCTTTGTGTTATTTCTCTGTCCGCCCTGGCCCTTGCTTTGCCCCCTAATTTAATATAGCTCAGTGTAATTAATGTGCTGTTTAACTTTTCTTCCAGATCATTAACAAAGATGTTAAACAGAAACAGTCATGCCACTATCCCCACCACATCCCATTGGACCCTTTCTTCTACCTTGATACCTTATCGCTTGTCGTAATTACTCTTTTTAGATATTCCTGCAGCCAGTTTGCAGGTTTGTGTCACTAGCCGAGTTCATTTCCATTAATTTTTCTAATTAGTATGTATGTTGTATTATCAAAAGGTATTCTGAAGTGTTGGGCTGCTTACTGGCTGTGTGCCAGGGGACTAAAGAGCCAGGGTCATGAAAATTATTGCCTCCTTCCTGACGTGAGGGAGAGACAAAAATGCAGCCACCTGAACCGTAGTGAGGTAGGCTCGAGGCCATCGCTTCTCCACGTACTTCACCAGCTGCAGCCGATGTGTTGACAAACTGTTGTTTGATTAAACACCCTGATAGACTCAGGTGACCTGTTTCTTATAATACTTATTGTTTATTACCGTTGTTTTGTTGTTCTCTAGACAGACTTCTGACCTTTATTCCTTAATTCCTGGATATGGGCTTTTAAGGATACTCTTTCCTTACGCTAGTGCCTGATGTGGACAGCTCCCGTGAAGGCAGCCGGGCTCGGCAGCCAGGCTCTGCTCCCAGTCGCGTCCATGCTAAACACCTTGCTGAACTGGGATCTGAAAAGCTTGCTGAAAAGCTGATGTAGCTCTCCCCAGCTATCTGGTAGCTCTTGTTTCTTCATGAATTTTTTAGTATGATTCCCAGTGACTTGGAAATTTGATTCCTTTAGTACTTTTGACTGCATATCATGTGGAGTACATGCAATCTTATGATAAATTTTATTATTAGATGTATTATCAATGTATCCCTGTTGTGGTATCCTCTCCATTTCCTTGGTTTTCTTATTACCGTTCTTAAACTTGTTCATCCTATTCTGCATCCCTCCTGTGGCTGTAGACAATTTTTCATTGGAAAGTTGAAATTGTTATCTGGCCAAATCTGCAGTGCTGTCCCATCAGGGGAAAAATATCTTCCTGATCCTTGCTGTTGATCAGCTTGTGTCCTGAAGCATGATAATTGCTCACTCCTGTTATTTTTAAACCTGACTAATGCAGCTACATATGTTATTCTTCCTTATATAAACACATAATCCTTTTTTAATCTTGCTGAAAAAATTTGTCTGTATAGTATCTTGTGATAGAGAATTCTACGGGCTGATTTATAGATAGCATTAGAAAAGGTCTCCTGACAATCAGTTAGATGTGCTGCCTCTCACGTTAAATTGCCCCTTGGTTTTCTTATGTAACAGGGTGCATGAGGAGCTTAGTTAATTTCCATTCTATTTGTTTTATACATTTATAATCCCTTCTTGCTTTTGTTTCTAAAATAAATAGCCGGTCTTTAAAACATATCATCTCTAAATCCCCCTCTTGTCTGCCTTTAATCAGTTTATACTTCTGGAGTTTAGTTTTGTTCTAGTTTTCTTGCTGAGATGAGAAAATCGGAAGAGAGTGGTGCATTAGTGTGAAAGCTGTGGCAGATTTACATAATACCACGTTACTTTTATTGTGCTTTGTCCTTTGTTTATATGTTCAAATATGGTTTTTATTGTTCTCTGCCTGTGCACAAACCACCTCTTCAGTGACATAGTGCCAGGCTTTTTGGATGAGTTGATGGTGGAATTTGACTGTTGTAAGTCACTGTCTTGTTCTTTATATTACCACCAAGGTGTATGTATAGTTGTTTTCATCTGCTCTTCTACTGTGTGAGTGGCTGAGAGCCTTTTCAAAGGTAGTCACTGCTAATATTTTAATAATGAGTGTTACTGGGCTCATAAGCAAATTTCTCCACCTCCTTGCTAGTTATATTGGGGTTTTGTTGTTCTACAGGGGATAGTTAACTTCACCAGGTTTGCTCCTAATCCCTGGAATATCCTGCTAGTTGTATCTTTGCATTTTATGACCTGGCTATCTTCCCCTGCTTCTTCGCTTCCCAGAGTTTTACAACATCACTGGCACAGGAAAGCATTTTCACTTGGCTACAATTATTTTTTTTTCCTTGATAGCTGCTTGTGAGCAACTTGAGAAATAAAATGCTTGGTGTACTAACAACGCGTGGTAGTTGGGAGGCAGTTCTGCTGTTGTCCA
Source organism: Calonectris borealis (assembly GCF_964195595.1). Taxonomy (NCBI): domain Eukaryota; kingdom Metazoa; phylum Chordata; class Aves; order Procellariiformes; family Procellariidae; genus Calonectris; species Calonectris borealis. The sequence continues at coordinate 32,502,440 of NC_134319.1, read as the reverse complement.
TAGTCACTTGAGTGTCAACCTTTGTACCCATCCAATCCTTCCCCTCAGAGAGAACAAGTCTCATCGCTCTGTAAATGAAGTTACCCACCTGCTGTTATTAATAATGTATTAGTGCTCCTCATCGAGAATTATAGATGTTCAAGATGCGTTGCAAGCCTCCAAAAGGCAATGTGTTTGTCCCCAGAAATACCTAATGTAGGTAACAGTGCTGCAAAGCACAGCGTTGTATATAAGATGAACCTTTATTGTCACCATTTTACCCTGGGTTTTGTGCTTTGAAACTTCCACTAATACCGTTGCATTTTATCAAAGGATAATTTGTGTTATAGTTATATATAGTTTTATTAGTTCACGGCTGAATTAACCTTTCACTTTCAAAACAACAAAGACAATCATTATTTATTATGCATGGGCTGTTCTCTCCAAAGTGAAGAATATAGGGAGCAATAGTCGAAGAGCTGTGTAGCTCATACTTGGGCTGTCTTTGAATTTGTTGGGCAGTTCATGTGCTGCTCTATTGAGATTAAGGACAGACAGACAGCTGTCATCTTTGGCACGGAGTGAGCGTTTCCTAAAGCCAAAGCTGCCCTGAACAACAACCATCCCTGAGTTTAAAATACTTGGGGGTCAGAGTTTCTGTACCTTTCCTGTGCAGCTATGGAGGGAAGTTACAAAAGCCTGCTGAATTTATCACTTCTCCTGTAGCAATTTCTTCTTGGCAGAGTGAGAGAGATGAGTTGCTTAACTTCCAGATGAGATGAATAGAATTCTCAGTGGGATTGAATTATTTTTAGATGTTGTATCATTGGGTTTTCTTACCCCAGTGTTCGATGCTTTTGGCTGAGATGATGAACCCGCTCTGAACCTATTCCGCATGCCTGATCGAGTGCGTGCTTGTACTCTCTCTTCCCCCCCCAGTCTCTCTGCTCCATCCCTGTTCCCCTAAACCTGTGGTTCCAAGGGGAGTTTGTACTGAGCTTTGTTCCATTAGGTGTGGACCATCAAATCTGTCTCTTGAGGGATGAAGGCACAATTCTTCTACAGTTATTCTCTCACTGGACTCCTCTTAAAATAGTGCGTTTACACAGTACTGATCTTTTCAAATTGCATCCTAGCTAATTTATCCTACCTAATATTTTGTACTTTTTTTATTAAGAACTTAGTCTCAACTTCTGGCAGTTTGGGTAGTAAGTTTACATCTTTTTGTCTGAGGGTGTTTCTTTAAGCAGTAAAATTCCCACTGTTTCCAAAATGTTCCATGATGATTCTTAAAGCTCAGACATTTTGTTACATTTAAATGTAAGAACCAAACAGCAGTGTATTTTGTGTTAAAATAAGTATTTAAGAGAAATACCTAGACAATAAGAAAAGAAGTAAGGGTAGTTTTTGTCTTTTTTATGGTACAAGCTACAGTTATTAGCATTGGCAGGGATTTCTTCTCTAAAGAAGGAAAAGGAAAAAAGCCTTTCAGTTGGATGGTATTGTTGCAGAGAGAAGTTTATTTTTCATCACTACATCTTTTTTATATCTGCATTCAGTATTTAAAAGTATTTCCTTTGGCAAATGAAAGTCAAAAAGCTCTGCTCAGTTCTGGCATGTGTAAATTTTTCATGCTGCTCCCAGGTTGTCCATCTGTAAGCACTGGCCCTGCATGAACTGCCAGCAAGGTGCAGAGAGCAAATATTGCAAATGTTTTCAAGTCTTTTGAGGATGACCAATAAGTACACTCTGTGTTTGAATAATTTTTATCCTTAAGTATGTTCTTACTCTAATTTTTTTTTTTTTTTTTTTTTGTATAGTCATCTCTGGATAGCCTTATTCAACACCAGATAGCGTATTTATTTCATTAGGGAATAGATTATGTTCAATTAAACCAAGAACATGTTTCACTAACGTTAAAGCAATGCCAATTTAAAATTGTGCATGCACACAAAAATGAATATTCACGGTCCCTCTCTGAGGGGGATTTGGAATGATTCAATATAAATACTTTTGGACCCCTGCTGAATTGGGTCAGCTTTGTCTTATTTGCCCTTAAGGGGAGAAAAACATGTTATTTCGTGTTTGCAATTTGAGTAGCCTGAGAGGTACTGGAATGAAGCCAGAGTCCACCAGATCTGAATCCCTGTAGTTGGGTTTGTTACCTTTTATGCTGAGAGGTCAGAATATATGAAAGTGCCTTTGAAAGTGCTATACATCCTCTACTTGAATTCCAGCAATGGCCCCGAGAGAAGCCCAAGAGCTTGTATTGATTACGGGGTTTTTTCAAAGGCACTTTTTCAATAGCAGGACCAAGAAAAGTGCAGGAACACGGGTACAGTTTGAGTGGCACACACAGCTAAAAACACTTCTTCCCTTTTTTGATAGTACTTTTTCCCCCAGCACGCTATGTAGATTTGTGAGGGGTTTTTTGCAGTATCTAGATATCAGGCCTTTTCTTTTCCACTTTATTTCCTATTTCAGGAGAATATAGCAGCTTTTGCCCCTGAGGAACCCGCTGGCTGGCAAGCCTCAGAAATTGAAGGGCAGCCTAAAATGTAGCACTCCCTTCAGATGCAGAAAACAGATTCCCTCTTCCTTTGTCCCCTGCAGCACCATCCCACCGGGCATCCCAATTTCTCTGTGCTGCCTGTGGACAGGCACGTGTCAGGCTCTGGTGTGTGTGAGCAGGTTGTTTCCTACAAGGTTTCGAGAAGGGTTAGGATACAGGAGTGAATTGTGTGGAAGAAGAGGGACCAACTGAATGTAAAGGGACCAAGAATAAGAGAATGAGGAAAGGTGGAGTGGGGTTGAAGGGTATGCTTCTTTAAAGGGAAGAGGATACATGTTGTTTCAAAAGGAGCACTAAAAGTATGGGAAAATAAAGGCAAATACGAGCCTGGAAATTTGATTTAGAGAGGCTTGCAGTGTGTATCTTGAACCTGACCAAATGCAGGCTTTGCTGTTTGGAAGCAACTTCTTTTCCAAGAATCAACCTGGCATCCACTGATGAGAAGAGGGTGATAGCCCTTTCCTTCGAATACCTTAGAATCATAGACCCGTCCAGGTTGGAAGGGACCTCAAAAGATCAACTGATCCAACCTTTTGTGGGAAAGGGAGCCTAGATTAAATTATGTAGCACCCTGTCCAATCGTAGATAAACCTCACTTTCTTCCTGAAGAGGTGAAAGAGATGTGAGATTTTTCAGACTAAAAGATTACAGATAAAGTCATCTTTTGTGTGGCCTAATTCTTACGAGTCTGAGAGATGAATAAGTCCCATACTTCAGCCTGGCTGAGTCACCTGGAGCCAATAAAACACTCTTGCTTTGTCGGTGTTCTGCATGGAAAAGAACAGGAGACCTTGTTTGTCTCCAATTTGCTGATTTCTGTATTACAGGAGGCAGCTGTGGGCAACATCTGTCACCTGTCCCAAACGCAGCTTGTGGCGGCTTGCCTTGCGAATGTGTTCAAAATCAGCTGTACTCGACTTCTATCCTAGCAAAACACGGATGATGGGAGAGAGGGCTGGCCCTACCTGGCTATCACTATCACTAGACCGTTACTAAAGTACGGCTGTAGATCTGCTGGTTCAATCCACACCAAAAGAACGTTCACTTTGAGCAAATTCTACCAACCTATAACCAGTCTATAATATTCTTAACAAACGTGGTTTCTCTCACGTGTGTTTGGTAAATCTCCCGACAGCAGTGCACAGGGTAGGGTGGCTCTGTGCAGCTGTTCTGTGAAGAAGCAGAATAGATCTGGCCAGTAAAAGGTTGCTTAATCCTATTGGATAAAGAACCTCTGTATTTGCTCTGATCATGCCAAAGAATGTATGTGCATGTATGCCTGCGAGCCCTGGAAATATTTTGACACAATATGGTTTATTTAAAATGCATATTATGCTCAAAGTAATTTAAAAAGCTATAGGAGAAAATCAGATGTGCAGGTGTTGAAATATTTCTGTGATTTCCCCACACATGTACAGATGCACACACTCCTTTGTACATCAGTGGTCAGACGTGCTCGTAATTCAGCATAGCTCTTGGTGATATCTGCAAGGAGAGAACTATGAGGAGAGGCTGAGGGCATGTTTATCTGGAAAAGAAAAGGCTGAGGGGTAATATAAGGCAGACTACTGCAACGGAGAGAGGAATTACAAAGGTGACGGAGCCAAACTTCTCCCCATAGTGGCAGATGCTATAATGAGGCAGCAGCTGCAGATTGCTGCTTGGGAGGTTTTTGTTGAACACAAGCAAAATTCTTCTCACTAGAAGGGTAATGCAGCACTGGACTGAGTTGCCCGGAGAGGTGGTAAAATCTCCATCACCAGAGATTTTCAAGACGTAGCCAGACACAGTCAGAGTTAGGCTGGCCTAGCGTTGGCAGTACACCCCCATCGAGCAGGAGGCAGGCCAGATGGTCCCCAGAGGCTCCCTCCAACTAGCATGTCTTTGGTCTGCGATTGTTCGGTGAGCAATTGTAGTCCAGAAGACAGATTACTTGAAGATTTAGTATTTGTAGATCACAGGTAGATTTTTGAGATGAGTTTTGCTTCAAAGCAATACCAGGACTGGTATCTGAAGTCACTAGTATGTGAAAGCTTTTGAAATTTTCAATTCTTGCTAGTGAGACTGCTGAAATTACAAATTGTTGTGAGACTTACCTATATCTAAATTAAAAAGGACAACCTGGGTGCAACTATGGGTGCAATAGAGGCTCATCATAAAAGACATCTTGTACTCTTAACCTGACCAAGAATTAAAAACATGGTGTGTAAAGGGGAGGTAGGAGCAGATACTGATATCTAAGACTACTCCTTATTGAATGATAATTGTGGGGTTTGGGGTCTCTTGTATAATAGCTGGAATTCATTGAAGTGCACCTGTAATGTGAGTAGTGCTAATTATTGCAATTTGAAGCTATCACATATTGGAACTGTCCTTGACAGTCTAGCCCTGCCTTTCTTCCTGCTCAGAGGAATCCCAATACAGCACGTTCTGTAACCGTTGTCAGCGGGAATCACTGCTGAGTTTGGACTCAGTGACAGTGCATTGATTGATTTATTACTGGCATCAGTCTCCCTGTTTCACTTCTGCAACTTCTCATTTTAGGGCTTCTTCAGTAAACGTCTGAAAGGGTCCATCAAGAGGACAAAGAGTCAGTCAAAGCTGGACAGGAACACAAGTTTCCGTCTCCCATCTCTCCGCAATGCTGATGACAGGTAAGGTTCAATGCATCTCCCAAAACAATCTCTCCTCATCCAGAGGCACTTCGCAAAATCTACATGCAGCATGCGTATGCTCTCACAGAATGAGAGCAAGGAAGGGGATTTATTGTTAAACTGGCAGATGGGTGGTTTTTGGGCTGACTCTGGTATGTTAGAAGTCATTTAGCATACAATGTACCGCTGAAAACTTTGACTGCTCTTAACAGCTGATGAAAAGTTCAGTTTAGGCATATGGGCTCAAATACCTTTTTCTGCATCTGTTTCAAATAAGCTGCAGACTTTAAATTTCATGATACAAAACCATTGGATTGATCAACTTTAGAGAAACTTGTCTTGATGCATGCAATACTTATCCACAGATCAGTGCAGTGGCCAATATAAGGGATTACGCTGGTGCAGCAGATCAGTTCAGCTAGCACTGGCAAAGCACAGAGACGTACGGTGCAGTTCAGGCACGCTAAGAATCCTTGCTAATGTCAGTCGATTGTATAGTTACTGCAGTGTTACTACAATGAACAGACAGTCTGTTTTTCAGAAAACTGGAAAACTCGGTAACTTCTGACCATCTTAGTGCTCCATTTGGTATGTTCCTGCTTGTTTAGTTTCTGGCTGGCAATTCAGGCTGGGAACGGATTGTATATGAGGCAAGTGAAAGCTCATACACACAGTTTTTCCTAACTATTTGTAAAGTCTCTTGATTATTTTCATTAATGTGTTACATTCCATAGTAGCCCAGCAGGAGAACTAGACTGAGTGAAAAATTGGTTGCCCTGTACTTAAGGCCACGGCAGGCTTCTGTGATTTTACATTGTTTAGTGCATTTTCCCTTCTCCTTTAGCTGAGTTGAATTCATTAGTTGTATCTGTCATGCTGTGGTGCTTCTATCAATGGTGCTATCTTCTTCATCTGAAAAGCAGCATCATAAAATCATGGAGATAGCAAGGCTTTGGTCTTGTTAACTTCAGGAGTTACAGAAAAGACTGCTGCTTACCAAATATGACTAATAATGTGGATGATGTTGCTCCTATAGTCATAGTAATGTCCACCCAGTCTCTTTTGAGTCAAGTTTTGTTATAAATCTGTATTTTCAGGGCGTTGCAACATGGCTATAAAAAGCAATTCAGTGAGCATAAGCGTGTTAAATAACACCACCATGTGATAAAGTACCTGTTATTTTTACCATTGTTTGTAACCAGCTTTGGTTGAAGTTTTGTAATGCAAAAATCTCTTTGCTGCAAATAATGTGTTTGTCTTTCCTTAACTTGGTACTCATGGTGAATGTGGACTGATGATGCTTCCTTTTGCGGTGTAAGGGAAATGCTATCGTTCTGGGAAAGCCAATAAATTTAGCTATAATTAATCCCTACAACTTTAGTTTAAGACATGATATTATACACAGCAAAGCCACCTTCTCTTTAAAACTGGATCCCCCTCTATTCCCTGCCAGCGTGGGCATGAATTGTCAACTAGACCTGAATGAAACACGGATTTTCTCTGATTGCTTGCAAAGCATACAATCCAGTGCATGCGGTGATGGCGTTAAGCATAGCTGGTCTGTTCTGTCAGCCTTCTCAAGTCTCCTTGGCATGGATTTAAAAAGGAGGATCCAGGAGGAAATGAACTGAGAAGTTCCAGTGGCAGAGACCACGTAGAGGTTTGGGGGACAGAGCCCTGGCAAGCCAATGTCGTGCAGGACGCTAGACAGGGACAAGCCGGTGGTTGCTCTTTACTTTCGATCCGGTCACCCTCCTCCTTTGGCCTGCTACACTAGCCTTATAGCAATGCATCTTGCGTCTGTAGGGCAGGAGATGGGACAGTGTTTTGGGGGTCTTGTGACTTGATATGGTCGCTTGCTACTAATGGAACGAAGCATTTTTGTTAACCAGTCCATGTGATCTTCCTCCTTTCGGAGGTATGTGTGCTGAAGTGAACAGAGGGCACAGTTTGGAGGCAAGGGAGATCAGTTAAGAGTAGCCAAGCTATGTGGAAAGCAAGCTGAGCTGAAGTTTATTTGGAGATAAATCTTTGCATAAATGAGTATTGCTGTTCAAAAGCATGAGCCTCACCTCAAGCTGGTTGAAGCCTCATGCTGCAGGTAGGGTCACAAATTGCTGATAACGCTTTCTTTCCAAAAAGAACTTAACAGCACTACTCAACCTTGTAGTTCCCTTTTGTTGGAAAGATTGAAGGTTTAATGGAGTTCTCTTTGCATTTGTGGTCTTTGAAAGTTTATGGTTAGAAATACTACTTTTCTAATGGTATTTTATAAATAAAACCATAAAATAAAACAGATAAAAGATAAAGGAAATTCAGTTCCACTATGAAGTGAAACTTGCCAATAATTTCTCCCTTCCCTCCCATATGTTTCACTCTGTATCTAAGGGTGCCTGAAAAATGCAATTGGTGGGTAGAATAGCAGGAAAAACAACTTGGAAACCATGTGGGAATGAAGCACTGAAGATGAGGAACAGATTAGTGTACTGGGAGGAGATGGGCTGGAGAAAAGAGGAGGCTAAAAAGATTGACTTGTGTTTAGAATTATGCTGTTGTTTGGGATTTTTCCAATGGGACAAATCAGGGACAACTGTTTCTGCGTGAAAGAATATAACACATAGCAGCTGACTCTTAATTCATGAGAGGGAATTGCCGTTCTCTCACCTTCTGCTCTCCCTGCTTTCTGTATGAGTCTCAATCTGTTGCAGTAAAAACTTTCCCGTCCTACCCGGTGAGTCAGCCCTCTCCCATTTTAAGCAGGTGATGCTAGGTGATGTCATAGTGTTATACAGGTTTTCAGGGCCAGGTTGGCTGATAGCATCTACCTTTTCTTGCTCTGACAAATACAAGAACCCTGCCTTCAAAGGAAGTATCATATAGCTTTATAAATTAAAACCCTGCAAGGATTAGAAAGAAACAGAGGCTGCTGTCATGTTGCTTTTCTTGTGCTTTTGAGGTGTTTGGGTCCTGTTAAGAAACAGGAGACATTTATAGATAAATACCTGTAAAATTCTGGAGTGAGGAAGATTAGTTATCCTGGTGCACATCGAGATTTGGGATGCTGTAACACTGCATGCCGTTCCAGATGGTGACAGAGGATGGATGCTGTCTGTTCAGAGTGCATTTAAAATAGAAAGGATTCAGGAATGCTGAAGGAAGAAGTGAGGGAGAGAAGTTGCAGATTTTTTTGTAATCAGATTTTCTGTTTCAGCAGAAAGCAATCGGCCAACCTACTTTTTCTGGCTTTTAAACTTCATTTCACTGTGACTGGGTTAGTGGATGGGGAGAGGAGAGAGCTGCAGTGCCCCTCCGGAAACGAGCCCACCGTGGGTCAGCATCCAGGTGTCCTGCATGGATCCACAGCCTCTCAGTCTGTATCACTTCTATTACTCCAGGTTCAGGTTGTTTGTGTGGTCTGAAAACTCCATGGTTTGTCTTCACAAGGCACTAACGTGAGAACGCTTAGACTCTGCTTGGTTGTGACCCGCGCCAGATGTGAACGAAGCTCTTCAGACATGTGGCCGGTACGGCCTCTCACCAGGTTATCAACCGCTCTCACCATGAGGCTATCTGGCACCATGTTACCATATCATCTTTCACAGCTTTTCTAGCCTGTTTCCCACTGCATTCTTTGAGCTCTTCAACCCACACATTTGTCTCTAATATTTTCTCAGTGTCAGTAATATATAAAACATGTAAAAAAGCATGAGAAAAGACTTAAGGAAAATTACATTTGAAAGGAGAGACCGAATTAATATTTTTAGTTTGCGGTCAGGAATTTGAGAGTATTTCCAAGTGGACCGACAGTTCTTGCCTCAGTTTTGTTCATGGTAAGGGAGCGAAGATGGTTGAGACTGCCTGCATATGGTCTCAGCGACTGCAATAAAGCTCTGCGGACAGCTGGGAGGGTTTTGCCCTGTTGGGATTTACTGCCACGTGGGAATCCTCCTGCTTTACTAAAAGTCATTTTATGGCATTATCAGATAGTCGTAGATGAGCGCAGGATCCGTTGTGTGCTTGCTCAGAATGGGCTCCGGCAGGTTGCAGGGAAGCAGGTAGCCATGGCTCTGGGATTCATGGTGAAGCGGTATCGCTGCTCAAACGACAGCTTTTTCTACTTTCGGTAAGTTCTCGCTCCTCCCTCCTGGTTTCTTTGCAGCATGAAAATAGCACAGATTGTATAAATAATAGAAGCAGATCTTGTCATGGGTTTTGTATGCATTCATTCTAATTTAATCATGGTTTTAAAAAAACGGTGGGTGATTTTTATCCTGATTTAGACGTAAGGATAAAAATCAATGTTGCACAATGCGTTATTAAGTCTTGACTCACTCGGAGCTTGTATTCATTCAGCGTATCTGTTTCTATCTGCATACGGGAGTATGGGGAAAGGGGAGGAGTGGTTTGTTTCCGGAGAGACGTCTCACTCCTGGTCTGGTGAACATATTTCTTTCAGCCAGTTTTTTCATTCCTCATACAGTTGTTTGCTTTTCAGTGAAAACTGAACAAGATCTCAATGTTAAGCCTATTGTCGCAAACCTTCACCTTTGTGCTAGACTGCTCTGTCCCACCTGCAAGCTCACTTGACCCCTTTATAAAAACATACTTCTTAACGGATGATGCTTTTCTGCAAACCCCGGGCTCCTCCACATAGCATTCACCTATAAATCGCTTAGCAGTGAAACGAAACTGAATCGGTTAAGCATCTCTGGTCCAGCAAAACAAAAGAATTTGAAACGTTGATAGCAGAGCCCACGGTTACAGTGGAGCGAGGAGAACGCTACCACTGTGAAATTCAGCAGCCTCTTTGGCTGCGCCAAATGAGGTGTCTGTTGGACAAGCTGTGATCTGTAGGGAGAGCAGGCAGGCAGGGAAGGGCTTTGCAAATCCAGAATTCAAACAGTGAGGCTTTGGGTAGGGCCTTGCAAGAAAAGGCCAGAATCTCAATGGAAGGCTAAAGCAATATGCTCAGAAAAAGCCAGTGTTTAATTGCAGCTGAGTAGAACTTGCATCTAAAGAAGTTACCCTAAGTTTCTGATTTAAAAAAAAAAAAAATTAATAATGAAACTGGTTAGACTTGTAGAATTGTTGACCAAGTAATGGGATTTTCTGCTAATTGGCAGTTGGAAAACGAAGCGGGGTGTGGTGCCTACAAAATGAACCCTTGCACGGGGAAACCTGATGCTGCAGCACTGGTAGAGCGCACCTGTATTGCAGATGATGTTGCCGACGTTAGGGTCCAGTTCAGCAGGGCTGGGATTTCGAATAGCAGCGCTGAGCAGAAAGTTCACTGCATTACAGTCCAAGCTCTCTCCTGTGACTTTGCGAGTATGGCTAAGTATTGAATTCAACTTTCTGATCTCGGGGAGTGTCTCTAAACACACGGGTATTGTGCTGGAATTATTTGAAGCATGCAGGCATACAGTTTCGCGTAAGACCAGTGGAGACATGGCTTTAGCTGGGTGCTTGGGCTGAACAAAAAACTCTTCTCAGAATTTTGTGCCTTCACACCAGTTTGGTAAAGGAAGCAGATTGTGGGATTCTGTTCCTTGGTAGTTCATTTCTATACATTTATTTTTTATCTTTTGGATTATTGATGTCCACAGGCTTGTTTTCCAAGCAATACAGTGCTCTCCCTGGTAAGCTCAGTAATTGAAAGTCTTTTGTGCTTTGTAGGTTGGCTTTTAAATAGGTCAAAATCAGCAGGAGAGCTTCATAACCAGAGCAATTAGGATTTTAACCCTTTATCTTACATGCCTTATAGACAGTAGAATATAATAGAAGTCGACTAACAGGCTGCTGTGTGCCATGGGCGGCCACTGAAAGCCAGAGGTTTCTAGTTCCCGGCTTACAACCGAGATCTTCCTATCGTGGAAAATTACAGAATTATGGTGTACAAGGAGAGGGGGTCAGCTTGGGGTTGGGCCAGCAAGATGGTGTTGTTGAAGAGATCTTTTTCAGTAGCAGTCGCATGCTGCTGCCAGGTCAGTGGTTTGGGGCATTGGCTGGGCTCTGATTTAGAAGGAAATTATGCAGCTCTGAAGACCAATACTCCAAAGCATGTGAAAAGAAGTGACAAGTTTAAAATGTTCCCTGACGTGCTCCTCCTTCACCTGCTTTTCCCGATGGAAAGAAATTATGGAGAATACCTATGTAAGAATTGTTTGGTGCTGTTGATAACTGTTTGCTCTGGACTCGTATGTCATCCTATGCAATATTTTTGTTGTGTGCAGTAGTAGATAGAAAAAGCAGCAGGAAAAAAAGTTGATCATCGGAGGTTAATTGTAATTTAAAACAGGATTTGTGTTGTTAATGGAGCTGTTTAATAGAAACAGATTTGTACAAACAACCCTTCCCCCACCTTTTGCATGTGCGATCTTCCTGTTTACAGTAATCTGCTTCTCTGGGATTACCTCTCTCTTAACAGAGACTCTGAGCAATACTCATTTTACCAGTAGCTTCCTACCTAATACAGGAAAGACCCTGTTAATCCAGCCCCTTTGCTGGACATTGGGAAGTAAGTTAGTGTCATCTATGCAAAAGGGAAGCCAGCAAGCAATTTTTCTTCATTGTTACTTACAGCTTCAGAATATCAGATGAGGCTTTAACGCAGCAGAGAACTATTATTTCTGTATAATTGTTGCCTATATTGATTGTGATGCTGCTGATTTAGGCACAAGTCAATGATTTGCTTTGCAGATCTATCAATAGATGAAATATATAGCATGGTGCTTACAAATTAATGCACTTGTGTTTGTAAATATGTGTGGTTGCATCTAACCAACAGCTTTACGACATTGCTGTGGTGTTTATGGAAGATAAAGTGCCAATTCTAAGCCACTTAATCAGTTTATTGAGCTGTTTTAAATATGGTAACTTCGAGGGACTGCTCGAACAAATAGATGTTTCTCTGCCCCAGGACCCTGAGTCAACAAAACTAACCATGGTCCAGCTGATCTGCAACAAAACAAAACGTTCAAAGCTAACTAGTTAGAAGAGCAATGAAGCAGAATAGATGCTACTAAAAGATTTAACTTGCAAGATGGGATGCGGAGGCATGGAGGACAATTGCTGTGTGTCCCTGCCGTTGCCCTCACCCTGTCCCCGAAGGCTGTTCGGAGGCATTCTTGGAAGATGCCTCGCTCTCTCCCGCTGTCTTTCGCTGTCCGGGTCTCGTTAAACTCGTTGTAGGAAAGGAAGAGGACGGACTTCTTTCCTTCTGGAAAGGTCACCTTTGCCACCTCTGCGGAGCGGCCTCCCGTGCCTGCTGCCTCTCCTGGCTGCCGGCCCCCCCTAATCTCCTTACCGGAGGCCGCACCATGGCAACACGCACCCGGGAGCCTCTTCGTGTCACCCGCGGGGCCGGGTGGGAGCACAGCCGACGAGGAGAGAGATTTCTTTACCGGTGCGGCTGTGACTTTTCTTCTTGCCCCAGCGTATCTGCCTGGTGTGATGCTCGTCTGAAATTTGTAACCTAAGGCTTGAGGAAGAACTCCTCCTGGATCTTTGTGCCTTTCTTCCTCTCCCGGCAGGATTCATTGTCTGAGATGTAGCCCAGAGAACGAAGTTTGAAAGGAAGGGCTGTGACATGTGGCACCACTATGATTTGGGGATGCACTGCTAAGTGGCTGTACAATTGTTTCATGTAGGTGTGCTTGATTTGTCTTACTGCAAGTGCAGCCTCCGCTTAACTGGGATTTGTGAAATCTTTTTTTCTTTCTCCTTTATTCGGTAATTATTTTTCTTTCCCTCCTCTTCCCCCTCTCTGTGACCACTCCATGCTTTCCTTCTCTGACGAGGAGCTAAGGCGGGAGTTGGCTGCAGGCTCTCAGCCAGCTCCCCTGCATCGTGCACCGAAGTACTTTGTTAGGACTGGAATTGCTGAGAGTTTGGCATAGGGACAGAAGCCAAGTGACCTCAGCAGTGCTTTCTTGAGAGGAGAAATTAGAGAGGATTTTGCAGGGATGATATTAAAGTGGTGTATTGTGGTGTGTTTATTTTAGACTTGCCCTACCTTAACTGCAGCAAGTGTTCAATTATACGTGGCTGAGGTTTTAGGTTTGCGTTGGTACAGCTGCTGCTGTAACCTGTTATAACAAAGCATGCACAGTGCAGCCAACGCATTTGTACCAGTGCTGCTGTTTTGCATTTGAAATCAGTGTCTTTGTAATATCCCTCTGATGAAAGGTTTTTGCTGCCTGCACTTAGGTCATTCAATATATTAAATGGGAACAAAGTTCTCCCATACTATTTAATAAATCTTATCGTACACGAATCTACTAGAATACCTTCAGCATTTCATTTTGTATAGAAGAGCAGTCAGATGAACTCTGCTTGTTGCTTTACATGTATCCTTCGTGATACCCAAGTTTTTGTTAAGCAGCCTTAGAAGTACCGAAGACACCTTTTCCAAATGTGTTGGTTTTTTTTCCTTTCTGTTTCCCCGTAGGATTGCTCAAGGGTAGGATGAATTTGATTTTGCTAAGGTTACAAAATATGAGGATTTTTTTGTATAAGATATGTGAGGGAAGTATATAAAACTTACTTATTTTTCAAAATTAAGGAAACTGTTAGCGGTAGCTGTGCTTCTCATTCGTCCATAAATACATTTTTTTTTTAAACATTTTCCATTTGATACTGAGCCTTGATACTGGGAATTGAATAAAAGAGGAAATACTGTGAGGACAAACACAGGTGAGAAAGCATCGTTTCACAGCATTGCTTTTCTCTGCGTAATGTCTAGACAACTGATGCCTTTCTACTTTCACATCTGTTCTTTGTGCTCAGTCACACTTGCTGCATATGCAGCCGTATTTATGGACATGCTTTCTTGGATCACTGAACAGGCATAGGGACCAGCACGAGCTTCAATATCTTAACTAAATCTAGACCTGCCAGGTAAACAGCTCCTTTTCTGCTAAGCTGGGACTCATGCTCTTCCTCCGTGTTGGTCATCTGTGAAGGCTTTGACTGAGGTTCCAGCTAGAGGAAAAATAAGATGCGTGTGCACATCATATTTGTCTTTTGAGGTAGAAATGCTAGTTGTGCCTGAAGTGTCATACGACTTTATTGCAGAAGCTTGTAGTCCAGGTGTCAGTTTGGAGTTAGAAGCAGCACAGGTGAAGCCACTGTCACCTATAAATCGAGCACGTTTTACAGTGCTGTTTGACAGCAGAGCTCCCCATTAGGCATGAATGTTGCATTAAATGGAATTGGGAGAATACAGAAAGCGTTAGAGCACATTTTATAATGTTGCTGTTGGTTGCAAAAAGCTACGGCACAGTGGAAGGAGGGAGATATGTCTTTGAGAAGTATTCAAGAACTGGTGGGGGCAAAGAGAAGACTGCCGTGATAAAAAGGTACTGTGAATTTGGGAGATGCCAGCTCTGGTAGAGCTCAGAGATTTACAGGCCAGTCAACTGAAAAAGAGAAGCAGTATGTGTTAGTGAGGAGAAGTTAAAAGAGAATGGAGGTATCAAAAAAATTGGAAACTGCTAAAACTGGAAGAAGTAGCTGAAGAAGAAAATGCAAAATTTAAATGCAGGGAACTGATTTGAGTATTGTGAAGTGGGAAATAATTCACATATTTGACTTTAGCGTAAAGGCTTTGTATATTAAGAAAAAATAAGTGTATTGCAGGAGGATCGTCTGCTCTAATGAGAGTAGCTATCATTCTGCAGTGGTTTAGAGATTGGTGTGCTTTTTGCTGATAATACACAACATTTATCTAGTAATCTAGATAGTAGAAAATATTTTCAGTAATATATCCAAACCTATCTATGGGGTTTCTTTAAATTTCAGCGGTTAAATTCTGAACTTTTTGTTTTGCTGTCGTTCTTTCACTGATGGCTCAGCACCTACAATTTCTAGGTCAGTGGGAATGGACTTCCTGGGCTTGTGTAGGTGGATATTTCCTTAGGAGTCTGGGATTACTGGCTTCACGTTATTTTCATAAGGTTTACAGACCAATTGTAGAAGTTGTTCTGAATAAAGACCAACAAGTTGCAGCTTTCTCTGGGATCTTAACAACCCTTTTGGTAATGGTGAGAAAAATAATGTTTCCTTTTCCCCCTTCTCCTACAGGTCACGTGGATTGCCAAAGCTGAAAGAGTCCCGTTCCCATGAGTCCTTACTGAGCCCAGGCAGCGCCGTGGAGGCCCTGGATCTTGGGTCGGAAGAAAAAGTCTTTGTCAAACCACTTCACAGCAGTATCCTTGGACAAGACTTCTGCTTTGAGGTAAAGAACGCTCGCCAAACACGCAGCCGATTATATGCTGTCAGTTGGTCTGAGCCCCTGCAGTACGCGGTTCTGGGACTTTGTAATTGGAGAACAGATCAGCAGCCGCTGCTATCCTGAGGTTTGGGTGGGGGCTGTCTAACCAGCATGCGATTTTGAAGTCCTTGAGGCTAATGGCATCACTCACTCAATGGAGAGAAATCTTTTTTCAATTACCGCATCTTCTAATTGAAAAATCTCTTTAATTTGATAAATATCTAAGCATTTGTAGTTTGCATGCAAATGTATGGTTGAAACATACTGTTGTTGATAAGCTGTGTATTCATCCTCCCCAAATTCACCTAAAATTAAATTTAGAAAATATACCGTAACTGAGAAATGTGATTTCCAGTCAGAGCCCCCTTCCATTAGCTCGGCCAGTTTGCCGATTGCTAAAGGAGAAGCTTCAGTATCTGCGGACGTGTCTGTTGCACCATGGAGCAGGATGCAAAGAGCCTCTTGCTGTTTCAGCACGGCCCCACGTGGCTCCTAGCTGTTTGTGTGAGCGCGGTCCTTACCTTGCAGGACCAACAGCGTATTCGTGTGTGCTATTTGGATGGGTCTTAAGGCCATCGTAATCTGTGGCAGGGACGGGTGACAGTCTGTCTTCAGCAGGATTAGTCAGATACGTCTAAACTTCTGGAACAAAGATCTGTTTACAACCTGGAAAACTGCTCTGGCAGAAAACCAGCATATCAGGCCCTTCTCCCTTGGGATGTATCCAGGAACTGGATCCTGTTCGCTTCAGTCTCATTCTTCTGGTTGGAAGCACTTTCCAGCTTGCTTAGGTTTGGGGAGTTGAGTGAAAAAACTGGCAAAAACTTAGCTCTGTGGCTGTTGCCTCAAACTGCTTTTTAATTGTGTGTACAAATGAAGGGAAGGAGTAAATGAAGCTTGTCAGGCCACGTAAAAGTGAAAGAAACCAAGGTGGTTCCCTCCTGCGTGAAAGCAGAGTTGTCTGTGGCATCGAGTGTTGGGGGCGGATCAGAGCACAACTCCTTTGGTTTGTTATAGGCTGTTGCTGTATATATGGACCCTTGGAAATGTTTTGTATTTACTGATGACACCATTTCCAGTGTGTTTTGCCTTCTGTTAATACATTGTTAGTTCTGTCTGTCTTCACGCTGTTAGTAACCAAATCATCTGCCTCTGGGACTTAACGGGGAAAACTGCAAGCATTTAATAGCTATGGATCAATTAACAAGTTGTTTTCAAAAAAATAAATGAACTGGTTGATTAAAGCCTTGTTTAAAAGTCTTTAAGAGGAGCCTCTGATGCTCCTCATATGTTTCTTCAGTTTTATATTAATTTGAACCGACTGGTTTTTTTCTCTCTACATTTTGTGGGCCTTTTAACCTTTCTGCCTTCTAGGCTCCCATATTGTTTTCCTGCCTTTTTCATATTTACTTTGTTGTTCAAGCATTGCTCATCGTCTTCCTTGCTTTTTGCAGCCTCTTACATGTCTCCTAGGCTTGCCTGAACTCAGCCTGTCATTTATATATTCCAGGTAACCTACTCCAGTGGCAGTAAATGCTTCAGCTGTTCCTCTGCAGCAGAGAGAGACAAGTGGATGGAAAACCTACGCAGAACAGTGCAGCCGAATAAGGTAATAGGAACCGCGGAAATAAGATTACCGGGGGAATGGAGGTGGTGTGATTGTATTTTAGTCCAGTGTACCAGGGCTTCCCACAGATGCATGCGCAATTAATTTAGTCTGGGGAGAAGTCCGCTCATCAGTGTATCAAAAGCCACTGTGTGCTATTCTAGCGAGTACAGTAGGTCAAACCTTTAATGAATAAATACATGTCGGCATGCTTCCTGATCCCCGCCCCAGTGCCTGCTTACGACATTTCAGACTGGATTTCTGATACCGTGCACCTCAGAAGGATGGGACGTGGCTTCATAGGTTTCATCTTTTACTGTGGGGGCACAGTTTGCGGGGGAGAGGGGGAAACAACAAAAGGAGTTTGAGCCGGAGTGAGAAGAGGGGGGTCAAGTTATTGATCGGCTGGAAATATCTGATAAGTCACCTCCAGAGTTGGCATACTATGGAGGGACAGGCTAACAGTGCTCTTGGAGTTATTCACGAGAGTAAGCAATGCAGTCTGCCATGCCAGTCTAGCGGCTTTTGAGGGGCTCCTGTGCAGAGTGTTTGTTTTCTGAACCATTTCAAAGACAGCTTTTTGAGAAGAAAAATGTTCTAGTCCCCACCTTTGACATGCAAAAGACAGCCCTTTGCCTCTACTTTAGAATATGTCCGATTTTCTAGAGATTCTGATTCTGAAGATCAGAGAATCTGATTCTGAATTCTGATTCTGTCCCTGCCACGGACACAAAAGGCAGCCCTTTGCTGCTGCTTTAGAAGAAAAAATGTTCAATTTTTTAGGGATTCTGAATCAAAGCTGAGCTCTTTCTTCTGCACAGGACAACTGCCGTCGAGCTGAAAATGTGCTCCGTCTCTGGATCATCGAGGCAAAGGACCTGGCCCCCAAGAAGAAATACTTCTGTGAGCTGTGCCTTGATGACACTCTCTTCGCCCGCACCACCAGCAAAACAAAAGCGGACAACATTTTCTGGGGAGAGCACTTTGAGTTCTACGGCCTCCCACCTCTTCACAGCATCACAGTTCACATCTACAAGGATGTGGAGAAGAAGAAGAAAAAGGACAAGAACAATTACGTAGGCCTGGTCAACATTCCCATGGCCAGTGTAACCGGTCGCCAGTTTGTGGAAAAATGGTACCCAGTCAGCACACCTACACCCAACAAAGGGAAATCAGGGGGACCTTCCATTCGGATAAAGTCCCGTTATCAGACCATCACCATCTTGCCCATGGAGCAATACAAAGAATTTGCAGAGTTTGTTACTAGCAACTACACTATGCTGTGCTCTGTGCTGGAACCTGTGATCAGCGTAAGGAATAAGGAAGAGATGGCTTGTGCTTTGGTGCACATTCTTCAGAGCACTGGGAGAGCTAAGGTAAGAACAGGCAGCTCCTGTCAAAACGACGCCCTCTCGCTGGTCATAGGTGATATCTTTTCAGCTAGAAAGTAGGATGGCATGACCATAAGCAAGAACAGAAGGTGCCTGATGGGGTAAGGCTGAGAAAAGGACCTCAAAAGTATTTGAAAAGACTTGGACAATTGCATCTACCAGGAAGGCATGTAGGTAGGCACGATACCAACAATGATTAGGAGTTGATACAAAGGTTAATGATGCTGTGTACAAAGCATAAGCGGGAGGACTATATAACTTCCAGTTAGGGCCTGCACTTGAGTGTTCCTGAACCTTTTCTGACTTTCTAAAATCATGATACAGGGTAAGAAATAAGTAAGCAAGAGATTAGTAGACCGGCGAATTACTTCTATAAATAAGTCTCTGACACAGTAAGCAGCAGGGTGCCATTGTTGATTCAGTGCTAAGTCAGCTAATCAATGCTAACATTGATTTGGTCAGCGTTTGAACAGCCATTTGGAGAATCTGTACTTGGTTAATGGTGATCCCGCCTGCCCCACGGATGTTATTAGGACTTCTGGGTGCACACTGATGGTTCCCTGTGAGGCAGCAGTTGGAGTGAGCCTCGGTTTCTTCAAATAGATTGTGGGAGAATATCCTGTAGGTCTCGGGAAATGTGAGACGCATTAACAAGCGTTGATTTATCTGGATGCTGCCTGCCAAGTGGGTGTGTGAGTAGTACCAAGCTGTAGCCCGCTTCTTCCAGTAATTCCAGCTAGAGCAAGTTAAGCGTGACCAAACACAAGTTAGAGGATTGGAGATGTGGAAGGATGGGCCGTAAGCGACATCCAAGGGACAGCCTAATTTAACTGCTCCGAAAAGGTCCTTTTATGTTGGCATAATCATATGACACTCTCTCCTGTTCTCCCCTTGATGTACGTCTCTGAAAGGCTGGTGCTCTGTGACAGTGCGTGATAGGAACTCGTTTCTTACCAAGTTGTTTGTCTGATCAAGAGAAGCTGGTAGCTGGGACAGCTCCTGAAGGGTTGTGTTGAAATCCTCCTGGAAAGCAGGCTCTGGATTCCTGCAGTGCTAGCTGCAACAGGGAGATAAATTAGTGTTATAACTTTGCCTTCCTAGTGCTTGAACGTTTGAACCTCTGTTGACTGGAAGCATTGAGCAGCTTAGGCTGCCATAACCTAAAGCTTAGGCTGCAAAGAGGGTACGTTTCCAGGTCACACTGTGTTGGTGGTGATGCAGCTGGATGTTCCCAGTTTGTGCCAGGTGAAAATAATTCTCTCAGATTTTGCTGAAAAGAAACAGCAATAATGGATTGAAAACCAAGAGCACTAAATGTATTTTTGATCTATATTTATCACATATAATTTGTTCTGCATATTTTACACTCATATGCTAGCAGTGCTTTATGGCTTCTGTAGTTAATGGGGTTATGAAACCTTACTACAGCACTCTTTGAACTGTTTGCAGGATGTTGCTGTTTGCAGCAGAACCAGCAAGTCACAGTTATCACTCAGCCGTAATTCAGGGTGGTGTTTTGTTTTTGGGGGTTCTTTTTTTTTTTTGTTCTTTTTTTTTTTTTGGAACAGTTTAAAAAAAAAAAAAGGAGAAATATGCTTGCTCTCCCAGAGAACTCCTGGAGTGGCTGAAATTGGATCTTGCAAAATACTGAGTATTTCTTGTGAAATGCTGAGCGTCCTTGACTCACATAAAATTATCACTTCAGGAAATAAGTATTACTATAGAATTAGACCCTATATCAAGAGGTTATTCACTGTCAAGACTTGCTGATAGTTCCTGCCCGGGCATTTGAATACAGTTCAAGTTAAGCCATATAGATCCACAGCAGCTATGTTAACTTTTTTCCCAAATCCTGAACTGCTTTTGGTTTGTGGATTTAATTGATATAAGCCATTCTTCTTATTTAAATTTCACCAAGCTGTAAGAACTTGTGCCTAATTTCCAGCTTGGATTTTTAAGTCCAAGTTTCTAATGTAATATTCAGTATTAAAAGGTAAACGTAATACCACCATTTCTTTCAGCAGAGAAACCCACTGATAAACAAACCGGTGAGGGTTTCTGTTCAGGTTTTAAACTGAAACACAAGCTTGGCTGTAAAGGTTTTCTGTTAGAGATATTTGCTTCTCCGTTTATAATTTATGATCTATAACATTTATAAATATAATAAACCCAAGAGGAATCCTAGCTATTTCCTTGGCCCATACTACATGTAGCATCTGCACCCCTTGTCCCAAGCTGGGAAATTATTTCTGTAATCCTCTGGCTCCTCTGTTTATTCTTCCTTCTTGGCTTCTGCAGTTAGCCTGGCGTGACTGAGTCTGGTTAAAATAACCTTTTGCCATTTGACCTTTTTCTTCAGGACTTCTTGACGGATTTGGTGATGTCTGAGGTAGATCGTTGTGGGGAGCACGATGTCTTGATCTTCAGGGAGAACACACTTGCTACCAAAGCTATTGAGGAATACCTAAAGTTGGTAGGGCAGAAGTATCTTCACGATGCACTAGGTAAGAAAGTGCCTGTCCGTCACCTGTTTGCATTGCAAGGGCTAACCCTGAACTGTCTGCAACGCGACTGAAGCCTCGTGCGCCTAGAAACCTGGGAGGGGAAGAAACTGCCTCCGCACCGAGCCCAGGCGTCTAGTATCCAGATAGCAAAATATATGCTGTCTTACTCTCGATGCCCTTCCTCCACGCAGAGGAAGATGCTCTTTGGTGCCAGCCGTAGCAGCGCCCAAGGAAAGGCAAACTTGATTTGATATAGCCGAGTCCCTCTTAAAGTTTGTGTCACCACAGTATGTTTTTCTGGGCAACCTTCTTTTGTGTCTCTAGCTGTGATGAAGAGGTGTAATACTGCAGTTGATTTGTGGGCAACGGTGATTGTTCCATCTGATACGCGAACAGGCTTAAAAAAGGGGTTTTGACACAAAGTTTAACAGAGGAAACTGAGACCAATACCTTGTGTTGTGGAATCAGGAGTGAATCCGGTATCAGGTGCGATACAATTAAGTGGAGATTTCAGAAAGGGTTGTGAATGTGCAGTGTATATTTCACTAATCTCCTTTTATGTTAACGAAGCTCCTGCAATCACTAGGCCAAAGTGCCACCACCTAGGGTGTTAGATATACTCGGGGTATCTGGTTGGCAACCCAAGTTCTCATCCACAAGTGCGTATTGCTGGGGGTGTCTCCAGTCAGTCTCCTTCGCTTGCCGTTGTAGTTAACAGCACATGTTAGCTATGATGTTAACAAGAGTTAAGTGCGAGATGCCCATCCTAGCGCTTGGGTTGAATGCAGGTAGTACAAGAAAACTCATTTCCAGATGCTTCAGCTGCAACTATTGGTAATGCTGGCACGTTCCAGAGTGACCCTTGGACTTGCTCAGCCCTTACCTTTGCCATGGAGCAATTAATTCATAAACATCCGTGTTAACCTTTTAAACTGGTACCTTGCCCCAACAAAAATCCTTAGGCAAACATGGCCGGAGGGAGTGGGGCTGCAGGGCTACTGAGCAGCACAGGGCAGGAGATCAAGATGCAGACTGTCTAGGGAGCCTCTTGCCTGTGTTTATCCAAAGCGCTCTTTATTCACCGCCTCATTAAAACTGCCTGGCCAACCTGTGATGTCCTACTCCATTTCCCTGGCGGGGTCTTAATGTCCATGGTTACATACCAGGGTGGATTCTGATAACTGTATTATTGTCCCCTCTCCACCAAAAGGTTCTGCTCTAGTCGTAAGCCGCTGCCTTGGGAATTACTGTCCACGCAACTGATGTTGCAATAAAGAGGACCAAAATGTTCATGCTCTCTTCCGAAGAAACTCACAGCCGCGCTACAGTTAGCTTGTACCAACTCCACACAATCTTTCTTACCCAAGATTGCACAATGAGCCACCCATCCATCCCCCTGTTGTTTCTTGGATGAAGACAGCTTTGGAAATTGATTCAAGAGAAACAAGATCAGGCCAAAGCCAAGTCCCACACCACATCCCTTCACAAAAACCAAACCAAACAAAAAAGGCAGCTTGCTTTCCCAGCAGTCTCGCTTGTCCTCGGCAATCCTAGACACTGGCAAGTCATCAAGGAGGTAGTTGGCTAAATTAGTGCTCCAAGGGTCAGTATAGTCAGGTCTGTGATTATATGCATTTTGGCCATTTCTTAAGTGTAATGAGCCTGTTCTGGTAGTCTTATTCTCATGGGTGGAACTGCTGAGCATAAGTCATAGTCCTAGGCTCTCGCCTGGTATGGAGAAATGAGCAGCATATTACTTGGTGCTATGCTTTTCAGCAGACCGAACGACCGGCTGTGGGACCAGTATATTACATCTGACTCCAAGCCCCTTAATGTGCAGTAATTACATAAAAATATTGTAAAATTAATGACTTCTAATACATCATTTAGAGCATCGGTGCTGAGTGATAAGATTGTAAATCAGGGACATGGGAGATGGAAAATCCCCCTAAGGTCATCCAGCTTGTCTGTAGCTCAGGGCAAGGTTGCTCATGACAATATACCCATCTAATTTTTTGTCAAGTTTTAAATGTCATTTTGCTCAGATGCCATGTTCTTTGAAAGGATTAACAACATTACGCTTGGTATTAGCTGTTTAATACATCTATAAGAGCATCTTAATATATGATTAAGGCAGGCTCTTGTGGACCACAAAGAGTAAGTTTCAAATGTGTTTAAGGAAAACAAAATATTATCCAGTAAACAACAGTTAAAACAGAATTGGCTCAACAGAAGGGATGCTGAGAGTTTTGCAAATAAGTGATCTAGATGCCCTCAGCAGAAATATTTTGGACCCCAACAAAAAAAAAAGCTTAAGAAAATGTGCTGCCTGCTTTGCTTGCAAGAACAGCGCTGACTTGAGATTCGGGGAGGGGGGTTGGGAGGTGTTTAAGGGTTTTTGTGAAAACAAAGCTTTTGCACAAACAAGCCTTGTGGCGTTAGCTCGGAGCCAGCAAGATCATCTGAGGAGATGAACTTAAAAGACATTGAATCATTAAATGAATGAATAAAGAGTTTTTCCTAGTGAACAACAACGGTTTAAAAATCACTTGGTGTGCTAGCATATATAGGAGGAAAACTAGTAAGAGTTCATTCCAATATGTCAAACAAAGGAAACTTCATCTGGTTTTGTATGTGTCCAGTTTCTGTCGTGATGCCGTAAGAGAAGGATGACAGAAATGCAAAGGATTTTGAAAGATGCAGGCTATAAAAATGTTGTAAAGTGTTGATAAGAGGTTGAGAAAATTAGGAGTATCTAGCTAGCACTGGGGTATTATTCTTACTCAAGAGCAAGGTGACACTTTTTAAAATTTAAAAAAATGGTAAATTTAGAAGTAATAAAAATAAATAGCATTGTCAAGTACATTTCCTGAGGAAATTATGAAGACGAATAGCACAGCTTCATTTCTTAAGACTGTGGGTAACTTTGTAGTTGATAATACAATTTGAATACAAAGTCAAATCCTGTTCTTTAGGCTATAAGTGAAGTGTCTGCAGGGTTTATAAGCAAAGCCATCCTGTTACTGCACCTGTATTTGGGGGCAGCGAGGGCACAGGAGGCTGAAGCATCAGAGCACCGGCCGTCTGATCTGGTATGGCAAGTGCTTTGTTCTGAAAGAGCTGGGAGGAGCCCTGTCCCCAACATCTGGTGTCTGGAGGCTGTATTGCAGACACAGGGAGCAGAAGAGGCAGTTGCCAAGGAAAGGCATAAGGAGGATTTAAAGGTGTGTCAAGGAGGCTTTTCATGTAACTACCCTGGTTTGTCATCCTCTTCCCTTTGTCCAGGGGAGTTTATCAAGGCTTTGTATGAGTCAGATGAAAACTGTGAAGTGGATCCCAGCAAATGTTCATCCAGTGAATTAACAGATCATCAGAGCAACCTGAAAATGTGTTGTGAGCTGGCCTTCTGCAAGATTATCAATTCTTACTGGTGAGGCATCTCCCCTTCTCCCCCATTAGGTCATTTGCTTAGAGGGTGCCCATTCCTCCTCTGAAGATAAGAAAACAGCAGTTGTACAGGGAAATAGCATAGACCCATCTATCTTCTGGGACTGCCTTCGTTTCCTTTCCTCACTACCTTCCTACGTGTGACACCATATTGCAGGTGGAACTTGTGCCCAAACTGAGGGGTTGCAGTCCCACACACTGTACCTGACAGGAGCTTCTGCTGAAATACTTTGCCAAGGGAACACATACTGAGCTGTGGCTGAATAAAGAGGGAATAAAGTGAGAAGATAACAGCTTAGCTTGAGCTTGGAATAAAAAGCTGAAAGTTTTGACGTGTATAGAAAACTTTCAGACCTTTTAGATCTGTGGAATTGGACAGGAAATCACAGGGAGGAAACGTTGGCAGAGAGATTTCTATTAATCTCTGTTTCTGAGTAGTAGTGAAAGAAGAAGGGCCTTTCTGCTTCAGGACGAAGCACACGGGAAATACTGAGAGAGCTTAACAAGCAAAATAAGAGTTTCAGTTATGGAGATGAGTTCAGCTTGGTTCAGTTTGGTTTTAATATTCTAACGCCCTGTTTGCTCCAGGGTAGCGATGGATAAGTAGTTCTTAGCTCGCAAATCAGCGTGTCTGAAAATGGCTTCACTTAACATATATGAACAAGGGATGTTTTAAAGACTACTTAAGCATCACCAGATTAAATGGGGATCTAAGAATAGATGCCTAATGACATTTCCTAGCCTAGAGAGAGAAAAGGGAGGGGGGGAAGAGCCGATGATGTTTTCTCACAGATAATTATTTCAGGTGATTGGTCACCAGTTCAACTTGTTGCATCTCATTGCCCATGCGATTTTATTTCCTGGTTTATTGTTTTTCAGCGTGTTCCCTCGTGAGCTGAAGGAAGTATTTGCATCTTGGAAGCAGCAGTGCCTGAGCAGGGGCAAGCAGGACATCAGTGAACGCCTGATCAGTGCCTCCCTCTTCCTCCGCTTCCTGTGCCCCGCTATCATGTCCCCCAGCCTCTTTAGCCTCATGCAGGAGTATCCTGACGACCGGACGTCTCGCACACTCACACTTATTGCTAAAGTCATTCAGAATCTCGCCAATTTTGCTAAGTAGGTGGTGGCAATAAAACTGAAATCTGTGCCTCTAGGGGTGCAAGTCACTGCAGGCTGCTGTGGAGCAAGGAGAGCCCTGCTTGGTAGTCATGTTTGCAGGTGGCTGATTCTCTGGCAAATTGAAGTCAGCTTTAGAAAAGGAGGAAATTCTCACTTACATGTGAGCGCTGTTCCCCTTGAGACACCTCGGCGCTGAGCTAGATAAATTCTCCTTTTCACATGCAGATTTGGGCTGTGTTGAATTCAGTAGAGGGGACGCGGTATAAAACCAAGAGGAGCCATGCATTAGCATGTCAGCGTGTATGCTATTTCAAAAGAAAAAAAGCCTGTTCCCACCAAAGATCATAATTTTCCTCCTTTCTTCCTCCAGAATTCCCAGCTGGATCATGCAAAGGGCATGGCATGTGTCTTACAGGGGAGGGGATGCAGAGAAGAGGAGAAGAGAAAAAGGTGTCTGTGGGAGGGAGGAGGGAGAGATGTGTTGAGCCCTTGATCATAATATGAACAGTGAATTACTAGTATTTAAATAAGTCCAAGAAAGGAGTGAATCCTTTAAATTGTCCAGGTTTTTTTCTCCCAGCCCAAATCTTCAGAAAGGCAGGTCTAAAGTTAAGCGTTTGAGTAATTGTCTATAAGCGCTTGTACTCTGTATTTTGTGTGGAGGTTATTGACTGGGTTTCCCCCCCTCCCCTTTCCTGCAGGTTTGGTAACAAGGAAGAGTATATGGCCTTCATGAACGATTTTTTGGAACATGAGTGGGGAGGAATGAAGCGTTTTCTCCTGGAGATCTCTAATCCAGATACCATCTCAAACATGCCTGGATTTGAGGGCTACATCGACCTGGGCAGAGAGCTCTCAGTTTTGCATTCCCTCTTATGGGAGGTTGTGTCCCAGCTTGATAAGGTAAAGCAGGCTGGAGGCCCAGGAGGGTGAATCCGGCGATTGTATCGTAGCAACAGTAAACACTAGGAAACATCAAGGGAGCAGCTGAAGCCTGCTTTGGGGAGAACTTATTCAACAGCTTTTGAGAGGAATGTTTGGTAGTGGTATTTCACAATTGCTCTTTCCGTGATTTCAGATCGGGGCCTAAAGCGGGGCATGCGAAGTGGTTGGTCTTCAGCAGTAGTGCAAACACTTTGCAGAGCCTTAAGTAAGGACGGGTGTTAAATGGTGGAGAGGGCATCGCTTAAAAGTAGACCTGGAATTCCCTGAGCAGCCGGTCCTTTCTCCTAAGTGAGCTGGAAAACAGGGAGGGTGTTTGGACAGAAAATAAAAACGTTGCAGTGCCCTTTTTGATGCTAATGGAGGTACTTTGCTGCACACCAGGCCCTACCCTGCCCAGCTCTGGTGGAGTAATGTGTTGGCCAGGCAGAACTGTTCTCATTAAAGACCTGATCCAAAGCCTGCTGTGATGTCTTCATTTCTGTAGCCTTTGGATTAGTTTTTAGTATACAAGAGGGTGCGGTGTAAAAACCTGGATCCACTCTCAGTTTTATCCTGTAACAAAAGCAAGATGCTTTCTGCTGTGTATTGTGCTGGAGTCGTATGCGTTGTCCAGATTCTGTTCTGCTGATCGCAAATAGACATTGCCAACAGTAAGCATTGCTTCCAATTAGCGATAGAATGAAAAAGGCAGCAGTTTGCTCTTCCTTAGCTGTGTGGCTTTGCAGGATCCAAAATCATTAAAACCTTGATAGCAAAGGTAGTTGATAAGACCCAGAAAAGCTGAGCTGTGAGTCATTTTTTTTTTTGCAAGTGCTTGGAACTGTTCCATATTTCAACTTTTAGAGGTGCATTATTTTGTCCATATTCCATTTATATTATTCTTTCTTTTGAAACTGGAGAGGTGAGGTGAATTGCAATGCACTCTTAATATTTTTATGGCATTAAAGTTTGCCAAAATAGTTATTTGTTGGCTGTCTGTTTTCTCACAGTACGTTATTTAAAACAGAAAACAAAAAAATGAGCTTGTTGCATCAGCGTAAATTGAAATGTCCTTGACTCAAAAAGGCAATATATATTAATCTTAGTTAATCTTAGTCTGATAACAATTTATGATCTTGTTTTTCCGTTTGCCTCATACATGCACGCAGTGTACATTCAAAATGTCGCAGGCAGCAAAGTCAGCTATAAAGACGGTTCAGCAGCTTCAGGAAAACAGGCAAAGTGAGCATCCAAAAGAACCAGATCCTCCATTTCTATAAATTGGGGTAAACCCACCAGTGCAGGGAACACTGCCATCTCCCTCCAGCTGGTCAGGCATTAAGTCAAGAGAAACGCAGCTCCAGTCTTTAGAACTGCAAATGGATCTGTGGATTTGGTGTTAGTTATTGTGAGCTGCTCTCTGAATGCAACGGTCGTAAATGTCTTGGGCAGCGAGGAGAGGGAGGAGCCAGACCTGCATAAACAGTCAAAGCAGAGCTGCTTTGCCCTTTCTGTAGGTTAGGCGCCCGGATCTATTCTAACAGGCCCTTGGGAGCTGGTGTAGTGGTTTGCTAAAAAGAGAATTAAGGGGTAAAGTTACATTGCAATACTGCTTTAGTGTAGGTAATGACTGGGAAAAGATGAGAGGAGTCACCTCAGAGATTTTACTAGGCACAGAAGAAGTGCTATACGAAAGTGTCTGTAAAGAGACCTTTCTCGGGAGCTAAACTGACTGAATACCTGCTTACAGGAAAAATAAGGATATCTTTGAAAGAACGTGATCTTTGTAGCAGAGTTTTACTTTATTATATAAACCTCCAGCACTTTCACCTTCTTCCTGCAGTCCCAAGAGGCTGAAGATGCCCTGTAAATGATATAACCAGCAGTGACCCAATGAGGAGAGAAAGATAAAGAGCCTGAACGAGCAGCCTTCCTTGCTGGAAGGTCAGCTGCTCTTATCCTAGCCTGGCCAACGCTGAGCTAGCACGTAATTGAACAAGCAGCTACACATTTAATCCCAGGCTGATGTGATAATGTTGGGATCATTGATGTTTTCATGCAGTTATTTTTCACTTTTAAGTAGGGAAGAATGCCTTAGTTTTTGATAACAGGGTGCGACAGAAGATGGCATCAGTGTAGGATGCCAAAAGCGAAAGGCTTACGACATGAAAACCTTCCCTCTCCCCATCTCCCTCAACCCTTGCGATTCTCTCATGATCCCCCTGAATGCCGCATCCCCTTGTCTGTTGGCATGCATTTCCTTTACCACATGACACCCTTTGCCTGGAAAGTTTGCCCCTCTAGCTGAATCTGTAGTCTTTGAATGCCCTTTAATGAGTAGATACTGTAGTTTTCACTTTGACCTCACCCACCCTGGACTTAGTTTGCTTTGCATGATAGTTTTGCATTGGAATGGCAATAGTTTTGTTTTATTGAGCATGATTTTTATTTTTGGGGGTCAATCCTAATTTCTTTTCTATTTCCTTTTCTTTCCTCAATGTCTGCTGCACCCCGTTTCGTCTCCTCCATCCATCTCGTCGCCGTGGTTACGCTGCTCCGTAACACTGCATTACGGTCCTGGCACACCCGCACACAACCACCCACCCTCCTTCCTTCCACCTCCACCCCTCCGCCTCTGGGCATCGTTATCAAAAAAACTGGCGGATGTCGCGGTGCTTGTTGTCCAATTAGGGTGAAAATTCCTTCCTACAGGCGACCGTGGCAAAACTGGGACCTCTTCCTCGTATTCTTGCTGATATCACCAAATCAATGACCAACCCTACACCAATACAGCAGCAGCTGAGGCGTTTCACTGAGCACAGCTCCAGTCCAAACGTCAGTGGCAGTCTCTCCTCAGGGCTTCAGAAGATATTTGAGGACCCCACTGATGGGTACGTAACAGCCAGAGCGCAAGGGAAGGTGTGGGCAAGGGGGTTGTTAAGCCTGTTAAGAGTTGAGTGCTTCGTCACCTGAACCCTCTGCCCAGGTCAGCTGTAGGAGCGGGGAGCTTGGAGTCGCGGAGAATACACAGTCCCAGTAAGAGGGTGCACAAGGTGGCACTGGAGACCTGAAGCTTTTCACTTACCCAGGACTCAAACATGTCTCCAGGGGTCAGTGGCTTCAGCTGCTAAAGAACAGTTCTGCAATTTACTGCCAGTCTGAGTGACCGGATGCGTAGTCAGCCGTAATGTCTCCTTCTGGTGACCGGGCCACTTATTTACTGCTAATGGAAAAACTGGGCTGTAGGTGGAACTTGTTACTGGTGGAATAGCAAAAACAGTCCCTCCTCTGTTTAGTGCAGCATTTCTCACGCTGTAGTAGCTGTTAACCTGAAGCAAAAAGCTGTGACGTGGCAGAACTGCCAAAGAGCTTGGATGCTGTGGTCTCAGAGTAGTTTCTGTGCTGTCAGGTATGAGGGCCAGTTTTGTCAGGTGGAAGTGTCTGCCCTCGGAGCTTACATCTCGATCTACAGGAGCCTTCACACAACTCCTGTTGAATCTTCAGACCCCCACAATCCGTGATGTTGGCGAAGGGTTAAGTGGGATCTGAAGGGCTCTGAAGTCTTGCTGGAGACAGAAGTGTCTAAGGGGGAAGGATTTGGTGGGAATGGTTTGCATTTCACCTGTGAAAAAAATAAAGATGAAGCATTTCTTGAATCAAATGTAATTCTCAAAGATAAGTGGTAATTAAGGAAGAGTGTGTTCTGACTTGAATACAAAGAGCTCA
The DNA here is from genome assembly GCF_964195595.1 of Calonectris borealis. NCBI lineage: Eukaryota > Metazoa > Chordata > Aves > Procellariiformes > Procellariidae > Calonectris > Calonectris borealis. The sequence goes on along the minus strand of NC_134319.1, from coordinate 32,472,245 downwards.
TAAAAAGAAATCTAGTTCCTTGAAGCTTTCGTATGAGGGGAGGAGGTTAAATGAGGTAGAAAGACTTCTCTGGGTCAGGTCTCTCAGGGTCTTGGCTGCTTAAAAATTAACCACATTCCTTTCCACTCCACAGTGACTTGCATAAGCTGAAGTCTCCAACCCAGGAAAATGTAGATGGATATTTTAGGGGCAAGACCTTGCTGTTGGTTCAGCAGGCATCCACCCAGAGCATGACTTACTCCGACAAGGATGAAAGGGAAAGCATCTTGCCCAACGGACGTAGCGTCTCTCTCATGGACCTCCAGGATCCTCACACGGCTCACACTGACCATGCTTCTATTATGCACGATGTGCCTTTGCGCTTGGCCGGCAGCCAGCTCTCTATCACACAGGTGGCGAACATCAAACAGCTCTGGGAAACTCAGAGCACACCCCAGAGTGCTCCCCAGGTGAGAAGGCCTCTGCACCCGGCTTTGAACCAACAGGGCAGCCTCCAGCCTCTGTCGTTCCAGAACCCGGTTTACCATCTCAACAACCCAACCCCGCCGATGCCGAAGGCCTCTGTGGACTCCAGCCTGGAGAACCTGAGCACTGCCAGCTCCCGGAGCCGAAGCAACAGCGAAGACTTCAAACTTAGCGGACCCAGCAACAGCAGCATGGAGGACTTCACCAAGCGCAGCACGCAGAGCGAGGACTTCTCCCGACGCCACACGGTCCCAGACAAGCACGTCCCCATCGCGCTGCCCCGCCAGAACAGCAGCAGCCAAGCACAGATCCGCAAAATGGACCAAGCCGGGCTGGGCGCCAGGGCCAAAGCGCCGCAGTCCTTGCCGCACAGCGCTTCCTTGCGGAGCACGGGCAGCATGTCGGCAGTGTCGGGGGCCGTGGTGACCGAACCCATTCAGAACGGGAGCCGGTCCCGGCAGCAGTCCTCGTCCTCCAGAGAGAGCCCTGTCCCAAAGGTGAGGGCAATTCAGAGGCAACAAACGCAGCAGGTAAGGAAAGCCTTCTTCCAGGTGCTTTCAGCTTTGATGTTTAGCTGATTCCTGCATAGACCTTCAAAGCTTTTTGACCATTGAGTTGAATCAAGAGTACTGGCACTTAAGCAAGTGGCCAGTAGCAAGTGTAAGGAATAGTCGTGCTTGTTACCCCTACAAGCTTGGCAAGCCTAGCTTACCTGTTATTTTTGGATGCTTTTGTACTAAATTAAAAAAAAAAATGTTTTGCATTTCCTAAGGTAGAGCAAGCCTGCTGAAAGAAACAAAACTCGAATAAAAAAAAAAGAATAGAAGCAGCTTTGTTCCAAGCTGTAGTTGATTGCCACATGAGAATGCATTTACCCTGTGGTGCTAATTTAAAAGCATAGCTACCTAAAAACAGAGAAATAAACAAAGATAAAATATCATAGAATAAACTGCTGCCAAAATAATAAGTACGTACAGTTGTCCTAAGTGTGGAGAAATCTATATTTCGCCATGATGCAACAATGTATTGCTGGTCCCCAAATAAATACTGCTTTTTCATTAATCATCCCAAACTATGAATAATGCAAACACTTTCTGGAAAGGAGTGCTTATATGTACCAACTCTTAATGCACTTTATCAGTTGTTCATAGGCAACTGTAAATCAAGATTTTCCTGTCAAAAAGCCAACATTCCTTTACCTTGGGGGGGGGGGGAGAAGAAGAAAAAATCCTCTTGTGATTTGCTGTGCATGAAAAACTTTTCCTAAATGCATTTAATGTTAAAGAGAAAATAAGTATTTAAATGCTTGGCACTACAGCGAAGGTAGAAAATCTCTTCATCTTCAGGTCAGAGGGAAGGTGGTTGTTTTTCAAAATGTCGTGTTAGTGCATACAGACTTATCAGCTGGGCAGGGTGAGGCTCCTGAAGGCAACACCTGTGCTATTCCTTGGGGTTAAGTGTTTTCTTCAGTGGTCACCATGAGGGCAAACATGGTCACGTTTGATTTACCTTACCTAGTATTGAAGGAAATTTTTTAAGCTCCTGCTTTCCACAAGACCTTCTAGAAAGGATGCTGCTCTGCACACAAGCACGAGTGAGGACTTTCACTCCAGAAAGTTGCAGCCCCTGAGCTTGAGACTGCACCAAGCTGCCGGTGAAGCTACATCCGCGAGGAGCAGGAGGTTATGGTCCTCCTTGCTGACGTAGCCCTGTTGGCAAAAGCACTGGTGAAGACACGGTTATGCAGGGGGAAGGCTTTTGGCTTTTAAGGTAAGGCTGGCAGAAGAATTTAGTTGCCAGCATGAGCTCCTGCTCTGCCAGAGGTTTTACTGGTATTCCTGTTGGTGTAGCTTTCTTGGCAAACTCCTGAACATTTCAGTGAAAGGAGGAAAATCTGGATGATGCCTGGGAACCCAGGAGCAATCAGGGCTTCAAAACTACTTTGATACCTCCAGTTCATTGAAGTACAAGGAGATCAGAAACACTGAATCACAAAGCAAAGGCTATTATGCCAAGTTAGTAATACCAAAAAAAGTAATTGCATATTATTTGAAGTGCATATGTTTGTGTCCTCCTTTGGAGTGTGTGTTTTACGTTTTGGCATAGAGGGGTTCATAGGTAAAGTATATTTAATACAACTAAGCCTAGTACGGAGGCGGTAGGAAATTTTTAGGCCGGTAACAAGGATAAATTTGAAGGATAAACTCCCTTTGCAGTTCTCGGGCGTCCAGTGTAAACCTGTATTGTATGATATGCTGAGTTTCATTGTATGGTTCTGTACAGTGTCCTAGCCAAAATCCCTGGGGAGCTGGTGCCTTTCCTCAGGGCTTGTTACGGGAAGTGCCTACACAAACACACAAGAAGACTTTACTTTGAAGGTGTTAGGATGAGGAGGAGAAAGTACAGGTGTTGCGTCTCCAGCCTTTGTGCGTACACCTTGCACGGGTGCCTTCTGCCCTCTGTGTATTTACAAGAAATATTCAGTTAGCTGTTTGCAGACCCCTGGCTCTTCTTATCTTAAATTGCTGATTACCCGACTGCCCCCAAGTAAATCAGTTACCTCAGCTTGTTTAGCATCAAAGTGACATCTCGGACTTCCCTCTTCTCCAGTTACTTTTTACATTCAGCTTCATAGATGCCTGTGACTGGCTTCAGGGCAGTCTCCTTCCCCCCTCTTGTAGGCGATGTGCATCCACTTATTCTTCCACTTTACTTTCCATACTAATTGTTTTCACTGGATTCGTTAGAGTACTTGCTCGTACTTTATTCAGAGAAATCAATTTGTTCTTTCCTTCCCCACACCCTTGAGAAATGTCTTGAAGTGTGCCAAATCGAGTGGCCAAAATTTTTTTGAGGCAAATTCCATTGCGTCCTTTTAATTGCAAATCATGTTGTGGAATTCTTTCTTATTTAAAAAAGAAAAAGAGAAAAGAGAAGTTGGGCATGTTCTTTCTGGGCATGTTCTTTCTAGGCATGCTTTGTGGGCGTTATAATTATTAGACTCTGTTCTCTACAAGTCCCATTTGTTTCTGAATATAGAGCTAGGCCCTTTGTTGGCTGGGAGAGGTCAGTTTTTGCCTTCTATTTCCATTTAGTAGGTAGGTGGGAACAGAAATGTCACTGTGTTCCTCTGGAAGAGAGGCAAAGAGGGGAATTAATACATGTTCTTAGCAGGCTTTTCTTTTTTCCCCTTTATTAGAGTATAACTCATAACCCATTAGCATGTGAAGTGCTTGCCATTCACTTGGTCTTTGTAGGCTTTCTGTGTTTGGCTGCTGAAAATATTCTGTCCTACAGCTTGCAGGGTTGTTTGGCAAGGTTTGCTGGTGATCAGCAGTCTTCTACAAGGCTGATGATACAGTTTATAGTCACCCTTCTGCTGTCTTAGTTCTCCGTAACTCCGGCGAATGGTGACACTGTTGATCCATAGCTGTTCCTAATTCCTCCAAAAATTCCTAGAGCCAAAGTATTTACCTCCGAGAAGAGCCTGTTGGTGGCAGAGCCACACACAGTTCAGAGTCTCCCTCGCCATGGCTGCCTCACAGCCAATACCATCAAAAAAATCTAAGTGAGGAGCTTTGCCAGGCTGTCACGCTGCACTGGAAAGGGGCTATTAGCCTTTCTGCTGTGGAGACTTCCTTCTAGCAAAAAGGCCTCTGCCTAAATCCAGGGATTTTTGCCTAATTCCTACTCCTTTCCTTTGCTTTTATACCCATCCTTGCTGAGGCTTCTTCCAGTGCTGGAGTCTTCGGCCCTGCTCAGGACGGCTGAGCCGTTGCCAGCAGATCCTCTGGCGTAGGACGTATGCAGCCCTGTCCTCGTGAACAAGAGAAACAGAAACGGAGGTTCACATGTCCCTCACCTGACTCATGTAAAGAAGCTGTTACTCCCCCATAACGAGCTCCTCGCTGAAACTGAGACTTCAAAATTCCCCTGCCGTGGAGCACATTTCACTGCGGTACAATACTGGAACGAGGCAGCGAGCTGAAGAGCTGCTTGAGCACAAAAAGAAGCTACAGTTGCGGGGGGGAGGGTGGCAAAGTTGATCTTCCGCATTTCTCAAAAAGTTAAGACAGTGTTGCTCTTTCAGGGGTAATTATGCTAATTCCTGTGCTTATAAACTTGTCTTTGTCCATGAAAATTGCTTGGAATTTGTAGCGAGCCATATTTTCCCCAGCCAGGCGGAGAGTTTCTTGTTTCTTGCCTTGGCTTCCTTTTCGGATTCCCTTGAAGAGGACAGCGCCTGATGATGTTTTACAGTTCTCCTCGTAAGCACCGCTGGCCCTCACTTCCTTTCACGGCCTCGTCTGGGTGTCTACGCTACAATGGACCATCCAAATCTGACAGGCACTACAGTGACAACGTTACACCTCTTTCCCACTTCTAAGTCTCGTATCCAAGCCGTGCAGCCCCGTCCTCCATTGCGAAGTGAGTCTGCAGCCTGGCTGAGAAAGCTGCTCCCGAGTTAAGCTCCTCAGTACTCCAAAGAAACCAATCTGCCTTACCTGAAGAGGCTGCAAGCAAAAGTTCCTCACTCTGTTTTCTTTGTGAGAGAAATCACGGGTTGAGAAAGCCTTACTGAAAATCTGGCAAAGGGGAAAGGTGGATGTGAACAGGATTTGGAAACAAGAACTTTTCCAGAGAGACGCTCGCTTAGCGAGGAAGAAAAGTTTCTCAAGTATGTTGGTTTTAGAGGGACTCAAGTAAGTGCTGTGGGTCCAAAGTCAAGGGAGGATGAAGTATCTCTGCAAGAGAGGTTTTGGGGATCCTTTGAGACTGACAGATTCATGGTCATTTTTCTCCTCCAAAGAAACTGGATTTTAGAGCTGATTTGTATGTCGTTTCTCTGAAAAATGCTTACAGGTATTTCTGCTCCAGGTTCAGTCGCCTGTGGACTCCGCCACAATGTCACCAGTGGAAAGGACAGCGGCGTGGGTTCTCAATAATGGACAGTATGAAGAAGCAGAGGAGGACGCAGAGCAGAATGCAGATGAAGTCAAGCATGCTGAGAAGGTAGATTTTATTCTGTATGCAGCCGACTCAAGGGCCGCCAGTGAGTCCTGTCCACCCCACAGCCAAGTTCAGAACGGCTTTCAGGCCCTGCTGTGACAGAGTCATGCTTTCAAACACAGCTCGTATTGGCATAACTTCCTGCTGTACGTGCTGTCACACATACCTGTAGTACAGTATCCCATACTATAGATTAACCCATGTACAGGCTGTAGCACGTCAAATGGATGCAAACTGACATAGCTGAGAGTTTGTACATTACAGGCTGGAATTTGGCACTTACGTGCATCGTGAGTCACGCTGCCTAAGTGTATTAGATCCTGCTCAAGTCGTTATTTTTTATGATGACACTATAGCTACAACATACTGCCACTTTTCTATGCTTGCAAAACTCTTTAGTGATCGTTAAACTCCATTAAAAAAAAAATCATGATTGTTAACCCGACTGAGTATAGCTTAGGATATGCTAAGTGATTGTACAAGGCTCTGTAAATGCAATTCAGTTTTCATCAGTAGTTGCATTCAAATTTTGTCTTGGGCTTCACCTGAGGCAAATGCCGTCATCTAGGTAGTACAGTGGTTCTGGGCTACAACAGAAATGTCCATGATGGTTTTTTTTAAAGCGTATTTATTTTCCGTAGTTGATACCATTTTTCCAAATGCAGTTACATCTATATGCTGCTGTGGTGATGAAGTTTAGTAAGAGGTTTGGTATTTCGAGAAGGCAGGGAGCAAGGAGGAGAACATTTTGTGGACAAGAAGCAGGAACATAGGATTATTAGGAAAGGTGAATGAATCCAAACCAAAGTGGAGTATGTTGAGATTCACTGCACTATTGCAGAAGTGATTGTCCATGGAGACAGTAAGTAGAAGAACAAAACCTCAGCCAAGAAAACTTACAGGCTCTATTCTGTAGTGAGTGATTTGCTCTGTCTTCACGCATGGTTTCATGCCTTGATTAAGTCCTGAAGAAAGAGTTATTTGGGTCCCATACTGGTCCGTCTTGTAAGTTTGGTCACCCCAGGACATTTTTACAGTTGAGCCTATTAGCAGCTTCTGTCTGGGAACTGCTTGAGTCTGGAGTAACTGGGGATGTCAGGGCTGAGGAGCCATGTCAGAGCCCTCTGGCTGCTTAAATTGTGCTGCAGAATGACATCCTACGGTGTGGGAATAGCTTAACGCTCAACGGGAGCCGGCGTGCTCCTTGTCTGTGGTTGCCCACAGTTGGTTGCTTGTCATTTCCTTTACTTCTATCAATTCAATTTTCATGAAAAAAACAATGACCTTCTCTGAACAGCAGCAGCAGATTATAATGATCTGATCTCTTCCTTTTTCCTTTGCATCTGATTCTTCCCTTCTTTCCTTCCGCCCGCAGTATGAACAAGAGATAGCGAAGCTGAAGGAGCGCCTGAAGGTGTCAAGTCGCCGGCTGGAGGAGTATGAGCGGCGGCTCCTGGTGCAAGAGCAGCAAATGCAGAAGCTGCTGATGGAGTACAAGTCTAGGCTGGAAGACAGTGAGGAGAGACTGCGCAGGCAACAGGAGGAGAAGGACAGCCAGATGAAAAGTATCATCAGCAGGTGAGGCTTTGGAAAGTTCGGGACTGTGCAGGACAAGAAGCCCCCCCCGTGTCACGTGTTCTCTTTGACACTAAAGAAGGTGGTTGCATGGGCTTCTTGACGTCTCTGGACTGATACCGTCCTGCCCTAGAGATGAAGAGACTGAGGTGCGGGTGTGGAAACTTGCCTCAGATTGCCAGGAGAGCGAAGGAAAAGATTTAGGAATTTTTAACCCTGGTCTTCGCTGCGCTTATAACTAGTCTCTCTGCTTTGTTTGGAATCTGTTCTCAAGGCAGTGATTTTTTAGAGCTGTTGCATTTTTGGCAATGTCCATTTTGAGAATAACAAGGTTAGGCAATTGGGAGTGTCAGATGGATAGATAAGCTTTTCCGAGTGCAGCAGAATTCTTCTCTTGCAGAGCCAGGGCAATCAGAGAAGTCAAACCAACAGGCCAGAGTACCTGAAACACTCTGCAATAGTATAAAACTGTCCTAATTTGTACCTGTTTTTGCTCATCAGACTCATGGCAGTTGAAGAGGAGCTGAAGAAGGATCATGCAGAGATGCAAGCTGTCATCGATGCAAAGCAGAAAATTATAGATGCACAGGTAAGGAGCTCAGGATTTCCAAGAACCAAATGTTCTGTGTGTAGAACCCATTATTTTCCCCTATCCTCCTGCCCCAGCATTGTTACCTAGCTCCCAAGCCAGTATTGGCTCATGGTGTTGCACATGTGACTTACTGCCTTCTAGGAGAGAATTGGGTTTTTTAATTAATAAAGATTGTACTGTCTGACACTAGGCCTTGAGAAAGCGTGAAAAAAAATCACAGGACTGATCGCTTCTCCAAAACCTTGTCTGCTTTGTGAGATCCCAAGGGGTAAAGGAATAGAGGTGCATTGTGTAGACATTGTCTACAATTGAGTGTGGGTCTGGGAACTCTGGAAGAGCTGTGCTTCATACCGGCATAGTTTAATTGCCATGTGCATGCATCTCAGCTATGCAAGCTAAAAGCATGGCTTTGAACGTTCGAGTCAAGAAAGGAGAATGCTTGCAATGGAGCATTGCCCTGTATAACGTCATACGTGGCATTTCACCCCATCTGACTGTCCACGTCAGTCCTGGAGAAATGCCCACTTTGCCACAAACCTGCAGTGCTTGCCTCAGTCAAACGAGTTAGCCGTGGGAAGTGGGACCCAGTGGGCAATGCATGTGGGTGTACCGTGTGGGATCATTTCAGCTTTTCTTCTGTGTCCGTGCTGATCCCAGAGAGCAAAGCTTGTACAACTACCTGAGACTGGTTTGGTATCTGCCTGCCATGTTATGTTTGTGATATTTGCGTTTGGAGGACATCTTTCCTGCTTCTGGGCTTTTCAGTAGTTCCAACTGTAAACTCTCCTTAGCAGATAATCTTAAGAAGGTGACCTGTTTCAGGAATAACCCAAGTTATTTCAGAAAGTTGTTTCCTTACACAAAGAGTGGCAGGGGGGAGAGCCTCGGCTGAACGTTGTTAAAGATGGTACTGGTGTATTAGAATATAGGCATAAGTGAGCACAAAAGGGCATACCCTGGCCAATTTTTCCTGTTGAATGGCCAGCAATAACAGAAATGTTTGAACTCACATGGAACTGTAGGGAAAATATAAAGTAGAAAAAAGCTGTGTTTTTAAAAGCCTGGTAATACTAGGAGCATATTTATAGCAGATTTCTTTTTGATAATTTGAAAAGTTCTGGTTTTCCTGCTGCCTCTGCCCATTTTCCCACAGTTCTTCAGAAAGACTGTTCATGAAAGCTGGATTTTTGGATCCGTGCCATCGAATCTGAATAAATCACTTGTGTACAATAACATGGCACTTCTGTTACCTAGCCTTGCAGAATAAAAAGAAAATCCTATGGAATTACACCATATATAGTTCCTAGTTACTGTGCAAGATGCTCTACACGGAGACACCAGTGTAGTGTCACCCTTTCTAGATGCAGCTCAAGATTAAGTCCTTTCTGTGAGGACTTGCACTCAAAATGCGAAGTGGGAGAGTGCAGTTCTGGAGAATGAACAGGAATGTAGTCAGTCACTGTATTTTTTTATTTTCTTGGTGGTGGGAGAACAGTACAGCAGCCTCCAGTCTGATCAAGGAGTATGGCAAGTGGAAGCTGGAGTAGAAATTGAACGTGCTAGGCCATTTTTTGGAGATAGGCACAGTCAGGGCATCTTCCTGTTACACACTGATGGAATGGCAGCTCATCCAAACAGCAGCCTGGTTTTTGAAGGAGATGATGCCTTTTTCATCTGCCACAAGAAGGTGAAAGGGACACTGAGCAAAGTCATAAGAAGTGATTTTTGGAGTGGAGGATTTGAGAGGTTGTGACTGACTAAGAAACTTGCCCTTCCCTTTGTTACCTGTCCATGCTCTCAGCCTCGGTGTGAGGTTGTGGACTAGCAAGGCAGGGAGTGGACCAGTCTGATCCCTGGGTGTCACCAGTTGGCTTGTGAAAGCTTCAAACCCTCAGGGCTGGAAAGGTGTGGTCCTTGATCACACTTGATCAAAGGATGGATCATTTATCACCTGCAGTGGAAATTGTTGAAAAAACAGTAGCAAAACAGTAGCATTACTGATTCCTCCTTTAATCTGACCCTTTTTTCTTCTGAAATGCTGTTAGCTACTTGGGCAGGCAAGGTCATCAGCAAACCTTCACTGCTTCAGTGTCAACCAGTTCATGGGGGAAGCTCAGTTGTCATTGCCCGTTCGTGGGTACCTGAGCAGAAGAGCAAACGGATGAAAGATTCAGAACGGACACAGCAGAGGAGCCCAAGTGTTTGCTGGGTTCTGTAGCAATCCCTAAGCTGCGCTCGGAAGATTTTTCTTAGTCTGTGATTCATTTGGCAAAGGGATATAGCAGTGGCTAGAAAACGAAAGGCCTTTTTTATGTGAGATTTATGGAGTGGAGTCGGAACCTGGCTTATCACCCCTGTTCAAAGAGTTAAATGCCTGCTAGGAAACAGCAGTGACCCGGGCTGCTTGTGCTTAGTTACATCACCACGAGGTGCTTTTGAGGATTTGCTCTCTTGCCTTGTGGTCAGGTGCAGCACCCGACTCTGCACCGATGCAGGAGGACAGCCGTGTTCTCAGCGTACCTGCTGTTGGCACCGGCTCTGGGCAGCGCCTCGTGTGCGCTCGGGTTCCGGAGGCTGGCTCTGGGCCTCCCTGACCGAGCAGGGGCTAGGTCTGGCTACCCTCTCTCCTTGGAGCAGCCGAGCTGCAAAGAGTACTGGCCCGGTTGCTATTGCAAGTGACATCTCCGCTGTGTTAAATTACAGGTCATAAATGGGGATGAGATAATTCCAACAGGCAAGTAAACCCAATCAGTTCTCTAGCTGAGCAGTACCCAGTCCCGGCCCAGTGCACTGACCTCCTACCCATTCCAGCTCCTCCCACTCCCTGTGCCCAATTCATGCGTGCTGGAGACGCGGTTGTTAGACTGGATTTTCCTTGGAGTGAGAAGACGCCTCTACTCACCAAGCTCATGCTTTTAAGATTTAATTTTTCCAAGTGTAGATTTCCAGCTGTTTTGCAAACTGGCATAGCGAGCACTCATCAGTGCCAGAAAATAACCAGCCTTTCATTTTTAACTCTTTGGAAAGCTATATTCTTTGGAAAGAAATTTCGATTTTAAATGATATATTCCAGGTGAAACTTAGTCCAAGGAGGAGGAGCTTTAACTTGCTGAAGAACACATTTCTGCTACGGCAGTTGTGTTTTGCAGGATTTATTTCGGCATGGGAGGACAGGCTCAGGCCTTTAACTCCTCCATTGTCTGTTCTCCTTGCTTACGTTGGCTGGACCAGGGCAAGTGCTAGGGCCTTGCTGTTTGGTGGTTTCTCGTGCCTCCTCCTCCCTTCGCTCTGCTATCCAGAGCTCGGTCTCTTCAGGGCTGTAATACAAGCAGTACTTAAATTCTGCTTTGTTTTTGCACCCTAAGACTTACCCCTGTGGGGAAGCCCACTGAGAAAAGCAAACATGACTTGATTACTGATGTACCGCACAGCTGATGTGCTGGGATCAAAATCTCCAGGGGCTGCTGTAGCACTTAGGTCTCCTGAGCAGTATGTCTGAACTACCCCTTCATGTTTGTGCCTCCTGTGCATCATTTTTCTTTCCATTTTGTTTCTCAATGGGCTGGACTGGGAAGAGTTCCTGCATGCAGCTTTTTTCATTCAAGCAAATTAGACATTTTTCCTTCTCAAAGAGAAAAAGCCAATCAGCTGGTAGCATGGAGAGCGTATTTACCTTTTGCTGTCTCTGTTGCTGCTTTGTGTGGCTGCATTTTTTTTTTTTTTTTGACGGAAGATGAAAATTGTCATTTCTAATTGTGCCACCAACTCTTTGGCTTGACCCTCCAGTGCTTTATCCCACTGCAGATAATCTAGCTGTCAGTAGGCTGGGTTTTGTTGATGGGGTTTTTATTTTTTATAAATTTAGTACACATCCTTTAGCTTTCTGCTAAAAGTGGAGGCTAGCACTTTCTGCGCCAGAAGAATCAAAACTGGGGTGTGGGAACCCTGGATTCGGCGGAGCCCGGGAGCCCCTCTGAGCTGGAATGGGTCTAGGAGCAGTGTGTTCAGTGTTTGTTCTTTGTGTTCTGTCGATGGCATCTCCCCCCCCACCCACACTGCCCTCTTCCCCTTCGCCTCAAATAACCCCTTAGTTTTAGCTTCTGGCTGCTTCTTCTCTATGTTGCTATTGCACCCTCACTCCTGCCGGTGACTGCAGGCTGCCATTATCTGCTTTTTTTTTATTTCTTTCAAGCATACCATGAGTTTATTCTGAGCACTCTCCATCCAAAATACAGAGACAATGGCCGTTAGATACCACTTGCACCTTTCTCTGCCAGATGAAACCTCCACCACTTTTATTTTCTGCTGCCTGTTTCTGTTTTTCTAACATATTTTTAAAAAATTTAAATTGGCTATTGTTGTTACTAACACCAACACCCTTCCCACCCCTCCCATGGCAAAATACTGCATTTCCATCTGCCTCGGCTGGAGGCTGTCTGGATAAAGCCGCTGTGACTGGATCAATTCACCAATGTAACTTTGACTCGCTGTCACCTCCCATCACGCAAAAAGGCCGGGAGGGCCAGACCGGCCTGCGGAAAGCCCGTGGCACGCAGGGGCCGTGTCACCCCAAGAAAACAGAAAGAGGCAGACATCCCATCTTACCAGCGAATGTTAGCCAAGCTGCCTCTGCCTAGAAATCATCTGAAGACACTGTCACAGCCCCGGGTCCTGGAAGTTCCCCATAAAGCAGGCTTGTGGGGCAAAGGCGTTTCATTTGCGAAGGAGCTCTGACTTTGTGGGGTGTTTGTTGCAGGAGAAGCGGATCGTGTCCCTGGACTCTGCCAACACGCGGCTGATGAGTGCCCTGACGCAGGTGAAGGAGCGCTACAGCATGCAAGTCCGCAATGGCATCTCCCCCACCAATCCCACCAAGCTTTCCATCACGGAGAATGGTGAATTCAAAAACAGCAGCTGCTAACTGGGCAGATGCTGCCGGCCATCTCCCCAGGAGAAGGGCAAGAGGGAGCAGACTCAAGAAACCTTCAAAATAGCCCCCCCTTCCCCTTACAGGTTTACATAATGCTGCTAATAAAATGGAAAAGAGAAAGAAGGACTCTGAAAGGTGGGCTTTAATTCCCCACTCAAGGCCAGGAGAACCGGGCTCCCAAGAACAAGTCCTTCCATATCACTGTGTAAATAGAGGGAGCTCTTGGGTCATGTACAGAAAATGCCGATGTAATATACCAAAAGGAAGTGAATACTGTAGATTTTTTTAATTATTGCTATTTTTATTATTATTATTTTTTCTCTTGTTGAAAGCACTGCAGTCCTTGGAGGAGGAAGAGGGGAGTGTGAGTGCATGTGTGTTGTGGGTGAGAGAGAGAGGTGAGCAGTGGGTTACATTAGACAGCAGCTGTGTATGTCAGGCTGACTGATACCAGTACACGAGTGGAGTGAAACAGTAGTGAAATGAATTCTATAAAAAACTCATCTGCTGGGTTTCTTCCCCTCTTCTCTAGCTGTTCTTTAACTGAATGCAAGCTCGATAGCAAACATTTTAGCAAGAAAATTGGCTTTTGCTGGATCCTGTACCTGCTTCCAGTAGGACTCCGGCAAAAAATTTTCAGTCTTTTTGAACAAGGTAAAAACTTGGAGCAGCAAGCTTGTTTCCTTGCATTTGCACACAGTCAGGCTTCCCATCAGACAGACAGAGGGAATCTGCAGTTTTTCAAGGTAGGATTCTTTCTTTTTTACCCCAATTCTAATGCAGTTTTATATTTTCTGTTTTGAGAATTTACAGACCTGTAAATACTTTTTTTAACACTTCTATCCAATCCCGCTTTGCGCACCATGCGGTGGCACCCTGAATTCGTTCTCTGTGCCCCATCAGGAACAGTAGGTTAATGCCCTGAGGAAGGGGCTAACCGAAGGGTGCCCATGCCCAGCAAAGTAGACTTCCATACGCAAAATTTCCTTTTTCCTAGAGGATTTCTATATTTTAACTCTCGTTCAATTTAACTATTTCAGCCACTAGCTTAGCCAGTCTCGTTCCAATGAGAGATGCTTTCTGCACGTTTGTGTTAAAAGATCTTCCATTTCCACTGAAATTTGCCTTTCTCTGGATACTTTAAAGGGGTTTTTTTGAAGTTCTGTACACACCAGTTTTTTCTTAAGGAGTTTTGACTAAGCTTTCATCTCCAGTTACTTTCAGTTGCATTCCATAGAAGCATACCTACAGGCTGTATGTGAATGCGTATATAATTACAAAGTGACCTTCTCGTGGAAGATAATGACATTCACAAACTGTAAAAGGTTAACAATAAATGACACAGTATTATCGATTCTCATGATTTCATCAAATGCCAGAATATTTAGCCTGAGAGTTCTTTTAAAGCCCCAGATTCTAGAAGTAATAGTGTGTGAATCTTCACTTTCACTTTTTGGTATACATTTCTAGCCCCCAGACTCTCCAAGTAAATAAAACTATTGCCACAGCAATTGGAATTTTGAATTACAGAAGTATACTAATAACAGTGAGTGTGATTAACCATTCAAACTCGTTATGGAAATGAGAAATTGGAAAAGGTGACTTCAAAACGAGACAAAACCTCGAGAGGGTGCCTAGCTGGGATGTGTGTAGCAAGCAGTTCAGGCTGCAAGCCGGAGCGAGTTAATGAGGTGGCCATGGGGGTACCTGGCTGAAATCGTGTGGCCCGTGGTATGGAGAAGGTCAGGGCTGATGAGCTGATTGTCCTTTCTGGCCTTAGTTTCTGAATCTCTGAAATTGTACTAAGTTAAAAATGTAGGCGTTTCTAAGCCAATTTCTTGACTTCCTGAACGTGACCCGTGTTGCCTTGAACATGAAGGATTGGCAATACTGAGGACCCAAATTCAGTGTCTGTTGTCAAGTTTGTTTGTTTGTTCTTTGCAAATGAATTCCTCTCACCTTTGTGGGCAAATGCAGCTTGTGACAGAGCGCGGGATGTTGGCTGTTCTGCTCCATTACTGTGTTACGATACCCCAGTTAAGTGTCATCACACGAGTATGTTACATTACTAACTATGCATAAATACAGAGACCACATCTCCTGCACTGTAGGATGTATAAGAAAAATGTGTATGAATGTCTCTTAGGAAGGCCTTGGCTGTTAATTTACATCTAGAGGAGACTTGTCTGCAGCGAGTTGGGATTTATATTTAATGCTTGGTTCTTTCAGATCAAAGCTGCTCTGGCTGCTCGAATGTGACTTGGTACCACAGGCCAAGGAGCGTCCCTGTCTTGTTCTTGGCGTGTCAAAGCCAAGTCGGCACCGTCTGAGGCGCCTGGGGTTGTGCTCTGCATTTGCTCAGCAGTGATTTCTTTTCGATACTTTCTGAACCGTCTTCCAGCTCTGGGTCATGGCTGACCTCCGGTATTTTCTGCCTCAAACTGTGCCTTTAAGTTCCTTCTTTCCTTCTTCTTCATGCGCCACAGCCGTAGGCAGTCCATCGAGTTTGTATTAATCTGTCTGTGAGTAGCTCTCTTTTACAAGAAACCTTTGCAGACCCCTTTTTGTTGAGTATTTTTGTGTGATCTGCATCTCCCCTTTGCTATGTACTGTAATTCCACAGCTGCATCGTGGGAAATTTGTTCCCAAAAGTAGCCTTTTCAGCTGGGCGTGTGCATTGCTCACTTATTACACAGTGCAAACAGTATGGGTGGTCTGTGACTGAGACCTGAGAGCAAGTGGTCGTAGGAATACATTGACTAGAAGCAGATCCGTCACTCCGGCAGCGTTTAGTCTAGCATTAATTGGGGAAACGCGTTTCACCAGAGCTCCCCAGCTTTCTGGTAATCTGTCAAAGGTCACTGGCTGAGCTCTGTGGTTCGATGCTGAAGACTCCGAGGTGTCCACTTTGGTTTCTGCTGAGAAATGCAATAGTGGCAACATTTCAGCCCTGATTTTTAGAAGGGAAATAATACCTGCCCCAAGATTGATACATTTTGGTGAGGTCTTCGGGGATGTATCATTCTAATAATGTACCTTCTCCTATGTATTTCTTCAGCTTGTAGCATGCTTGTAGGAAAAAGTTGCTTATTCTAAAAGAGTCTGACCCATCAGTATCGCCCTCACAGCTTGTTGCTGGGCTGGTTGTTTCTCTTCTGTTTCAGTGTCTACCCTAAAGTGCAAAGTGTCCTCCTCTGACTCCCGCTGCAGAGGAGCAGCCGCCTCTGTTGACCCAAAAGGGGGTGAAGGTTGCAGACTCACAATGCTGCAAGACTGAAATTGATTCACTGCAGAACAAAACGTTACGCTCCTGAGTTCTGCAGGCAGCTGTCTCTCCTAGTTTGTTACCAAGCAGCTTTCTAGAGAAATTTTAAGCCGCTTCAAACCGACAGTATGTGAAGATGCCAGCTTCTATTTTGTCCAGTCGGATAAAATTCAAGTGGCACTAAACCACGTGGCAGCCAAAAGGTCTGTCTGTTTTGGAGCAAGAGCCCTAACTGGGCCTGATCGCGTTTGGTTTAAGACTAGTAGCCAGGGGTTTCTGCAGCAATGAGAGAGGAGGGAAATAGTGCAAAGTCCGATGATGAGCGTTACAGACATGAGGTTTTGGTTCGTACTTCAGCAAATGCATCAGGCTGTGTCTGACGCTGCTGCTCTCACGTGGAAACAGCTGAAGTAGTGCAGGAAAAACTTAATAACCTGTAGGAGTAACACTCGTGTGTTCCTAAGACTGAAACAGGAAAGTTGCTCCATCCTGGCGTCTCAGTCCTTGCTGGCCGCGTTCCTCAATACTGTTCTGGGATGGTTCTTCCCAAACCACAAAGCCAGCCGGGCTTCCGAGTTCTCGGTAAACGCTCAGGGCCAGCATGGCGGGGCAGGGAAATGGAGCAGCGCTGCGGAGCGCTGTGGCCTTTTGCCATGTTGTGTGTGGTGTCTGCAGAGCGTGTGAAGAAGAGCGGTGACCAGAATGACATGGGATAGGCACTAATGGAGAGGAGAGGGAGCACGGCCTGGGATGGCATCCTGTACACGCCCATTCTTTGCAACTCTGGGAATTTAGACCTTTTTTTTAAGGGACATAGACAGATTTGATGTCCAGGAATTACCGTTACTTCCCTGGTGTGTTAGAAATGGGCAGCTATGCGTAAAAGCACAGATTCATACAGCTACACATTTTGTAACATTCCTCTCCAGTGGAATAACTCCAAGCAGAGGACCCAGAGGAGCGTGGAAAGAGATGTGTATATTTTCTAGTTAGAGAATATAAGGTGTATCCAGTAATAAATGCTGTACCCATCTAATAAGTCATCCAAGAAATGGGTTTTTATTTTATGTTCTTGCAATCGCTTTGGGTTGGCTTAGGCTTTTTTTTTT
The DNA here is from genome assembly GCF_964195595.1 of Calonectris borealis. Classification (NCBI taxonomy): domain Eukaryota; kingdom Metazoa; phylum Chordata; class Aves; order Procellariiformes; family Procellariidae; genus Calonectris; species Calonectris borealis. The sequence goes on along the minus strand of NC_134319.1, from coordinate 32,455,299 downwards.
TACATGATGTATTAATTTCATGTTTTAATGCTTGCTTAAAGCCACCAGCTTTTAACTTCATCTGAAAACTCGATGATTGAAGTCCGTCAATTTTACAGCAGTGCCCACAGAATGTGTCAGCAATTGTTATCTGCTAAGGTCACCATGTATGTATGAATTCTGTTTGTGTTCTGTAAAAATATCTGTGTCGTTCCTGGAGAACAATTCTTGTCCGAGTTGGATCATTAAATGTATTTACGTCAGTGACTAGCATGGTCAGCCACAGGTATCCAGCTGAGCGTGACAGAGCAAAAAGGGTTAAATTTAGGCTGATGCTTTTAGGTATTTCCTTCTCCACAGTAAGTTAACTCCCATGAGAGCGAGCATGTCGTTACAGATCATGCCTGCCAGGAATCCTACCTGTAAAAATAGATTTTTCTGTCTCAAGGGCCTTAATAAGAGTGTTACTACACAGAACTGTTTTACAATGATAGCTCTAAATAATTTATTTTTTATTTCAACAAAGTACACCTTAAAAAGTAATAAACTTGTTTTTCAAGCCGTATTTTTATGCTAGTAGCACTGGACTGTTTGGTCTCTGAGATCCATTTCTGCATTTCATTGCCTGGGTTTGTTCTAAAGAAGATTTATTTTTGTTCTGTGAATAATTTTTGAAGGTTCTTGTAATATGTACAGATATAGATACATTTGAGGTCTTTTATTGATATTCCTACAAAGAATACAAATAAACTTTAACTTTAAACAGTTTGGACTCAGTAAACCTGTGCTGATTTAAAACTCTGCTCCTTCTGCTCTCGGGTTGTACCTGTGTTTTGCGTAACTTCCGAGGGCGGGGGAGGCTCAGGCAGTGTCACTCGATGTCTGGGGCGCGTGGCTCCCGGCTGACACCTGGAGCTACCAGGGTAAAGCAGGGGGGCCGTGGCGGAGCAGAGCAGCAGAATCAATTCCTTTCCCCTGTTTCTGTGGCTGGGTGTTTCGCTGGGGTGTCCAGCACGGGTGCCAGGGCTGCGTCCTGGAGCTCTGCCTCCCCGTGCCGGTAACCTCTCGCGCGTTCTGAATCTGTCCGCTTGCTGGGAAACGTCTGGCATTGTGGAGTGAGAGAGCGACAAGCTGTGGAGACACGGAGAACTGCTCTCTGCTTCTTCTAGGCACGGGATTTTTTGGATAATAACAACATCTTAAGTGGTGAAGAGTTACCTTGTGTGTGTGTGTGTGTGTGTGTTTATCCCTCTCATTCCGCACCAGTGAATGTGATCAGCCCAGCTTTCTTGTCAGTCAAGTCCTAGTTTACAGGTTCTCATGCAGCAGCCCAAAGCTGCAGTGTTTGAGGCATGGACGTACAGAGGAATATTTATTTACAGGTTCACATAAAACGCTGGATTCTAAGCCATTTATATTTATGCTTCATATGCGCATGAAATCTTGTATATAATGAGTGGGAAAACCTTTCATATTGAACTTACTGAATGTAAAATCTATACTCAAGGGGATGTGTTGCTAAAAGTCTTTTTATTTTCATTTCACATGATTTTTTTTTTTTCCATAGCTTTGAAGCCTGCAAAATACACACAGCAAACTTCTAGTTGCTACTGTGTGCCTCCACCCTGGCCCTACACTTTGTTCTGTTCAAGGCCGCTGCGTGTTCTGCCTTGTTCTTGCTTAGGCTGTAAGTTTTTCATGCCAAGAGCTGTCTTCCTGCATGTTCGTACAGAACCCGAAACGGCGGGTGCCTGATGCTCCTGGGCACGAGGGCAGCACAACCGGCGTCTCCGAAGGAGGTGGATCTGTGAATTCCCACAGCGGCGTCCTGTCCCTTCTCAGCGCTGGCCCAGCAGAGTCACCTGCTCCTCGGTGGCAGTGCCAGGCGCTGCCCAGGGGAGGGGGCAGGCCCGGCCGCCCAGATGTGAACAGGCAAGGCAGAGGCAGGTGGGAAGAGGGACGGGATGGGATCCAGCAGGCAGAGCGATATCAGTACCGTGTTTGCTGTCACGGTTTTGGGAAGGGGGAAGCGGGGGAATCTAAATGGGAGAGGGATGGGCAGGGGAAAGCAGGGCTGGGGGGAAGGAGGAGACAGCCGGAGGGTGTGCTGAGTGAAGCAGAGGGAGGAAAGCGAGGTAGAGCAGGAGCATTGCACAAGTGCCAGCAGGATGGCACTGGGATAATACAGTTAAAACTGTGGCTTTTCTGTGACTGTCCCAAAGCAACGGTTGCTCAAGTGTTCTGTCCTGCTGAGGATGTTAAATTCCACTTTACCTTGGATGCGCTCCTTACTTCCACTGTGTAAAACCCCTGAATGTGCAAATTCTTCTCCCGTTTCTAGCCATTCTGGACAAAACGCACAGGGCTCTGGAGCCTGTCCTCATCGCTCTTGGAGTTCACCCACTCCAGCTGGGAAATTCCTTTGGAGGAGCTCCCCGCCAACAGTCCTCCTGCCCAAAGGATGCAAGTGTAAAACCTTTAATCATCTCCTATGTGCGAGAACCTGTGCTGCTGCTTTAAGTAAGCAGCAGCTGCTGCTTAAATCCATTAGCAGGTGGAATACCAATTTGCTTACACTGAGATACGAGTCTCATGAGAAGAGAGTCCTTGCTCTTACTAGTACCCATCTCATGTTGCTGTCCTTCCCCTTTCTCCTGGTCCCACAGATTAAATATCCTCATGTCTCCAGAAGATGTATTAAATTCCTGCTTTTTGCTGTGAGAGGTAGATCAAATATCTTGGCTGTAGGCATGAAACCTGGCTACCCATCGGTTCTTCCCGCAGCGAGTATGAATACCTTGTCCTTACTCAGCTCTGTGGGAACGTGCAATCCTGCTGATGCGACTGGAAACGTGAGTTCTGTGGACCCGAACCCACTTTTCAGCAGACCCGCTTAGCCCAGCTCAGGAGCAGAGCAGCCTTGACTGAAAGGGAGAGAAATTATTCTCAGTGTTGCAGACCAGGGTAGCTGCCAGGAGCAGGGCACTCAGGGTAGATGTTCCCTGCACCCTCCAGGTTCTTTCAGCTTTCACACTATAATATGACCCTAAGGGCAGTCACGCTACTATTGGGAAGAGGGGGATCGTGAGGGACAAACGCCTAGTGTTGACACCAGGAGCGAAGGATGATACAGCGATGACAGAAATTAAGGCGGAATGAAATGTGGTCTGCACAGAGATGATGACATCTCCCTCCCTTTTCTCTGCTGTCCAGGCTTCTATCTGCAGCAGGATACAGGTGTTGAGAGCAGTTCCTGCTGTGCTTGGCAGGGAGGAAGTCCGGCATGCAGTGAAGGAGGAAGAGCTGCAGCTAAGTTGCAGGCTACATTTATTCTCCCCTATCCTTTGTCACTTCTCTCCCTTCACTTAGCTCACCTATGTCAGACAACATGCAGGTGCCATGCGGGACCCTACCTGAAACTATCAATTTACGAATTATTACTGTAGGAGTGGCTGTTCTATTGATGGGAGCTACATCGTGCCTCCCCAAGTTAACTACTGTTTTATATTCTCCTGGTCTTCAGAGTCACATGAGAGAAAATCCAGTTTCAGAATTACGGGCCCAGTGTATTTACAAGCAAATACTACTGATGAACATAATCAAACAAACGCAGAGTACCACACAGCATGTGGTATCTTGACGGGACAGTCCCTCCTGGGGGTACGTGTGATGCCAGTGTGTAGCTTGTTAATCCCTAGAAGGCTCACAGCGGTGGCCATCTGTGTAGAAGTGTTGCTTTGCATTTATAGGTGCAAACTACACTTGTTGGGGAAGGAAGCTGCGCGCAGTAAAGCTGTGGTAGATACCTGCCTGGGAGATGGTTGCCTTGAAACAGCCCACCACCTGTGCAGCCTCCTGGCTGGAGGCTCCGTGTCGGTGCTGCTTCCGACGTTGTACCCCTTCTTTGTCTCAGCTGAGGTAGAAGGAAAGGTTCATCTTTTCCGGAGATACACAAAGGAGGTTGAACAAGACCCCATATACAAGAGCACAGTGTGGATAATGGAATGGCAAAAGCTCGTTAAAGGTTAAGACGCTTCTATGAGCCCTTGGCAAGATGGGGGAGAAGGACGGACTATTCCCCACCCAGGAAGCGGTTTTGTCCGCAGAAGCAGTTTCCACCCGGAGAAGCTGGTTTTGTCTCCATGAAAAGGTCTGCGTAGAAGTAGCGTGGCTGGGCATGTGGGTCAGCCTCTCCTGATCTGGGACCCGGCATTTGGGAGGAGGGAGAAGAAATTTGCGGCTGCTGTTTTCCCCTTTCTTCCTTCGAGGGCAAGCCCTCCCTGACAGCGCCGCTCCCCTGCTCTGGCAGGTAGCCTGGCTGTGACACCCGGTGCGCATTCAGCAGCTGACTTCTGTGCAGAGAATCGTTTTGCAGAGCCAGCACTGTCTCTGCAAGGAGGACTTGTCCTTACCGGGGACACTAACTAGGAATGTCCAGTAAAAACCTACTTTATAAAGGCCTTGAAAAGGTGCTGGGTGGATTTCAGTTCTCATCGCAGTCAGAGAATTTACTTTGGCCTCCAAATTAGCTGAAATGCCTGGGAGCGTACATCCCCTCTGGACACAGGGCTTTGCCCTTAAGCTCGTTCCTGGAATGCGTGTCCCTCTCTCCCTTTACCTCAGGCGTGGTTGCACAGTCTGTGTTTCACTGTTCAAAGCTTTGCTCCCCAGCAATGTCTCCGTGTGCGCTGGTTCCTTCAGCACTTTCAAAGGACTCTTTTCAGGACTCGGGACTTCCCTGGTGGGAAGGCAATGAAAGAGGAGGACTGACTTCCCTTTCCCCATTAGTACCAGAAACTACTGCAAAATTTTGTTTTATATCGTTGGATGCTTTTTGGGATCAGGAATCACTGAAGAACTTAGACCTGATCAAGACTTTCGGAATTGGGATTAAGCAGAGCACTGCCTTTCAGATTTTTCTCCATCATTGGGAAATTGTGAATGGTAGCTCCCTGCTATGCCAGGATCTGGGCTCTACAGGGGTGCATTTAGAAAGTCATTGCTACAGCAACCAATAAGACTAAAAAAGCTGATAAAATACATAGCATGTCTCTGGGGTTGACTGAAGGGCAGAGGGCGCGCTCCTCCCTCAAAAACTTTTTTGTCGTTTTTTTTTTTTTTTGCTTGAAAGAAAGACATTCCCTGCAGGCAGATTCCAGATTGTAGCTTTGGCAAAATCGGGAGCTTAAAAAGGAAAGTCCATCTGCCCCAACTGCTGACTTGACAACCGTGATGCTGGAATAAGCTGTGCGCCTAAAAGGGAAAGCTGGACAGAGCTAGGAAGCAGTATAGTCGGTCCCTCTCGTTCGCTATTGCGTGCACAGTAATGCTGTGTTCAGTCACGGCTGACGTGTTTTCATGAGACGTCTGCCAATGCGTTGGTGGTCTAACAGCTGCTAGGAAATTTTCCTGAAGGGCTAGACTGGGTTTTTTTGCCGTAATGACTGTCCTCCAGAGAGTTAGCATAATATCACAGGCATTAATGCTCCCACCTGTATGCAAAGCATTTCCTGTTCGGGCTAGGGACAGAAGCTGAGCATTAACTGGAACACCTGCGTAAGCTGCTGAAGTGCACCAGCACCAGAGAAGCCTATGAAGAGCAAGCATCAGTTATCTCAGAGATCAGAAATCCTGGGTAAAAGGAGCCATTTATGGGAATAGTGCTGATGGCTTTTCAAGTGCCATTCAAAACTACTGAAATTATCTCATTAGCCGCTACCCCGAATGGGACCCCGAATGCAGATTGAAGCCATTCCTAAAAGAACTGGGTGGCAGTCCCAGACCTGTCTCACATAGATGTTTGCGCTGTGTCACCCAGCTTCAGCGGCTAGCGCAGCCGCCGCTCTCTGCCCGCCCAGCCCAGGAGGGGAGCGGTGCCACGCTGCGGGTCCGGAATGAGCTGCGTTGGCAGAGCGGGGTGGAAGTCAGCTGCCTCCCTCCCAGATGCCATGCTCTTCAGCTGCTCACGTCCGCAGTCACAGAGGTGCTGAGAGGAGGAGTAAAGGAGCAAGAGCAGTTTGTGGCTGCCTAGAACAGAAAGGAGCTGACAGGAATCCGTATGCGCCATCACCTGGGGACCCTCACGCTGCCTGCACCAGCAGCTACGGGCAGGCCCCTCGCACTGAGGGTGTCTGCTTGCCCCAGGTAGCAGCTCTTGTTTTCAAAGACAAAAGGTCAGAAATGAGACTGTGCCTGTAGGACCACTGAAATTTGTGCTACCATGGAGCTTGGATAGTCCTTGGTGCAAAAATACTCAGGCATCTGATTTCAGATGGATTTAAGTATCCTGAGGATCTGAGTATTTGGCTGTTTTAAATCTCACTGTTCTGGAGACTAAAACTTGGATGTTTCCTTGGTGATTTTGCTCTGTGCGGCGTTCCTGTATTCACACCTTTCCCTGCAGTTCACCCAGACACAGGACTACGCTGATACAGATTTATTCTAACAGGGACAGGCCTGTGGTATATATGTCATGCTCATGCTCCCCAAGAATACATGCTCTTCCAGGTTGGGGAAATAAATGCTAACCTAGCCTCTTCCTGATCCTAAACAGTAAAAGCAGCTTTTGCTCTAGATATGTTCATTACACTATTTGGCATAAAGGTAAAAGGGCTTACTGTCCCGCAGCCTTCGGGACATCAACAAATCAGTACTTTGGCTGCTGACCCCACAAAACGCAAAGCAGGATGCAATTAAATAGTTGGAAAATTTATATTGACAACGAAGTTTTTATACCTTCCAGTACAGTTGCAGTTGACTTTGCGCATCAAAGATGGGATGTGCTTCATCATGAAGAGCCCATTCTTGTGGACTCGTCAGAATGGCAGCCTACAGGAGTCCAACAATGTGGAATTTGCTTAACTTTCAACTGGCCCCAGCCCAGTTTGTGGCAAGCCGGCTGCCTTCCCCATGGGAAGGGTCACCCCAGCAGTTGGAGGGAGAAAATCTGGTAGTCAGGAGCCTTGCAGTTATTATTTCAACCTAACTGTAGTTCCTCCCTGTGAGGATTGGCATTTTCATTGTCAAGACTCCACATGTAACTTGCAAGTTTTTAGTTTCGTCTTAGTCTCTAACACGTGTGAGTGGCTGGCTGAGTACATACACACTGGTACCCGGCTGTATGGCCGTTCTTTTCTCATTTCTCCAGGTTCCACGGCATTTTTTTACTTACAAGGGCCACAGCTATCGGAAGGGTCTCTACTAGAGTGAGTCTGGAATGAATTTGATAAATGAATCCTGCGCATGCATCACACGCACACGCTTATTGCCACAAGTGTTTCTTTAACCACTGCTCCCTTATCAGCATGAAAAACAAGTATGTTGAGTATCTTTGACAAATACACTTGTGCAGATGCTTCTAGAGCTACGAGCGTTATCAGCAAAATGGTTCAGGGATAACATTTGCAATTCACTGTGCTTAAAATTGCTGTCAGTAAAATGCTCCTCTTTCCTGAAAGCCTTAGGCCATCCCTGCTAACTCACTCCCATCCTCTCTGAGACCACATCAAGATCTGTCACTGTGACAAAATCCACGTAGACTTCCCACACACACTGCCCTCTGATTTATGTCCTACTGAAGTCCTAGGAAGATAAAAAGGAGAACAAAGCAGATGCTGACTAGCTAAATAACAAATCTCTCCTTCCTACCCGCAGACTGGTCTGAAATATTTCTCTCTTACAGAAGTGATATTTATTAGGAAAAATTTAAATGTTGTAAATAAATAGCTTAAAATGAGGAGTGAACGCACAGCAATAATAATGGGCTTTCCTCATATCGGCGTGGATGAGTTGGACAAACCACGCTGAGAATTAAAGGGCATTTCAATCCTTGCTCTTACAGAGAGCAAAATAGCCCATAGCAGCAACAGGCCTTTGTGTAGGGGAAGTCCATCAAGTAGGAACTGCAGTGAAGGATTGCTCTTGGGCTGTCAAACAACCACCTCATAATGCTGTGGTGTCCAGTCACTCTGAACTTGGGCTGTTTAGGAGTCAATAGAGATCCGATATTCAAATTGACCTCCCTTTTCCCATGCCTTTCCTCCCACTTGACTTCTACTCCCCAGCTCTTTAGTGATGTTTGAAGATATCCTAGGAATAAGGACGAATGGAAAAACATGAACAGGACCTGTATGAAACTGTTAAGGAAAAAGATCCGAAGAAATAGAGCTTCCCAGCGGTGCATCTGCGCAGAGAACAAACTTGTTACCAGATCTCCTAGAAAAACTGCGCAGAGGCTGGGTACGTTAGGAAGAAAGATGTTCTTGCTGTGGAAGATGGGGGGAAAGTGATGCTAGCAGAAGATCTTAGCAATCCCAAAGTCCAGAATCCAAGCGCAATAAAACGCCGTACCGCCGCAGGCCGCAGGGAAAGCAGCAGCAATCTTTAATCTCTGCTTCATACCACTGGGGAGGAATCCTGAATGGGCTTGAAAACGTCTCCTGGATGATCCAGTGCCTCCCAGGCATGGTTGCCAGGCTGGAGAGCTGACCCACGAATGTAACAGCGTTTGTCCCAGGGACGCAGCGCATTTACCCTGGCTGCTTTGTATACTCCTTTATTGCTGACGCTGCAGAAATTGTACTGTCCTCCCTGGGCACATGCCCAGATTCCACCGTAATCCTGCGGGTTTGGTAAGTGGCTACTGCTGCCTTCCACACAGCAGCATGTTGTGGTAGTGCAATGCAGGCAGCTGCTTTGCCTGACCCTCTCCGCTTCATCCCTCCCACCCTCACACAGCTGTAATAAAAAACATTAGGGTTTACTATTCAGTGCACACGAGTAGCAAGTAGCGCTGCATTTCTATAATGCTTTGTAAATACTGGGCAATACATTTGTTTGGGTTTTTTTTTTTCATTAACTCTTGGCCTACATTGACTTCTCTTGCTGTGACTCTAAACCGAGACTGCAGATCTGAGTAACCGAGATAATAATTGAAGGATCCACACTCATAGACTAGTGATAAATCCAAATTCTTCCTCTTCTGCTTTGAGAAAGCCTACCTTGTCTGCTGGGCCCTTAGGGCCATCACTGTGGGACTCAGGAAAAATTTTCAAGAATTGAGAGGTGGAAAAGGTGGTAATATTTGTGTCTGTAGCCTCCACACACCATATTTCTGAAGGTTCTTCACCATGTAACCTACTTTTCTATGACAAATTTTCAACCCAACGAGTTAAGGTCAAACGTTGAGACTGTGAGTAAAGAACTATGTGTTTCTGTGAATGAGGGGCCGTAATATCTCTTACTCAGAAGTTGGGGGCCTTCCCCATAAGGGATATGCAGTAGATCTAGCTACCTGAGCTTTGGACAACACGTGGAAAGCTGTTGCTTAAAATGGAGATCAGAAGATTACTACTTGATGAATAAGGTAAGAATTTGCCTGAAAAGGAGGGTAGTAAATTGTGCTGAAACATGAACTGCACTTCCGAGATCTTGTTTAGCATTTATTTTTACCTCGGCACGAACAGTGCAAATGTGCTAACAAGACTGCTTAGGATGTAAATTTGGGAGCCATCTTCAAACATGGAAGGACCAGAATATCTTCCAAAATTAACTAAATGACCTTACAGGCTGGGACAAAAACAGGGGTTCAGGTGGGGGAAAAGGAAGGAAACTATTGAAAGTAGATATGGTAAGACAACTGTGATGTTATGGTTTGGATGTTATAATTAATAATTCCCTGTGTAGAAATGCATGAGGGAATCCCACCTGGCCTATCAGCCAACCAAACACTAGGCATAGCAAGGCTGTTCTCCATGCAACCATGCAAACCATACCGCAGCCACGGGAACACTATGCAATTTGCATCTCCTTTGCAGGGTCGGAAATAGTTTGTTACCCATATCAGCTATTTCAATTTCTCCCACGTGCTCCAAATCAACAGCAATCCTGAGGAGAATGAACTATGCAGTCACATGGGCCGGATTATTTGCTCACTGGAAACAAGGCTGAAAAGAGACTCTGCTTTTTTGCCACCTCAGGCAACATTTTGCAGGGTGCTAATTGCCCTGGGAACGTCACCTGCACATTTCAGTGCATTTTTTAAAGAGGGCAGCATCCTGTGAAGATTGGCCTTTGCAGGTCAGTCCAAAATGTGTGCCAGGCAAGCAGGTTAAATCCAATCCTGAACGAAGGAAGTTTATCTGTGTCTGAGGATTTTAATAGTCTGTTCCCAGCAGAGGTTTATGTGGTGCTTACCTTTACTTTATGCTAAGCTACAACGCAATGTCATCCATTTGGGAATTTGGTATATCCGCTCCCTCCCTCCTGAGGCACCCAGTTCGCCAGGAACAGAAAATCAACACAGAAGCAAAACTTTTGTTCGTGATTGTATGCTGCAAACTGTGGAGGTGAGAAATGAGGTAAGACACACACCTTCCTGAGTCGCAGTCTTTCCTGCTGCTGCCTCTCTTGTCAAGCACAGATCTCTGGGGCCAGGAGAGCCCACTGCAGAGTTGAAGGCAGAGAAGAATACTGCTATAAAATCCCCTGAGCTCAGCTCTGACTGAAGCATTAGTGGTTTTAAAGCACAAATTTATCATAGTCATCAGAGCATGCAGATTCCTGAGATGACAAATTTGCCTTTGGGCAAATCCAAAGTGATACTACACTATCCTTGCAGCCTTGAACACACAGCTTCGGTTGTCATGCGCAGAGATCCTTTATGTTTAGTTCAATGGAGTATTGGAGAAAGCTGTTTTTGTAATGTTATCTCTATAGAACACTAAAAGCGGTTCTATGTGCTCATGTTGTCTCCCTGTTTCCAGAGCAATGTATTCACCAGGTAATCGGGGAAGGAGCCTCAGCTAGCCTCATTGCGTCTGTTTTACAGTGGGAGAAAAGGAGTCAAGGAGGCAATGTGACCTGCTCAAGATTGCACAGCAATCAGTATTCCCCGACAATTTATTTGTCCAGTGCTGCATCCGTGTCCTTGGATGTCCCAGCTACAAGCTGAAGCCCCTCTGTGTCAGAGCCTGTGGCCTGGCCCAAGGCTTATGTTCAGAGGTGGTGCTCTCGTGTCTCCCAGCTCTCCTTGCTCTATAGCGCAGCTTCCTATAGATGTTATGGCCTGGCCCTCCAGGCATGTTTCCACTTTGGGGCAGTAAGGACTGTGCAGAGAGCAGAAAATTCCAAATGGGATAGTGCGACTGCTGCCAGTCGGGAGGGAAGGCTTGGCCCATGCAGCGTCTTTCCTTATAGCAGATTAGAAATCATCAGCGCTGGTTAAATTAATGCTTCTTCCCTTCCTGTATTTAAAAACAATTAAACAGTAGGAGAGGCTGGGGAAGAGATGATGCACCATAAGTTGTGATTTTTCGCTAAGAAGATTTAGGAACCCAATTTTCAGATAGAGTGTGCTCTTAAGTAGCATGGGCCAGGGCCCTTAATCCCTGACACACGCTCCAAAATTTATCCCAGGTAGAGAAAGGTTGGAAGGCCAAGAAGAGCTCCGGTGGAAATTGCTGCAGTTCAGAACTTGTTCTGTACCGTTTCTCCTACGCCTGCCAACACTGCGATCTTCCAGATCAGTTGCTTCTGCGAATCACACCCCAAACAGACCTGGCCCCCTTCCACCTTTCTCCTATTTGCATTCCCTGAAATGTGAGCTTTAACAATTCCATCTGTTATATTTGCATACACATTCTGGATGCTTTTGAGCTGATAGAGTCATTTTAAAGGTCAGGCTGAGTAGTGAAGTGCAGGGAATCTAAATAGATCTCTATACCCCGGACACTTGAAGAAGGAGAAACCTCTTTGGGCTAGGTATCGACCAGATACACGTGTAAGTATACCGGCATTGTGGAGGGTGTCACACTGAATAATGCAGTGGTCTAGAAATCAGAGCTGCTCAAAGCTGATTTTTAGCTTCCATTGTCTCCTCCTCCCCGTGTCATATTTTCAGAAGAAACAGCACACCATCTCAGCCACTGTATTTTACAGATACCAGATAATACAGGCAGGAGATAGAGAGCATATAACCACACAAGATTTTGGATGCTTATCTCTTGTCTCTTCCTTAACTTGTGGACCTGCAAAATAGGGCTGGAAATCTTGCAAAGACTGAGACATCTGCTCCTTTTATCTCAGATCTCAAGGTAGAATCTGGATGTTTAACTGTTCCGAGTAAATCTAGCTTAATTATGTTTTTCAGATATTAAAATGGTTTCAACATTACAGCAAGATTTTAGTGGGGACAGCATAGGTTTCATGCTCCCCCATCCAGCTTATTATGCTTCGGTAGGGTCTGTTTTCAAAGATTACCGTTCACGCAATGTCAAACAAGTCACCATCACCTTTGCTGGTATGTGGAAAGTGGCAAAAATCTCCTGTCGGTAACAGCACTTCCATCCCCTAAAGCTTTTTATGCGCTGACCTGTATCCCATTATCTCTGCACAGGCATTACTTTTGTTTACCTGCCACGTTCTTGCCCTGCAGGCCAGTTTTACAGCAATTCTCCCCAACAGTGCAGCCTTCAGGTGCGATCTCAGCGCCTGCAGTAATTATGTTTGAAGGTTAATGTTTCATGAAAATATCAAAGCATTTCTGCCCCTCAGCTTTACTGCCGACTTTGGTAAAAGCCAGAGTGTTTTCTTCCTTGTTTGTTTGTTGTGGTCTAATAGTAATCGGCTTGGCAGCTTGATGCTTGTTTCTATCCAGGGTTTAATCTACCTGATAGAACTTAAGTGAAATATGAACTGTGGTTTTGGTCATCTTTGGAAGGCGAGGGGCTCTGAATGTCTTTTTCCCCCTGCAAATTCTCCTGGGTGTTAAACGAATATTTGGAGCTGTGTCATCAGGCTATATTTGGCCAAAGATTTAATCAAAGGCCAGAAACAAGGTGCTTGTGCTAGTGACAGAAGGGCAAAAACCAAAATACTTATCTTCTGGCTCTGCTATATGACATAGAAAAGGGAAGACTGAAATAATGACTGTTCTGGCTGTAAAGAGAATCCTTTTTCTTAGAAATTTGCCTGCCATATCTCTTATAGGTTTTGTTTTCCCTACGCAACGCGGGGAAAAAAAACCCTTCCATAAAAATAAAATTCCTCATTATAAAAATACTCTAAATTGAGAAGAATCTCCTAAACCACCAATAGCACTACTCAAAAGATAGGGAGATGGGCACAGATTGAAGGAGAAGGGGGTTACATTTCATCAGATGCTGCTGGCTTTGCTCAGGTACACTCAAGGCATCTGATTAACATGCAGAAAGTGACCTTGGTTTTTCTTTATCCCCAAATTGATGGGCAACTGATTGTATCTGCAGAGAAAGGTTAGGGTTAGGGATGCTGCCTCTCTAAATAATGCAGAGGAAAAGAGAGATCAGTGAGAAGGCACACATTCGATTGCCCCAAGCAATATTCTAGCAGCCGCTTGCCCCGGCTGCCCGAGTTTGGTCAGGTGCGGGGCATTGCACCCAAGCAGCTGGTTATTGGATTCAGCTGGGGCAGAGGGTCAAAAGAAGATGTCCCGAATTGCTAAAAAGCTAACTCTTTTGGCTTTATTGCACATGTGAATGTAGCTGTTAGAAATGAAATAAGCTTGTCTAGCAATGTGTCCTCGCTACGCAAGGGTGGAAGGCACTATTGACAGCATGGTGTGTCGCATAGCAGGGCCTCAGAGTGCAAGTGCAAGAGGTGAAGAAGACTGGCTGCTTGGGCAAAGAAAGTGGATTTCTTTGACAATCGAGTGTTATTTCAAAGCGCAGCGTTCCCCAGCTCCCTTGGCATTACAGATTTGTGCTAGCAAGGGGTCACATTTTGCGTTATTTTGGTGATAAAATGTGTGCTGAATTCAAATCAAGGCAGTTCTGCCTCTTCCCTGTGGTGTTCCTGGTAGCAAAAGCAACGCGGGAATGGAGGGGCATGGCTGCAGCCGGAGCACAACCTTCTCTTTCAGGTTCCCTCAGGAAGCCTCATTTTGCCTGTCCTGCACAACCCGCCTTTTCTCCACCTTCCTGCCACTTCACAGACTGACATTAATATGTGTGAACTGGAGCCCGCGTGAATTGGCTGCTTCCCTTTCTCCTGTAAGTAAAACTGTAATAGTGCTTTACTGAATGCATTGTACAAATTGTTGCTGCATATAAAACTAGCTTTACCTGGTTTTGTCACTGATGAGCTGAAAAATTAAATAGCTGCTATAAAATGTTGTGAAATACTGGTTTTACAAGTTAGATTTTGTGTGGGAAAAGAAAGGCTGGCTGAATTTTTTTCATGTTGTTCGTGTATCATTTTCAAACCTTAATTGATGAATGTGATATAATTTGATAGCTAAAAATATCATACCAGTTTTGTGGTGGAAAATGTTATTAAAATGGAAATAAATATGGGCCTCTGTACGTGGGTGAGAGAGAAAGCGCACAGGGCAATGCTTGAAGTGAATAGGTTTGGAAGCTTTTCAGTCAGGAAAAAAGAACAGTTTTGCTTACATGCAGCACACATTGGTTTAAAATATATTTTATAAAAACAAATATTAAAATAGATTTCAGACTTTGCATGTGTTTTGAACTATTTAGCTGAAAATGAGGCACTGCATCTAATTATAATCTCAAAACTCATGGACAAATGCTACAAGCTCAACACTTTGAAATGTAAATATAACCACAATAATGATACTCACATGGGGGTAATAAAGAGGTAAAAATGAGACACGCCTTCCAAAAAGTTAAGAAAGAGCACCTGGGGCAGGTAGGAAGGACAGGGTCAGTGATGAGAAATAGAATAAAGGTTTCTAATGTTTTACAGTTATACAGAGGTCCATCTAATCCAGAACCTGCTCCCCAGAAAGTCACAAAGTGGTGCTTCAGTGCTACTCAAAAAGCATAATGCATCTAGCTGATGGTGATACTGAGGGGTTTTTGGGGTGGGTGAGGTGACAGTATCTGCCTGACCCTCACTTGTCACAGATTTATGCTGTAGAGCCTGAGAGTTGCTGATGTGTATTTGAGCGTTAATTAGGTCAGATGCAAACTATTTAATTATTGGCCAACCAACAGAGCTGGAGCTGGCTTTACGTTTCTCAAGGTCCCTGTCATTCAAACTGTAAAGTTCATTTAGAGAGCCATTCTGTTCTTGAAAACTTGGCCAAGAAAAACCTTCCTTAAAAGCATCCCCAATTCTAAAATGAGCTTCAAGAGTTACGTTAGAAAGTGGTGCCTCATCAGAGAAATAAAAAAATCAGTTAAAAGGCAGGCGTAGGAGATAGAAAAGAGAAGTTTTACACCTTAATCACTCCCGAAGTCACTGCAGAGAGAGAAGAGGTCATGGTGTTATGCCCAGCCAGCTGGTTATTTGGAAGATGGTTAGTGAAGAGAAATGTTCAAAATTTGCAAATACCAAAGAGGATAGTGATGGCTGATGTATACAAACTCAGATTAATCCCAGCTTTTGAAGGCACAGGCTGCTAAGGAAACACCACCGTGCAGACCTGTGACAGCTCAAGCTGTAAGACAGCAGTGTCCAAGCAGAGGTCTCTAGTGCCTCAGCTTAATAAAACCAGTGCTGTGTACCTGCGTGGTGCTAGGGACCCAGAGCGTGGGCAGAGGAATGGTTTGGAAATCTTTTCACTACCACTGGGTGGAGCTGAAGCCCTTTTTGTTCAAACTGCTCCTTTTGTACTTTCTCTTTCGTAGAGAAAAATTGTGAATCAGGCTGTTTACAGATCGATTTGGAGAGCTCATTATACTGATGACCTCATTCTTCTGGAAGGGGAGGTCAGTGAATGTATTTCATGGGAGGGTGGGGGTTCTCCAACAGTATGCAGTTGTTTGGACCTAAATGTCAGACACAGCCAGGACTTGTGATGAATTTGTAATGCAGTCAGACAGTCATATAAAATCATTGTTGTCTTCAAATGCCTGTAATAAACCAGCCAGAAGACTCTGACCTGAATAAGTGAAGGGAAGATACAGCTGAAAGAAACGTATCAGGGTGAAGAATGTGCGTGTTAACAAGTTTTCTTTGTTTCTCAATTTGGCTTTTCTGCTCTAAATGATTTTGAGTGACAGCACCAGATCCATAAAGGACAAGATGGGAGCTTGGATCAGGACAGATACAAGGAAAATGAGACTTGTTTTGAAAGCAGATTCCAACCAGATGGGCAGGGCAGCAGAAAGGTGAAAGCAGTTGTCCAGATCACTTGGCGCTCATTACTTGTTCTTTGTCCCGTCCGGCTTAGCTGGGCTCCAGTTCCCTGTTTCCCACCTGCAACCAGACTCCCCTTATCTCACTCTGATTTCTCTTCTCAGTGTTTTGCTAACTGCCCTGTTTTCCCACAGCTGGCTGAGACCAGAGCCTAGTCTCTTGAAGGCTGGCCATTTGTGCCACGGTGATTTCAGAGCTTTCTGCCCCCACCTGTCCTCATTGCCTCTCTCCTGGAAGGGTGGCCGATGCACAGCAAAGGCAGCACGGTGGGCCATGTCTCTGTTCTGTGCATGCCACAGATCACCACCTAGACAAGCAGCTTGTAACGCTAGTGAGCTGAGCTTCCTCATATGTGAATCCTGGTGGTCAGGAGCTCCATTTAATGATCCCTGTGGATTTAGCAATGGTGGCTGAATGTCACCATGCCTCACAGCTCTGAGAGCAGAAACATCTTCAGCGGGTAAAGCTGAATGCAGCAGGGGCTGTGGCTTCAAGCTCTGCTACTACGAAGGTCTGAAGCTGACATAGCTGTGCCAGAAAACGTTGCAGGTGTGGATGTACAACTGTTGACCAGCATGTGCTTTTGTTACCTGGATTTATGTTGTTCAGACCGTGAAGAGACATTCACATTGCAAACAGCTGCGACTGTGGAAGACCTTAGTTTCCTCTTGTGGCTTATTGCTGCTCTTCTCCTGGAGGCTGCAGCCCCCTTTATGTGTGGGCAGAAGAGATTGTGCTCTAGCCCACTTCAGGCAAGGTCCATGGAGTGATTTAAAGTGCTGGTGAAAGTGGATAGTGCTAACTCATCCAGCCTTATCCAAAGCCTAAGAGAATGCTCACAGGATTTCTTTTGTGGGCCAGCTGCAGGGTGGTAACTCCCAGCTGACAGATGCTGATGGACAACTGTGAAGCAGAACATCTTCAGTCAAGTCAGCCAGAAGGATGTCTGTCATTGGCCTGGGGAGATGGGACAGCTAATTTGGCAGAAAAGCTCTTCCTGTTGGCCGCCTTGCTAATAGGACTGCTGACACAGCTTTGCTGGCTTAGGTACAGCTGTGAAGATACTGTGGCATGGAAATATCCCTTGTTTTCACTTTTGAAGTCATTCTGAACATTTTCAAGATGTCTGAAGTTTTCCTGTCCTTCAGTAGTTCCTTGACACACCTCATTACCAGTCTCATCTCCTCTCTGCTCCTCTCATTTCTTCTCTCCTTTGTAAACTCATGCCAGAATCAGCACACACAGTGCACCCCAACAACTGAAGGCTTCTGGCTCCACCTGGCACCACTCTTGAATACGTGAAACAAGTCAGACATCCCTGATTTTGGTCCGTATTTCCCCTGTACTTTTTGTGCTCTACCCTGGGTCTCTGCTGATATAATTAGATTAGACCAGCATAATACATCATTAGCCCATGACATAAAACACATGTTGTAATACAGCTTATTGATTGAAACTGGTAGAGGGATCTTCTGATACTATAAACATGCTCAGATAGGAGGGTGGTGATGTGATTGTAATCTTTGCATCTATTCCCTGTCCCATGTGATGATGAACAAGGATAATTATTACACTTGTTAATAATTTAGGAAGCTAAGCAACAGCACCTGGAAATTAGGTGTCAATTTTGCAAGATTTCCACAGAATGAATAAGGACGAAAAATAGGTCAGGCAAAGTTATACTTCTGTCATTTTAGAGAGGGGAAGGAAGTATTTTTAGCAAGAAGAAAATGCTTTCTCTGCCTCGCTATGCAACAGAAGTAGGTACCCATAACAGATGAGCTTTATTACACGATTGCTCTAGGCCTGACAGGTCACTGATGCTTTCCACAAACACTCTGCAGAAGTGTCAGTTGGTCAGTGAGTACCTGTGCTGGCAGTCTATCTGCGGTGATTTGAAGGGTCATCTTTATTTTCTCCTCTTGGCTGAGAGGTATTGTAATTCCATGGGGCTGTGTTCTGGCATAGATTTGTTTCGTTTCTGACACTAATTTTCCAGAGCAAGCATCCTAAAACAGTGTTTTTCAAAATTTATTTTTCTGTGCTTTCAGTACTGAAGAAAATATGTGAGACACATACTGACATACTCATACTCTGTGAGACAGCAAGGGCATGTTAGCACTACAGAAAGTTAGTGCAGATATACAAGTGCATAGGCTATGACAGACATTGCTCTAAAAAGAGTTGGAGTGCTGCACTCTGTGCTGTCTATTCTGCTGTAGCTTTTATTACTGGAATATTTCTCTCTTTCAGTTTTTAATTCCTCCATCTCCCTTCTGGCTGACAATGTGGATCATGGGCCTTTAAAATTGCTTTCAACAGAGCATTATTATTGTTTATATTTAAGAATACTATTTAAAATCTGAAGCCAAGTTGAAAAGGAGGGTTGCAACATAGGGTGTGTAAGTTTGGCATCTCTCGACAGTAATAATGTTAAAAAGCAAAACTTCCATTTGTAAAAATATGTCATTACAATTCTAGCCAAGGAAAGACCACTTTTAAAATTAAACACCTGTGTTCTTAAATCAAGCTGCTCAATTACTTTTCAGTATACAGCAGTACAATATGTATATAGCAGCCAATTAATTGCTCTGCCTTATGTGATTTTTTTTTTCCTGGATAGCTCGAGGACCTTTGCAACCGTTCCTTTCGAGCTTTGTGGTGAGTGAGGCTGTTGTGGTCTGAAAAATAAGCCATCAAACCATGTATTACTGAACCACTTATTACCAAAATAGAAGCTGTGTGCCTTTCTCACTCTGCATTCATCTCTACAACAAGAGCAGCACATGTCTCTCTCTGGAAAACCTTACAGGACATAGTAGGCTCATCTCTGATCAGCTGCATTAGTTTTTATGGACATCAGAGGTTGACGAGTCACATTTTTTTTCATCACAAAGCATGCCAGCAGTGCATGCTGTGAAGTTTGTATGTATTTAAGTGCATGCAGGGTGAATATTTAGCCAAACAAAGGCTGGTGGTGGGAGTGGTACCAGTGTAGTAAGTTTTTATCCTTTAAATAAAAAGAGGATGGCACAATGACTGTAACTAGAGATCTCAAATAAAATGAGTGTGGAAACAGACCAAGTTAAGAAGGTAGGCCAACTCCTATCATCTTTCCCTTATAGGGGAGCAGACTTTTTTGCTGAGGTAAAAAAGTGCATCATGGAGGGTTTTCCCTCTACCCCATCACCTAAAACAGTGCAATCCCTAACTGCATCAGGAGTTATTTTCCCAGGCTCTGATGAGCTTGGGTCATTTTATATTTCATATTTGAGTTTGTCATATTGTTTTGTGTTCCACAAAGATATAATAGTATTGAGTCATATTTCTAAAAAAAACATCTTTTCCTGCAGCTTTTGGATTTTACTACAGGGAAGTATAAGGCACTAGAAGCTCCTGTATTTCACAGCTGATATGTGCTTTTACAGCCTTGGTTCTTCTGAACAGTAGGAAGCGTTCTTCTACATTATAGAAACCTCAGTTTTACATGGACGCTGGTGGGCACGAATCCTGCTGGATGGTTCCCAACACGTGTGTGTTTACATTGATAGAGATCTTAGGGTTGTTTTTATTTTTTAAACCATACCATTATTTCAGTACTATTGTATGCAGTTTATGATTCTGAGATGCCTTTTTAAAGTTTCTAGAAAGGGAGTTGTGAGTGCAACTTTTACAGCTTCTCTGTCAAGAAGGATGTACCAGAATGGCTCTTTATCTAGAAATATCAGTATTCTCAATCGCCCCCCCTCCCATGAAGGAGCACTCAGTACTGGCTGATTTTATTGTAGTGCAACTATGAACATTTTTTATACATTTTGTTACAGGAACCAAACAGGTAATTCATCCAGTCAATATCAATATTGTCTCAATAAAGTCTCATTTTAGCGTTTGGTCAACTTCAGTCCTTAGGTTAACTTTCTGTGCCAAGAGGGTTTATATAATACATAAATACACTGGTACCTGTAATAATGTAGTGTATTACTTCCTGAATGCATTATAGGCTCTTAAGCACTTAATCAAATTCCTTAGGATTATCTTCTGCGTCCCCTTCTGTAGGCAGGTTTGTATACCAGTTTGACCATTTTTATCTCGGGAGCGCTTTTTAACCTGAGCACATACGGGACTTTTTGTTCTGCTGTTACAAATCCTGTGGAGGTACATCTGCTCTTAAGAGTACGGCTTGCCACATGCTCACGTTTTCTTGAAAGAGTATTAGGGCTTCTTTTGTTTTAAAGTAGGCCTCCCAGTAATATTTTTATACCCTTAATATAATTATTCTGCATACCATTACAGTAGCTATATTTCAGTTCATTTCTGTTCATTTATTTACATGGTTATAAAGCTTTTTTTTTTACTCTGTAAACATTTTAGGATACCCAAGAAAAAATGCTATCCTACCATAAATAGAGCATTTTCTGACTGTATGTTCATGCATTTGTTTTGGTCTTAAATTCCTTTCCAATTTGTAGTGAGTGCAATGCATTACTGCAAATTGCTTGCTTTTGGCAGGCGTGCCGCTGAAGCCTTGTACTGATCCCTTTCCATGTGTTCTGATTTTTTTTACTTCCATTGCAAATAAAACTTTTTCCCTCTGTTTAGCTACCCTTACATTCTGCCTTCATACGCTGATATGTGTTTTTAACCAGAAACACTGTAGTTCTCTTAGTTCTTGTTAAATACTTCTGTATGGAATTGCTGCAGCCACCAAATGTGCTCTGTTCTTAGCCGTGTCCAGCTTTCTTTTTATTGAAAAAGGTGAAAAAGTGAGTAGTTATGACTGTATGCGGAACATAAATGTATGCTTTTAAAATTGCACGATAGCTTCTATAAACGAGAAAATTGTACTGAGGTATTATCCATCTTAAAGTCTCATTACTTCTAGATAACCTATCTTATCAAATTCCTCTTTCATCTCTCCTGTGATATTTTTCTGGTGTCACACTTCTCTCTGTCACATAAAGGGCACGCAGCCAGCAGTTTAGACCTCTTACACTGAGGAGGTGACTGCTGGCGTTACCTCAGGTTGGATAAACAAGCGCGCTCTGTTCACGTGTTTTAAAATGTAAAAATTCCAGCAAATAATTAATGACAAATTTTTAATTTCACTTCACATTAGTGAACTGATAATTCCTGTATACAAACACAGACTTTTTTGGGTTATGCAACTTTTATCTGAATTTTTATCTCCTGTAAGCAATGGGCCCAGATTAGAATGCAAATACAGAACTAGCCAAACAAATATCTTTTTTTGCAAATCAAAAAAGTTAGTTCCTTAAGCATCAACACGTCTTCTACTGCTCTTTGTAATTGCAATTGCATAGCAGAGTTAAAAAGGGGCTAATACGATACAGCTGGGTTAAAGCCCTTGAATTACTGACAGCTTTAAGATCATCCGAAGGCCTAATCTTGCTGTGTTATGGTCCAGTATTTCCTTCTCTGTTGCTTTGTTTCATCTAACTTTTGTTTAAAACATTTATAGTTTATTTTTCAAAAAAGATTTATGCAATTAAGAAATCCTTGTGCTTCTAAGAGTTAGAGATTATCCACTGTCAGAAGCCATCAGATCCACCACCTGCCATGACTTTGAGCTAAGCAGTCATGGACAAAACTCCAGGGAAGACCACTTCTGGATCAGGTTTAGAGATGCTTTGACATTTTTCTGTTTTTATAGATTCCAGCTTTTTGAATCTGAACTTTGTGAAGCTTTTATTTTGATTTAAAAATACAGGAGAAATTAGATAGATAAAGGAAATTTTTGTTACTGTTATTCATGATTGCACTTACTTTTCTCTGTAATATGCAAGCAATCATTGAAATCTGGGTTAATCCAAACTGGAAAACTCACAGGAGTGACCCACATAGTATAAGATCCACTATGTACCCTTCCCTCTAAGTTAAACATGGTGTAGTCCCAATTGTGTGGATTCGTCAAGAACTGAATGGATCCTGCGAAATCTTTAAGAGTCAATTATCTCTGAAACCTGAGCTAGATGAAGCATAGTAACCTATGTGAGGACTCGGAGATTGGAAGATAAAACCAGTAGGAAATTCCTTCCAAATTTGAGCTGTTAGCTGTGTTAGCAATGAGAGTAGGCAAGACTTCAGATGTGAGCTTACTTCATAAAACTGCAAGGAGTATGGGTCCTCACTGTTGCATGACTTAAGGATATACATGTTCCGCTTTCCTGACACCATTTTGTGTAAATCTTGGAAAATTTTATAGCTTCACAGAACAAAAGCTGTCGAAGACATGTACTGCCTCTTTCTTTTTGGTAACACTAAAATAAGAAGCCAGAGGTTGCTAGGTATTTTTACAGTTTGTTTTTTTGTAGCCTCAATGGCCACATCGTGACCCTGCTGAAGTCACGTAGCTGGGTTTGCACTCTGCCAAGCACAGGTCTGGGCCTGCATTTAAGCCCAGACTTGCCTCCGAAGCTTGGTGTTTACACATTAGCTTGGGCTCAGGAATAAAGCTTTGTTTGATCTCTCATGCACTAGCACAGCATTTTAGCGCAGGCCTGGGCTGTCATTCCTGTGTCAGGCATAAGTAGAGTCACATTGCTGTCCGGATCACAGCAGATACCCCAGCCTTGATTCTCTGTCAGCATGTGTAGGTGTTTTCCATTTCCACTTCAGCCAGGCTAGCAGCTAGCCGCGTGCAAAGACAAAATGTGGGAAGTAGAGCTCAGCAGGGGTAATCCTGCCCTGAGACCCCCTAGTATTACAGGACAAAGCCAAGCAGTTCTAAAGCTGTTCGGCTGTAGGAGGATTTTCCAGGTGTCAGGAGAGCCCTGGAAAGGGTATGGCTGTGTAGACAGCTGGGAATTACCCGCGTTTTTCCTCTGACACAGGAAAGGGCAGGCCATGGCTGGAGCACTGCTGCATTCTGCAGATCCCCTGGGGCCACTGCGGCTGAAACAACTTTAATTTGCTCCTTGGGTCCCATCTGCTGTCTGGGACACGAGGAATCAAGTAATCTCCGAGAGGCCTATCTGCCCTCTGTGGGGATGGACTGGGCAGCGTGGCAGGTTCTGAGTGATGCGCCTGGGGTGTCTAGACAAGCACGCTGAGCTGCCACTGGGCTTTGCTGTGCTCTGATTTTGCTCAGCAGCAAGGCACTGCAATGCCAAAGGGTTCTGAGGCGGAAAATTCTTCCTCAATGCCCAGCCCGCTCCTCTGAGCAGAGAGGAGAGGGAGACTGAAGGGACAGCATGATGGGCTGCCCACTGAAATGCAGTTGCTGGGTCAGATTCGAGACATACCAACTCTCGTGGCCCCTTTTAACTAACAAGCTCAAAAACTATCAACTTTTATGAAATTGGAAAATTAATTAGGTCAGCACAATGATGAATGATCTGTGAGACAGTTTTGTTGTTTAGAGTCCAAGTACCATCTGCATTTGTTTTTTGGCAAATGATTATGCATTTTCATGGACAATTCTGCAGCCTTTTTTTGAGTGTTTCAAGTATGTCTCCCTTATTTGTACCACTGAATCGCTAGTTGAAAATAAAGCTGATAAAAAAAATAACATGTTGGTGATGGCTTATGGAGTGAACTGCAAATGGTGATGTGTATGTCCACGTGTCTTCTGGTAGTGCCACAATACATACTATACAACTGCCATTTATAGGAATGTACTTATAACGTATTGAGAGAAAGATGCAATGATTAATATTAGTTTCTGTCTAGAAGTATTGCAATAAAAAAATAGGTAACTGAAGTATTAAATGCAGCATACTCCAAAGACTAAAAATCATGTACTACTACATTTAGTATGTAGTTAAGCATAACAGTCACACTTATTGTAATAATTTCCTGCATCCCTTCAAATGCTTTTAACGTAGTCTGGGATAAGGAGGCTTCAGGAAAGTGATGCAGAAGTTAGTTTACAGAGATGCTAAAGGTGCTAATGTGCCAAGCACACCAAATGCTGTAAGGTATGCGCTTCTGACGGTGTTTTGGTTCTTATTGAAACCTTTCTGAGGCAAATGAAGGGTCATACTGATAAAAATAGCATCATAGCAAGTTTCTTCTTTGTTTAAAAGTGAAAATTCTTATATAATTTGGCTTTATTTTTTGATCAGAAGGTATTTATGTACCTTTTCTAACAGAATTAGGGTATTGATTTCCAGAGTTATACTCACAACGGTCCTGTTAGTATTTTTTTTAAACTGTTAACCATAGCCTCAGCTGAGGCATGGTAACTAGCTAAGTGCACACACTTGCCTTGTTACAAACTGAAATGAAATGGATTAGATTAAACCACCTTCACTGACTAACTTGTTTTACTTACTAATTGATACAAAAGTTATATTTATCAAGAACATAATTTTCCAATGGAAAATCTATTTGTGCACATGGCATTCATCAGAATAACTGTATTAAAGACAGCTTATTGAGGAAATAAATATGAATTTATGCGCATATTTGGATAATTCCAAAAGAATTAATGGGGAGGAAAATTCCTTCTAATTGAGATTCTTTAGATTTTGGCTTCCTAAAAATGTATCTAGCTTTCCATGTCCCATTGCAGTATACAGTATGTTAGCTACAATCGAGGAACATATTTCAGACAGTCTTCTGCTCTGATGTGCAAGATTTGTCTCTTGGTCGGAGACACTTTATGTCCTGATCACTACTGATACCGTTCCCAATGCACAAACTAGCAGAAGATTCACTGAGAATGATTTCATGTGTTCTTTGGGAGGAGTTTTAATTTTTTATTGATGAAAAGTTACTGATCACATCTGAGGGTCCTGTATAGAACTTTGCAGGTGTTAACTAAATCAGTTTGCTTCTTTATTCAATTGTCTAGTATGTACGTGGAGCCAGTTGTGCCGTAACAGCAAAACCACTGTGCTTGTGACTGAGGTGAACAGCAGAGAGGTTTCAGGGATCGCCAGGCTCTTCTGCTCTGAACGGACGCACCTCGTGCCTGTCAGGACTACTCTACCTCCATAATCATTTATCATTTTTAAGTCTCTGTGATGCTTTTTTCCCCATGAGACTCATTTAACTGGAGATTTTGTTTTCCATTTTTTGTATGCAATACCACCCCTAGGTACGGTCTGCATTAAGACTTGCATTTTCAAAAGGTTCTGTATTTTTGTCTGTTTCCCATACAGTTGTATAGAAATGTGTAGTCAATTAAAAATGTACATGCACTGAGACAATTCCAAGTTGTATACATACATAAAATCCACAAGCTTAGAGTATATTTCTTGATTTTCATGTTCAGTGGAAGAGGCAGTTGAGAGAAGGCCTCTATTTCACTTAGTACACTTTATTACTAAAGTCACCTCTTCAGCATTATATTAAAGCTTGTGGTTCAAAACTCTTGACCTAAGTAAAAAAGTATTAGCTGTTTGTCACAATTACAAACCTCACTGAGATGATGTGTTCTGGGAATAAAAGGCCCTAACAGCTGTGTTGAAAACAGCAAAGTGGGTTTTCCAAAGACCTTCACCTGCAAAATCAGCACGCTTGTGACCTCTGAGATCTGGCTGTTACTTACTGAGTTCAAGTCAAAGTTTTCTTACGCGTTCTCAAAGTTTTGTTCCTCCTATTCTACCATATTGCAACAGAAGTTCTGGAGAACTGAATGCCCTGGGAGGGGGAAGCCATGACCTGCAAGATGACAATCAATAGCATCTGACAGTCATTTGAGGCCCCAAATCCCCTATGTGACTTGCTGTCACTGATGAGGCTGGGACCTCAGATTTCCTACCCAGGAGCTCTTGAGACTAAATGTTACCCACCTCATTTAATCACCAAATCACACTACCAAGCTGCTGCTGTGTGGGTAAAGCAAAAGGTGTTTATTTATATGCTTGGGTTTTTTCCTAGTTGAAAGATTATAGCTTTCTTTCACAAGGAATCACTAACTGGTTTTGAGAAATAAGTTTTAAAATGCCTACTGACATTTCAAAGAGCCTGATGTTCACGCTACACCGATGCCGATTTTCTACTTAACATAAAATCTTGTGTAAATACATTGTGACTTTTGTAGAATAGTAAATCTGTTATCTAGGTAAACCATTATATTGCTTTCCTATTGGTGTCATTAGGTGAGCTCATTGGGCCAGATGACACAGAAGGGCAGCTCGGTATTTCCCAAGTGAGGAACCTGATGTAACATGCTGTTAGCAAGTTAGACGGCATCAAGGCAAGTATTAGGCAATGCGACATGACAGTGTCTGTAACGCCAGGATATCCTTACACAGTGTGAGTGAGTTGCTAGGCAGTGAGCTGACAGCCCGCTATCGCAAGCACCTGACAAATGGTATGCTTCTCGATGTGCTTTCTTAGGATGCAAAAAAAAGCTTCAGTGTAAATAGACAGGAGTAGAGCTTTTTCCAAAAGTTAGTCTCCCAAATTCAATTTCAATGATTTTTTTTCCCCTAACTTCCCTTGCTTTTCAGTAAATTCCAGGGTTGATTCTTCTTTTGACCAAGCAGAATAGACAAGGGAGCAAAAATAATAATCAAAAATCCTGTGGAAAATACCTTGAGATTTTAAGTGGAAAGGAAAGATGATTGCAAGCTGTCTCTCAATTCTAAGACTCCCCCAAAAAATCTTTCTTTGCAAATTCAGGATACTTGGGAGCTCTGCAGATGTTGCAAGGAATGGGGAGGAAAGCAGTAATGCTGTTTAGCATGATTCTTTTGCACCTTTTAATTGCCAGACATAATCTGGATAGCAGACACTGCTGCTCAGTGAAGCATTTCTTCCACATCTGTAGTTTCTCCCCTCTTTGCATGACTGTGTGTGGGAGGGGGGATTAGTGCATAGCCATATGGGAGGGAGCTAACGGCAGAACAGTTTCTTAGTGAGCCGAGCTGCAGGAGTGGTAAAGAGGCAGCAAAGGGAGCAGGAAACGATGGAGGAGGGGAGAGGACTCCAATGACACTTAATGGAAGCGATGCAGAATTCCCCCGAGGACCTGAAGGGCTGAGGACACGAAGGCTGTGACCCTTCCACATGCCTTGCAGACCCCAACTGGAGAGGCGCTTTAAGTAATTTATCAATGCGAACTCCAGAATGGTTTTTTTCCTACTTCATGGGATTTTCCACTGGACAAGAAGGAGAAGGATGTGCATCACTTAATGGGAAACTGAAATGAAGGTTGGTTGTTTGATCTTTCTTCTGTAAATCAGCAGACTGGACATAGCTTTATGTTCATAATGTATTAAAGCAGGGGATCAGCTACTTTTAAATACATCGTTCCTCCTCCCTGGGTAACAACAGCCTGGAAACTCCTAAAATGAAACGTAGGGGAGGAGTGAGTGGTAGGGGAGGGAGTGGGTTGTATGGGAGCAAGCCAGCACTTTATACTGTCCCTGCTTCCTTTTTCCAAGATCAAATCCTCTTCTACAGTATTTCTGAGGCAGCTGCAGACTTAATGACCTAGCATTCAATCAGTGACCCATCAGTACTTCTCAGTTTAAGAAAGCTGTCGCTGTATCAGCATTCATGTTTCTGCCCAGAACTTCCACAGTATGTAAAAACCCTGACACCCAAATCAGCCCTTGCTTTTCATCTGTAGAAGGAAATCTCAGTGACAGAATGCTTCAGATCGTCTCAGATCAGCAAGAAAGAGACGTCCCACTGAAATCTGGCATATCCTCTGGGATCTGTGGGAGTCAAGGTCAGTTCTCCCCAGGCAGGCTGCTTTTCCAGCCAGCTCCCTAGCTGCATGGTCTTTCTCTGAGACACTACATGGGAACTATGCAGAAGAGATAATACGGTCCTCTGCCGATTAATTTTTCCTGGCGTATTTCCATGGGTCTGAAGAGCAGAAAACGTGAAGAAGTAGGAGGCAAGCTCTGGCCCTGTGTATTTTCCTGAAAAGCTAGCTCTATTCCACACAGCTGCTGGTGGTTCTCTCTTTATATTTTTCCTAATAAAAACAGAAGTATAAAGTTAATTATTTTTTTTCTTAAGGATGTTTCTTGAGCTATTATGCATATTCTGTTATTGTTTTGCAAGTGTTGCCTGCTTTATCGCACACTGGCATTTTTGTTCCCTTTATTCTTACAGCTAGTATGTCTAATTGCCCTCATTCTGTTCTGCTGCTTTCGACAGATAAAGGCTGTAAACTGTGTAATATCTTGTCAGTATACTTCAAACCTCCTGCCTTATAAGCATCCATCCAACCTGCTGCCTTTTCTCATGGCTCATTGTGCAGCAATTGGTTTAAATACCTGTCTCCAGTTACTTAATAGAAAGAAACCAACAGAAGAAATTGATTAAAATGAAATGGAAAAGCCTTGAAAGATGTTTCCTACCTGTATGAATCCAGACCATAAGTACTTAACTCAAATGGGATTAGAGGATACAAGGGAGAAACAGAAGACCTTTTTCTTAAGATCCTTTCTTAATGTTCTTTTTCCAAATACACAGTGACATAAATTTCACATATGCACATTCTTGTTCCCTCTCCCTCAAAACAAAATTGGTACAGTCTGACTTTTTAATAATATATTATAAATAACTGGTAATAAAAAAACCAAAGAATAGAACCAAAGACAGTTAGTCTTGAGGATCTTCTCTACCTCCAACAGTAGCCTATATTAAATGCTACAGCAGAAGGCATAATGTACCTGAACTTTATGCAAAATAGATAAAGGAGAGAAACTTCTCTAGTAGTGATCAGTTTATGCTGTGAAGCATCACTGACATTAATGCTTGCAGTTCTTCTCCCTGTCAGCATATTCTTATTACACATGTACATGTCTAATCCTTAAAAAAATCTTCTAAGCTTTTTGTTTCATTTGCTGAACTGTTTGTTCTCTCGCGCACAGTTCCAGAGCCAAAGTGGTATATTGCATTAATATGCATCTAACGAGAGTTAATGCAAACTTCTATTGTCTCTTCATTTGACAAGGTGTTTTCTCTTTCTCATAGTATGTGACAGGGTGTAAGATGTGTTTCATTTGCTTCCCAGCTTCAGCTAAGCCTCCCTGCCGTGTTAAGATGTAGAGGGGTTTCCTTAGGACTCGGACTAACTGGGCCCTCTCTTCCCTAGAGGTAGGACAGAAGTCTTCACCCAGCTGCAGGTCTCAGCCTCAGTCGAGCTGGGAGGCTGCCACAGAAGCAGAGGTCGTGCTGGGAGCTGCGCTCCCGTGCTGACCTGCAGAGAGCAGAGCAAAGCTGGAGCTGGGACAACACAGCCCTGACTGAGGGAATTGTGATGGTGTGCCAGGCTGGGGAGTAAATTCTGCCCGAAGGCTTTGGTGCCCCCTCTTCCCTCAGCAAGCCCACTACGCTGCTACAGGAGATCTGTAATACTGTATGCTGTTGAAAACATTGTGCACTTTTTGATCTTTGGAGTAGAAACTGTCACTGTCGATACGTTTATGTATCCATGAGTGCATTGGCCTACTGGTTTCACTGGATGATGATAATGCAGATAAGAAATTTGTCTCTTAATTCTCATCTGCAGATCAAAGCACTTAAACACACTATTTTTAGTTTCTCTTGTTTTACAGTCTTCTCTTGTGATTCTTTGAAGTTCTTCTTCCTAATCCTCTTTTGAGATTTTTTTTTAAGCCAGAAGGCAAAATGCAAAATAATATTTAAGCTAAGGATCTATTGCTGAAAATACTATCACATTTTTCTGTGTTTTCCATATGCTTTGTTCAGTTATATAGTACTAGTATCCTATCCCCATTGTATTGGAATATGCCCATAACTGAGATCCACTGCGTGCTTAATTTTAAGTCCATCTTCAAAAATCCTCCCCCACCCCAATTCTGCATTTCATCATGTTTCTCTTATCTCCATAAAACCCACCCGAGCTGCTGTTGATTTAAACAGAGGTTGCCAAATTCAGTTTGCTTGGATAGTATGTAAGAGTCATGATTGTCCTGGTGTGAGCAACTGTAGTAGTATCCATGCAGGCGAAGGCATCTCCCATTCCTTCCTCTTTATTCCCCTGTCGTTACACAAACACACTCACCAAAGCAGTATCCCTGACTTGGCTCTTGCGCAGTTCTCTGGTACCTCTTCTTGACCTCAACATCATGCCTTGACCTGCATGGACAGTCACAAGCCTCATCCCTTTACCCAGCTATTTCTAGTCCCATTGGCTAATTGGTATCCAAATGCTGTGCAGGGTTCACAAATTATCATGCGTGTATAACTATTTGGAAATCTCAAGTAAAATATGCGTTCAATTCTGGCAGTCTTCTTTCGGAAAGGGAGATTTGAACCTTATCTTGTAAATTATCAGGCTGAGAGAGTGGGGACTGTTACTTATGACAAGCAACAGTGTAATGAATAGTGGCTCTTAAATGCCAACTATTTAAAAAAAAAAGATGTGACACGGGCAAAGTAAGCAATGAGGAGCACATCAAGCTTTCTCTGCATTGCCCTTCTGCAGATTATTACATCATGTTCAAAGTGTTAGTCCTTAGCTGAGGTTACTTGGTGATCTAAGCTCAGTATTTCTATATGAGAACCTCAGTCCTGGAAGCAAAATTTATCACACTCATTAGACACAAAGGAGCTTTCTGCTATATAGGTACATTTCATCTGTGCAGGGGACAGAGGCAGCCAGGGTGAGACCTTAGAAAGGATTCCTGTAAGAATTAAAGACCATTGGGAAATTCTATAATTTCTGACTCAAGTTCAGTATGTACCTCTTCAATTTTATCTTCTCTAGTGAAAACTAAAAGTATCTGTAGATATATCTAAAACACAAAGTGTAGCAAAACAATGTAGCTTATTTACACTTCTCCAGGGAGAGAACAAGACAATAAATCTGTCCAATTTTCACTGCTGTTCGTAATGTGCTGAGAAGTGTTCAGATAGTGTGTTGGCAAAAACTGTAGTATTGAATAAAATACTCCAATTCTACATTATGTTAGAATAATCAATGGCAAAGTATTTTCTCATGCAGCTCTCAAAGGATAATTTATAATGGATAAGTCATTTTTCAAGGTGTAATACTCCTCTGAGTCTCAGGTATGTGTTTTTACTGATATTATGTGGCATACAGCAGTAGCTGGAGAGGACACTGTAAAGCAACACACTTTTAGATTTTAGCAGTGTTGACTGTTTACTTCTAATGTTTTTACCTTTTTAGAATTTACCACTACATATTTATAGAAAGTATTAACCACAAACTTCATCCTAACAGTCAGAAGCTCTCTTTATAGAATAGTATAATGGATCGGTTTACTTGTCCTCATGACACATGGCTCCTCTTTCGAAAAATAAAAGAAAACTCTGGAAACAGAGATTTCATCCTCTCACATATTTAGCATGTATCTGGTTTAGATTTGTAAGACTCAGATTTCAATCTTTAAATGACAACTTCGCAAGGATATCAGTGGGAAAGGATGATATGCAAATGAAAATTAGCTTATAGATATCAGTTTTAGCCACAGAATGAATCAGACTGCAGTAAAAGTTTAGGTGAACACTGGCTAAAATACACCCACTGTATTTTTGGAATTTGCTTGCTGAGTGTACTTTGAAGCCTTTCCAAAGTATTCAGGAAAAATCTCTTCAAAATTTCAGGAGTTCAACAGCCGTCTCCAGCTGAGACACAATTATAAACACTAGACCTTCCAGTCCGAGTGCTCCATGTCAGATGATTTTTCTCAAGAAACAGGCCTTGCCTCCATACAGACTGACTTCTTATTTACTTTAAAAAGATTTTTTTTTTTTCTTTTTTTCATTAATTTCATCCGTGGGTTTCTCAGTTCTAGTAGAGAATATTGAAACCTTATGCAGATGGTTTTCTAAATGTTGTTTTGTCTTTTTCTTTTAATGTAAATGATCTTAAATAGTGTTTGCTAAGTCTAACATTCGGCATCTTCTAGCTGTCCTGTCTCTATAACTGAACTTGATCATCCTGATAATGCTTGAGATACACAGTAAAAAATGGAGTACCTGGAAAGCATGGAGTACCTGAGACATTATCTCTACCTTTTTTGTTCACTTGAAAATGAGTAACTAAAACTATATTATAAGTTGACTTCCTAATTTTCATTTAAGCAGGTATGGAGCATAACATCAGAGTACTTATTCCATCTCACTCCAGCTCCTGACAAGCCACTTTACATGCAGTAGCATGATACCAAAGAGATCACCAGCAGATAAGACTTACAGAGCAACACATATAGACTACAACAGATGATGGCTTGCAGCTCTGCTTACCCCAAAAGCATTCCCAAGACATTTATGTAAATGATTCTGAAAATAGTGGCTATAAAACTATCTTAGTAATTTAAGCAATGGTATTTATTAAATCTAAAGCTGAACCGGCTGACTATCCACATCTTTCATAGCAAAGCTTTTCAGTAATGGATGGCAAGGCCTTCAATGGAGCTGCACCTATTTATACTAGTAGACATTATACTCTCATATTTTCAGACAAGGATTATTAGTTGTGGATAAAAAAAGACATCGTAGATATGCTTTGTTCTGCATTATTTCTGAAAATACTTTAGAGTGTTTTACAAACAGTGCAAAAAATTCCATTTTCCCATCTTTGCAAGCA
This sequence comes from Calonectris borealis, assembly GCF_964195595.1. Lineage (NCBI taxonomy): Eukaryota > Metazoa > Chordata > Aves > Procellariiformes > Procellariidae > Calonectris > Calonectris borealis. The sequence goes on along the minus strand of NC_134319.1, from coordinate 32,422,667 downwards.
GGAGCAGTTATAATGGCAGGAGATAGCAGCAGCATAGTAAACCAGCCAAAAGAGCAAAGGCTAAAAAGCGTAAGTACCGAGTCCAGTGACTTCCTATGAAGCTCAAGGGAATGATGAGGTGAAATCTGTAATTTCTTCTATACAGGAGGAAGAAACAGTCTAAAAAAAAAAAAAAAAAGATTTTGAGGAAACTCCTAGAGAAGGGATGAGGTAAATGTTTAGTATGTTTATGACAGTATTATCACTGCATTGTACCTCTACCATAACAAGTAACAAAATGCTCCGTACATCTCTAATACCTTTCAAGGATTTCAAGGCTCCTAGTAAGTACTAAGGGATGGATTGTGACTGACCATTCTGTGACTAGAGTGGATGATGGATGCAGAGTATGAGGACCAGGCAGGCTGTAGTCTTGCCCAGAAGGCAGGAGCACAGGATCTGCCAAATTGCTCTTCTTTGCTTCTCCTCATACAGAGAAGAGAGTGAGCTATGTCTTTGTCCTTTCCCCTCCTCCATGTCTGGACACGGAGAGGCAAGTACACAGCATATCTCAAAGGAGTATAACTGGCTAAGCTTCCCACGGCGCAACTAAAGAATTCTAGGAAGTTTCCTTCTTTTTAAAGCAGGACGCTTCCTGATTTGCCCATATAACGTTATCTCTTAATGACAATTTGACTGATTAACTGAATGGTATTAACTTAATCTGCTCCCAATTTATTACACTCTATAATGAAACTACATTGGATCTGTGGGTGCAATGTTCCCTGCTGTATGGTCAAATGTAAAGATTCCTGGAAACTTAAGTTGAGCATCTCAGTAATAACATGTCACAGAAACAATGGAGAGCCAAAAAGGGTGTGGTTTGGGTTTTTAACTTTGTTCCAGTTGTTAAACATTTTGCTCAAAAATTGAGAAAGACTTTTATTCTTCTCCAGATAGCTGTTTAAATCACTGCTTGAGGTTGAAAAAAGCGTATTGGAGCAGATGGCAAGAACATAGGATTTAAGCAGGGGACAGATGTAACCATATTAGGGAGCCTGGAAGATAAATCTCTTGAAGCCTTGTGGCAGACGTGATCACTACTTTGTTTACATAGATGAAATATTACTAGTTTCAATTAACAGTTGCTGTTGTCCATATTTGGGATCTTTCCCCTTCATATGGTCATTAAAACCTGTTGTAAATCATCATGTTTGTGCTACCTCCATACTGTGCATAAATCATGTAGGCATCCCAGCATCTCCACTCTTCATGGAAAATGTGTAGATAGATATTTGTACAACATAAAAAATGGCATTTGCTTTCTATTAAGCGGTTTACAAGTACTGTCTTTAAGGTCATACTGTCTCCTGTGATGTACAGGGGTACTAGGAAAGCAGCAGCAGCAGGACATCGGTATTCAGCCTCTGTGCTGCCAATCCGTTCTTTGCCTCTAGCTCCCTCCCCCGTACTATCAGCATTGTCCCTGTCGCAAACGGCTCCTCTTAGAGCTCTAACATATTTCTGCCTTTCGTACATCTGGAGCGTAGGAAGGCAACACAGTAAAGAACAGTATTCTCTTCCTGTGGAAAAATCCGTAGGTTGCGTGAGAGACAGTGAGGAAATAACATGTTATCTGTGTGCAGCTTCCTCACTGCTGAGACATGTGGAAGAACCTTTGTTGACCCTGGGAAAACAATGCTTTGCAGATGTAAAGAGGAAGTCCTCTTAAAGTGTGTGTAAATATATATTTACGTCTATATATATATATTTATATGGACGTTTGGGTGCATTCAGAAGCTGCTGCTTGAATACACTCTTTAAAAAGTTGTGATCTTAAAAAAAAACCCAGAACCAGTTCTGACTGCTATTATGTTGTTACAATTCCAACTCATTCCTTCATTATTGCTGGAACAAGCAGTTGTGTACATCTAAGGAGGTTTTCTAGCATTAATCACAATACCTTTAGGAGCAAATATTAGCACATCAGTTGAACATATTGAATTAGAGCAGCTCTGAAGCACACATCCACTCTTCAGTAGAGCATTCTTGGTAATGTTTTCTTCCTCCAACTATAAGTTCTAAATATGTAGGGTGTCTAGTGTCTACTTGAACCAGCTTTCTCTGGTATGGACATTCTTATCCATTAGAATTTTTTTTTACTTAGTTTCAAGTTTAACTGAACCAACTGAAAATTCCATTTTCTTATGATTGAAGCAGGAAGCTTGTCCTCCTTATTAAAGGGCAAAAGATAATATGTGTATATCACATATTAAGCATAAACATCCTCCAAAAGTAAAGAGGAAGATAGTGATAGTTATAGCAATGTTATATTTATCGAGTTCTGACTCCTATTTTACCTATAACAAAGGCAAGGATGCCAGAGAGAATCACAGATCAAAAAAGTAGGAATATGTAGGGGTAAATGTCACAGACGACTTATCTTACTAGAACCTGGATATTAATTGCACAATGTAAAGCACTGCATTTATAAAGACAGACTTGTATAGGTAAGCACTCCGAAATCAGGAAATAACAAAATTAAGGTGGCAGGTACCGCAACTGTGCTTCAGCATTGTGATGCAGTCTTGAGATACGATTACACGTTTTCAACAAAAAATTATACAATTTTATTCTCATAAATTGACAAGTAAATTTAGTAAATATTTTACAGTTCTTTAGTGTCTCTCGGCCTGACGTACTGTGTGAATTAAGTGCAGCCAGACTCATGGAATGACTTAGTCAAAGAATAAGAATAGACTTACAGGTTATATAAATAACGTATTTCCTACTATATTCTCATTCCTTAGGGAACTATATGCTTTAGCAGTTATCTGGTTCGGACATCTCCTATCAAACTGATTTTAACTAATGACTTTTTATGATAATAACTGTTTCTAGATTCAGGCAATGTTAGAAGAACTTTGCTTAGTACCAAGTAATTAGTAATTAATGAAGTGCTAACCAGGTGCCAAAATGTAAGCTATACTCTTTCAGATCATTAGTTACTAAAACAAGATTAAGAAGAATCTTTTCGGGGTACTCAGGAAGCTTGCTTGAAAGGCAACAAAATTAATTTGATTTTATATTAATGTATAGTTTTAATCCCAGAGCTTTGTATGCAGCATGATATGATCAGTCATAATCAAACACTATTTCTCTTTTTTCCTTAAATTTTTTAGAATTTGTATTGTAAATCTATACAAGCAAAGCTGATTACATTAAAGTAATATACATTATAAATTTTTCAATCTAAAATACTTATGCTATCTTCTGTTAATGGAAGTATAATAAACAGTGACTATGCTGGCATTTTTATAGACTTAGATTTTACTATTATAGCAAGTGCTTCGGATTGCAGTCTCAACATTTCATTACAGCTGCTCCTGCAAACATATTACAGTTTGTGTATGGAAGCATACACACTTTATGTTGCCTAATGGAAAAATCTTTCTGATCTGTGAAATTAGAAATATACGGATAAATTTCCATCCTCTCAGTTGGTAGATAATGTTGAAGATGCAAGCTGTTGCTTTCAAAAGGAAATGTTATATCCTATATAGTTTGAGGGGTTTCTATGTACAGTGAAGCTAGTTACACTCCTGCAGAGAAGTGTAGCTTCTTTGTTGGGCAGTGGATTATAGAAATAATCGTTGCTAATAAAATTTGGGACAAGTATGTCTGACAAACAACTTCTGAGATCCATAGTAAATAATTATTCAAAAGAGTATTTATCTGCAGGATGGCTAGACAAATACCATTTCTAAATTTGTTCTCTCAGGTGAAAGTGGTGACGGCAAGCGTGATGTCCTGTGGGCTGCAGGATTTTTAGCCACGTTCATTTGGAATGATTCACATAACCATGTTTCTTCAGGTTTGGCCGTCTGCACCCATTCCCTCGCAGTCTGCCAGTCACAAGTGACAGCGGTTTCCTGTCACTTTTGACAGCAGCTTTCTTCATTATAACCAACTGTTTTGCCACATATTTTCATCTAGTCATTTCCTCTCTTTTTGATGCTTCCTGTGATTTGAATATTTAACAGCACAGCTGCAATATTCAACTAATTTTAAACGCAATACTTATTATAATGGGGAAACATCAGCTATGTGTATAGAATGGGCAGCTGAATATTGGAAGGTGGTATCTTGGAAAAGATTTCGGAATCATAGGGGAAAAGCAACTAAATATGAGGCTCTAGTGTAAAACCGTGGCATTTCAGCACGTAAGTGGAATTGGGCATTTCAGTTTCACAGTATATGCTCCTTCCCACTCATTCTTTAAAACTCTTTTTGAGATTAAATGATAGCAAGACATCCAACATTTTCTGGTTTTCTCCACTTCATATCTTGACATGTTGTGTGCATGACTGTGTTCATGTATTGAGGAGAGATTTCTACTGAACTATTGCCTAGATGCCTGGTTATTTCTCAAACCTTTGTTTTAGACCACTCTACAATCTATAACCAGATTTCTTTCCTCCCGTATGTGCTGTGTTGTATTGATGACTATTTATCAATATTGAATTTGTCACTATATTGTCTTCCTACACAGTTGGGTCACTCTGAGTATCTTCACAGTCTGCCCCACAACTGTGAGTAATTTTGTGTCTTCTACAAATTTTGTCTCCTTCTGCACAGCCCTTTTTCTAGATTATTTTTAAGGGTATTTACCACACACATCCCATCACAAAATCTTAAAAACACCTGACTTGGCTTTTCACCATGATTTTGAATGACCATGCGTTCTCCTGTTTCATCTCTCTTAGTTTTTGGTCCATGACATTGCTTCTTCCTCACAACCCACTATGTAGTTTTTCTGGAAGCATTTAATGAGAGAATGGTAAAATGTCTTTCAAAATTTGTCACCTAACCCCTATATCCACTTTTTAACTAATGTGGAGAAGCTTGTTTTGAGACAAAATAGTTTGTCTCCTGCTTTAGTGAAGGAGAATAGCTTACAAAAAATTTACCTTTGCTTCCCCCTTCTGAGGTGTGTTTACTTCCCTTTTTTTAAAATTTTCTTTTCTTCTTATAATCTTATTTCTGTGTTAAAAGTTGTTGTGGTCCCAAAACTGGTGAAACATTTTTTCCATTCACTGACCCACCTGCTGAAAACCTTGCAGAAGGATGGCATTTGGCATTTTATTTTCCTTTCATTTATCCTCATTCAGAATGAGTTTGACACTATGCCCAGATTAGTGTGCTAAAAAAAACAAGAGGAAAGAATGTTCTCTTTCTAGGCACAAAGCTTTATTAAAATTGGGAAAATGGCACTGAACGTAAAGGTAATGCCTTTCTGCTTTACTGTTGAACTTGTGCCTAGTTTCTCAAATCCTTCCTGCGTTATTTTCCTGTCATGGTTTTAAAAGCTGGTAGCATCTTTCCAGCCTGCTGTACCCGTTTAATCCGGGCGTCTCAAATATGCTCTGGATCTTGGTACCTATATGCTCACCAGTCTGCAACTCTATTAAAATCAGGCACAATGCATAGCAGGTGGCTATATATTGGATGGCAGCAATGGGTTATCCAGTATACGAACAAATTACTGACTCCATCTCTCCCAAGGATGTGAAGGAAGCAGTAACTGTCTAAATTCCATGACAGGATGAAAACAAGCCAATTCACAAGTTAATGAGATTAGGTATTGTTTGTGAAGCATTCTGAATATGTATAAATGCTAGCTATTAATTATTGTAATAACTCACTCGGGCTGGAGCCTCCCTGGCGGGGGGTGTAAATGGAAAAGTGGGCGATGCCAAGTCCTGTCTCCATGACAGCAGCACTGCCAACTCCTGCGATTTTATGGCAATTCTTGCAAAATCTGGTGGTTTTCTGAGAGCCTTCACTCCTGAAATGATGCAAACACCTTGAAGGCCCTGCTTTCCCCTTGTAAGCTAATCATCTCCCAGCGATTGTGGGAGCAGGAAAAAAATCTAGAAAGTCCTCGCACTGCGTTCCTTCTAAATGAACGGATTTCTTAGCAATGTAATGCTTTTTTCTTGAGCCAGTCCCTTTCCTTGCCCCAGCTGTCTTTCCTAAGAAGGGGAGCGGCGCCTCCCGGAGAGCTGTTCGTCTTTCCGTCCCTCCGCTTTCCCCTCGTTTTCACCGCCGGTGGGGACAGCCGCCGCCAAGGGGAAGCGGGGGGCAGTGAGCCGGCACGACGAGGGCCCGAGGGGCCCGCTGAGGGGGCCGAGCTCGGGGCCGCCGCCCGCTGAGGAGGCAGCGCCGTCCCCTGGCGCCGGGCTGAGGGGAGGGAGGGGGTGAGGGAGGGACACTCCTCAGAGCGGGGCCGCCCCGCGCGCCCCCTCGTCGCTACGGCAACCCGCGCGGGCGTGGGGCACGCCCCCTCCGCAGCGCGCGCGCGCCTCGGCGGCCGTTGGCCCCGCCGGGCGCCGTTGCGCGGCGGCAGGTGGGGGGGGGGGGGGGGCGCGCGCCCGGCGCAGCACAGCGTTCAGGCGGCGCTTGCGCACTCCGCGCCCAGCGCGGGCGCTCCGCCACACTGGAGGAGGCGGGCCAAGGGGGCTCGGCGCGCATGCGCGGTTGGCGGCGTGCGCGCCGCCCCCACCCCCCCGCGCGCGTGTATGTGTGTGTGTATGTGTGTGAGCGTGAGTGTGTGCGTGTGGCGGCGCCGCCGGCTCCCCCGCGGCAGCGCAGCCCGGAGGCGGTGAACGGCGCTGGGCGACCGCGGGCGGAGGGGAGCCCGGCAGCCCCTCCAGCAGCCGGAGCGGCTTCCCCGTCCTCGCCCGCCCCCGCTCATCCATCCCCCCCTCTCGCAGGTGAGCCGGGCTGTCGCGGGGAGGAGGAGGAAGGAGAAGGAGGAGGGAGCTGCGCGGCCGGCGCCCGCCTCCGCGGGGAGCCGCGGCGGGGCTTATTGTCCGGCTCCTCGGAGGAGGAGAGAAAGGAGGCTTAACCCCGGCTCGCACGCCGGGCCCTGAAGGGCTGCCGGCCGGGGATTGGAGGCGCGCGGTCCCCTCCCAGATCCGGGGAGGGTCCCGGCCCCCACCCGTCACCCCGCCGCCGGCCGGCTCCTCACGGAGCCGCGCGCTCCGCCGCCCACCTGTCGCCCGCCTCCTCACAGGGGCGCCGCGGAACGGGGCGCTGTCCCCCGCGGGCCGGCAGCGAGGCCGGGCCGGCGGCTCGGCAGCGCCCTCTCCCCCGTCAGTGTGCGCGGGGTGCGTGTGAGGAGGGCGACGGCGCTGCCCGGGGCCCCCCTGGCCTTGCCGCAAGATGGAGGGATGCGTGGCTGCGGAGCGAGGCCGGAGCGCGCCTCTAGTCGTTTATTTCCCCCGCCTCCCGCTACCTGCGTGAGGGGCCGGAGAGCAGGTTGTGGCCTGGATGGGGGGGAAGCTGCCCCCCTTTGCTGTCTAGAGAGGCCCCGGGGGCACGGGGAGTAGCCGCAGACCGGGTGAGGGGGTTGTTTGTGTATGGTGGGGATGGGCAGAGCCGTGTTCCCGCGTGGGTCACCGGGGTCTGCGCTGCGCTGGGGTCTGAGGGAGGCCAAGGCGGAGCGGGCTGAGCGGTGGCTGTAGCTGTGAGATACCGCTATCGAGCCAACCCTTCCCCGGGGCTGCTGGGGCACCTTCACGTTGAGTGGGGCCAAGTTACCGTGACGTGAGGCAGCACGACCCCGGGCTGGGTCAGAGCACACGGGCGGGCGTGGGTATCACGGTATCAGGGTATCACGCCGACATAGCGTTTCTTTTATATAAAATGGGGTAAGTTCAGAACACCAAGGGTGCGTTGCCTTGCAGTAGACAAATAGATGCTGTTTATTTGACATCGGGAGCGTTTGGTGTACTTCTTTCCTGGCAGCAGATGCTGGAAAAGCAATTATATAGATATATTTTAAACTCAGATGAGTGGTGATGATAGGTAATAGTTCGAAGTAACTTGTCCCTGTGTGTTTAATAGTAGTTACTGGCGTGATGAAATTCTGTGGGTATGTTTATCTGTTCGAGAGATCCCTATGCTGACAAAAGGTGCCTTTGCACAGCTCTTATTCCTCCCCCCCCCCCCTTCTGTTCCTATGCTAAACTGAGGGGCTTTGCTATCACAGATAGCTGGAAAAGATAGAGGCTACTTCTTTTCAAATGCGATAGGTGGATAAGCAGGCAATCAAATGTTTTGTAGGCCTACGGTTTTTGAGTTTCTCACAAAACTGGAAAATGTCATAGGATGCACAATGACTATTTTCTTTTTTTCTTATCGCTGCCTGCCTCTGCAGCGGACTTGATTTTAGTAGTATTGTGGTGGTGTTTTGTTTCTAAGCAAAATGGGCTTAACTTCTATTCACATCATACAGTGGTTTGTGACCTTTTTTGAAACATAGACCTATTGTGTTTTTTAGTGCTTGTGCACATTTTTGTTTAATGAGCTTCAACTCACCTTTTTTTTTTTTAATCTTTATTAGGCCATTAATCTTTAGCAGGCCATCAGAAATAATACATGGTTGAAAACTACTGACACTGCTGATACTTTTGTATTATCTTCATGCAAATGGTTTCATTTTTGACCCTCTTAAAACATCAAATACAGAACAGTGAGGAGTAGAAAATGTATTGTTTCCCAGAACTTTCTCTTGACAACATAAAAGCATTTTTTCATGTATTATTGTAAGGTTTAGTATCTATAATAATATAGCCAGAGGACTTCCATAGGCACCTCTGCATGAGCTGTACTGGCTTGGGCCCTGCTTCTGTAAATTGATATGATGCACACAGGTGCCAAAACTGCTTGGGTGAATTGGTACCATCAAGTACCATAGTGTAGCATAGTACAGAAGTTGATAATTGCTTGTGATCTTTACTAGCAGTGCCTCTGGTTACTCTGAAAAATATTTCACGTTTCTGGGATAAAGAATTAAATTTCATTTATGTTTGGGGTTTTTTTTTTTTTTTTTTTAAGGGCAATCTCTTGCAGAAGCAGAACTTACTGCTTTGTACAGCCTCTGTGCATCCCTGCGTGTGGATTGTCTGCAGTCTTGCTCAGAAGTTTGCTAAAGCTAGGTCACTTGAATTGAAAGAGTGCCCTCTGGTGACATCTGTATTTAGGGTTTGGACTGTGTGTAAAGAAGCCGCTCCTGCTAGTCTGAAATTAAATATTCCTCTCAACAAGGCTGGAGATGTATTCTGCACTGAAATGCTAGTGTGGCATGGCTGAGATGGGGGACGAGCAGTCACTTGCAAATGCATGTGGAAGACGTACAGCAGTCACTTGGAGTCTGTTTAGCCCCCTTGTGAAATATTCTATCTTGTAAATTAATTTGCTGGATTTGGATGAGAAATGTTTGATTCCTCAGACTAACGGAGGAAAAAAAAACCCTCTTCATGAGGTTATCCTGTTTACTGTCAGGTGTTTTTTTTTTTCTCTGAAACCTGCCTTTATGCAGAATTTTTTGAGAGATCTTTTCCCTTTCACACTTGTATCTTGCTGGTGACTGTGTAGATTGAAAATCCCAATGTTTAGATATTTTATTGGATCTTGATGCTGCTCAGCACCAGTGAATAAAAACGAAGATACAGGGCTAACTCATTAACTTCAGTTACTTGTGTAAACTTTGATTTTAAAATTGGCTGTGTTTGTAATAAATGTGTTTAAGACTTCAGAAAGCTAATGAAGTCTTAGTGTGCTAATGTTATGCTTGACATGTCTTTGAATATTACAAGATTTGAATTGATAAGGACACGCCTCCATCTTAAACAGTCTCTTCCCCTATTTTTTTTTTCATTGAGATTAGGGATTAATCTTTTCCTTTATATTTGCTTGGAGCTGAGTCATTTGGGCTCCTCCTTTCATTCAATAAATAAAGCTGAGTTGAAAACTTCCTTTAGGGGTGGGGAGTGTAATTGACTGCATTTTGTAAGTATAAGAAATCAAAAGCATGGTATATTTCTGATTTGAGTGTTGTTTTACAGCCCTTGTTAGAAAAGATACTTAAAAATGCATTTTCAAAATAATGAGAAAACATTTCTGTTAACCTTTACATTTAAATACCTGGAACTGCTGCAGTAGAAACTATCTTTTAATATTTGTGCGTGCGTGGTATTTATTGCATGAACAAAAGCTTTGTGGGCTTCATGTTTTGTCTATTTATGAACTAATCACCTTAAAAGACTGCTGAAGCAAGAGAGTCTTAGTGTTACAGCTGGATGTTTTAAGTAGATGCTCTGTATGCTTAGTCCCCTAGAACGTGCAGATGTGTGACTGCAACTCTTTTCCTTTACAAAGATCCGTAAAGGCCTCGTAGGACCCCAGGGAAAATAGCATTGGAATCCTTCCTGTGGGCAAGCTGGTATCACCCAGTATTTTGCCGAGCAGACATCTGAAATGAGAGCAAGGCAGTTGTGGGGTGTCAGGCAGAGCTCTTGCAACCGTTGCTGCTGTGGTAGCAGTGCAGTCGCTGGGCTAAGCTGGTGGCAGCAGCTTTGTGCAGTCAGGAGGAGCTGTGTAAAGCAGAGAAGGTAGGGGGGGAAAGGAGAGGGTGGCCCAAAGTCACAGAGAGGGAGGACGTATTCAGCAGCATCGTATGTTCTGAACATTGGACCTTTTTGCTGTGACTTTCAAAAGTTAGCATGGCGTAAATGAGGGTCATTGAATCTGCTTGCTGGCTGAGGAAGGGGGAGGCTGTTTCCTGTCTGTTTGTTTATGGGAGAGTTTGTCTAGAAAAACTGACCCCTTCACTGAATCTTAGAGTATAACAAAATAAAATACTGGGAATCTAGTGGGCCAGTACTAAGTATTTTAAAATACAACGTTCCTGACATGCATGAAAGGTTAATGTTTACTCTCTTGCACTCACTGTTCTGAGGTGTGCCACTCTCGAGCACACTCACAGCTAGTCTTTTCAAAACTCTCCACAGGCTTCGCGATGGGTTGTAGACTGTCATATGGCACAAATGGTGTCTTCCTTGCACCCATGGAGGTGCCTTGAGAGTGCTCTTGGAATCCTTGCTACCCAGCTTTATTGTCAGTGTAACGTTTTCCGTGGCTGTAACTTCAGTGCAGAGAAGTGACGGCCTCCATGCTTATTGTGTGCCTTTCCGTAAGTAAGGATAGGATTCCCTTTTCCGTCCCCTGTCTGTGTTGTCTTACAGTCCTGACTACACGAATGACAGTTGGGGTAGAACTGCAGGGCAATAATGCTGGGCAAAAAAGCCTTGTAGGTCCCAGAAGCTTTGCCCTTATTTCTGTAGGGCTGCACCAGTCAGGGTGTGTTTTGGCTCTGTATCGGGTGCATCAAGTCGTCAAGGTTTCCTGCCCCAGAAAATCTCTGGGTGTGCTGCAGTGTACCTCTCTGCCTGACACAGAGAGGCTCAAGAGCTGCTTGGTCAGAATATCAGGAAACGCTCTTGTCAGCCCCTCATATTTGTGGTTTAAAAACCTGCTTATTTCTCAGTAGTAAAGAGCAGCCTCCTTTGTTAAAGATTAAGCATAGAATCATAGAATGGTTTGGGTTAGAAGGGACCTTAAAGAGCATCTAGTTCCAACCTCCCTGCCATGGGCAGGGACACCTTCTACTAGACCAGGTTGCTCAAAGCCCCATCCAGCCTGACCTTGAACACTTCCAGGGATGGGGCATCCACAACTTCTCTGGGCAACCTGTTCCAGTGCCGCACCATCCTCATAGTGAAGAATTTCTTCCTGATATCTAAGCTAAATGTACCCTCTTTCAGTTAAAAGCCATTATCCCTTGTCCTATCACTACATGCCCTTGTAAAAAGTCCCTCTCCAGCTTTCTTGTAGGCCCCCTTCAGGTACTGGAAGGCTGCTATAAGGTCTCCCCAGAGCCTCCTCTTCTCCAGTCTGAACAACCCCAACTTCTCTCAGCCTGGAGAGGTGCTCCAGCCCTCTGATCATCTTCGTGGCCCTCCTCTGGACTTGACTTAACAGGTCCATGTCCTCCTTATGTTGGGGGCCCCAGAGCTGAAGCATGTAACATGGTAGTTGATTTGATGCCAAATCTGAGAGATCAATGCATCTGTTGCTGCTTGATGGTTAAATTGAAGCACCCCCCCTTTTCTCTCTTGGAGGCAGATATTGCTTGCAGTCCCCTATGGTAGGATTCATCTTACTGCAAACTGTTAAGAAGAGTTATTTATTCTGTTTCTTTGAGGTGTCAGACTTGTGACCTATTCTCCATGCTGGTTTCAGAATTTCATTTATATGTATACATATGAATATGTTTCATAGGCAATGTAAGCTGTAGATTGCAAGTGACGTGGGAAAGGCATATGCCTGCCCTATTCCGGCTGGTCTATCTGGGGAGACTGTAAGTCTCCCCCATATATTGCAGGTGTGACCACAACAGTTAAGGCAGCTCAGTGCCTCATTGGCATGTAGTTGAGATTTGAACATGGATTAGAACAAGCTGGCTGAAGTTCAATCCAGATAAAATATACATGATGATGTGGATGTAATTATCAGCCTTCCTAATTGAAGGAGTGCATTTGCCATTAGGTAAAAGTGTTAGTGCCCTCTGGTGACTCTAGTTTATTAGTTGTTGTTCTTAGTAATCACACTGAAGCAGTAAAATCAGTTTTCTAAATCTTTGACTGGAAGATTGAGACCTCCTAACCTGATTAGACCTGACTAGAACGTGGCTGGAAGTCACCTCTGCCTCTCCTCCCGTTGGTTTTAGATTGTTATAGCAGTTCCTAGTGCAAGTAATGAAACATAACTTGGGGAGGGCCTGGGTCACTTAAGGAAGAAAGAACAGCATGCCTGGGGATAAGCAGAAATGGCAGAGGGAGACAGATCTTTAAGCTTGCTATGGGGTGCTCTGCCGAAAAGTGGACGGCCTGACTTAGTAATTTCTTGGAGCTCATAAATCTTTTCACTTATACTGCTTGCACTGTATGTCCATAGGCTGTCCGAAGGCTCAAGTGCTCAGAGTGGCAGAGAAGAAATGCATGACAGGGGTTGCAGAGGAGAAGTTTGAGATATGCTGGCTTTCATGCTGTAACTCCATTTTAAAGTGATTTGGAGGCAAAATGTGATGCAGAAGGTTTTGCTGGCTTTGGAGCTGTCTCAATGGGAGTCAGTGGCACTGATGCTTTGGGATATGTATGTGTTACTTCTTTTTCTGCTAATGGAGCTGTGGTATTGGCAGCAATCAATTAAGTCTGAAGTGACCTAGGACTGGCTATCAACTCTCTGACCATTGTTGTAGTAGTGTGGCATTAAAAGCTGTTTGATTTGTGCTTCCCTCATTATTCATTAAGGGACAGCTTTGAGACTATGGAATTTGCTCTCCTCATTGAGACAGGCTCAGATTGATCGTGCTGGGGAAGAAGAATATTGATCTTTTTTAAAAGTTGAAGGTGTATTTTTTAGATAATAGTGGCTAGCTAAAACTGGCAGAGATCCTGAAAAAATGATCTTAATGCAGTTTGTAAATTGGATTTCTTTTATCACATTATTAAGGTGCCAAAGGTTTGGGATAATTGTCTAAACTATAGTATTATATTTTCATTTAGATTTAGAGTAAGTGGTATAATGTCACAGAATGACTGGAGTTGGACCAATAAGTGAATAAACAGGACTAGTACAAAGCACGTTTTCTGCCGTGATACAACCTTTTCAGATTAATGTATAGGCAGGCAGAAGCCTCCAATGAAAAACTGAAAGTCTCAATTTACGAAGTTTTTCTTTGTAAGCTTCATGTCTGAATTTGTATCTGAAGAGGCATGTAAGCACAGGTGGACTTGGGACTTGTTAGTTCCATGTGAAACTCAAATTTATAACGTCCTTAAAAGCTTATGTTTCTAGTCCACTTCTTTTATTGCCGAGTTGTTAGTTTGATCTTCTAATTGCTGTTAAGTTCTGTTACTTGCTTGATAATGTTGGGGTCCTCCACAGTTGTAACTAATTTAAATTGGTTTGTAATTGAATTAGTTTGTGACCCCCACATGCAGTGGGGCAGCTGATTTATTGACTGCTCACTTCTCGTGCTGTTTTGGCAGAAATACTAGTAGACTGAACTGCATCAGGGAACTTACGCAGCTAAGAAATTAAGCTTTTTTTTTTTTTTCCCTTGCCTTATTTTTCAGTTTGACAGTTCCCCAAACTGTTTATTCTTCAGCCATATAAAATCTTGTGCTGATGTCATGGCAGAGAGAGGAATGGAAAAAAGCAATTAGTGGTGGAGATGACTGGCAAGTACAAAATCAGAGTTCCCATAAACCAGCTGAAATCAATTAAGTGGATCAGTTGTCCTTTTTGTTACAGCTGAGCTTGTGGAGTGCTGATTTCTGGTATTAGAGTACAAGCTCAACTGTATCTTGAATCCCTAGCTGGGTTTGCAAGTCTGTGAACTTGGTAAAATCTCCTTGGTTTCAGATCTCATGCAGAAATATTTGAGGCGTTATAGGATCCTTGTGACATTTCTGAAAATTCCTTTTGTATACAACTAAAACTAACAGTCGTTGCATCTATTACAGTAGGCTGGTGGAGTGAGTTGGGAATGATGATGGTGTTACTGGAAAGTTGGTAATAGGGCCATTTCTCTGATCAAGCGAAAACTAATCCAGAAGCCTGTGAAGTATTTTGGGGATTCCAAAAGCATCTGCAATCAGCTTACTTGTGTGATGTGTTAGAATGCTGGTAGCATTGTGTAGTTTCTTAGGTGTACATCTTGGATTTCAAAATGCACATAAATTGTTTGAAGTGCTAAATCAATAAAAGAAAAAATGGCCCAAAGATTTGGACTACTCTCTCTCCCCTTAATGCATCACTGTTTTGTGCTGTCACTAATTAGTAACTCTAGTATCATGAGGTGTATTGATAAAGTGTATGGTTAAGTGGATGACTCATGATCATTGTATTTCCTCTCCTACTCTGTCACATAATTAACTTTCTTTGTGTGGTTAAAGGGCACCTGAACTGTGCTGCCGTTGCTAGCAAGTCCAGACCACTCTTCCAACAGCCTTGTCTTTGATTACCAGCCAGTTTTCCCATGTGCTTTATTGGTAAGTATGCCTGAGTAGTGGCAGCTATCTCATTTATTTTTAGAATAATTGTCACGTATTCTTAGACTGACCAGTTTGTTTGGGTGTTAGTTGTCAGGCTTGTCTGGTAAGTACCTTTAAATAATTGTGATACTCTTATTGATCAAACTTTTATGGAAATATACCAACAGGCATTTTGGAAAGGAATGATGTATAAGAAGAGTAGAATCTATTGAGTTCACTCCTTCCATGCAGTTGATGTGATCTTCAAGTGTCTTCTGGAGCTCAAAGTGCAAATTTACTGAAGGCTTAGGAAGATTTCTTCTTAGGTACACAGATTTCTTCTTAGCTTCTGAGAACCGTTAATGTGGACAGTGAGCAGCCTGGAACTTGAGATGTTTGTTAGGGCAGATAAAACCTGGGCCTTGCAGGTCTGCCTTAAGATAGGATGAGGATAAGCATTACCTGGGTGTAAGGCTCTATTATTATTACTTTTTAGTATGCCATGCATGGATGTTGTCAGATGTGCAGTTTCTAATGAAACTGTTTTTCATTTTATTTATAAGATAATAGCAAATGTCCCTCTGTAGTAGAAATGTTTTTGCTACTTCCTGTTTGAAAAGTGCTTGGCTAGCCACCCTATGCTGGTTGATTGTCATATTGATGATAAGTAATTTCTTCTAATCCGCCTTTTTTTTTTTTCCTCCTCCTCCCAGTCTGGGCCTATTTTGGATTTAGTTTGAACAGATTTTGCCAGATAACTCTCTGATAATAGATTTTGGTATTCTTAGTGATATGGCTTGCTGAAAGTGCTTTTCTCCTTACTAGTGGACAACAACTTACTTTCTGATCCTGTCTAGTGTATGGCATTTCCAGTCATGGTAGTAGATAATTTTTAATGGTACTTTAAACAAGTATGTATTGTGTTACATTGGACAAGGTCTTCATTACAAATGTACCAAATGTAGTAGTACCAAATCTAATTGCTGTATGAAACTGTGATTCTTTGGTTATTTCTTTATACTGCGTAAAGCCCTTGTGTAGATCTAGCTATGCTGGCAGAAAGTTATTTTATTGGTGGAAGTTGTTTAGCTATACTTGCCATACCTATCAAAGTGTTCAAAGTGTCCACCCAGAATACTTCTAAAGGAATTTGGAGAGGTAAGTGTTGTTAACCAAATTGTAGTCAGGAGATCAAACAAAAAGGCAAGCTTGATGCTGTTTTCACTTGAGGTGGGTGCCGGATGTACAATGTTTTCTGAAGTTGAAGGCATATTAAAGTGATATTAAAGAAGTGGAAAAACTACTTTTGAGGTGCAGTGTTTTTTTACCTTTGAAGAATGGCGGCTTTTCATAAGCAGATAGTGTGCTTTAGGACCTGTTTGCAGATAGTGCTTCCTCAGTGTCTGCATGTAATGGCTTGCCCTTGTATTTAATTAACTTGCTGACACTTTTTTTTTTTGATGTGGATAGGGTCTGTGTGATGACTGAACTCAAACTGTATTTCATGCTGTGACTTGTTTAATACTTCTGAAAAGTCAAACTTGACTCTTCTCTGAAGCTGTCTTAGTGGTGGAAAGGCTTCTTCATTAGGACCTAGTTCATGTTTCAGATAAGGTAATTTAACTTCTCTTAAAAGAAGTATTCATATAAATCTCCGTATAAGCTAGCATTCAGGGACTTCGGTTTGTTAAAGAGATATATCTAAAAATTCTGTTAGAGTCCAGCAATCAGAACTGCTTTAGTTTCTTCTCTTTTTGGTAACGAATGCTGTATGACTAGGAGAGAGAAAAGAAGTATCCTCGTATTTGTTGTTACATGATCCCAAATTATTTTTTATATGTACAATGGAAAGTTTTAAAGTATTTAAGGTGACGTTATGCCGGGGCATCTACAGAAACTTACCAAAAATCTTGGGGTTTTTCGTTCTGTGAAATTGTGTGCCTTCCCTGCTCAATTTGATTAGTTTATGGGAGAAAACCGAAATGCCCACGGGTGTGGAAGCAGACTTGTACGCTTAAAGTATGTGCTTGTTAGAAGTCCAAAGTGAATATATGCAAAATGGGTATGAATTCTGAAACAAATTTAGATTTACAGTAACAAAGGTATATACACTAATGATTTGAGGCTGACACAGCTTTGTTGAGGAATAATTCTTGATCTGAATTTTATAACTTAGTTATATTCACTGAAAGGGAATTGCTGAGGCCAAAAAGCCTTTTATAACGGATAGCTTAGGAAAATGTGAAATCTGTTGTGCAGATCTGTATAGTAATATGATAATTCAGAGGGGTGTCGTATTTGTGTTATGCTAAGTTAGATAGACATAGAAATCTAGTTAGGCTATGTTAAGTGATACTGCTAAAAAGGGAAGATTGTTTGATAAATAATGCAAATAGCTGACATGAAAAATGTCTTGCTAAGCTATTGCACCCACAAAACTTGTGTTAAATCCCTCATTTATTTGTAAACAAAGGTATATTGTAGAAAAGTTGAAGGTTTTAAGTAATTATTTCTGCTCTACCTTTTTTTTTTTTTAAAAAAGCTAGCTCTTATTTTATCATTTAGAAAAAAATCCATGGTTTTACTTACTTTTTCTTCCCCTCTCTCTGTGAAGTGATAGTCTAAAGTGGAAAACAGAATCGGGCAGTAATGGAGCTAAAGGACATGGACAGGAGTGAGGGAACAGGAAAAAAGACAGACTTCCCTTGCTGTCTTGGGATGTGCTGGAGCTTCGGTGTTGCTTTTAGGTGTCAGATTTCTGTGACTGAATGTCATGGATATCTTCTTGATTTTACGTGTCAGAGTGAGAGAGGGAAGATGAGGAGAAGTGATGGGCTTCAGCAACTGAAGTTTTTGTTACTGGTCTCTTTCTCTGGTGTTGTCTTTCCCTATTACATTCCAGGTCATTAGTGGAATTGGATATCTTTTTTTCCCTAGGGCAATAGGGCGTGTTTCTGTGATCTTATCATTAGACTAGCTGATCGGTATTTCTTTGCGGCTTTTTCCTGTATTTATGATTCTCCTAATGTTGGTAGAAGTGCTTTGCTTACAGGAAGAAAATTGCAATCTTTTGGAATTCATAATTGGCATCTTCTCTAATGCAGAGGAGGCTGATGTTTTTTA
This sequence comes from Calonectris borealis, assembly GCF_964195595.1. Classification (NCBI taxonomy): domain Eukaryota; kingdom Metazoa; phylum Chordata; class Aves; order Procellariiformes; family Procellariidae; genus Calonectris; species Calonectris borealis. The sequence goes on along the minus strand of NC_134319.1, from coordinate 32,404,617 downwards.
ACATAACAATCCTCAAAATAAGAAAACACATCTTGGAAGAGAAAAAGGGGTCTTGCCTAGGTTGGAGATGCCATTTGCAAATTGTGTTCTTTTTTGAGGATAGGGGTGGGTTGTGCATGCAATTGGGTCCCAGAGTGAATTGATATTGAGTTTGCTTCATCCCTCAGCGAGGGAGCTGGATTATGCGGCAGCCTCTGTGGTAGAGCAGCCCCACTGCCTGCTGTTTGATAGCTTTGTCAGATTTACGGTGTTTATTAGCACACACAACTCAGCTGGAAAACCCTACACTGTTGTATATGAAAAGTCTAGATTCTTAGATCGGAAAGATTCTGTAAATCACTATATGAATATTGCATTTAAATTGGTAGCTACGTTTGCTATTTTTGCTGAGGTTGTTTTTCTCTGTTGTCTTGGAGGTAGTGGAAGATAAGTTTGTATAGCTTATTAAAATCCCTTAGCTTTTAAGTGATAAAGCTGTTTCAGAAGTATACCACCTGCCAAAAACACACTAACCATGTTGTGGCTAGTGACTTCAGTGATATTTCAGCAGTAAGGTACCAATACTCTATTTATGATGTGGCTGACTCTCCTTTATGTTGAAATAACATTCATGACTAAAATGGACCTCCCAACTTGGCCAGCTGAATATGAAACTAACTAAAAAATTAAAGTATTTTCAAAGTGCAGCCAAGGTATTGGCTTTTTCAGCCATTTTTTTAGCAGGTAAGAGGCAACTCACTTCCTGGCAGTATAGAATGGGGAAATGATTGCTAATTTGTGTGGTGTGTTGTTTTTTGGGGTTTTTTGGGTTTGGTGTTTTTTTTGTCCCCCCCCCCCCCCAATTATTCACTAATATGGATGATCTTGGCTTTGAGACAACACTGAAACATCTGAATTTATTTAGTTAAAATATATTTTTTTTAACTGTAGAAAAATTTATCCATGTATTAATTTCTTTCACCAAATTATTTGTGGTTCAGATTTTCCAAATTCTCATGGGTAGTATCAGTTGAATCTCTCATGGTGGTGACACCATGAATTGTGGCAGTATCACCAACTATCAAAACACGATGAAACCTTTTGTCAAAGACATGCCAGGGGTAGGAGAAGTGCGTACAGATAGGGCTTGCGCGTTCTCTTTGCTTCTGGCCCTCCGTGATACCCAGCTGATTTGCTGTTACTTGCTTATTGGACTCTTATCTCACAGTGTGAGAGGTTGCAACTTTTCTTTTCTGTTCCTGGATTATGGCCTTCCATCGCCAGTACACTTCACTTCTCATTCTGGGGTCCATGGGCTTTCTCACCTCTAAACCTGTGTATGCATGTTTGGCAGTCTTGCTTTTTTCTGATGGGTTTTCAGGAAGGACAAAATGGACTGTCATCTACCTCTGGTGCTTGTTAATGTTGGAGGGGAGAGGCCACATGAATAACATCTTCGGCTGGGCTATCTAAGTATCCATCACAGTGCTGCTTCTCCTAGCTAGGAGAACATACCCATGCCATAAGTTGATTGCTTGAAGTGGTGCATTTAAAAATAGCTTTCAGTGGGTATTCTTCTTTGTATTTATTATGAAGTGGAATGTTTTGTTGGAGGCTTGAAGGCAAATTTTACCAAATCTTCTAGAAGGAAATAAGGGGAGATTCAAACATGCTCAAACAGATCTCAAGCTTTTTTTAATAATGTTTATCCACTCTTTTTGGAATCTAAAAAAATTTACATAAAATTCACATCATCAAGAGAGCAAAAAATGAAGTAGATTTGTGGTTTGATTCTGCTTGATCAGTATATTTGGCTTCTCTTCACTGGGACTTTTTTGTCACTTCAAGCAAGGCTACTCCTTGTTTGGTGTGCAGTGTCCGCTTATATTTCTTATGTTGACAGATTTCCTTGTACCTCCAGGACAAGGATGGTTTAATGTCAATAATGATGAAGCGGTATCAAATCCTTGTCCACATTGTAACTTAGGCTACTGGTTCCAAATATTTAAAAACTGTTCCTCAGACCCTTTCAGTTCTCTGTACTGGTCATGGCCTTTTTTTCATGTTTTTCCTCCTATTCAAGGTAAGACAAGCAAAAATGCTTGTCTTGGCCAAGCTGTGTATTTGGGTGCCTGAATTTTTTTTTTTAAAACTAAAACTCTTAAGGCAGCAATACAGGGTATGACAGGGTCTCAAAGAAGTATTGTATTTTCATTTAGATGAGGTGAAGAATTAGCTTTCATCGGTTTGTCCAGAATGACTAATCTCTGTTGCTTACGAGTAAGCCAGTGCTATTGATTAGTACTGGGCCAGAAGATCCCTTCTCTGTAGAAGGGGGGTGGGGAAAAAGACTTTTGTGCAAAATTAGGGCAGAACTCCTGCAAGGTTTCCTGCGAGAAGTTGCCAGAGAACAGAAAAGCTTATCTGGTAGGCGTGTTAGGATCTGAGGATCTTTGTTTTTGTTCTGTGATTTCCCCAAGATTTGCAGCACTACTTTGTTTTAGCACTGTGATGGTTTTGGTGATCCTGGAAAGGAAAGCAAAGCAGTTTCTAATCGGTGTGCTAAGATTAGAGATTTCAGCTGTGTTATAAATCATTTAGTCCCAAACAGGATTCCAATTTAAGTTTACAATTTATTAAACGAATAGAGGCAAGCAAACAGCGCTGGGTGTGCCGGGAGTCTCCGCTCCACCAGGACACACACCATAACGCGGCACTCATCATAAATATATACAGTAAAACATTACATATTCATATAATTTTGTAATATGCCTATACATATGCATGACCTGTCTCCGCTTCGTATTAAAATGAGTTCCAAGTCATTTACATAGTCCAAGCACGCGCAGTAAAGTTAGGGTTAGGGTCTTTTCCTCTCTGGTGGTCGTTTATAGTCTTCTTCACTGTGTCTGTTAGTTGAACTCTGGGCTTCCTTTGTCTATATATGGTCATTTAATTAACTCATCCACTCCTCGACTCTTGTAATGTAACAAGGCATTGGGTTATCTTGTCCTTTAACACTTATCCTTTCACAGATGTTCGTTATTAGTGATTTACATAGGACACTATCTCATCACAGCTGTTACATAGGAGGCCTAACGAGCCAGCTCAAGGCCTGTCTGCTCTTATCAAGTGGGAGGATGTACCATGGTGAAATCTCAGTCAGGAATTGTTAGTTAATTTATGGCTTAGGCTAGACAATGGCTCTGTTATTAACCCTTAAGTGTTAGTTCCCTCTATCAATCCGCCCTTTTCTAAAAAGTTAGTAAATTCATTTACTATACCAGAATGTTCACTAAGTGGCTTTTGCAAGACGCAGGAACTATATACATACTATATACATTAACCACTCTGCTAGACTTAAGCTTGTGGTCATACAAGGGTATGTAGGACAGAAGGTCACACTTCATCACACGAATCAGATGAACATATTTCACAGCTGTTAGTAGCAGTTTATAGTGGATTTTTTTGGAAGGTGCCAGTCTGTGAGCTTTTTAAAGATACAGTTAATATCACTGCATGTCACATAATAATGGTTTTTGTATTCCTAATTGTGATACCTTGCCATTTCATAGTGTGGACTTTCTTGCATTATAGCATTCTAGATTTACTTTTTATCATTTAAAAGATTAACACAAAGATGAATGTAATTTTCTTTAGTTAAATGGACTGTTAAACAGCATGATTTCCTTAAGAAGAAATAGCGTTATCTGCTGTGAAACAGTAGATTTACATTCAAAACACAGTTCTCCTCCAGATCTCTTATCAAAACTATATTGTGTGCAGGCTATCTCTCTGTCATTGTTCTTGGACCCAAGTTTTCAGCTTGCACGTCTCCGCACTTAAATTAATTTTTAATGCATGCATCCATTGATTTGGCAGAAAACGGCACAGCTGCATTTCATAAGCTGAAGGATATGTTTGAGTAATAATTATCCAGTCATCCACTGAATATCTCAAATATCCAAATAGAATTTGGATAGGATATCACTTGTGAACTTACTGTGCTGAGTTCATAGTGCTGGAATAATCTTAAAAATCCTGCTTGACAGACTGTATCGAAGGCATACTGGAATCTTTGTGTGTGTGGGGAAAATGAACCGGACTTGACTCCTAAATTCTGAAAAGACCATCAAATGCCGTTATTCTGTCAGCAGTTGCCATGCTCTTAAAAATAAAAATTGTAGGATTCCCCTTGCTTTCTGTGAGATCTGGAAGAAAATGCTTGTCCCTGCTTTGAACATGTTTAGCTGTTCTCACTTGGCTTAAGTGCCTACATCCTTTCTGTGCCTGTCAAACCATGCAGGCCACTCAGTGTTGTGTGTACATGTGCATCTTGTGCCTTTACTTCTTTAATGCCAGTAAACTGTGTCCAGGTTTGTGTTCTCCTTTCCTGGCTTGTTGATCATATTGCCACTAAATCCAGTGTAGAGCACAAGGATATATGCACCTTTTTAGCAGTTAATGATTTTTGCATTCCTGATTGAAGCATGGCTCACAAACAAAATAGCATGCCTCTACCTCCTTAGGAAGTAATTTGAGAAATTATTTTATTTCCTTGGTCCCTGGTTAGTTTAAAGTTGTCATGTGTGCTGTAAAGAACTTTATCATTAATCTTTCCCCTTCAGTTTGTCTTTTTCCCTGTTCTGTAACAAGAATTTGAGGCTTGCCTTTACTACCATTAGACGTACACAAATGTTTTTGCATAGTTGGTTCTTGTGCTTTGCCCGCTATGCTCTTCAAATTAATGCTTGTGCTACATTTCAGTGTCTTTTTGATGTCTTCTGGAAAACATTGTATTCTACATCAGTTATACAAGTTCTACAAACTCTGTAGATATTTATTATATCATTCCTTCTTTAGAGCAGATCCTTTCATCAATAATGTAGATAGATCACTTAGAAATAGCTCCATCAGGGCTCTCATTTATACTGTCCATTTACCTGAAATCGTGTTTAGTTTTTCTGGTGATTCAACTGTTGTTAGTGCACAAGAAGTAAGCTGGGTATACCGGAATTTCAGGCCTTCAAATAAATTCCTGTCCACCTTGAGTATCTAAAAAGACAAGATTTCCCTGCAATCTACTGTAAGTTTCTGTTTTGATCACAAGAAAAAAGTCTGATACCATCTTAAAAATACTATCCTCCTTAATGAAAATGTTCACTCTAAATTATTTCAGTTGAAGCAAACATATGCTTGGTCTCCAATTTCAGGCACTTTGAGTAGGTCATTGACATCTGGTTGAGCCAGCTGACAAATCCTCTGTGGATTTATCTGGTTATTCTTGAACACTTAAAACAAGGTTCCAACATCTATTTGGTTTGTTGAAGTCCTGGATTTGTGTGAATTAACTTGGATTTGCTCAGTTTCTGTATCATGTTTTATTAGGCAGATGCTTTGGTGGTCAGCAGTTACTGACTGGTCTTGGGTGAAGAAAAGTGTTTGATATTAAACTATTGGTATTTGGGTCTTTACCTGCTCTCTCATTAGTTGCCTGATTTACTGAGGTTCTTCCAAAGGAGTTAGAAATGTGGGAAAGATGTGGATGCTTGGATGGATAGATAACTGGTTTGTGTATTGTTTGCCTGAGCTTGACACACTTTCATAAATGAATGCAGGGGACAGTGGCACAGGCAGAAAATCCAGCTCTCTTCCCCAAATGTCTGTTGTAGTTCCACATAATAGTCATCATACCAAATATAGGCAATTCATATGCTGTTAGGTTTTTTTTTCCTGTTAGCACCATTTCTACAGCAACGGTGCAAACTTCCATATCGATGCATGAAGTTAAAAAAAGAATAATTAAAGGGAACATCACTGAAATATTGTCATTACAGGCATTATTGATAAAGACTGTACTCCTCTCTGAAGCTGAATTTTAAAACAGACTAAGATATTTTATGTCTTGTTCAAGAAAGATCCTTATTGTCTATTAACGGCTTTACAAAAAATATGGTAAAATGTTCTCTCAACAGTATTTTCTTCTTCCTGAATGAGAAACTCAGGCATTCAATGTGGGAGATGTTTTGCTGCCTTCTCCCTAAATGTAAATCTCTCTTGTCATACTGCACAAAGAAAGTGTGCGGTTGAGGCAGGAGTATGTACTGACTCTTTAATTCTCTGGATTTGGAGGCCGTTACTCAGCAACAGTTGGTACTTCGTCATCTCTTGCTTGTTAAAAATCTATCCTAGGATGGTTTGATCATCTTGTTTTTGATTTGGCTGTTCAGAATTTTGACTCTAGCACTTAATGCCTACAGAAGATTATTCGATGAGTTGCATGGATATACATCCACGTGTGGTGTGTAGGTTTACACAGAATGTTCAGTCTAGATCCTCAGTCTCGGTTTTCATCAGTGGTTTTTCTTATATGTGCTTTTGGCACACGAGTTGTGGTGGTTGTTGGTGACAGAGTTCCTGTAGCCTATTGACAGTAGCAAAGCTCATGCTGTCAGTTGTCATCTTTGTTTCAGAACTTGCAGTTGTGCACTTGCACATAAAATTTTATTTGAATTTTTTTCCCAAATCTTTTTCCTGTGGAGTACTTTTTCGATTCTGAGAGAAGTATGCCACCCACATGGGTCCATTTGGAGATTGTTATAATGATTTTTTTCAAGTTTGTCTTCTGCTGGAATTTTTAGTGTTGCTTTATTTAAAATGAAAAAATTTAAAACGTAAGAATATAAAACATAAGAATATAAAAGGCAGCTTCTAGAGACTTTTCACAGTGAGCATGTTGTGATATTTTTGCTGATGCGCGGTCTGTAATAGTTCTTCTGTATTCATCTGTTGCTTACATTATCCAGAAACAAAGCAAAACTCTGGATCTGAGTACCTCTGTAAAGAATATTTGGATCCTGAAGCTTATGCTAGCAGCATTCAGTGCTCCACTGTTGCGTGTTCTTAAGTATGACTTCTCTGTTCAGAATGTTGTCCATGGATGTATTCTTCCTTTGTTAGTTCCACTGATAGAGTGCCTGCACATCTGACCCATAACAAAAATATTTTGCAAACTGAGCATCAGTTAATCAACATGACATTAATCATTTACTGCTCCTCTTGTTTGCAAACAAAACCGATAGCTACATGGCCATGGTCTTGGAAAAGCCAATTGTGGAAAGGTTATCATCTTATAGAACTGCCTAATTAATTAAAAGTATCTGCTTCTCGTTTAAATAATTCCTATTTATTTTCTTTGCCCTCTTTTTACATCTTATTCATGGAAATAGATATCAATAGTTCCTATCTTTCGAAAATGTCTCTAGGTTATGATTTCTCCTGTTCTGTGTGTTTGGGGTGAGGAGGGATCATCCTCCGCTTCCTTGACTGAGCAAGCCTGGATTTCTTCTTCAGATATTTGAAGAAAGGTTGCTCAAACAGGCTAAACTGTCGGTAGGCATGAATTGTGGAGAGGGAGACTGAGGAGGGCAAAACCTTATTATACTCAATGTACTTTCTGTGCTAAAATAATTTGGTTCCCTAATGCTTACCCTTCTGGCGTATGGGAAAAAAAACAAATCATACATCATAACTTCAGATGTTCAGTCTCTTCTGACAGCAATTGTAAAACAATAGCCAGATCCAAAGGAATAAAACGTTCTTCTGTGCAATGTCCTTTCTGAAGAACTACAAAAAGAAGGAATAGAGGCTTGTAGGTGATCTCTGAAGAAAGCAGCTCTGGGAACCTGATAATTTGTAAGCAGTTTGTGAGCAGAAACTTCTTCAGTTCTCGTGTAGTTATTTACTTAGTGAACCTACATTTTGTCTTTTAACGCTCAAACTCTGCTGAAGAGAGCTTTTGTTAGAAGAAAGCAAACCTCTTACAACCCCAGGCTAAACTTAAATAGCGTGTACACATGTTCACATTTTTGGCGTACTCCATTTGTTGCCTGCAATGATTCTCTCCTTCTGCTTGATTCATGCCTGCATTGTGTGAGGGCCAGGATCTGCTACTGCTTGCAGCTGCGTACCAACGCTAGTGCTAAAATTTGTTGCCGTGCACTACAGTATCTACCAGTTACCTCTTGGCTATGAGTCAGTCCACCGAGTATAGCTGGCCTTTGAATGGTGGAAGTCAGAACGGTAAGGATCTCCTTCCAATTTGTGTTTTTTTTAAAAACCTTCCATTTTGAGCTGAACTTCTTTATGGTTATTGCAAGTTGATTACAAACTCAGCTAATAGTTTGCTTTTTGTAATAGAATGTGGTAAACAAGTAGCTTGTACTCTGGAGAAGGATATTCTCCTGGATTTTTGAGGTTTTTTCTTTGTGTTGTCTGAGGAAATGGAAGCCACGAGTTGTACCAGCTCTTGAGTTTAAAGAGGAGAGCACTGGGTACTGGAGCACCGTGAAGAAGGGATCTTGATAGCTAGAAACTGAATAAGATATGAATGAGACATAACCTTACTATGTATTACCATAACGTTACCTCTCTTTCTTTTCTCTCGCCCGGTCCCTGAAGTCAGAGAATGAGGTGCATAAAAGCAGCAATAAGATGATTTTGTTGTCCAGAATGTGAGTGCACACATGATAGTGAAGGTGCTCTGTGGGTATTGTTGTCTTAAAAAAGAATAATAATTTCACTTAATTGTTCGTCCAGGTAAAGGTTTGTCCACCCTTTTCTAGAGTAGGAGAAGAGAATCTGAATTAAGAACCATATTTAAATGAAGCTTTTTTTTTGTATTTAAAACTTCATTGTCAAACCTAATAAAATGATATTTTGTTCTATTTGTTGCTCTTCTGTGGATTCTAATTTCATCTGTCTTGGAGTTTAAACAGCTGATACTACTGTGACTGTTCTACAACAGATGCTTAGGGAAAGAGTGCCTGTGTGACATAACTTTGAGTGGTTGAGTTGTATGAGTATAGAAGTGCTTTGAGTTTGCAGCAGGACTGATCAAACCAATGAAAAAAGGCATCTGTGTTACTGGGTTAGCTATACCGGTGATGCAGGTGCCATATGACACAACTTCTTTCAGGAAGCAGTATCTTAAGTAACTTAAGCAGCTATGGTTTTTTGCTTTTAGTACTGTTTTCTGGAAACTGTTCAAGAATCAGATTTCTGTATTCTGATTTTGAGCATAAATTTACATTTTATTCATACTCCTGGTTTGTCCTCCTGATATTTAAACATGGCAAGTGTATCCTTGTGCAGATTTCAGTTTGTTAGATTAAGCAAGCTGAGGTCTCCTGGTTTCCACTTCTGCAATGGAGTCGTCAGTGAACCTGGAAGTCCTTCTCTGCATATGTTTCATTCAAAAATCTTTTGGAAGCCAGGTGACCAGAACTGCGTAGAGTACAGGATCAACAATCCCAACAAACGAAAGTTTTCGAGGAAGTATTTGTCCATAACTAATGCAAACATCTTGATCTCATGTGGCTACTTCATGCTTACAACATTGGTGGCCGTCATTTCCAACTGATATGCTGAAATTCATAGCAGAAATTTTACAGGGATCAACCCAAATGATCCTTTAATGATTGACTTTCATTTTTCATTCTTCTGTCCATCAGATAGTTTTATTTGTCCTGTATTATGTTGCTTTCCTGTATTTCCACGTTTTATCATTCTAACATTTGTACTGGTGTTGCATATTTAATAACTGTTAGTAATCTCTTCCTACTCTAATATTATGCTCCTCTACCTCTGTTTTTGTCATGTCTTTACCCCATGCATGTCTTCTACTAGTGTCTCTTATCTCAGTCTTCACTAGTGGCAGCTTATGAAATGCTTTGCCAAGATTCATGCGTCTGACCGAAGATTTCGTAGTATGTGAAATTTTAGGTCTGGGATTTGATTATCCTCAATGATAAATTTCCTGCAGGAGGATGGGGTTATATTAAGTTGCTTGAGCTTTTATTTCATCTCTACTGTGGAAGTTTCTATTTTTATCAGTTTTGCTATCTTATATTATCTCTTAATATTATCACGCTTAACTGAAAACTGAATTAAAGCATGTGTTTAGGTGGCTTTCACTTTTCTTTTTTAATGCTGTATACATAGTATCTTTATTCTTACAGTGCAGTAACCTAGTTGGGGTTTTTTTGTTTTGGTGGGTCAAGTGTAAAACTGAAGAATATAGTTTGGAAGATACAATTTGGTTTGACTTGAGAAAATCTTCTTTCATAGTTGGGTGAACGTTCTTTGTCCTGTTGCCTATTTCTTGCCGACTTTCTACTTAATTGTGGGGCTTTTGTGTGTGTTGTGTTTTGTTTTAGTGTGGGGTGTGTTTTGTATTTTTTTTAATGTGTTTTGTAGGTTTTTTGTTTTGGTTTGTGTTTTTTTAGCAGTTACCTCTGCTTTTGCCGTTTAGACAATAAGCTTTCTTCCCATCCTTAGACATGTTTCTAGCTTTACCTATCTGTGCATAGCTCCTATGGACTTTGAGAGGTTCTGATGGGAAGTATTTAATAAAGAACAGTGGCTTCTGGGACAAGAGAAGGAGGCCAAGCATTTCTCTTTAAGTCAGGAGCATTAAAAGCTTGGTGGTCTGCTCAGATTACCTTGGATTTTTTGCCACTGCAGTACCTGTAATGACTCTTGTTGTCACAGTGCAGCTTTGTGCTGCTTCCTGAATCTTTCTGGTTGCAGAACAGACAACGTGCAGCCTAGCAAACGAGTGATTTTTCTTTACTATTGGGTAGTATGTTCCTTTGCTAACACAGTCCTTAGGTACACAGGTCTTCTAGGCATGTTGACGTGCATGTGCACCGAACTGCAGGGAAGAACTGTGAGTGTGATCAGCCCTTGCCCTGATGGCAAATGGCATGAGTACTTGTAAATAGTGGTGGCTATAGGGTCTGCGTGCCAGGGCACTTTGTCTTCTTTACTTAACCTTCCTTGGTGCTTGTGTGCCCCTGGGGCACCTTGTACCACTTCCACTTAAGTTGGGTATGTGGCAGCTTGTGTGCAGCTAGGGGCACGCAGCATCGCTGTACAGCAGAACGTCCAGAACCTGCCAACTTGATGCACACCAGCGAGAGGTGCGCTCGGTGTGCGAGGCATCCGTGCTGGGCGTTGGGTCAGCAGAATTTCCTGTACCCCCACCTGCTCAAGGTGCAACACGTTACTGAAGTGAGTCTCACAACATCTATTTGGTGATCTTATGGGAAGTATAATCCCTATTCCATTAATCTAAAAAACTATAAAACCAAGAATCAGACCAAAAGGTATTTCATAACTGTATGCCTTATAAAGATTAAGGAAAAAGTACCTGGAGAATGCATTGAAGTGGCAGCATCTTAACATTGCCATATTTCTAGTGGTGTTGGATTTATTTTGGCCATATTGTTGTGAATTTTTAGCAGAGAGATTTTACCTCAAACCACTGAAGGGGGGAAGCTTACAGGAACTCAACACCCAAAACGACAAGCATTTCTGGGTGTTCTTCATGTAAAGGAGGAATTACAGTGTGCAAAATGAGTAATTGTCATAGAGGCTCTTTCTTGTAGCTCTATGTGGTAAGGAACTATAGATTAATCGGCACATTTTGTATTTAACAAGTTCTGATCAAAAGGGCAGTGAGGCATCCAAGATACTGAAGTGGTTCCACAAAGTACTTCCAGGCAGAAGGATCCGACTTGGTGCATATAGGCAAATGTGACAGTTGCTTGAAGAACTTGAATGTCTGTTTCACTGAACCTTCTACCTGGTGTTCAGTGATTAGAAGCAATGTTAATTTAGAAAGTGCCAAGCAGTGCTGAAAAAATACACTTCTAACTAAGAATCAAAGAGCTCAGATCCAGAATTAGAATTCAGTCAGTAGCTCCAAGATTTCACTGAAGTGTCCTGGTGTGGAATAGTTGAATCTAGCTAGGCTGTACCATGTGTGGGGGAGTGAAGATTCAGTGAGGCCCAATACGGTTCTGTTCCTTGTTTAGAAAGAAATAGCTTTTTCTGTACTGTTTGTCAAAATACCGATGAGAGTTTCCACAAGATCAGGAGCTCAGGTTGATTGAGTCTGGAACTGGTCTTCTGGTTCCTACAGTGCTTTGGTCCCCAAAGTCTTTGGTAGTGGCTTTGCATTCATAGTTGGTGATTAATCCATGCAAGGCAGTTCTGTTTTCTGCGTGGGGATCTGTGATCAAAACAAATGACATCTTGTACTGACATTATGAATACGAACAAAGAGGATCTTGGTCATTGTAACTCTTGAGCCATTCATAAAATTGTACTGTGTCTGTTTCCTCAAAGCTTTTGTGCTGTTCGGGACAGGAAGTTTTTAATGTAATTTTAGGGTTGTCCTTTAAAATGCTGTTTGTACAGTATATTTTTGGGATAGTGTTTGACCTAAGCTGAGACAAGAATATCCCTGGATTCTGCTGTGGAAGGGAGTCAGGCTTAGGTGTCCTGTTAAGCACCTGTCAGAGTCCAATACCCTCTGACCAGGTTCTTTTAGATATTCCACACATGGAGGGTGTAATGTCTAATATTAAATTTACTATTTGAAAATAGTTGATATTACAGAGGATTTCTGATTTAGCAGTGTGATACAAAATATACTGAAATCACAATACAGATGCGAGTTAAACTTAGCAAAATACAGCAATTGCAATATACAGTTCAGACACAATACCAATGTGATGCCCGTTACTGGTCTCTAGAATATGCTCGCTGTCACGACGTTGGGCATCCCCAGTCACTGGGAAGGAATATGTGGGTTGAAGCCAGCTCAAGCCTGTTGCTCTCTCTGAAATTCCTTTGTTAGTTGTTTGGGTTTTGTATTCTGTGTTGGGCTGAGCTGTGTACTCACTCCCCCCATGCTGGTCTAGCTAACTCGGGGGGGAGACATTCACTTTTTTTAATGAACTCAGGGAGAAACATTTACACCACTAGTTGATTCACTGAACTGTAATATAGTCAGATGATCTGCTCAACTGACATAGCTGTTTATCTAAAACAAAGGCCGCCCTCTGGTCCCCTTTGTGCTGAGATAAAGTCAGCTTCTTTGCAACAGCTGTGGTCAGTCACACCCTGCATTATTCTGAGCTTCATGGGCACGTTGCCCTTGCTCATCTTCACGGAGCTGCCTTCCATTTTGGGGGTTTATAGGTCAGTCACTGTAATGGACTGATCATCAAATACAGCCTTGGCTGAATTTGCAGGAAAAACTCAGACTCATTGAAGACAACAGACTTAGTCTAGACGTTTTCATTCTTTGGGTATGATGAATCTTTTTATCAGTATTTTTAGTTTGCTTTTTACTGTACAGTATGCATGGCATGAAGAGGTAGGAAGATAGCACATAGTGTGTCTAGGCTTCAGGTTGGCATAAATGCATGCTTAAGTATTTTATGCGTCGTATAAAACACTTTCAATTCCACATTTAATGCATTTCTGAGCACAAAGGCATTTATTAAATTGAAGAGGAGAAGCAGACTGGAAGTTCAAATTACTCGGTGTAATTCAGTTTTTGTAATTGGATATACAGGGTGTGCAGTGAAAACTGTTGCAGTGTGGCGACAGTAATTTCACATATCCAGCTATGTTGCTCTGAACAGCTCTGCTATTGATCACTTTCTGATACTGCTGTTTACTACTTACTTTGGTGTTGAGCAGAAGGGTAGTATAGCAAGCAAATTACTTAATTATTCCAGTGTTAGGATTTTTTCAATATTTGTCTTAAATGATACACTGGCCAAAATTGTTGCTATGACTCTTTATTGTTATGGGAGTGGTGATGTTCTCACGTCTAATGCAGCTTTCAAAAGTACATTTTAAATGTTTCAAATTCTGGGACTCTGAAGTTGATAAATGCTAGTTTATAGCAGTTCAGTACTAATTCTGCTCCTTGCTGTATCTCCACAAAGTGAGGAAAAAATATAAATGTATTGAAACATACTATTGTAATGCAGCTATGGGTACAAAATTAATATTGTGTGGACAGCTGTGTTATGATACAGCATGACTGGCAGATGTTATATTTTGTAATCTCGGTTTCCTTTGCATACAGGGTTTTTCTAAGTGATTTTCTACTTATTTAAAAAAAAATTTAAAAAAAATCCACCTTTTATTGTATGTGCCTCATAGGAGTCTCTTCTCAGCATGGTGGCCAATTTCAACCGTACTTGACTAAGGGACAGAGTTCTTACAATTCTCATCACAGTCAGTAACCAGGCAGAAAAGGAAAACCCGGAGCAGTGTGCACCACCCCTGTACTCTCCAGGTACAGTGCTCTAAGGTGGAAAGTCTATCACGTAGTTGTCGGGCTCACCGATCCCATTTAGCCTGCTGTTAGGTGAATGAGCATGTGCTGTGTTCAGACAGCACAGGAGTAAGTGCCTGGCTGGCACTCGGAATGGGTGGGCAGATGCAAACAAAAGTCAGAATAGCTTAGCAAACAGGTAGCAAACTGGAGCTGTTATGTTAAGGGACCAAGGGTAAGGCTTGAGAGAGTGCAGGAAATATGGGTGGGGAAGTTGCTAGGGCCTGTCTGGGTGCCTATGGGTTATGTGAGACTAATCATTAGGAAACTGGGCTTTAACCCTGTTGCTTTTAGAGGAGTTAGTTCAGTCTTGTTTATCTGAGGCTGCTCTGCCAACTCCATAGGCTTCTATGATATGCATAATTTCTTTTAAATAGCACCATCCAAATCCCTCCACAAAAAAACCCCCAAACTTCAGTTTTTGCTTTTCCTTGGTCAGAAACACTTCTTCCCCAATTCTCCCCCTTGTTGTCTCCTATTAGTACAGGGAAGGGGAATGACTGAAGTATATATTAAACCACAACAATACCCTTTAGTTTAAGTTCGGCTTTGTGATACAATTATGGGCCATATAGTATGATGAAATTGTGCAAAGTGTCAATTTTCCTTACCATTACAGTGGTTAAAAAAAAATACACATTTTCAAAGGGTAGGTTTTTTCAGCAGAGAAGAAGATTAAATTGGGACAAGTGTACCTGGAGGGACAAGTGTACTTGGAGGGCCTGAAACTGGTTTTGGGGATGTGGTGTCTCTGTCCTCTACTGTCACTACATAAATGAAAATTATGACACATCAGTTAGTTTTGTTTCCTTGCTTTTCAGTTCAGTAAATGAAAAGGCTGTAGGAAAGAGGCATTGGGGAGCTGAGCATTTGGAAATATTCTACAAGAGACAATCTGAAGGGTAACTGAGATAGGAAAGGACAGGACAGCAGTGACACTCGCAAGCCGAAGATGAGGTACTTTTTTCCCTTCTATGGTCTGTTAGTATAATACCAGCACCAATCTAAGTGCAGTTAAGTGTATTTTCAGTGGAGGAAACACAATCTTAATTATAGCGTATGGGCTGGGAGTATAATGTTAAAGTGAAATGTAGCATCTTCTCTCTGTGAATGAGACAGTCCCATCAGTTTTAAAAAAAAAAAACCACACAAAAAAAAAAAAAAACAAAAAAAAAAACAAGAAAGGGTAGAATGTGGGTGGCTGTTCTGAACTGCAGAAGTACAGCTCAACATAGTTCAGATGGAGACTATTAATATGCAAAAATACCTGGAAGCTATGCTGTTTGCCGTGGCACTCTTTCAGTTGCCCTCCTTTCTGTATTGCATTCCTGCAAGGACACTTTAAAGTTACTGCTTTTTTTGAGGATATTTTATTATCTAAATATTGCAGTTTCTTGCCTTTCGGGCTTGTTTATCTGACATACCTGGTTTAGGTCACTTGGAGATAGAGCTTTTTGGATTACTTTATTTTGTTTATTTCATTAGGTAAAGGTCTTAAGTATGAGATGCTATAATACTATTTTGTCATGTTATCTGTCACTTACCTTCTCCATTTATTTGCAAATTGTGTAATAGTTCTGAGTTAAACTACAAACCTAAAATGAATTTCATAAATAATAGCAACTTCAGAAACAATTACGCTTGCTATAAACATAGACCTATGAAAACTGATTAATAATCGTTTTCACACTAGAGGGCACTAACATCTCATGAAATTTAAGCCCAAACCAATTTTTACTCTCTGTAACACTTGAGTATTGGGTAGTCTTACTGTTTTTGTAGTGGATGCCAAAGGTTTCTGTTTCTTTGCAGCCTTTTCTCTGTAGAAATGAAAAGCAATAGTATTCTTGCAAGGATGCATTAAAAGTTAGTGTGTGGAGTTTTCCTTTGTGTGTTGGGTTTTTTTTTCTTTTATTAAACAATAATTTGGGTAATTTGTGGAGAAAAGTGTAAATTCCACTTGTACTCTTAAATTGCTTTTAATGTGATAATTTTCACTTGAAGCTGCTGAATAAGCATATAAGTTAGGAAATTATTGGATAACTTCTTATAAAAGTTATCTAATAGAGTAAACATCCAGGACATACTTTTAAAAGTTGGTAATCAAAGGAAAAGAATCATACATGAACTGATGTTGCAGGCCTAACTTTAAGTTAGGGTTAATGCGTACATTTACGTATTGATACCTGGTATATAGAAAATAGTATGGAAAAGAATATGGAACCTTCAGTTTATGTCACTTTTAAGTAGGTAATCTTAGAATATGTGTTTGAATCTAGAGTTTGGACCTGAAAGTGGTGTAGCTATTTTGGAAGTACTTTATTTTTGTTATGGATTTTAAATACAGAATTTTGTTTAAAACGTGAATAAAATGATTACTTTTTGCTCTTTGTAGGAATGGTTACTCAGTTGCCTTGGAGATGATCCTGCTGCTGTAAATGTAGGGCTGAAGATTAATGGTGTGGGCAGTATGGACCTAATGAACGGACAGTCAAGTAGTGTTAATATTGCGGCTACTGCTTCAGAGGTAAGGATTACAAAACTCAGTTATTGGATACTTAAGACCATAAGTACTCAATTTTTTTGAAATGCAGCAAAATGTGATTTTTTCTTTTAACAGATCTGGTGCGGTGCAGGAGATTCTTGTTTTGTGTGTTGGTTTCATACGCCCCGGTTTAGATATGAATAAAGTTCCAACCTTTGTATACCAAAATAAAGCATGAGCTAGCATTTACAGCCTTGCTATACCAAAGCTGCCTTTTTTATGTTCTCCTCCATCACATCTAGACAAGGAAGCTTTTCTTTTCAAGTTTTAACAATAATAGATGCTCTTAGCGCAATAAGCTGGGCTGGCAAGGCCTGTGGGAAATGTTCTCTTCTTTGACAGGTACTTGTGTGTGTGTGTCAAGGGGCGGTCTGACACAGTAGCACTGCAATAAGTTGTTCCCTTTGTCTCTTGGACTATATGCAGGCATTGGTATGGGTTCTCGCCTGCCCACAGAAGTTTCTGCCCTCTAGAAGTGAACAGCTTGTGAGTTAAGAGCGTGTGTATCAGCCAAGCAATGGAGATTGGCCTCCTATGCTGATCCCTCTTATTTTGAAGTTAATGTAGTTTTCCATTTGTCATCTACTTAAGGAAAAGAAGGGGCGGGGTGAAGTTAGTACCAGAACTTTTTGTGTTCTTTTTGCTAGGATCATGTGAGGAGATGTTGAGTTGTGACTGATTCCTAAATTCTTCGCAATGTTGGAGGGTTTGCAAGACCTGGTTGGTTTTGTTCCCCGCCCCCCCCCAGGTTCTTGCCAATCACTCCCGCTTCAAGTTTTTGTTGTTTGTTTAGTGGTTTTTTGTTTGTTTGTTTTGTTAATGCCTTGTAGTACTGGGATGAAGGGAACTGAAAATCTGCCTTCAGTGTATATTGAGTGATCTTTCCAGATGCATTGTTTGTCTTTCTTCTTTGGGGTGACTGAATATATGCTTTGGTTTGTTCAGATGTACAATGCTAACCTAACCTTTCTGCTCAGGGGAGACATTGCTGGTGCATATTATTTTTATTGCTTTTGTCACAGTGTGAAATGTGTTTTTACTGCAGTGGATTTCAGTTTGTCTTTTTTTTCTTTCATTCTTCATTTGTCCCTTGTTTAAAAGACAAGATATTCAAGAATGCTACAAAGTCAGTAGTGATGAGAGCCACAAAGTCCTGAAAACAGTTGCTTCCTTGAATGAATCTTTGGACCTTACCAAAGATGTTTGTTTTATTTATATATTTACACATGTGTTTTGAATAGCAGAGCTGCATGTGGGCTACGCACTTGCATGTGCATATGGAAATGGAAAGTACCACAAACAAGGTGAAAGGAAAATTGGAGTGTTGTGTTATCAAAAGGAATCAAATAATCTCCAGCACGATATCACAAGTATTGACAAGATTTAAACAAGAAAGCTGGCATCAATCTCAAAGACCATTGTTTGTTTTTATACAAATTTTTGTGCTTCCCATAACATCGTGTTATGAATCATTGCTTGACCATTTGCTGGCATGCAACTGAAAAATTTTCTTGGAGGAAAGCTCTCTTTTTACTCAGCAAGATAGTCTTGAATGTTTACACGATGTCTGATAAAATTGAGTAAAATATATTTTGGCAAAGTTACATGAATCTGCTTTCAGCAAGTGGTATTTTTTTCCTATCTTGACTAACCGGGAAGAGGGAGGACTTGTAACTGAAATGTTTCTGTAAGTATGTTGGTTACTGAAAATGCCTGTCTGGTTTGGAGTTCTTAGTGGTGTTCTCAAAGTCAGGTTTTTCAGAAAGATGGTACTGTTAGAAGAACCTAACTAAAACCGGACATGATTATTAAATGAGTATGTATTTTCTTTATATGTCCTTATAACAAAAGTGCTTAAAAATGGACAGGGTTTATTTCAGTTGGCTGAATTCTCAAGGAGTTCAAATGTTCTTGTTTCTGTGAGTGGGAAGCCAAAGTCAAAATATGTAGCGTAGCCCTAAAATACAGTCTTGTTAGGTTTTCAGAAGACGACATTAGCAGAGTAGAACTGTTCACCATCAGTGACCATGTGCTATCTTCCCTCCTGCCTTGGCATCAGCAGACATGATGCAGGTGTTACTGAGAGTACAGTGTAACAGTTCTGAAATTTGGCTTCCACCAGAAGTGATCTGCTGAAGTGGCCGTTCATGTGCATGTCGTATATATGACCCATATCCACGGTCTTGAAAACTTTCAGCATAGCAGTAAAATTACACAGACTGTCAGGAAGTGCCTTCATTGTGTGGGCCACAGTCTAGTCTTTTCAGCTGTCTAAGAGGTATCTCCCTGTGATGTGGTGTTAGGATAGAGTGCTTAACGATACATCAGTCTCCAGCATAAGACTAGGCAGGTCTTGGTTTGTGCTCAGTGTGTTTTGCCACAGCTGAGCTGGAGCTCCCAGCAATGGTGAGAATAAGCTCTGTGCACCAATACTAGTTTTCTTTCTCTCGAATATCTCCAAACCAAGTGTTAGCAAAACTGTTGTGGGAGCTCTGTTAGCGCTTACATCAAGGCTATGCTATTGCTGAAGCATGCAGGTGCCATACTGTACTTCAGGCAAGCGTACTGTTTGCTGAAGAAGCAGCGTTAGATTTGATACAGTTACTGACTGTAGTAACTGTGGTCCTTCATGATGGTTTTGTCCACGTGTCTCATGTTATTTCTTACTTTTTAGTTGAGAGTTTGCTTTATGCCAGGTTTCGGAAAGTGAGAAGAAACTAAGAAGCAAGAAACATGCACAGCCTTTCAGGTCTGAGGAGAGTGTGGGGCAGCAAAGTGATTGTGTGCTGTATGCATATTTCTGAAATAAGTATGCCTGGGGTTCAGATGTGAAGTGTACATCTGGATGTGACCTCTCGGTCTTCATGCGAAAAAAACCTTTCTTTCTTGTAAAGAATCTTGACTGAACAGAATCTAGGTTTCCATCTAATACTAGAGGAAGTGATTACTCATAACACAGATGTATTGTTCTCATATGAAACACATGAAACCAATATGAAGTGTTCATTTCATACAAAGTGTTAATTTTTTGAACTATATTTGTGTTTTGCAGGAAAGCTAAATCTTGGTGTTGTAGATAAAGTTTCGTAGAATAATATTCTAGGATCTGGTATTTTTTGCAAATGTGAATTACTACCATTAAAAAAACCAAAACAAAACCACAACTAAAATTGTTTATTCTGAGCGTCCTCAACAGGAACACATCTGTAGCTCACAGTGTAATTTTTGTAAGTTTTAATGCTTCCAAGAGAAACAGGAAGAGATTGATACTGTTCTTTGATGTTAACTATTTTTGGGGCAGACCTTGTCTTTTTCCACACCATAGTCGTATTTGTTCTGTTTGAAATTCAGTGTGACTGTGGTGGTGTTGTTGTTATTGTTATTATTAACTTTACTGTCAGCAAAATTGGAATTTAATTATGTGTTGAAATGTAACTGTTGTGTTTTGAGGAACACCTTTGAAATCCATTGAAGTCAGTTTGAGAGTCTCTGATTTTAGTGGTCTTTGTCAGAGAAGTACGTCCTGCGACTGACTTTTTATTCATAATTTGCCCAATAGAAAAATTCTGTGAACAGTGATGTTTGAACAGAAATTTTGCTTTTGGGAGTGTAAAAACAAAAAAGAAGAGGAGAAACCAAAATAATATTAGTGTTTTTGTTTGTTTCTGCAGAAGAGTAGCAGCTCTGAATCCTTGAGTGACAAAGGTTCAGCTGAACTGAAGAAGAGCTTTGATGCAGTGGTATTTGATGTTCTAAAGGTTACACCAGAAGAATATGCGGTAAGCAATTAAGTAATTTTTATTACATTGTGTGTGAATCTTCTTGGCAGCTTTTCCTCTGCTTCTCCATTTCTATATGTTTTTTGCCTAACTTCGTTGTCCATGTTAAGTTAATGTAAAGTCATCTTTTTGGCCTATGCCGTCCAGGCATTTTTCACGTTCTTACATGTAACATAGACCAAAGAATCTTAAATCTATATGATGCAGCTTAATTCTGACATGCAGATTTTAGTTGCAAGAATATACTTGATCTGTACTTGTTTTTTCTGGAGGTGTTTTAATTTTTAACTCTGTTAATTCTTACATCTAGGGAGTGTTTTCTTCTTTCGAGTGCAATGGTACAGAATAATGAGTTGGATATCCAACTTATAACCAAGAACAAATGAGTAAAAATGTTTAACCAAAACATTGGGTGATTTATTTTTTTTTTTAAATTTTTTTTTACTCTACTTGTAGAGGTTAAGACAACAGATGGTCCTTCTAAGTGATTCAAGTATGTTACTAGAAAGATTGCTAACAAGCTATTGCTCTTACTGCATTTATAATTCAAGTGATGAGATTCATGATGAGTTGTCCTGGGGAGATTATCGATATGTAGTAGTATGTATCACAAAATATTCCCATTAGGTTTGTTCTAGTTTTTAATCATTAATAACTATTTCAGTTAATTATTAATGGATAACTTAATTTTAATGAGCACTATGAAAATTTAAAGCGTCTGGATTATGAAGTGGTACTGACATGTTAAATTCTTCTTGGATAGTTAATAGGCTTTATTCCTGACTGAGGGTCAAGTCGTGGTTCGGGCTGCTTCTTTGCTCTGTTGTCAGGAACAGCCTGGCAATGAATCACCTGCTTTTCATGGGAAGATGTTTTTGGGGCTGGCTATCCTTTCAGTTTTATCTTACGATTTCTCTACATAAAGGAAATCTAAGTACTAAAGGAATTTGGGGCTAGGGTCATGAATTCAAGTGGAAATATGCATTCAGGCTAGAATAGCTACAGGTTCCTTTGAATCGCTCTGCTATTTAGCCAGTGGTGGATGCTGTTGAGCAGCAGAGAGATCACTTTGTCTCTGTGGAGTTGCTGTCACTCACTTGGACAGCAAAATATACAAAGGTGCTTTGTCTTGTATTGCATTTCATAATCCTTTTGCTCTACTGTCCTCTACTGTCTAATCCTTCATCTCTCAGGTGCAGAAACCTTTTACTTTCATGGGTGTTCTAAATGTTGCCTACTTATTAAATCTTGGTTAGATAGATTATTGAAATCCAGTGTTTTTACTGTTTTTCATATTATGCCTCAAACTGGGTAGAGTTCCACTCGCAAACAGGAATCTTTTAATTAAGCATTTCACATTACAATTGAGAACCTGTGGTTGTATTTTTGGTTTATACTACCTGGTATAATTTTGCTCTTTTCTCAATTCCCCAAAAGAAAACATCTTACTCTTAGCCTTCTCCCTTTTAAAGTATCTAGTCTTATAGATAGAATTCTGAACAATTGAGCAAAACTGCCAGTAGTCAGTATTCAGCCCTTTGGCAAGGTTATAATTTCATTTCTTTTTCAATATTTCTGTACACAGCTGCACTTCTTTATTACTGTTTGTTTCCCCAGGCAAGTTTATCTGCTTTTCCAGTAGTGCTTGCTTGCTTTGAATGCTGTCTTTTTCTGATCATTCTTGCTGAAGGTTGTAGAAATAAGTGCATTTGCCTAAAACTTAGGTACCTTGGAGGAGAAGTACCTTTGACCCTTACACTTGTTTTTATTTTATTGGCCATTTCCTTATTCTTCCTGTTTTTAGTCCTACCATAACAGAGAAGTATAAAATCTTCATCTGGATTTCAGTGTTAACGTGAAGACTACCAGAGTGATGCAGTATGGCCAAGCTTTTGAGGATACCAGCACTGATGAGAATTCAAAACTGTGTTAGTAAGGTTTTCATTACAATAGTGGGTATGTGCCTCTCAGATTGGACATGGACATGCTACCAATTGCTTTTTCAAAGTATAAGAAAATTTCTAGTTTAGTGATAGCTCTTGTAAAAGTGCAGTACAGACTACTGTCATCTGTGACTTAGTGAAGGCTGAATTCTATTACCAACTGCAGAATGAACACTGTTTTTAAAAAAATTGTTTTTTGAAGTAGTAAACTGAGGAAATAATTTGTGGGCTGCGTAAGTACTTTATTCGTGGAGACAAAAGATAATGTGATAAAGACAGTAAAACAGCAATAAAAGCAAGTTGCTGCACAAGAGCTAGTTAAACAGCAGTCTAATTAATGGTTAGGAAACCTTGGCTCGAATGATGAAGAATTCCAGTGCATAGGTAGCATGAAGATGAGAGTTAACCGATAAAGTCAACATCAGCATTGGGAAGTCTCATCTGGTGCCTTGTATGATATGTTGCATTTTGATCAAAACGGGTCACTGTCACAGATGGGACAATTACAATTATGCTGGAGAAAGAAGAGCAAAAATCTGAAAGATAATTAAGTTCGAGAGATACTGGAAATAAGATTCATGCTAGTGGTTTCAGTACCAATATGAGACGCACAGATGTCTTTTCAGTTCCTGCTGTGTTAGAGACATTGTTATTTCAAAGCTCAATCTGTTTAGTCAGTTAGTGGGTAAGAGACAAGTTGGACTACCAAAGCTATTGCTTGTAATCCTGTATTTTCAAGAAGCTGCTTACCAAGCCAAAGAGAAGCCCAAGTGTAAATATTTTTGGTGATTTTATTTCCATATTCTTCCCTTTGGCAGTCGTCTAACACTATCCTGAATGCACAGTTGGTGTGCTGTTTCATGTAACGGTCCTTTGTTCAGTCTTGTACTAACTTTCTAGCAAAAGTACGCCAGCCCTTCAAGGGGTCTAGTTTGAATAGTAACGGAAATTATTATTGTAATATATGTGTAATAAGTCCAGTTATACTGTTGTTACCAACTGGGTGTTTTAAGTTCTTCGTAAGGTTGAAGGCTGCTTTAGAAAGGGCTAAGTTACAGCTGAAACAGGTGAGATCTTCAGGCGTAGCTGCTGTTGTTGCACATTTATAGTTTGCCTTATCCCCCTGCAGCTTACAAAAACAGCTTCCAGGGGATGTATCGAATGCCTGCATGTTTCATAAATTTTGGGGAAAAAGAATCCCATTCAATGAGTATGAAGTAGGACACGTTTGTTTTCTGCTAAGGATTCTACAGACAGCTTTCTAGCTGTAACTAATGAGGAGACTGTCTCTGTTTTAAATACCTGCTTTTAGGCTGATCACTGCTCACTTCTTTATTAAACGGCTAAAAGCCACAAAACAAGTTGGTGCCAGGATTACCCACTGGTGTCTGGCCCTGCCGATGGAGCCGTTGTGTGTGTACAGGGTAGACACAGTTGCAGTGAATGCTGTCCCTTTTCGTTGAAGGGAGAAGTGTGGTTTTGAGCGTACAGGGCACAATTTGTGGGGGAGGGATACGTTAACGGTGCAGTGGCAGTAGAAAGGGGGGGCTGGTGAGACTGAAAGAAAAAAGGAAAATGCTTGGGGACATGAGCTCCAAATTAAGATGCTGGCGAACCTCAGGTTGAAGAAATATTTATTTTTTGCTTTACAGTAAATTCTTATTCCTTAGACTGCTACTGTTTAATTATTTGACTGTTTATTACTTTTTGACTCGCTTTTCCATTTTATACCTCAACTTAGCCACGGTGGTGTAAATATTTGAAGTAGAATTAAGGGAAGCGCAGCTGTATAAATCCATTGCTTTTTTTTCCACCTAGTTATCTAAGAAGGATTCTTTATTCTTTGCCCTAGTCTCCGAAAGTGCTATGAAGTAAGCTCACACTAAGATGTATGTGTATTTCTTTCTTTTTGATTCTAGTTAAGCTTTGCCAAATGGATGTTGGAAAAAAGAATATTGCTTATTTTGGAAACAATACACAAATAAAGTTTATTTAAAAAATGTTTAGACGAAACAAGGAATTTTTCTCAGAGACATTCTTACGACAGTTAAATATCAAGTTATCTATATCTGAAGAAAGAGCACGAGAGTGTGTTTTGTAAAGGAAGCAGGTCCCAAGAGTTCTGGAGCCCCATTGTGTGTGTAATAAAAGTGCAGAAATAGGTTTTGAGGTGTGTGGGGTTCAACAAACTCATTTCCTGCCCCTTCGAACAGAACAAAAATAACTTGAACTGGCCCAAGGTTCCCCCCAGGAGAACTTTCTGTCTTGTGTGGGACTCTGGCAGATTCTCAGTTCCCTCTGTGAGTTCCTGCGCAGCTACTGGTGTGAGTTGTGCTGCGCGGTTCCTGGCAGTAATGTTGGTTTTGGCCTCTCCTGAGGCTGGTTGTCGGTGGATTAGGGAGTTTGAGGCAAGTCTGTCTGCTGCATCTGAGAGCAGTTTGAATAAAGTGAAGTACTGGACCCTAGGAGCTCTTGATGAAAAAGGACTTCTGCTTGTATGTGTTCCTGTTAGCTTTATTTTACAGAAGGATATTAAAGAATAAGTATGTTCCCAATGAGAGTAAGAAGAAGCAACTTTATTATAGCATGTGGAGGAACTATTAATGATAAAAGTTTTGGAGTGGACTTTGTGAGAAAACAAGTAGAGTTTCAACACAGGAACTTTAATCCCCCAGCGTTCATTTTGGACAGCAGAATTATTCTACTGATGCAGTGCTTAACAGAGGCTTAGCTATTTTTTCAGTGAGGAAAAGTATTCTGGCAGCCCGGAGAGACAGTGCTAAGCCAAGTTGGAAGGCTTAAATATAATTCCTTCTAAAAATTCAGATTAAGGAACAATTTATGAAGTGCTGCTTGAACCAACATGGCTTCAAGGAAAATCAGATTGTGGCAGTATTCTTCAATAACCAAAATTGTAGACATTTGATTTTTTTAATCTCAGACAGAAACTTAGTTTTTCTTTTCACACTGAGGGTCTCTGTCCAGGAGCTCTATGGGAAGCGCACTGTCCTTATGGTAGGTACATGGCAGGAAAACTTGTAGTACACCAAGTAGCCTGATAGAAGGAATTCATGCTTGAGAAGGTCTAGGGACTAAAAAGGTGGAATTAGAGCCCAGATCAAATGGGAACTTTCATATAGGCATGTGGAGAGGAGCTCAATGTGGTGGTGTTAACTGCAACTAGAAGTTCTTAAGTTACAGGTTTTTATGGAAGGAGAGTAATCCATATGTATTCACAGAAAGGAGAAAGAATTGGGGAATATTTTAAAATTTCATTGAGCTTCTCTGTATTCCTCAAAGAAGCAGTGTACTGAAATGTAGTTCTTAATCATCTGGATGTAATTCTGGCCTGACAGATCTCCCTGAGAGAGGGGGTAAATCTCTTTATATGTATATGAAGCTGTGTGCTAATAATTTTAGAATTTTGAAGTACTTAATTGTTAACAAGCCCAACATCTCAACACCCAGGAGAGCTAAAATATTTTTAAACTTGGCTGTTGGGGACTGTCCCCAGGCAAGGTCTTTCTACTACATCCAAAAGTTCCCATGGCTGTGCAGCGGTGGGAAGAGTTATCTTCCAACTACCATTCCAGTGTGTTAATTGCAAGATGATCATTCACTGTTTTTAAAAGATGGTTTTCTCTTGTAGGGTTCTTCACGTGGTTGAGAATTAGGAAATGTATTAGTTGTACTTTAAAAATATACCTCTTCTAATTGTATTCTGGAATTGTTATCTAGGCTCTAGGGCAAACATAAACACAAAACTTCCATTCAGCTCTTTCATTGCCTGAGCAATGAAGAAGTACTTTAATATATAAATGAACTTGGTAGACATATCATGTTTCCCTATCTTTGTGTAATCGGAATGCTAATTTAAATGCTAAGTAAGAATAAGTTCACAGTTTTGTATTTCACACGTACATTTTTTTTTTTTAACTCTATGCAGCTGACAACTCAAAAAACAGAGAGGTTATGGTTGGCTTGCTTCATGTAACAAATTGATGTGAACAC
This sequence comes from Calonectris borealis, assembly GCF_964195595.1. Lineage (NCBI taxonomy): Eukaryota > Metazoa > Chordata > Aves > Procellariiformes > Procellariidae > Calonectris > Calonectris borealis. The sequence goes on along the minus strand of NC_134319.1, from coordinate 32,378,157 downwards.
TCACCACTTTTTGTTAGAATATTAAAACATTAAACCACATTTAGGAGAGGGAGCTATCCAGGAATTTGTATTGGCTGGGTTAAGGAGCTGGAATGAGAAAAGTTAGTGTGTTGTCTCTCTCTCACTGCAGAAACCAAGAGAGTGGCTTGCTTTATTGGGGCTTAAATTCCCCTTGATTTGGTCATGGGAGAAGTTGTTTGTTGTTGTTGTTAGAGCTGAGCAATGGCATCTAACATAATATCATAAATTACTTTTGAAGTTTTGTCATTTCAAGTGCTATTAATTAGAATGCCAGCCTTTCAGTTTGCTTTATTTTTGACTTAGCAGTGAGCAAGCACCTTTTAAAAGGGTAAAAATTCAGTTAAGTGTTAGACTTATAAATATGAATAAGTTAATGTTTAAAAAATCCTGTTTTGTCAAAGGTATTTTTAAACTCTTATGTGAGGTACCCTGTCATATCTACAAACTCAAATGGCTTCTTATCCATCAGCTTAGGTATTCAGCTATCAGTCGCTTGCCTCTTTTGAATTGTGAACAATTTTTTAAGTACTTGAAACTCTTAATGGAAATTGCAAGCTCTCTAAAAAAGGAACCTCAATAAGGGATGTTTCTTGAATGAGTGGTAATGTGTTACTAAAGATTGATATTGCTTTTAGTGAAAGCAGCAAGATGTGTAAACCAAACAAGCAAAAAAAAAAAAAAATCAGCCTAATATTAATGTGATACTAGAAGAAAGAAGTTTCTCTGTTAAAACTTACTGACTTGTTGTAGTTCTCAGACTTGCTTTTTTTAATATCGTAATGTACTTAATAGCGATTTCAAATCTTCTTAGTAATGAATGTTAATCTTGAACCTTGGCGTTTGTGTGGTTTTTCAATGTTAATATACCTATTTAATATCCCCATTTAAAATGTGTCCATCTATTTTGAAATGTGAATTCTGGTGTGAAGTTATAACCCAATATTTATGAAAAAAAGACTGTATTGATCTGGTTCTAAAGTAATAATTTGTTTAGGGGTCACTAGTGAAGCAAATAATAGTCTAATTTAGCTGAGGCAGTTCAGGTTGATTAAGAGGACAAATTCTGGAGGGCTGGGAAGACAGACAACATTTATTTTTAAGCGTTCTCTCTTCTGTGTGAACAGTGAATCAGTTTCCTGGCTCATTTTTATTGTACTTTGCAGTGAAATGTTAATAACCATTGAAATGCCTGGGTCTTTTGTAAGGATGTTATATTCAAATTTCTTCTGGTTTCACCTTCCCCACCGCAACCAATTTTCTCATTCATTTCCTTTATTGAGAAGAAAAGTGATACATTCAATTCAATCAGCCACACATTTACCTAAAATAATACATTTCTGAGAAAGCTTGGTATGCTTTAGCAGACAAACGGGAGACTAGAGACTGAGTTCTATGGCTGGTGTTTTAAGACTGGGTTCTTCACCTTGGAAATCAAAAGGAAGAGTTAACTCGTGCTGTGTGTGTGGCTGCTCTATGGTCAGGATTGGATCAGGTGAGAGAAATCCAAGCTTTCCTTCTGTCTCTGTGTCTCTTGAGTGTTCTCTGCAGGTAGGAAAGTGTAATTCCTTGGTGCTTGTGCCTGCACAGCCATGGATACATGGTTAGATGATTTACAGAACTGGGATAGATTTGCTCTTTCCTAGTGAGTGGGAAGTTTAGAAATAACACAGACCCCCAAATATCAGGTACGTTTGTCCTACACCGTGGTACAGACTTTCTGTGCAGTATTTAGATAAGTGCTGCCATCATAGGGAAGCCCTTTTCTTAGGCATTCTCAATTTATCATCTCAAACTTTTAAGTAAGACTTAGAAATACATATATAAACTTGTGCCTCAACTCCTTTTAGGATAAGTGTTCTCTGAATGCATCTTGATTATTAGCTTCAAGTCCATTTTAACTCTAGAAATTAGTTAGCCAGATTTTCCCTGCCCCCTTCTTAAATATCGTGCTCTTGGAGAAAAATCATATTCCCCCTACTTGTCAGATGTCTTTCCCTACCCCAGTAAAGACGTGCCTTGCCTATTTGTTTCCTCAAAAAAGCCTTATATGTAGGTATCTCAAATAAAGCCTTATACGTAGGTATCTCAAATAAGAAGGTATATTATTAAATTGTCAAGATGAAGCCGTATTTGCTTACCTAGATGCAGTGTAACGTAACCCAGAATGACATCTATAACATGTTTAGAAGTTTCTAAAGCTCTTCTGTGTGTAATGTAAAGATCCAGCTATACCCTTCACCTATAGCAAAGCACTGTCAAGCACGTTGTGGCTTTTGGCAACGTACTCCTGTGACTGTCCAAGGGTCCTAGTCCTTTCACAGATAACCTGCTCAGGTTAGGAGAAGGTGGGAAATAGCATGAAAAATTACCAGCATTGTCTGTGCACGTGTTCAAAATCCTTCAAAAGCAAAGCAAAGTTTTATTAACCACCATTGGAATAGTTTATATTGTCTGGGCGCACTTTCACAAATTTGTCAAGGAATGACTTGTTGCTGTCAGTACTTTTTATGGCAAGATAAAACTACCCCTCTTGAAAAAAGGCTTCGTGTGAAGATTTCTGTATTTCTGACCTTGATGGTCTAAAAAATGATGCTGAGAGTCTTTAATTTTAGGAAAAGAAACCATTTTTATTCCTTCAAGAATAAGTCACTTTTTCGTAGGCCTGGTAATAAAAGAATAGAATGGTTTCAGTTAGCAAGGTTGCTTTCAGTTTGAAAGGCATCTTTTTGTTTTTGGCAAAAGTTTATTATATATTTTTACTGTAGTTGCTATGGGTGCAAGGGAATAGAGAAGTTATGTTGAAGGCAAAGAGTATTTTGACCTACTGTATTCCTGAATTTCCATTCTTACTAATCACTGCTGCTTAAAACAAACTTCGGGGGTATGTCTGTCTGATATCCTTGCCTTCATCTAAACTTTTAAGATACAGTGTAATTTGTGCTGTTGAGACAGAAGCTGCAACTGATCAGTTGATTGTTAAACCACATTTAAAAATGGTAGTTCGGGGATTAATTTCCAAACTGGTGTTTAAATAGTTTATGGATATTAAAGAATGGTAGGTACAAATTGTATGTCTCATACCACATGCGAGTGTATTTATGTTACAGGACCAAGAATGTCTTGTTTATGTAAAAGTTTGTACAGGATTTACTGCTACAAAGGATGTTCAGACATGCACATTTATGAGTGTGTATGGTCCTGTTTGTAGTTGAGTATGTGGATTCAGTCAAATTGGTCTGATTTAATTTCACTTTAGCCCAAGACTAGAAAAAATTATAGCTTTAAAACATCATTGTTTGGAAGAAGGAGCAGCCAACTAAAGCAGAGCCCAGGAAAGAAAGTTTATAAGAAGCAAACTCATGAAGGGCTTGTTACTTCTATGGTGGTGTACTGCGGAATGCCAGATGACTGTGTCCAGTGTGTCGGTTACAGAAACTGGGACTGATTTATATAATTTTTTTATGGTTATGTTTGATTGCTGGAATTTGTACCTAAAAATAGATTTAGAGGTCAAGGAGATCTGCTACAAAATGTAGATTTGGTCATCTTTGGCAAAACACATCACTTCTTGTCTCATTAAAGCAGGTACTCTCGTTAGAGCAGGTGCACCTCTTTGCACCTGCTTTCCTTCAACTTGAGTATCCTAGTTAAAATTTTTCTGCAAGGTTGACTTTATCTGAGAAGCTATTTTGGTATCCAACAATGGCATTCAATGGCAATTGCAATTTGTGAGGGTCACAAAGCTGTCATTGTGTACCAGAGAGTGTATAAATGGGGGAACCGCCGTTGTCAAGGAAATGGGAATAAAGCTGTGCGGCTTGCATCTGAGGAAACCAAACAAGGTCTCTGGATTCACAGTTAAAAAGGTATTTGTGATATCTAACTCAGATGGCACTGGTATTTCTGGGCAACTTATATACTCTTTGAAAGAGATAGTCTCTTCTGGATACATAGGCAGACAGCAATCCTAAATTGTATGCTTAAAATAAGGCTCTGTGAATATGTTTCAAAATGCAAAATCTTGTCTTTGACTCTGGGAGGTCTCCTTTACCCTTTTCAAAGCTAAACAGACATCCCAGAATGAAAATGTACTTATCGGTTCTGACTTGCTGGAAGTGAGATGGCTGTGTTTTAACTGTTGCTGTGCGGTTCAACAATTACTTAGCTTAGTTGTTCAAGTATTGATTTGAAAAATTTTAGAGATATTTCAATAGAATTGTGTAACACCTAGACTAAGATTCAGAGTTTGAAGAGAAACTGCCCTTAAGCAACTCACGTTAGTTCCTTGTATTCTTGGATAGCTTCTTATATGGTGTTTCTGAGTTCAAGCTCTGTCGTGCATACGTAACTGCAGGATTATGCTCCTGAGAATAACTTCTCATAATTTGTTTGCTTTATTAAATGTAAAGTTTGGAGCACTTTATTCTCTGGTTTTGCAGGATGGCTCTGTGGTAGGAGCCGAAACCTCTGAAATTAGCTACGAAATGAAAGTCAAATAATAGAAGCAAACAGAACAAATACAGTTCTCATGCAGCACAGTAACTTAATGGAATGCAAGGTTAATTTTGAGCTTAACTTATGTGTTTTTTTTTTTTTATTTCAGGGTCAGATAACGCTAATGGATGTCCCTGTGTTTAAAGCAATTCAGCCAGAGGTAAGTAGTTCATTGGTTTTGTTTTCAAATTTAAATGGAAAAAAGTTATGCCAGTTTATAAATTCTGGAATTGCAAAGTGTATGTATGTCAATAAATCTTAATTTTTGTCCCAGTTCATATAGCTCTGAAGCAGATGGTTTTATAACACAAAATTATCTGGAACTAATAGTTTGTTTGGAGAATGAAGTGTTGGTATTTAAATATGTTCAGCTAGTGCTAGAGATGAAGTATCTGGGTTTTAATGTTTCTCAGTGATAAACATCTTGATTTGACTATTCTGATCATAATGGTTTAGGTTTCAGTTCCTGATACCTCATGCCATACCTCATCCTGTCCTGTGTTTCCCTAACTGGTTCATATCTTTTCTGGAAAAAAAAAATGGCTGTAACGGCATCTTTTATTCAAGATAGGTGTGATGTGTGGATATGTTGGAATAATATATTGATGATTTGTCATCTTCGTTTTGTTTTTATATAATACCATATTCCTTTCTGATTGCAGCCTGACTTGAACTGACGTTTTCAGAATCTTCACAGTGACTATAATAAATGATGAATTTGTTTACCCTTATTTCTGTACGATTAGCATTTTCCTGTGGGCATTGTTTTGCACTTCTGAAGGTTTATTTTTCAGTTTATTGTCCACTTTATCAGTAGTGTGCAAGTCTGTCTCAGCTCATCAGTCAGCTTTAGACTATCATGAGCTATTTTATTGGTAGCAGGCTTTTGACATGTCACTCTTGTGGCACACTGAAGAATATTTTGCTTCAACTCTTGGTTGTGATTATTGATTTCATCATTTGTGTACCCACAAATTTTTTGAAGGCTTCCTTTACATCTGTACTTGAAAATGTTGTCATGATTTAGCTTTCATGATTTCAGCAAGCTATTTCCCAACCCATGTGCGTTTGTGTGGGGTTTTGGTTGGGTTTTTTGTTCGTGGGGTTGTTTTTTTTTTCCTTCCCAAATCCTTCAAAGAGCCTCCCATTTGATCTCTGCCTTTTTTTTCCTGGGCATCCTTAGAGGCTTTTTGATTGGCAGAATGTGTTTATCCAGATCTTCTAATAGGGTATCTCTTTTTTTTTTTTAAAAGTCTTTTTCCAAAACTTCAAAACATTTTACTCTTTTATCTGATTCTTTTAAATCTTTTCCTCATATGTGTGTTTGTGTACATCTTTTTCTAATGTTAAGCATTACTGCTATGTAGGGTTCCCCCCACCCCCAAGTGTTGAAGTTGAATAAGCTCTGGGTGCTTTTATGCAGTGCCTCGTCTCTAGTTACACTGAGCTTCAAAGTTCTGGATATCGAAAAATCAAAACATCAATTTAACTAGTTAGGACTTTTCCTCATGATCTGCTGATAAAGAAATTCCACTGCTTGAGCTTGATGGTAGTTTATTCTTTGCAGTCTGCTTCCAGCACTGCACAGGTTGAGCAGTCAGCTGTGTAACAATCGCCAGCAAGCAATTTAGATAAAGTGGCAGTGATCCAGTACTCCATACCTCATAATTTGTTGCCCTTTTAATGCTATCTCTTGTATCTCAGATTATGTTGTGTGAGCAGACCTACAGAAAGTCTCTGGGAGATGAGAAGAAATGTCAAGAAAGTACATCTAATTTTGTTGGCTGTTCTGACTCATTATTGTAAAGCATAAAAGGGAAAAGCAGAATAAAATAATGAAACTTATCTAAAAGAAAAACTGTGAGAGGGTAGGTGAATATATCTAGAAAGTAATTCCTTTTAAGAGACCTGTATGTACTGCATAAGAAAAACTCATGTGATGCCTTTACTGGAAAATATCCATATGAGGAAGGGTAGCTGTTTTGACACTTAAGTGGTTGCACAAAAGCAGTTGAAGGCACTGACAGTGTTGAAGTATTATCTGTCTATCAGTGCTCCTTCACAGGTAGACAGAGGTCTGTCTGTCGTCTTGTATCTGATGCGCCTCTAAATTGTGTTAATCCCCTATGGAAAAGGGGCATGCAGATTAACTCTCAAGTCAGAAGAAGCTGGACACAATTAAAATACTTTCCTCCTGTTCTGGAGAAGGGGAAAACAGACGTGGAACACTTGGCCTAAAGGTGTCTTGTCTGTCAAAGCAGATTAATGAGGTGGTGTAGGTTTCTGAGTTTATTTGAAGTATCTACCAGGCTGTGTGCCATATCCATATCTTGATTCAACTTGTAAATCTTTACACATACCTTGTCGTGTGCACTCAAACATTGTTGAATTTGTAATTAGAAAACAAAACAATGTTGAGCTGATTTCACCTGTATAAAAGGGCTTCTAAACTGAGGCTTTAACGAGTAACTAAAAGGCATTGATAGAATTTGGGTTTTTTATATCAGTGCTAGTAGATACTCTATTTAGAATCAAACTTCACAGCTCTCATCTGCACGCATGGTGGGAGATGCTGAGCAACATCTTTCCTAGTGTGCCAAGATTTAAAAACTGGGTGTTTATTATGGATTGTTGTAATTCACCAACAAATCTTTGTTATACAAGGTGTGACTCTCCATCTGCTTCCCAAACTCTGTAGAATGGTATATGAATGAATATTTTTAGCCTTTAATGTGTTTTCATTTGTTTTCCCAAATAAGGGTTCTGAAAGATGTATTCCAAGATGCTTAATTTTTAAAATAACTGGAGATGAATTTTTACCATCTTTAGGGTGTGTTAGCAGTATTCTTTAAATGTCATAGTTTTTCTTGTGTATCTAAATTATTGCATTGTATCTTCTTCATTGTGTTAAAATATTTTCTTAAAGTATTATAGGTTTGTTTTTTTAAAAAGCAACTTCAGAATTTCATCTTGGTTGTCTTAACAAAAACCAGAGCTGAATAACACTTTTTACAGCAATATATAGTAATTTTTCTTTTAGCATCAAAATCAAGGAACATACTCATAGCACACACTTATATACTTCTACAGCCTTTTGCCTCTGTCTGTAGCAAATAAATATAATTCTTTCTGCCTATATTCAAATTTCCTACAGATATCGTGGGTTCACGTGTGTGCTAGAATTGCTACACATCACCCACTACAACTTCCTGTTTCATGCTTTTAGGAAAAACCGGACAGGGAGCTTAGTGTAGCCCACATAACTCAGGATTAAGGTACGGTGGATCACGTTACATTTAGGGTGAGCCAGAAGCATGGACTTGAACAGTTATCATGGCTTAGATAGCATATAGTGACATGATCCTCTGCCTGAGCTTTAAGCAGATTGTATCACTCCAAGAGCTACTGGAAACCATGTTTCTTCATCATCAAAAATGCCTGCAAGTTACTTCTGAGAAAAGAAAGTCGAAAGAACTACTGTTTCTATGTTAATTAATAATTAGTGGGCTGCAGTATAAGAAATGAAGATAATAAAGATCACACCTCTGCTACATAGACTTCTGTCTGTATGAAGGCAGCCGATTTGCATTTTCATTTTTGGGAAACAAAAAAAGATGGGAGTTCCCCAAGTTAATCATATGATTTCCATTTATTCTCCATGAATGACAAATGGTGTATTGGTTTTTGTTTTCTTTTTCTTGTAGTGGTTGTGGCTTTCTAGAGAGCAGTGACTATAAAGCAAAAAGGTAGTCATGGACTTGCTCAGTTGTGCTGCTGGTAGCTATGTTAACATTAACTAAATTCCAGATGTCCCCTTGCAGAACACATTAACTTGCTTTTATTGGAAAATCTGATTACTTATTTTACATATTTTAATACATTCTCCAAAATTATTTACCCATATGTACTCACATTGAAAACCTTTACTGGGTTATTGTCTTTAACTTCTTTATCCCCTCTGCTTCACTAGGCTAGGCAGTGAAAGAAAAAAAGTTCGCTTATTGAATATTCATCTCTACTTGTTCTGAAGTTGTATAATGGTTCCACTATTAATCCTTGCTTTTTCTCTCCTCCTATCTTTGAAACTTTCACTTTGATCCATATATAAAGATTTTAATGAGAAGCACAGTCTCTCTTTCTGCCATGTAGTACAGGTTATAATTTAAGTGTTCCTGTAGTATTTTGTTAAGGAAAATAAAATTCTATAGATTCAAAAAGGAATGAAAACCAAAATGAGTTATGAAGAAAGTTCAGCTTTTGGACTCTTGATCCTAAATCTTTCAGTCTTGCACCTCATTTTAAATAAACTACACAAAATAAGAAATTGGTAGTTCTAGTGATGTCGCTCCTGTGCTTGAGTTGACTGGCAGACTAAGGAAATAATCCTTTGAATACTTCAGGTTTGAAACTTGGGGTGGAAAAAGTGCAATTCTAGAGGAAGATCAAAGAAACATGCCTGAATTAGAGTAATGGAATAGGCAGCACAGTCTCTTTAGTGAAGAAATGAGTATTTTTATAGAAGTATAAGAATGGTTTCAGAATTCCAATTCAGCAAACTAGTGTGCTTGATTGCAATAGTGTGTGCAGAGTCAGGTCCATGCTCGTTAGGACTGTATCATACTTCTCTCAGACCAAATGCAGTGAAGGCAAAAACCTTGGTGGATTCTCTTCTGTTGATGGCATCTTAGGGCAGTGGGGTGAGCAGTGTCAAGGGCAACGAGTTTAGGCAAGCAGGTTCTAGCGAGGGGGAAGAGGATTGTGAACAACAGAGTTTCCTCTGAAGCAGAGTGATCAGGTAATAATGCTGAGAAACTGTGGACAGGCAGCAAAGGGAAACTACTTTTATTTTAGTTCATAGTCAAGAGAGAAGAAAGCTGGCTGTACAGGGGAGAGAGGTCTTGCAAGTGAGATGGAGAAGCATTTCTTATGCTAACTAAAGGGAGGGGGAAAAGAGGCTTTTTGAACTCTCAAAAGTCTGTGCCTCTTCTGCATCTGTCCCTAAACAGTGATGTAGATGTTGGCTTAAGCTGTTGAATCTGAACTGATAGCAACAAGTCCTGAGGGCCTGTGTAACTGGCCTCGGCACCTCTGTAAAAGGATTTTGATGTGTACCTTTCCAGGCAGGAGCAGAATCTTTTGCTTTGCAGTACCCAGTGCTACGTGCTTTCACTCAAGAACGTGGATAGAGCCAAAGGATTCTCAAATTTGTTGCTGCTAGCAGTTATCGGGACTGCTTTGTCTGTTACTTTTGCTTCTGTACTGAGCTTCAAGCATGTGTAGGAGAGGATGTGCCTTTGGCTCTGTCGTTTTAGTTGGGACCTCTGGAACCATCTCAATCCCATACCTATCTTCTCTCTACTGCACCCATGTATTTTCAAGTTATCTTAACCCTCAATCTGCCACAATGTAGTTTTTCTACTCTGTCTCCAGTTGATAACTTCTGCCTGCTACCTCCTGTAGTCTGAGTTCACGATCTTTTCCCCCCTCAAATCTAGGAGTCCAAATCTGCCTGTATACCTCAACCCTGTGCCTCTGTGTCCTATTGTACACTCCACAAATGACTTTCAGCTTGTGATCTTACTAGAGAGTTCAAAGGTTTTAGGGGAGGAAGAGAAAGAAGAGTTAGAGTGGTTGAAGCAAGTGGTCCATGCAGATGGAGCTGGGAGCTGCTGTGCCTTTGAAGGGTTCATGTAGACCAGTAGCGCGTGTAGCACTGTTCAGGAGTCACTGGGTTGGAGTAAAATGTGGTGAGCTTGACCAAAACATTGCCTTGATACAACATTTCATCTGTTCAGCTTCAATGGTGGGGAAAAATGCTAAAAACCTGCAGTAATGTTGAAGGATGTTTCTTTTTTTTTTTTTTAAACTTGGAAAACTTCTAATTTTAGTCCCCTCTGGTGGGTTATTTTGTATTCTTGACTGAACTAGAATTTCAGAGTTTTAAACAGTGTGTGATATGGTCAATAATGTACAATGAAGTCTCTACCTTTTTGTGAGACTGCATGAAAACACATTTCATTCCAAGGTAAGGATAATAATGTACAACTCTATGTACAACCTTAGAGCCAGCCTCAGGCCCAGGAATACAGAAACGGTCTTAGTCAGGAGAATCTGCTAGAAGTGTGTTCCAGGAGCTATTTCTGCTGTCTCATTGTTTAGATTTCCATCTTATTTACCAAAACATTTATTCTCTGCCAGTCATTGCTTTGTCTTTCCACCCAGATAGGGAAAATCTCACCAAGATTTTTCTGGAGCACAGGCTTCAGTTGTCTAAGTCTTCTGTCAAAACAGGGAGACCTCTTCTTTGAAATAATAATGATAAATATATATATACATATATATGGTTCACGGTCTAAGAGTCAGACCATGAGATCTTGCATCTGTGCCCAACTGATTAGACCTCTAATTTTGAGTGTATAAATATAAATGTGACCTCAACATTAATACTGTTACTTACGTACTGTCTAAAGATTCCTGGTAATATTTTTCTACTTAAAAATTACCATTTCCGTTGCTAATCACATCAGTGCCACAAATCTCAGTGCTAGCTAAGCCAGGTCTGCTTCTGATGTCTGTACCATGTAAGCCCTTAGATGTACAGTGCCGGGGCAATGGATAACTTCTGCCCGAAACCATTATTTGTTTTTTACTTGGTGATGAGAATTGAAATAGTACAAGGACATGCCCTGAATTATTAAGAAATTACCATGCTTTCTCTAAACCTGAGCCAGCGTCTGATTTTTTTTTCTGCTGTTAAGGAAGTATAATCATCAGATGCCAGTAAGGATGAATCACCTCATATTCTCCCAAGTGCAAAGCTGTGATTGTTATTCGAATGGAAACTGCAGCACCGGGAGGTGCTGAGGGATAGAGAATGTAAACAAGAGTCTCTTGGATGGCTTCCTTCTCCAATTGCCTGCTCTCCTTTGCAACAGGAGCAACTCAGGGCTGCAGAGTTGTCTTGTGCATAGTCACTGAAGGGCTGATGTAAGGAGATGGGCGTGTGTGTTCCGATGCTGGACATGCCAGCATTTTCTGGGATAGGTTTTGGTGGCAGAACTTCCTAGGGAAATTTGAAGGAATGCCCTAAATAAAAAGCTGGAGACTCCATATTCTTCCCAGTGCCTCTGGACAGGCACGTCTCAGAGTTTTCTCTAGCAAATAGCAGCACACCACAAACTTCAGCAAGTGGAAGAATTCAAGGTCTCTCTTAACTGGCATGAGACTCTAGTAGTTTTGGGATGTTGGTTGAAAAGATGTTAAGAAGTTCCTGATTAAAAAAAACCCCACAACAACACCCCACCCCGCCCCCCTCACACACACCAAAAAAACTTTAGAGCTTAGAATATCCAGATATCAAATTCTTTTAAACTACGACTGACTTAAATGGTACAATTATTGGTTACATGTTGAGTCATCTTACCTATGTTACATGGTAGCTGGATGTATACTGTGATACTGGTTGCAGTAAGTAGTTTTCAATGTGGTGATAAAACTGAGAGCGCTTCAAAGTGGAAGATGTGGAAAGAAAGCATGAATAAATAAAAGTGAAAGGCTGTGCTTTGCTATTCTGCCACTTTAATAATTAAGCTGTCTCTGTATTCATTATTTTTCTTGGTAGCACTGTGGAATAGGTTGTGTGCTGTATGCTGTATATATTTGCATCTATCTGTATGCTATTCTGTATACGAATAGAAGAACTCATTTTGGTACATTTAGTTTTTTATTATTTTAATTAAAACTGCTTTATTGAAATAAAGTGGTAGTAAATAACAAGGAAGATGAGATAGTTGTCCAACTGCTGACTACATTTTACAGACAAGTAAGAGGCATTGTAACTTTGTAGTTATAAAGTAATGCTTTTTCAGGCTTTACAAGTAATTTGTTAGATTGTTGAGGCCTACAGTTTTTAGGGTGACTTAAGTACAGGAACTACGTGATTTTTTTTTTTATCCTAAAAGCAGGTCCCCTTGCTCCCTTTTACTCCACAAAACTATTTAAGGGCTGAGTGTTGTTCAACTTCAAATAAAATTGGCTCCTTTGGAAGGGAAAACTGGAAATAGTGTTTCTTTTATCATTGCTGCAAAAGATGACAATTTCGGTATTTCTTCAATGCAACATGCCAAGTTAAAATAATGGGACGTGTCTAGATTGAGTTAATGAGGTGTATCCTCAGAAGTTAAGTATCTTCAGAAAGCAGAAAGCAATTAAAAACAAAAGAACATGCTGCTTTCCCCAGCTCAGATGCATATTTAAAGCAGGATTTTCTGTGGTAACAAAATGGATCTTAATTATTTCACTGGTTTCTAATAAGAGCTGAATTAAAAAAAAAAAAGTCATCCTTAATTCAACAGTTATTTTGAAAGTTATTTTGAAACTTTTAAGATTTGTCTCTATATGCTCTTGGCTCTGAACATGTGTTATGCACTAATCTAAAAAAAAATGAATTTTCATCCTTGTTCTTCCAGGAGCTGGCAAGCTGTGGCTGGAATAAAAAAGAGAAATACAGTTCTGCACCAAATGCTGTTGCTTTCACCAGAAGGTTCAATCATGTGAGTTGTTTTTTTTTTTTCCCCCAGTGTCATTACATGTACACGTTTAAAAAGTCTGGGGAATTAAGTGTTCTGGCACATCGCTTTTATTACTGATCACAGCTGATTACTTGAAAACTTAAAGTATCTGCTATAAGGAGTTCTTACCTTCAGGATATACAGAAAGACCAAAACAATACTAAAGAAATAGCTGTGGTTTTGTTTTAAATAACAGTTATTGATGAAACAGGAAAATACTAAGTGGGGTTTTTCCCCTCGCAAACGCTGGCTGTCCTTTATGTAGAGACAGAATCATAATTACAGGTTAAAGGCTTACCATACATGATTTCTGGAGTAGTAATTAGATGTAATTTCTTTCTGTGTTAGTTGAGTGTCTTTTGCTCCACATAGATGTTTTTGTCCCTAGAAATATAAGCCTCTTGTCAGTATAGTTACCTTTTTAAGGTGATTCTGGGCACACTTTAAAAATTCCAAACAATTTTACTGTACGAAACTTGTTCTTTAACTCTCGATTTGGCATAATTTTTCAGGTAGTGTATTTGAGATTTATGGCTTTCTTACTTAAAAATTTCTCTGTGTAAAATCAGCTTTTAAAATAACATCAGAATTTTAGCTTTCTCCATAATTAAAGCTGTAGGACTCCAGCTATGTAGTTAGCCAACCGAGTCTCAAAACTGCAATGCTTTTTTTATGTAATGCCATATTTTGTATTTCAGATTAAGTAATCCTATTGCCCTCATCCTCTCCTCTTGTAAATGTTTAATAATGTCTCAAACTTACAAGCTCTATTCCAGACCTGTCTTCTGTACCCAGTCTCAGATCTACAGACATCTTTGTTAATCATCTAAAACTCAGGCTAAACCTCTAAACTTTTCAGTTTTTTTTTCTATTAATTGTTGTGTACTTTCTCACTTTTCATTATTGCTCACATTCAGGATATGACCAAATCCTATTACTTCTCATTGACAAGACTTACAATATTTCTTAACCTTCTAATGACTGAAACGCTTGTCCGGGCATGGGTTTTGGACACTTGCCTGATTCTCCTCTTGGCTGAAGAGAAAATATTACACCACAAACTTCTTGTGATCATACCATCCATTGAAATCTGGAGGTTTTGGGTTGGGGCTTTGTGGTTTTTGGGGTTTGGTTTGGGTTTGTTTTGTTTTGTTTTTCCCGATTGTATTTAGTTAAAATTTTCCTGATCTAGCTTTTGAAGTTGATCCTTTATTGAACTATATATCCAGGCTGAGGCTACTTTTACACTAATACTTTTTACAATAATATCGCTGATATGCCAGTGATTCCAACATTTGCTGTCTTAAAATAGAGTAGAATATTTCAGTTGGAAGGGACCTACAATGACCGTCTGGTCCAACTGCCTGACCAATTCAGGGCTGACCAAAAGTTAAAAGCATGTTTTTAAGGGCATTGTCCAAATTCCTCTTAAACACTGACAGGCTTGGGGCATTGACCACCTCTCCAGGAAACCTGTTCCTGTCTTGTTTATTCATGCAAGTTATCTCTTCAAAAAAAAAAAAACTTTCTTTTGCTGAATATTCTGAAATGTTTTTCTAGTAAGGGCCATGTTAAGCAATATACCTCACCAAGGATCTCACTTCTCATTTGTTATTGTATAATGTACTGAAGAACTGCAGGAACTGGCTAAACAGAAAGTCAACTTCAGACATATTACGGCATATTACGGAATTGGTAAAATATGCTTAGTAGCAAGAAGGAAGGAGGGGAAACCTTATCACGGGAATAAGCAATCAGCTGTCTGCAAACTGACCGTTTGTCATTACACAACCACTGTTTAAAAATACCTAACCTGTAAAATACGTTAAGGACAGAGAGAAGGAAGGTTTGCCTTGTACAGCTGGCCAGAGCCACGAGGAGATACCTGTACTTTAAAAGTAGCTGTTAAAGATCTTAAATGTTGCTAAAATGCTAACTTTATTGTTAAATAGTGTTTAGAAAACTTCTAAATACAGTATTTTTAGATTAACGTATAGGAATTTCATTATGCCAGCAAAATCCCATTAGTTTATTATTGTAATCCTATCTTAAGTCTCCCCTTTTTAGCCATCCTAATGACTTTTTGGTTTTGTGACCATTTTAGATTTTAATTTTTTTAAAGGATGTTTCTATATTTTACTCTGTGGAACATTTGTCAAATCTATTCACTGGATTCTTAACTGATGGGTGATATTCTTGTTTTTGTTCAGCTTTAGTTTTTGTAAAAATCTAGCAATATGCTTACAACAAAGGCAATAAGGAGAATAAGGTGCTAGAAATACCTGCCTTTTAGTAATACCTTTCTTCATAATAGTTGGTAGTTCTGTTTCCCTGGAAAGCATTGCTAGCTGCTAAAGGGAGCTTTACATATTTTCGTTACCCCAGAGTGCATGTTAGATAGTTGTTGATAGTCACTGGCTATTTCATCTGTCTTAATTTCCTTTTTCTACTATGCCTCATTTGTTTCAAGGAACTTTTATTTTTGATTGAAAGACAGATCAGTCTGAAAGAAATTGTAAAAGTATGTGACTCTCAAAGGTCTGTAGTGTCTTTGAGTTTGTTCAATATGTTTCAATGGACTAAAAGACCTACGTCACTGTTTAAATTTTTTCAGTATGGTGAAGGAGAACCTTAAATAAAATGCACCACTCTGACTGGCTTTGAGCAGTTGTATATGGAATTTCTTGTACTGTTTCTCTCCCCCCTCTTTTTCCTTTGGCTTTGCATCTAAAGGCCTCTCTAGAAACGTTGCAGTTGGCAAGGGACTAAGACTTATCTATGAACTCTCCCTTTCTGTAGCTTATTTTTGGGGAACATCAGAAGAGCAATAAACATACAAACAGAATATATTAGCTTTAAGATTGATGCTATGACAGGCAGTCTATGGTTCTCTTTGGATGTTATTGTATAGGTGTTCCATATATTGGTATGTACACAAATATAGCTGCAAATTTTCTTGTCATAAGGTTTAGGTTTGTAATTAAGCCTCACTCCATTCGTGTGCTTTCTCTACAGCCATAAAAGTTGGGTATGCCTCTCTGTCAGCTGACAGGTTCCTTCACTGAGAATATCTTTGCTAATGATTTCTTAAGAGCCTTCCTAATATCTTGAAAATGTTGTTGTCTGTTGTCTTTAAGCTCCAGCAAAGACCTATCCATCTGACAGGATCTGTCCCTAGCTTTCATTTCCCCACTGGGTTTCAGACGTTGCGTTGACTGCTACAGAAGATTCCCTTTCTTAGATTAGGGAAAGGGCCAGCCTGTTATTGCTGGTTTTAATGTCTAAAAGAAAAACATTGCCAGTAATCTGAATTGTCCTTGGAACACTCCTGAAACAAGAACAGTGGTGAAATCTAGAGTGTGTCTTTGCCGTGTGAGTTTTGTGGAGTCACCAGTGTAATCAAGACAGGCCAGTTTGAGGCTCTATTCCATTGATTATCTCTGAAGAAATGAAAAAAGGTCTTTTTTTAACAGGCAGGCAGTAAGTACTTGAAGCCATTGCAATTCACCATTAAATCACCTGGAACAGGACAAGTAGCTTCTCTTTCTGCTTTTCACGTTGTCAGTACCATCACATTTGGATGTTGCAGTGCTTAGGCTGTCTGTTGGACTGTATTTAAAGCCAAAAGATTTGAAGGCATTTCTAGGTATTCTTTCCTATTTCTTTTTTCTCGTTTGTTTCTGCTCTCTTTAAGGTGTCATTTGAAAAGCATTGGTGTAGGAGTCGTGATAGCCTGTAGGAGAAACTCTGCCTGAAAGAGTCAAAGAATAGATAATAAGGAGAAAACAAGTCCAGCTATTTAACATCTGCTCAGATGCTGCGTTGGTTTGCCTCTAACCAATTTTTGGGGAACTGCTGCATGCAGCTTTGGTGGCTGAGGGACATAGCATTTGCAAGAAGCTCTTCCAAGAGGTTTGCATCAGCCTTTCTTCTGGCACCAAGGAAAGTCATCAGTCTTACCTTCGAAGTATCGTGGGACTGGAGAGGGGAGGGAAACAGGGCAAGTATTGTTTCAGTCACAGGTTTCTATTATTCATGTTAGTACCTCAACTTTTGACTTAGTGAGACAGTACTTTGGATAACTTTTGATGTGGTGTGGCCCTACGGTTCCAAATGCATCATTGCAGAGGACTCATTCATTCCAATAGAATTGTTGTCTTTATATTCACCATCCTTTCGGGAGCAATGCAACCCAAGGATTCCTATGGGATAGGCAGTGGCAGCAGGGAATAAGAAGGCACAGTGGAGTAAGCAATCTTCATCTTCCTTGCCTGCTTTGCCTTCTCGGCATTCAGTTCTTACCCCAGGTGCTTGCTCAGCAGAGCGTAGTTCCTGTTGGGCACCTGCCCCACTTACCTGGGGATTTCTAATGCTTAGACCTGAAATAAGTAATCAGGAAAATCATTGAGACTTCTGACTTTATCAGGCATGAATACATTTCATCAAACTTTTGTTAACCTTTGAAATTTCTCTGGGTTTAAATTATGCATTATGCATCTGTCTCTTTCCTTTTCCCCCCAACTTGCCAAAAGAAAACCATGAACAGCTCTCACTTTGTAAGTAAAGAGAATATTAAATCACTAACAGCTGCTTCACAGCAAATTGATCTGCTGATAGCGTTTTGGAAACAGTAATGATTATGTGCAGCTGATTGCAGTCCACTGAGAATGAAGTAGTGTATTTCCAGCACTAGTTATGTGATAATTATATGTGGTGCCTGTAAAAACAGATTGAGTTCAGGGAAGAGAAGTCAATTGAATCATTCCATGCCAGGATTCTTTTATTCTTGAAGAATACATTGCTACATTGTACTCCATAGACCTACACATCTACTATTAAGTATATTTTAAAAATACGTAATTTCTTTACATAATTTTTTTAAAACTCTCATCTCTGCCTTTTTCAGCTTTCTTCTGAAAGTTAGCTGTATGTTCGCACGCTACTGTTGTAACTGGTAAATCTGTCAGAGTGCAAAATTGTCAAGTTTGCCTCTTACTAAATCATTGTTCTCTACCTTTTGAAAATAAGTGTTTATCATAAATTTCAAACAAACAAGAGGTGTGTATTTTTTGAAGATTGCTGTTAGACATTGATATGAAAACATTTCATAGTTTATGTAAAGGTAACAGTTGCTCTTCTAGTTATAAAATTATCTGTATTAAAAACCTCTTTCTTGAGGTTTTTGTTTAAATGGAAGTGGAACTGTGCTGCCACAGAGCTTAAAATATTAGAGAAACTTGCCAGCTAGATTCAATACATTGGAACAATTTTAAAGTAAAAGATCCCACTTGAAAGGCAAATTTTACGTTTTACTAACTCTCTGAAACTGTGTTTGGGTTTTTTGTGTGGTTTTTTTTTTTCTAAACTAAATGCAAACATTATGTAGGAGAGGAAGTTTGGCTGAGTTGCAGTGAAGTGTGACAGTGAAATTTTACTAGGGTTATCAGAAATTAAAAAATGGGGTGGGGAAGAGGCTAGTGTGCTTCCTTTGGAAACAAAACAAAAAAAGACAGGGATTCTGCCTTAGCTGTAATGATGCAAGGTCAGTACTGTCTGTTTTACATTACATGCTTTTTGTGTAGCATATCAGAATGTTTTTAACAGATACTTGGAAGAATGATCCAGAAACTCCATTAAAGAGAGAGTCTTGAATTTGCCCATCTACTAATGAGGCACAATTAGTTTTGGAACCAACTAGTACGAACTTAAAAGCACCCGTATAACAAAATTAGTATTTCAGATAAGGCAAACATGGGATAATTTAAAAAGCTTAAGCTGTGATTCAAGAAAAGATACGTTCAAAAGTTAAGCATGGTTTTCTAGGTTGACCTTAATAGGGAAGAATATAATACACAAATATATGTCAAGGGATAAATGCTGTCTTGAACTGGTATCAAAGGCATTGATTTCCAAAGGCTGTGGGTCATCTGACTGATTGATATTGGTGGGACAGTGTGAGAAATAATAACATTTAAATGCAGTGAGAGAGGACTTGAAGCAAAATAACCACAAAATATATATGGAACAATACATATTCATGAAGAACAAACCTGGAATAAAATAAAGAAGTGGCCTATTGAAACAAAAGGGTTTATTTAAATTGATTATTTTTCAATATTTGGAATACATTAGATTATGGCGCTGTCTAAAGATACCAGTGAATAGACTAGACCAGCCAAAAATGAATGTCAATGCCGGTAAAAACACATCAAAGAGGAGTGGAGGTGGTTGTAGTGGCAATGGTTAAGTGTGTTTAATTCTGTATCTCCTGCTTACTCTGTCACTGAAGGGACTGGATGGCTCCAAGCTTCGAAGAAAGTTTTCCATTTTGTTTTGGTTTGTTTTTCCTGTAAGAGCTTGGAAGTGTGAAGACTTGGTCTGGCTGGGACTGGAATGGAAACCAGGCTTCCTTGAGTAAACAAGAGTAGTTGTGTGGCACCGTGTCACTGTGATACTAACGAACTTTCATAGAAGCCAGGGCCAACATAGTAAATTGTTTCTTTTTTCATCCTTATGAAAATGATTGAGCATTGCTCTGTATTTTGAGCAAGTGTTTCGTAGTCTGGCCTAGTATAAGCTGTCTCCTATTTCATTGATGCTCTGTTAATTTGAGACCGAAGTGATTTGGGATTTCAAGGCACAGCAATACGTGTGTTGTCCTTATGTGATTCTTTATGATACAAAAATCTCCGTTAAAATTTAAAATTTCCTTGATCTTCAAAGGGAAGGCATCTCCTTAGAAACTCATTCATCAGTCAAGGGAAAAGTTGGTTTTCTCAAGCTGTGTAACTACAACAGAACATCAAACTGAGGTTTAACTTTTTTTTACAATATTTTGAAGTACTGTCAAATACTTCAGTATTTATGTATTCAGTACTTATGTATTTTATAGTAATGCTGTTTGCACAGAAACATTTTTTATATTTGTCAGGGTAACACAGTTTATCTGGAGATACTTTGCTTTAAAAAAAGAACAAAAAAAGAAAAAAGAGAAGAAAGAAAAAAGAAAGGAAAAAGAAAACCAAGCTCCGTGACTAATTGTTTCCTGGCTAATACAGCCTTAGACAAACAGACCAAAGGAAAGCAGTTGTTATGCAAGATGTTTGTGGGTTTTTGTAATTTTTCCATTTACCAGTTCCAAAGAGCTGTTGTGTTTTGACATCCCAGTTCTCATCAGATCACTGTAAGTTCACTGAAAATGTAATAATTTTGGAGGTACGGATCTTCTCATGCTATTCTGTATAAAGAGCTGTCATACTGTACAAAGTGAAACAGGATAAGCAGGGTATTTAATTTTTTAATTGAAATTTTGGGCAGGAACCTAAATACATACACAGTGTCAGTTTACAAGAAGTAGTTTGGCATCACTCTTAAAAATCAAAGCAGCATGACAGGTTGAAAGATGTTTACGTATGAGAGCATATATTTCTTCATACACTGTTTTCAGTAGTTTTGTAAATAGCAGTCACACTGTACCTTGCTAATCGTTCATTTTTTTCCTAACTTGTAGTGAATACATGAATAAAAGCTACAGTATTTGTTACCATTTGCTAATTCTTTGCTACTCTTTTATTACAGTTATGAAGGTGTTTATTTTCTATCATTCTTCTTTGTGCTAAAGTATAGGAGGGCAGAGGGCGTGGGGGGATCAGAGGAGAGAAAAGATTAGAATTTAGACATGTTAACAAAACATTTTC
This sequence comes from Calonectris borealis, assembly GCF_964195595.1. Lineage (NCBI taxonomy): Eukaryota > Metazoa > Chordata > Aves > Procellariiformes > Procellariidae > Calonectris > Calonectris borealis. Next base: position 32,357,375 of record NC_134319.1, on the reverse strand, counting down.
AAAGTATAGCTTTTATGAGGCATTCGTGTAACTACGAAATGCAGCAACCATCCTTCATACCATACTGAATATAACGGTGATTTTTATACAACAGTGAAGTTAGTCCTATAAAACTTAACAAATGAGTATGGTAGCATGCTGTATATTAGCAGGTAGTTGGCGTAGCCAGCAATAAGAGTACAAAGTATAGACTCTAGGTTATAGCAGAGGCTTCCTACCTTATGTTCCAATTTTGTTCAGGTGATATTAATCTGATTACTGTTTTTATTCTGAGTTGTTGAGATGTGAGCGAACTGTAGTTGAAGCTGTTCAACTCATCTGAGAATTGGATAGTACAGCTTTGAAGCTGTGGAAAAGTAAAACCAAAGGATATAACTCAATTTTAGTTTTTCTATTTCTTCATTTTGTAGACTTTCATAATAAAATTTCATCATGATTTTATTTTCTTGGGAGAACTTTGTTTGAAGTTTGAGAGTTTTGCCATTTGCTTTGTGTCTGTGAGATCTCATCCTCAAACTTAGCCTGAAAACGAGATTGTACATAACTGATTCTGCTGGGGTTTTTGAGATGTGCTGGGGGTAGAAGGGTTTTCCTCATTAGAAGAACAGATCCCAATGTCTTTGCACGCAACTAACTGATGTGACAGATTTTACAAAGACAAGTTCTATTCATCCACATACTTACTGAGAAAAGTAGGCACCAGAACATGCACTCTCCAACAAAATTCTGAAATGCATGGCTACCAGTTATGAAATGGGGAAGATGAAGAGAGTAACAAGATAAAAGATTCAATTCTAAATATAAGTTGGAGTTATTAATTTGATTTAACCAACTGCTTGACCATGTAATGGTAAAAGGTATCTTGAGTAAGAATGAGCAGAATAACAGAGCAAAACACTGAAGAAAGTTTTTTATTAGTATCTGGGTTATATTGGTTGGGATTTTGTAGTATAAGCATTAGTACATTAGTATGTATTCAACTTTATAGATGGAAGTTGAATGCTGTGAGACTTTTATTGTACTACTCGTGAAATAAAAATATTAAAAGTGTAATGTTGAAGCTCTGTATTTTAAAAGGCAAATTTTCTTCTTTCTAGGTAAGCTTCTGGGTTGTTAGAGAGATTCTACATGCACAAACTTTAAAAATAAGAGCTGAGGTTTTGAGCCACTATATTAAAACTGCGAAGGTAAGAATTTGGATTGGGGGGGGTTGTGGGATTCACCATTATGAAAATTCTTATACTTAAGTTGGTCAGTTCAAAAATACACATGGATAAATATTTGTCTGATACCTGATTTAGCTGTTGTATCTGTTGACATGAATAGCTGTTTGGCTTCTGTATGTAACAAAGTTGTCAGAAATAGTGACAGTTCAAAGTCCTGAAATGGAGGCCTTTGTTTACAAAAAAAATAGCTTAACTAAGGAAGTGCAAAGATGCCTTGTTTCAAATATTGCTTATTAGAGAATATAATTTACTGGATGTGTTTTCTAATGTTGGTTAAACCAAAATGCTGTATGTGGAATCAGTTCAAACAGCATCAGTCAGAACAGTAGTAGTTTGTTTGCTTTTACTATTGGAAGGAAAGGATCTGTTATCTCTTATTCCAATTGTGGCATTGAATAATATCAACTTAATAAATATTGTTTCAAAAATATATCTGAACTCAGAAAACATTTTAGAGCTTTCATCTTGTGATATCTTCCTGTAAGCCTTTAGGACTGACATTCATAAGAAAAGGCTCAGCAAATCTTGACTTACGTGTAGATGAACCAGGGTCCTGGCCCTTCAAACAGAATGTAGCTTCTTTATTGTAGTGTGAAGAGAGGGATGTTTTTCAAGTTTTTGCTGTCAGACGGTGGCTGACTGTTACTACAGCTAACTTCTGTGACCACCTGAGGTTACCTGCAAAAAAATGTAAAATTTTTGTAATTACCTTGGTATTCATTTTACAAATGCATTCTTTGTCTTGATACGCACATTTTTAATGGAGTAATATTTTCCTTCTATGGGATTTGACTATAAATTTTGGGTGAAGCAAGCTAATTTTGTAAGATTCCACAGGCTTTGCTCAATAATCGTGCTGTGGTCATAAACTGTTAAGGATCTCTCTGAAATATCCTTTGATACCTGGTGAGATAATGTATCTTCATCTCATGTGTTTTTAAAAATCAGTTCTTTTTTTTTTTGTTTGAAATACAAACACAAAAATTTGCCTCACGATCGGTGTCCCTCCATAGAAGGGGGGAGGTTCACCCGTGTGGTCATAGTGCAGAACCGATCTTGGAAGCCAAGTGGGGTCAGGTTTGGTTAGTGCTTGGATGGGACTTGCCAATCCTGGGTATTGTAGGCTCTGCTTTGGGCACAGCACCCTGAATCAGTGGACTGCAGACAGCAGTGTCTGCTGAAATGCTGCTGATTTTGAGACTGTTATGTGCTTTAACAATGAGTTAGTTGAGCTTTGCTTACCTATGAGTTGTAAAAATCACAAGTACAAAAGCAAGAAACTATATATGGGGAGTTTTTTATATCTGTCAATTTACCTACTGTATCTGTTATCTTGGCTTTTCTTACATATGGCTGCTAACATGGAGTTACTGTGGTTAGTGCCATTTGAAGGATTTTTTTGTTTACAGCAAAGATATTATAAAAGCAGCTTGGTGCCAGAGATCACGCTAATTAACTTCTCTTCAGATAAGCTGTAAATCCACTCTACAGTGAATTCTTTGTGCTGACAACTATCTAGCTATTGTATGGCTAGTAGTCCTTTAATCGTATCTCATGCTATATCGCTTTACACATGAACTAATGGGATTTAATAGTTGCATTCCCCTGAAGTTCCCAAACTATCTGATTGGTTATGACTTCAGTTTCAGTGCTGGTATGAGCTAGGAAAGCCCTTTTTTCATTTTTAATCAGCTACACTGTCCTTTGGGACAGTGAACTTTATTACCTTGTTTGGGGACACATCGGGGGAGAAAAAGGGTTATTGTGTAAGTGCAGGGACAAACACCAGCAGTACTATTTGGAAGAATAGTAGGACTATGGTATATGACAAATATCCATTCCCCATCTCGCCCCACAAAATATTGATTGCCCTTTACGCACAGTTACTGAAGAATCCTCCCAAAAGAGGATTAGGAGAGGGAAACACTTCTTCAGTAGGTGTGGAAAGACTCTCGTTCGTCAGTAGACATGCTGGAACTGTAGGATTCTGGGCAACCAGACTGAAATTGCTACTAGGGTGACCTGACAGTAAGCATTAAATGTGGCATTTCTGAGTAATATCTATGAGGACTTCGTTCTATAAAAGGCTGTTAGTTTTCTGGCAGTGTGTTAAGTGGAGAGAGAATCATTTGCCCTGCTCCAAAACTATTAACCAGAAAACCATCCTTGCAGTATTGCTTTCAGCCTTCCAAATATCAGGTCTCCTCTGATATTCAGCATTTATTCAGAATCAGGTTAGTCTAATTTTTTTTATCCTGTCATGTCATGAAAGGCCTCCTAATCAAGAAAACTTGGGTAAGCTGAGTTTCAAGGAGGCGAAAAGACTTCCACCATATCTTGAATAGCAAGGATTCCTTACGTTATTGTATCATGTTTCTGGCTGGAATCCTAAACTACCTTGGTGAATTTTCCAAATGGGTTCTACAGGATTTGTAGTACTGTGACTGAGTATCCATTTCTCCTTATCAAAGTGTTTTTATTAAGGTAAAGCCTCAGGTTTTGTGTGCTCCACCAAAAATCCCTGAGTGTAGTTCAGATTTCTGGGTGCTCATAGCTATCAGATAATTGATATGGCAGAAGAGCTTAAGGAAGAGCTTTTTCTTATGGATCATTTTTAAGCTTTTGTGACAGTAGTACCAGTAGTTAATTGACCAAGGCAGATTGATGGTTTTGGAGACAGAGGGAAAGAAAAAAAAAGAGGGGAGGGAAATTCCAAATATGTAAGAAAATGCACTTATGCACAGTGTTTTGTAGAGAGTTTTTAAGAAAATTCTCTTACCCTGATGTTTTCTATGTTCAATTTTGATTTCATTGTTCCTTTCCACTAGTTGGTTTTAGTTGTCATACCCCAAAAAATGTCTTTCAGTGAGAGATGTACTCTGGATACGTGGCTTTTGAAATTTACCTGCTTGATTTCATCCTGCAACAATATTTTTTGGGTGCTTTGATGCAGCGTTGGTAGCTACATAAACCTGCGGTGCCAAATGCATTTACAATATTAAATACTGCCATGATTACATCATTCACAACTGGGTCATCCTTTTTGGCATGTTAAGTTTGAAAATTCTGTTGAATGCTATGAAAGGAATTTGTTGGGTTTGAATGTCAGAAAAATTCTGGCACTTCTGTTATATATCCCAAGATGTATGCATATATAGATTTTTTTTTTCTTTTTTTAAGGGTTCTCTCTGGACTATGAAACAGCTAGTATAGTCTAATCCAAAACTGTATAAATGCAGTAATGAAAAATTTGGAGGTGCCGTAAAAGTGGTATGGGTGCACAGCAGTTCACTGTAATTAACTCTTCATTTTAGAACATGCAAGATTTCTTCATTTTAGATTGTTACTTATTCTGTATTCATTATTGACAACAGTTGGAATGTTGTTTATTGTTATTGTATATATTTTTGTCCTCAGAAACTGTATGAGCTGAATAATCTGCATGCTCTTATGGCAGTTGTGTCAGGCCTACAGAGTGCTCCAATCTTCAGGCTGACTAAAACGTGGGCGGTAAGTGAGCAGCAGGACAATGAAGGGGTTTTAATTTATTCTTAGAAGAATACAACATTCCGTAGCTTGTTTTCAAGCATGCAATAATTATTACAGATACTCTTAATCGTCTTGCACAGTGTACATAATGTTTCTAGTGCCTCTTAAGTCTATGGTTTCCTGTTGAGTTGTTTTTCCATTCTGGCATAGAAATATTTTTCCTTTGAAAAATAGTTCCCTGCAGATTCTGCTAAATGCAGAGACTTCTAATTTGGCCAGAAGCTATTTTGTATTTAGTTGCTGGAAAATTATGAATGCCAAAGTGGGTCATGCTTCAATCGTTTAGGGGTTTATGCTGTTGGAATTTTTTTTGCTATGGAGAGCAGATGTCCAGAAACTCTTGATTCCGTTTCCATAAAGAGATTTGTATTTTCTCTGACTGATAACTAAATCTAGCAATTTTCCTCAGAGTTTTCAGATTTATTTTCATAGTTATAACAATTGCATTACGCAGTATATTTGTAGGTCTGCTTTTGTACAGTTATGAAAGAATGGCTTTCTTTGGAAATGTTTTTATTTGACATCTGTTTGTTGACTGGAATTAGTATTATTTTTGTGTAGTTGTATCCTCGATTAGAAGAACATTAGGAATGACTTTTGCGCATTGATACCTCAGAGCTGAGAAAATACTGTACTTCATTCAGCCATATATTGTGTAGTTATCTAGCTGTATAAACAGATGAACACACATTTTGAAGTGTGATAGAAATAATCAGGTGACTGAAATACTCCTGTGTGTGGGATCCATATAAATAGGTCATTAAAAAGAGCTAAAAACTTTCACTGAAGACATGTCAACACATCCTCGCGTGTTACAAAAAGTGTTACTTTGTCTGATAACTGAATGATGATAATGTTGTTCAGTTGATAAATGTTACCAAAATCAAATATAAGTCATTGCTGCTGAGATACTCATCTAGAATTCTCTACATATTTTGCAAATGCGCAATTAAGTAAGACATTGTTTCAAAATACCAAAAATCTCTAAGGAAATCTTAATGAAGAAGGAAATCTTAATGAAGTCAACACTTCAAAATGATCTGGAGGAGAGCTGTTGTTTGTCTGGTTTTGTCATGTCGATGAATTGACGCTCAACAGTTTATAATTGTGATGCTAAATTGATTTTTTTTTTGTGCATGACTCAAAACAAATGTCAACTATAACAATATGTTAATATAACCATATTAGTTACTACCATAATTATGCCATTCAGAACTGGGAATTCCCAGTTTCTTTTCCCACTTGGTCAGCCAGAAGTCCTGTTTTGCACTTATGACGGTTATTATGTGCTGTTGGCATATGTATCAGTTTTTAAAGTTTGCTCCCCTTCCAGCCTCTGGAATGCCGGGTAACTTCTCCCACATTTCTGCAGATGTTTAATTGCTCATACAATCCCAAGCAACTCTATGCTTTTCATCATCTTATATAAGCATTTGCAAATTCAAGTTGCAGGATAGCTCCTAGCAATGTGCACTGCAAACAGATTCAGATGTCTTCCTCTTGGAAGTTCAGTTTATAAATTCTTGAAGTAATTCTAAGCCTTTGGCTTTCTGTATCTTAAAAGCAAGAAAAGACATGTGAAAAGGCACACCAAGCCATTATTTGAGTAACCAAGTCATTTGAGTAAGTTATACAGTAACCTTCCAAAACCTTTAGTAAGGAGGGATTTCTTCTCCATTTCTGAGATAGTTTGTAGCAACCTGTAATCAACCTGACTTACAAAGTCAGGAAAATAACCGCAAGTGTATTCGCTCCCTTAAAAAAAAGAAGTCACCTTATATGGTTCGAATCTAGAGTTGAAAGGAGCCATTAAATATTTGCTTGGTAATCTAATGTTCCTAAAAAAGATGAAATTCATGTCTTCTGACGGTATGTCTGAATATGTCTGAAATTTGTCTCACTCATTGCCTGCACACCCTCTGAACTCTGGAGAATAATAAATGCTTCTAATGTGTGATTTGCCCTGTTCAAAACTTGAAAAGAATTATGAACCTTTCCAAGAAAGAGCAGAGAATAGAATATTCTACTTCTCTCCATTTAATGTAAAGGAAGTCTAGATGACCAGCTAGGACTCGGGCAATGTAAGCAAATAATCATGAGGTTTCTGAAGTTAGGTGAGTGAATCCTGCCCCACTCTGCCAGCACCCTGAAACTTCATCTCTCCTTTCCTGCATTTCAAAAAGTTTGTCTTCAGTCCTGGCACACTGTAATTAGAAAGCAAAGAGCAGTCTGGAAGGCTCCGAATCCCTCCCTGCTACTGTAAACTATCAGCCTTAGCTTTTGTTGTCTCTGCATGTATACATCTCTTTACTGTTCTTTGCATCATTTGAGCCTAAGAGACAGAGGAATAAAAATTACTTAGAAAAAGAAGCAGCCCCACAGCTGAAGAAATAACAGCTGGGTCCTTACTTGCCCTCACAGAAACACTTTTAATATTGTCAGGTTCTCTGTACTTTTCTACATAATTGCACTGTGAGCACAAGGGCAAGTCATGCAGGATCAACTTGTTTATAGATTATTCAAAGAGCCTGAAATGATATATCAGACTTGGACAAGATTGTGCAAATCGGCACGTTTTGAGGAAAATACAATTAATTGCATTCAAGTCTGAATTTAGGCCATTATTATATCTGTTAGTCTTGTCTTACCTTCCCGTCTGCAAAAACTACAAAAGCCTTCCAGACTCCAAATGGCAGCAGAATATTTTAGGGTATTACTAAAGGCAAGCTAATCTAGGCTGATTAAACTGGAACCATCTTTGAGGAGATAAACTTCAAAAGATAAATGCCATGTTCCGGTGGTTGGAAAGAAGTCATGCCTGTCTACTGTTTCCTTGTCCTGGAACTGGCAGATGTCTGCAGTTTTAATGAACATGGGATGTTGTTCATCTGAATATTGGAACCAAAGCTAAAGATGTAAATTAATTGCTGGAATGTCATAGATCAGTATGTCTTGGGAAACAATTCACTTCTTAGAAGTGACTTTCTTCTGAAAGCCAGTGTTCAGTTTGGTGGTGTGTTAGCTATCCTAATGAAGACCTAAGATATAGGAAATGTAGGTAAAAAGGGCAGTTATTTACAGCTTTACAGAAGGGATATTTCACTTCTATCATGTTCACATAGATTGATCTTTAACCGAAAGAGAAAAGGGAATACGCATAAAAATTTAGCGATCTGACCCTTGTAATTTTTCCACTATTGGGTATCTTATAGGGGAAAAATTGTGACTGGGACTAGAACACTGAGCCTTCTGCCAGAATGTTCAGTGGGAACATCTTATACCCTTCTTTAAATTCTGGCTCTGAATTGAAATTAAGCTTTTAATGTGGTTTTGCAGCAGTAGTTCAGCTAGATGTTTTAAAAGTATCTTAACTTACTTTCCCAATCTTACAAAGAGATCCTTGCTGTTAATTCTGTCAAAGGAAAGGGGCGGGGGGGGGGGGGGGGGGGGAAGGAGGGGGAGTGGACAATGAAGGAGATCCATGACTTTTAAGTTTTGTATTTGAAGTGGACATTCCTGTAATATTAAGAGCCAGTAAAATTGCTAGTTGGCAGAACAGGATACATAGCCTGTATCCAAGTTCATAATGCCTTCTGTAGAGAAAAATGGATTAAATCCTTACTCTTTTCCAGACCTTCAAGTATGTGGATATATGTATATCTGCATTCGTTGTTTTTAAAATTGTAGTTTAGTTAAAGATATTTATCAGATCTTAATGGTATTGTCTTACTCTTTGGAAAATAATTTGTTGAGATAGCTCTCAATTCAAGAATAAGAACGACTTTTGGAATTTGGGTTTTTGTGAAGCTGGTTTAGTATAAAATGTTAACTTATGGATAATTAGAGTGAATAAAGTACTGTTTTGAAATACTGTAGGAGCGGACAGCATGTGAAAGTGTCATGTGTTTTAGCTAGATTAGTCTTTTGAAAACTTGTATTATTTCAGAAGGATCCTCCAGGACACCAAAGCTTATACCTGGCTAATTTTTTAAAAGGATAGTTTATTTAACAGCCAAAATAGCTACTTTTCTTTGTAAACTCTCCAAGTACTCATCCTTAAGGAGTAAATGCTGTAATTTTGAAGCAGTTGTATTTGAAAACAAAAAAACAACAACAAAAATGGGGGCGTAGGGGGTGTAAATCCATGCTTTTAAGGGTGAAAGAGAAATCGTAATGATCAAACTTAATGCTCATCTGTTTTTGGCTTCTTTTTTTTTTTTCTAGTTATTGAGTCGGAAGGATAAAGCCACCTTTGAAAAGCTGGAGTATGTTATGAGTAAAGAAGATAATTACAAAAGGCTTAGAGACTATATCAGCAGCTTGAAGATGACTCCTTGTATTCCCTATTTAGGTAAGCAGAAGTATTTCTAGTGGGAAACACTAATGACAAACATGCTTCTCCAGTAGTTACACAAACTAAACACCATTTATTAAGCATTCATGAAATTATTTCAATACTTCAATAAAGAATCTATAACCACTAGTTGATTCTGGATATTCTGTATATGGCAAGAAATAACTTCACTAGCTACAGAAAGAAAATATTTATTAAACCTCACAAACACTTCAGGTTTTACATACAGTATTAGTTTTCTAGGAAATTATTTTCCCATATGTTGTATAGGTACACTGATTGACTTCTGGAGAAGTACTTAAACTGTTATGCCTGCTAGCACTCTTAGAGCTAAATACCTGACCGTTATAGTAATGATGGCTTTTAATTCATGAGAAGCTGTAAATCACCAACCTCTGAGATAAATAAATGTAGATCTTAGGGTTTGGAACATGCTAAAATCTGGAGATAGCTGAATGCTATCTGCATTGAGTTATATTAAGGTGACAAGAGAAACGGGGTTGTTATGACTGACTCAGCTTTATAGAATAATTATGAGTAAATAGTACTCCTGTGTATCTGAAGATTAGGTAAATGTGTTTAATATGTATTGGTTTTGTTGCCAAGCTAATTACTTAATGTCTTGGTTTTATTTGTTTAAAGTGATCAGTGTGCTTTTTTTTTAATGTAGCTTTTCTTTGATATCATAAGATGTTGGTAGTTGCATGAAATTACGGAAATGTTTACCCAATTTTTTCCTTTTCGAGAAAAAATAGTTGGTATTTCTGCAGATACGAGTTGCTTTTGCACCTAAATTCAAGATGACCTCCTGTGGTCACTAAGGCTTATTAAACTGTAATCTCTTTGTTCCTGAAGTTTGATACTGCCTTTACTCAGTTGGGCTATTAATTTTTTCAAGTTTAATAACTTGACAGTCGTCTTTATGCTGTGATCTATGTGTCTGTCACAATATTATTTCAGTTGTTTCATAGCTTGATATGAGTGACAACACCATCATTGATGATAGAATCTAAATGATGCCTCTACAATGCATATATTCAGGTTTTGCAAAATTGGTTGAATTGTACATGCTTTAAACAGAAAAAAATACTTTGCTGTGGAGAACCAATAGTAATTTTAATGACAAGTAGTCCTATAGAGTTCCTCATTCGGCTTCATTTTTTACTTCCCTGTTACATCCCTCCCAGAAACATCCATCAATTCCAACATCACCTTAACAGCTGTTATTCCTGTATTTTCAAATATTCAGATGTTGGTAATTGTTTGTGTCTAGAATGGAAGAATCAATATGAGTGTATTTTGTCTGAAGTGCAGGTGTGAAAATTGCCTGTGTGGCGTGCTATCACATGCTACCCTGTTTATTGACATAGCTGTTAAAACTAGACCTGAATTAAAAGGGTCAAAGAAGCAGCCAAGCATAATATAATGTGATTAAATATGTCATTTTGTAGCTTTCCCATCATGTATACACATATAGTATATACGCACTGTATATGGTTCTGAAATGCAGTTTCTAGCTTTCCAGATGCTTTTTAGCTATATGCCATGATTTATGAAACATGAAGCTGGGCTCAAATTGTTTTCTTGCTGATCATACAAGTCCCAAGCCAACCTGCTGTCAGATTTTTTTAAAATCTCATGATACTCTGACCCCTGCCATTATGGTTTTCTAATACTTAATGCTGTACAGAGAAATCTTTATGCCTTGGTGTATTTGTCTGACACTTTAAAAATACTGCCTTACTATGTGCAAGTGTATACTTAAAAAAAAAAAAAGGTGAAATGTTGGAAAACAATGTTTTAAGTTTTGTTCAGTTGCAGATGTTTTCCTCAATACATTAGCAACCTCTTGTCTAATTTTTGCCTTAGAATAAGCTTTGGGCTTGACTTGATAGTTTGTTGAAGTGAAATGTATGTTTATTTTCTGCTTAGAAAGAAACAAATGCTCTTTGCTGTGACCTGCTGTAATTAAAGAATGTGGTTTTGACCAGATTTCATACAATATCAATTCTTACTAATGACATGAAGAATGTCCTCAAGCCTTTTTTAATTCTCCAAAGGAATAGCAAATGCCCACTGGTGCGCTCCCTCTAAAATTAATTTTGTAAGGCTTAAATATATGGCAAAAAACAAAATTGCCTTGAAACTACAGTCATCTTAAAGCTGGATCAATCTTGGAAGATTGGCTGTTGTGTCCCATTTTTCTCATTTGATCAAAGCTTTAATCTCCAGTAAGACCTGAGTAGATTTGCAGGGGTATTATTTCTAAAATTTCCTTCCCGTGGCATTTTTACTAATGTAAGAGTCGTATGGAACAGAAATAACTTGAGTTGCTTGTTTTACTTACTGTTTTAAGCTTACCAGCTATAGGTTATAATTCCTGAAAGGATCTCTTTCTGCTGTTACTTCTGGTATAAAATCACGTACGGGAATAGTGCTTCTCCTGGTTTAAAATGTGTACAAAAGTCTACCTAAAAGTCTGCTGTTTGAAATTGTGATCATGGCATGTACCAGGGAGGGGCATTAGCCATAAGGTCCACTTGCTCTCACGGAAAAAGGAGGTTGAGGTGGGGCTCTCTTTACTGTTGGTGCAAAGATCCTGCAGTTGCCGTGCTCCCCTAAAATGCTCTTTAAAAGAGTGCAGAGAATCAAGCCTGCCACACAGTTACATTTGCCATCGCAAATGCCCTCTGGAGAAATATTGGCACTGGTCATGAAGGACCCTGTTTGAAAGGTTGAAGGGAACGTGAGCTTATAAAGGAATTTCAGCTGCTATTTCAAGGATGGATGTTTTACCCTTCAGAGGTTACTAGGTTTACCCTTATGCAACCAAATATCGAATGTGCATGTGGAGTTTTTTTCATGACCGTCTTAGCATTACAAGGTAAAGCTTAAATGTTTTTTTTGTGTAGTCTTTGCAATGGGAATGGAGCCGCAGAAGTATAGATTGTTTTCTTATTAGCACAGCTCACTGACTGTGGACAAGATAAAGGTGTCCTTCCGCATTTAACTAGGGGGAAAAAATAAAAGTATTTTTCACTTCCTTGCAGCGGTAAGTGTGGTGCGATTCCAGAGTTCTAGAAATGCAAGTGAGAGCAGTGCAGCGTCAGTGTGGCCTCACTAACTTAAATGTGAGTGCTAAGAGCCGTGCAACACGAATAAAAATGTTCAGCATTAAGTCCTCATTATGCGACGCGGGATATGTCATCACTGTTGCATCACCTGGCCAACTAAAGTAGCCAAAACAAATGGGAGCTGTATATCTGATGTTATAATTCGCCTTAGAATAAAAACCCATTCTCAAAGGGAGTCTTATCATGGAGTTCTGATTAATTCGAGATTGCACAATGAAACAATTGAGCCATATCTTGAGAAGTAAGATTTTTATTTAACTAAGCAGTACTACCTTGTGAAATATTTTCTTATAGCTGTCTTTCAGGAATTATATCCAGAAACAGAAAAGCTGGAACAGATTATTGAAGTATTCATCTGATGAATATTCAGCTGCTTCAGTGATAATGCTTGCAATAGACTTTGGAAATCTATGTGAAAACCGTGTTTCAGGTTTAGTACAGGTTAAACTTTTTCAAGGTCTGCTTGGTTAAATTTGGACTGATAGTACAGGAGTGGTGAAAGCTATATCCTTCACAGACAGACTGCTTCTAAATGTCCAGTGCAATAAGCTTGAGGGATGCTACAGCCTCTTTTGAAAAACTTTTCTAAAAAAGTGTGAGAGAAAACACTGAACTTCTAAAGTCATTTACCCTGCTTAGAAAATGAAACCCAAAAGCTAAGAACTGATAAGAGTTACAAGCATTTGAAAGTAGTAAATTATTGTATGAACCATTATTATGATATGAAATTATTATGAACCAACCTGAAAAAGAGATGCTATGCTTTCCCTCCTTGTAATCTTAAATAGGCTACTTAATTTTAAGTCTTTCCTTTCAGAGCACAGCATTTGTGCAGTCTGAGCTTTCTGGGTATATTTTGTAATAATGTTTAGTTAATGCCATCCTGCAGCTTTAAATTGGGGGAGACTCACTTTTTGATGTCTAATATATAAGATTTAATTTATATGCTGAGTGCAAGCTAGTTTTACTTGGGGGTTTCTGCAAAATACACCTTTCACTGACTGCACTGAATAAACAAACACACTTATTGTAGCAGGCAAAGAGATTCTTGTGGTAAAATAAGATCTCTTCCAAGGAGAGGAAATCTGTTGGTTGAATGAACTAAAGCTGTCAGAAGTGTTCATTAAAGAAATGTTTTGGAGGATATTTCCAGCTTTTAAATTTACCTGAACTGCTCTTCTATCCAGCTACCACAGAAAAAAAGATTGGACTATAGATAGTCTGAATTTTAAGCATTTGCAATTAAAAAGCGTGTTATAGAACACTCAATCAATGAGGTCTGTACGATATTTGTAACAAACACATATTCCTTATATGAAGAACAATTTCAGAATTGTAATCTTAAACATTTGTGTCAGTTAAAATTCTTGGAATTTGGGAATGGAATATGCTGGGACTGATTCCCCACCCACTCACCCATCCCTGCCACCAACCCCAATTAAATATTGTTGAAACTTGTTGGCTTTGATCTCTGACGAAAGATTTCACTACAACCCTTGCAGCCATATATTATCAATGAAGCTTTATTTACTCCAGCAAATGTGTTTTGAAAGCAGAATGCTATTTTCTCTCCTCTGAACTACAAATGAGGTTTTGCAGAGCAATTGGTATCGACTAATTTAACATAAAAATAATATTAGATTATTCTTTTAGCTATTAGGGTTTCTTATGTTAAATAGGGGCAAAGTTCTTAAAATCCTGAAGGGACATATGAGGTGCCAAACAAATACATTGGTTACAATTCAGAACAGCATATTCAGTTTTTGTGTAATATCAAATTAAATTAGGCAACCTGTGTGGCTAAGTACAACTATTAAATAATTTTATATACTAGGGAAGAAAGTTTTCGTTTTGGAGACTCTGGTACCTAAAGTGAATATTTTGTTGTTTCCAATTTTGGAAGGATTTTGTCTTGATGCAGTATGTTTTATGGCATTTGTTAAAAGTTGGAAAAGTATTTTCTAATTAATTTCTTAAATTACGTATTAATTCCAGTGGAAGTCAGATATCCAGAAGGTAAAAAATTTAATATAGACAATATCAGAATTGTATACATGTAGGGGAAGGGAAATGTGTGTGTCATAAGAGCAGTCCAAGTTGGGGGTGGCAGGGAGAATACACTCAGAGCTGATTTCTGATCTTGGGTTTGCTATGTCAGCAGAAAGCTGTGTTGGAGGAAAACTTAAAATATTCAGAGACTCGGTCCTTCTCTAAATTAGTACGTGTGAACACTTGTTCACACCTCATCACTCCTAATTGGAGCAGGGGAGGGGTCTCCAAGTGTCAAGTCATGATTGTAATATCAGGACTTTTCATTTTGTCATTTAAGTTCAAAGTATCAAGAAATATTTTTGTTTAATTAGGGTGTTTGAATATGGAGGTAGAAAGTAAAAAAAAAAAAGTACTGAGCAATTTGGTTGTCTCGAGTTTATCAATCATTTCATACAATTATTTTTCTTACGTTAGGAACATTTTGCCTAAGTGTTTTACAGAAGGTAGGATATGCAGATCTTAAGGAATTCTCTACACCACTAAGAAATTTTATATTTTAAGTTTAATTCACCACTTCATTTTGAAATAATTATTTGTTGCAAAAATCTTTCTTTGCTGACAAAGCTAGAACGTCTTCAATTTTTATGTAGCTTCTTGGAGTAAATCTTAAACAGTAATGTGAAGTCAGATTTTCATTGAAAGTAATACCAACATTTTTAAATAAATTGTTAAATAACGAATCAATTTTCACATTAAAGCAAGACAATGTCATTTCACATATTTACATTTAAGGGTTGAGCTAACCTGAAAAAGCATAAGCTTTTTAAGTGAAAAAGCTTATATCTTGTCATATGTCTGGAATTTTTTACCAGCTTTAATGACTGTTTACATAAAGTATGTTGGACTTGAACAGAGATAAATATGCTTTGCAAGCACAAACATCTGCTTTTGTGAATGTGTGTTTAAAAAAACACCGTCTGTCACAGTAGAAAAGGTTTCTTAAGAAAGGGGGGGAGAACACAACAGGGAAAAAAAAAGACAGGAAAACTGTAGACCTGCTTTTTGCAGGGGCAGATTGTGCAAAATAATGATTAAAAAGTAATACTTTATTTTTCTGGAACTCAAGCGCTGAGAAGTTTATACGTGATCACTTGAGCACTGTGGGATTTCCTCCTCAGTCTATAGGTCTGATCATCATTTGAACGGCTTTCAAGGAGTAGGAACCTCCCCGGTACTCAGCCCAAAATATTCCATCCTGATACTTGCTCCTGTAGTGGCCTCCTCTGTACCACACCCCGTTAAGGTTAGAATGGGCACACGCGTTGTACCACCAGCCGCCTTTGTGAAAGTGAGCACAGTTTCCTGTGGAACAGAAAGAACTAGGTGAACTTCAACATTAAAGAGGAGAAATGGAGATGAGCAAATGCTTTCATATTCTGGCTTATTCTTAGAGGGAACTTAGAAGTACTTCGTAGCCTGTTGTGGTCATATCAATTGCTGCTTCTACCTAAATTGTAAGTTCTGTTGTTAACAGCAGCCATTGCCTGGAGGGGTGATGATTAACACGGTATTTAACGTGACAGCTGAAAACTGAGGAGATCAACTCTTCTCAGACTACCAGCAGTGCTTGCCCATGAGCTAACATTCAAGGAACTTGGATTATGTAGTGTTGAGAAATACTTCAGTGGAAGCAATGTGAGTTGATACAGTCCCAAGCAGCACGCAGGGCCACAGTTTCACAAAGAGTTGCTTGTAACTTGCGTATTTACTGTTACAGGCTTGTTTAAAAGTTTACAAGGTTTGTCCAGCTTTATGGTTATTGACAGCTGAGAAAAAGCAGTTGAAGTATTACACTCCCCAACCTTTCTTTTACTGCTAAGCTTTAAGGGGAAAGCTTGAGGAAGAGCATGGAGATGAACAAAAAAGCATCCTTTAAGGAGAACGAAACAAAGTGATCTGCCCGTTTCTCACGTACTGGTACATAACTAAGCCTGTGCACAATTGCAGTTCCTTTCATGCTGTTCAGAGGCTTTAGTTCATGGTGGTTATTGTTATGTGGCCACAGCACTACTCTCAGAGATCACCTGGACAGGTATTCTGACTGCAGAGCATCACATGCAAGTCGGTAAGGATGTCATTGAGCTAAAAATAAAGCTTGTTCAAGTGTGCCTGCAATGAGGGTAGTAGAATTTGAATTTCTGAATGGTGCAGGGGCTTGAAGGGGGCCCTGTCAACGTGATTTTTATCATTATTTATTTGAATCATCTTTCAATAGAGTTGTTTTATCAGAATTTACATACTTTTTTTGTACTATATTCTTTTTTAAAGGTGGTATCACTATTGGAATCTACTGTATTCACTTTTCACATACATACTTGCTTCCTTACCTGAATACATATCCCTGTCTCTGTCCAGTGTTGTAAATTGCTTTCCGTTGTGCCATATCATGGAATCGCCTGCGTTTCCTTGGTATGTTCCTAAGCGTAGCCTGTAGAACTCGCTTTCGGGCTCCAGGCGGAAACTGCTGTATTCTGCATAGACTTTCTTATTGCTCCAGTCCTCTAACTCAATCAATAGTCTGTAATTATCCTGATTGGTAAGCATGTAAATATTTTCTAGTCCCAGCCAGTACTCTCCATCAATGTTTCCAAATCCTTTCTGTACAAAAGAAGATCAGAAGGTGATGTTAGCTTAGTTTTTCTTGTTTGTCAAAACGCTCATCGGCAGGAATATTGTAAACCAGTGGAACCTGGGTACCGAAGGCCTTTAAGCTTCTGAATGACTGCTCAACCCATGCATTTAAATGCTTTATTTTGCCGCACTTGGCCATTTAGTCAGTTGGACTGCTCTCCGTATGAGGTATTACCAGGATCAGTAAAGGTGGCAAAACTACCTGTTTTCTGTCTCTCTTCTTTTTAAGATAAAGGGAGAGAGAATAGGGAAACTGAAACAATATATTTCTTGACAAAGCTAAGGGGATCTGTAAGAATGTATGAATAATGAAATTTAAGGGGGTATATTTCCAGGTTGGAAAAGGTATTTATGGATCAACCGTCTCAGTGTTCAAGGTAAATAACTTCTTGTTGCCTTTTTAATGCAACTAGTGTTGGTTTTTACTGTAAATTTAATCACACAGTTCATCAGTGCTCTTTCCTAGATTTATTAGAAGCGAAATATAGAAATGTCTTCCCTTTCAAATCACAAACTGCCAGTAAGGTAGTTGTGAGGTGATATTTCATATCTGCTGTCGCCTGTCCCTGAGTAACCCAGAGTTGTTAATGTTTGGTGTTGCAGCTAAGGTAGGTACGTCACCCACTGTAGCTATCTTACGCTTCCTAGTTTCTGAGGTCTTCCTACCCTCCTTCTCAGGCCGTTGATTATGGAGGACCTACAGTTGATTTCCTGCTTGGAATCACTTTCTGGGGAAGTTTCTCTCCAGTAGATAAACAGTCTAGGCTCCTAACTCAAGCTGCAGTTTCACAAGTGGCTTAAGTTGATCTAGCATCATGCTGCTGCCAAAAATGGTAGCAATGCTTTTCTGCTGGCTCATAGCCACATTTGCAATACTTCCCTTGTGTCAACATTGTAGCTGTGCAGCCACACAGAGATCGGGAAAGAAGTAGAAATGTGAGCATGGGAGACATCTCTGTTGTCAATACTTCAAAGCCAGTCACAGAGGCGCACCTTCAGGTACTTTAAGTTAGGTAGTAGGAATACCATCTTCAGCCACTGCAATTTAATGAGGAATCTATTGGGGGCACATTTGCCCAAGCTTGAGCCATTATCAGACACCAGTTACACACTCTTCTACACTTTATTTGCATTATGTTCAAAATGTTTATGGTTAATTTATAAGGCACTCCATAACTGCCTTATAATATTAAAAAAAAAAAAACAAAAACAAAACCACCACCAACCACCTATGCTTCTGAGAAGTAAAGACTTTGAATAACTGCTACTAAGGAATGATTAACATTTGAATCATTAAATTCCAAGAATGCAAAAAGTGAAAATCCTCATAGTAATCTTTTGTCATTTCCTTTGTATATATGATATTATTTTTAGATTACTGATTGAGTTAAATGTGGCTCAGTTCTCTCTTCAGATACAATGCACGTGGCAATTGTAGATCCATTCAAAGTGAGCACAGCATCATAGGGAAAAACTCTGTCCTATATGTATGAAGTCAGCACATTATTATTATTTTAAAAACCCAACCAAAAGGGTTTTCAAATTTCCTGTCTAGCACATAATTACTCCAAAGCAGCATGTGTTTGTCGTCCTAGGCATTATGCCTGCTAGTGCATAATATCACAATAACACACAAGAATGTGTTTCCCTTCAGCAGCCCTACGTCTTCAGGTTTCTAACGTGATTTTAAAGGTAGAAATTATTTCCTTTAGTTCATTATTAGGAATGTTTTTAAGTTGAGGCCCTGATCCTGCAAATCTCTTAGTGTGCTTAAATGAATAATTCCACTGGCTGAGATTGCTTATTCATAAGGGAGACAATTAAGCTTTTCAAGTACTTACTGTAGTTCTTAGCGTGTTAATAAAAATCATGTGTTTAGTTAAGTCTTTGTAATAAATTACTTCCCAGTCACTGTCTAGAATAACATGCGTCTCCACAGTTGTTGTGTTGTGCATGACAAATGCAGGCTATTTCAGACAGTAAGTTAGTTCATACAAAGTTAAGTAATGCATTGGGTGAAATAGGACATTCCCACCGAAATATGTTTGCCTCTGAGGGATGACCACTCTTTTCAATTATCTTTGTTCGTAAAATTAATTTCACTGTCTAACTTACGCGCTATCTATTTCCAACTCCTCAGTGTTACCATTCAGAACACCCATTTGCAATGAAGAATTGCATTGGAAATGTTAGCAACCATCTTTATTGCGATAGATAATGTCACTGCCACACTGAAATGAAGCAGCTGATTTTCAGCATTCCATAGTTTACCTTGTAACTGTCCCAGTTCCTGAAAAAGTTGACAGATCCATCTGTCCTCTTCTGAATAACTGCCCATCCTCCAGGGTCCAGGCTGTTCTCACACCATAGTTGCATCGGCTCATTACTATTTTCAGGTTTGATCATATAAATCCCGCTGTTGGAATGCCCAGCTTCCTTGGCTTGTTGGCAGTCTTTGAATGGACCTTTTTGAAAAGAAATACTGTAAGCATTCAAGCTTGGCTATGCAGTGCCCATTGTTCAAGAATATTTTGTAATGGTAGTGAAAAGTCATCCTGGTGTGATACACGGGGATGGATACTGATGAAGAAAATATGCAAGCAGTGGAGAAGGACTTTTGAGCAGCTAAAAGGGCTCACATACTTGTTTTCAGGGCTGTGATTCTACAAAAATGCTGTTTCTGGTGCTGCTTGAAAGCTCTATTTTAGACCATGCGAATAGTGGTTTTGCAAATACTACTTACAGAAGAGCATCTAGTTATTCCGTAAGAAGCATGCAGCTTACATTTCTCTGAAAACTTTGCCTAGTTTGTCTTTCAATTTTCAGTAATATTTTTATTTTCTACTTTTTAGAAAAGGATTTATGTTCATGTATCATTACTTCAGTTGATTTAAAGAGAGACTGGTTATTTACTAATGAAAAGCAGGATATGTTCTGATGGCTGGTTAGTGGTTGGATGCCCTAAATGTATTTGAAAACTCGTACTCAGTAAATCTGAAAATAAATTACCTACAGTTTTCCTCTCATTTTACAAGGCTCATTTTCTCAAATTGCTTGGAAGTTCAGAGAAAACTCCTAAGTCACAGAAGAAGCTAATGTGCAAAGAAGCATAAAAGACAGTTGTTCAGGTTATTCTTTAATCAAAAGTAGAAGTCGAGTGAAAGTCACCTTCATTGCAGATTAAGGTTGTGTGACAAAAGCAATTTGAAAGTTGCTCTTTTTTTTAGATCTTCGAGTAGTAGTTGTCAGTTGGATGAGTGTGTAATTAAGAAGTCCATAAAGCATTTCATATTAATTAAAGTGCAAGAAGCTTGTGTATCTAATGAAGGTGACTACTTGGAGCTTCTGGCTGTGACAGTGCTACCAAGAATGCTGCAGACGTTGAGCCATCGTAAGTACTGCTGCATACTGTACTGTCAGCGTGCGATGATATTTTGTCATTCTTGCAGTGCATGCAGTAGTAGCTGAGGAAAGAAATACTGTGGCTTTGGTACACGAGTGCTTTTTCTCTTGTTCATAATTAAAATTTCCACGTAGATTGTGCATATGGCAAAGTTTGTCCTGGGCTACGTTGGGTCTCATTCCCTTTCCTTGAACTGTCTAAAGTAAATTTGGGCGCTTATAACTGAACAGGGAGGTTGTTTAGAAGTACTATTGTAAAGCAATTACTGCATTAGAAAAAGTGTAAACAGACAAGTAGTATTATTTGTAATGTTAATTGAATATTAAGAATAGCTCAATTAGATCTGCTGTGTATTATTTCACGTGATTTCTACTGGAGGAGGAATTGAGGACTCATTTTTCCATAAGAGACCCAAGCAGATGTTTGGAGTGATTTTAAGTAGCTTTTTTAAGGCAGACAGAATTGTGCTAGTCTGTTTCTGTAATACACTTTGATCACTTCTGAAATTCAGCTGGCATTAAGGTCACAGGATACAACTTGTCTGCTCTGATGCTCAGATTTGTCTATGTGCTTATCATAAGTTAATGTTGTAGTAGAAGTAACAGACTTCTGCTCTTAGTGTAAGGAAATCAACAAATCCCATAACTTTTGGTATGTAGCCTTGAATCTTTTTTGAGAAGTAAATTCTTTGTTATATGTAATTATTTTAAGTTCACGCATGAAAACTGATCCATTTCTTGTTCAGTGGAAATGCTGAGATTTGTGAAACAGTGTAAGACTCTCCACAGTGCTGGTGTGAGTGGTGGCTCTCTGGGTAATGAAGAAAACATCATTATTCTGTTTAAAATTTTGTTAGCTGTGTAAAGAATAAGTATCTCGTGCGTATCTAGTCTTTTGTAACAGTTTCTGTACACTAAGTTGCTGAGACAATTAGTTATAAGTTAGAAATACTCTGAGGAGATGATCTGTTAAATATTTCACTTCTAAAATTGTGTTTTAGACGTATGATTTAGTACAGGTCATACTTTATTGTAAATCAGATGTAGTAGAGAAGGAAAGTGATTAAATATTTTAAGTTGGAAGCTCAATAAAATGATGGCTGAATCCTGTTTTAAGATGCCAAATGTTATCTTGAGCAGATGATACAGAAGCTGTGCTTGTGTAAGCTTCATATAGAGGATTTTTAGGTCAATAGTAGAGGAAAATTCCAACATAAAATTGGGCATAAATTAAAAAAAAAAGTTACATTGTTAACTGAGAGTTATTAGCAGCAGAGTGGGTTGCACATGTGTAATTCTCAAGTACTTTTTCTACTTGAAGTTACTTTTTGGAACATAGTGGCAGTAAAATTTGGGGACACTGGTTATTATTCCAAGGGTTAAGATAATTGTGAAGACTGTAATTCACAACAACATTATTCTTCCTCAACCTTTAGAGGAATTTTTATGCAAATTAACAAAATACTCTCAGAAGATAAGATCTCATCCTTCTGTTCCCCATATATTTTGAATTTTACGCACCTCCCACAATATTAAGATGCACATTGACCCTTCTGTGAACTTCTGATGCGTGCAAGTATTTGTTAGGTACCACTTCTTCAGATACAGTAGGAGAAAGCTCCTACTTGTTTGTCCAGTTTATTCTGTCATAACCAAGTCTTTGACGGGCCTATTTCTACATGTGACGGTTTGGTTTTCATTGGTCTTTTTTGACACCTTTATACGTTATAAATAGTCATCATCTTTTAACTGGAAAGTTAATTTTTCTATGACATAGACAATGTTGGTTCTGTGCACCGTTAAATATGCTTACCTTAATTTAAAAAATCAGAGACAGTAACTGGGCATTATGTTGCAATTTAGAAGTTTTGGTTTTTACAATTGATGCTCTACCAGCTGTAGCAATTCTCAACCCTCATTTTCCCAAGGCACTGCAAGAAACACTTAAACTTCAAACTCAAGAATCTAGTATTAAATAAAGGAAGTTGAATAATGTTAAAATCAATTTCCTAAGATTTCTTTGTGTTCCCTTGCAAAAATGGATTCACTCTGAACTTTTAGGAGTAAAAGGGTTAGTGAAAACCATGGTAGGTAATTTAGAGGAAAATATTTAGTGCTGTTGCTTCATTTTGTATGTACAGCAGGCGTATATTGAGAGAGAAAAAGAGGCATTTATAACAAAACATTGAAGCATGGGTTTTCTGGAAAACAGGAAGTCGCTGTTTTTTAGAATTATACTTTTGCTGTCTGACCAGAAATTAATGTAATGCTTTTATATTAGCTGTTTCCTTTGTGTCATGATGTGCGTTTTAAATTCTCATGACATCTGGCATTTTACTTGGGCTTGTGCCTGAATTTTCTGCAGACCCTGAATAAAAATAGTTGCTCTTTACATGAGCAGCTACTTGTTTGTAATGCTGTAGAACAGTCACAAATAAATGTTTGTTTTCATCTTAGGAACCAAGTTGAACTTCCAACTGTGACTAAAGGCAATTTGAAAGCAAAAAAACCAAACCAACCCAAACACAAAAAAAACCCCCAACCAAATCTTTTTGCTGTGCAAGCTAACAGAAGCCAAGAGCAAGTACTTTGAATGGATGTTTGAGGAAAAACTTTTTCTGAATCCTTAATTTTTTTTTTATCGTAATTCTGTCAAAATTTTAATAAAGTGAGAATCATGATAAAATTCAGAGCAACTCAGAGGTAGTTAATTTTCTTGTCACTAGTTTTGTTTCTAGTGATAAATGAATTTATCTAATGACCTGAAGAATGTAACCCATGAAGATGTAATACAGTCTCCTGAATGTATTTTCATAATATTTACGGTATTAGTTTAACTTGCCATCCCCTACTGACATCAAATTACTGGGAATGTAGTTACTCATTTTAAATTTTCAAAGCCGAGTGCATCTAATTGGATCCAGCCTTGATTCAATTATCCTTTCAAACTTACCTTGCTCTCTTGAATATTTCAACCAAACACTTAAAGACTTATTGCACGACTGTGTTGGTGGATTTAGATGTTAATTTTAAAGCAGCTCGGAATAGAAGGAGTAAAATGCTTCTGTCAGGATTAACTTCTGGTAAATGTATATGTGTAAGTATAAAGGACAACTACTTAAAATGACTTCATTTACTTAAGATGAATTAGCTTCTCTTATTCACCATTGCCAGTTACTGTAACATGTAGCTAGTAGGCATCTTCAAAGAAACAGGTTTAAATACTAGAAAGTATATTCAAGTATTGAATTTTCATTTCCAGAACTCAAACCCAGCTGGAGACAGAAACCCCAATACTTTGTGACCCAAAGGTGTAAATTCTTCAGATTGAATTTCTGAGTATTAACTATTTCAACAAATTCATCTTATGCAGCTATAGCTTAAGAATTAGACTGTTTGGCTAACTAAAGCTTTCCTGGGCGAGGAAAAAATCAGAATCAGGAGCAAGGGCTAGCTGTACCAGATACTTTAAATTTTTCATTCTGTTTCTATAGCCAGGACAGTTTCCCTCTGAAATAGAGAAATCTCAGGTTAGATAAATAGTGATAGGTAACTCACCCTCATTAATTAAAGCCAGTGGTGGCACTCTGAAAGGACTCTTTGTAGGAGAAGTAGCTGGATCAGGTGGTGGCCTTACATCTCTGTCTCTAGGGTAACCCGGGTCTCGCTGTATCTCGTTACCTCCCAGAAGAACGGGAGTGTATGGCTGGCTGTTAGGAATGTGCTGTGGCACGACTTGAACAAGAGGTGGAGACCCGTGGGTGTCCTGTCGCGAGAAGATTCTCAAGCACTGCTCTTCCAGCAGCGAGATAGTCACAGACTGATTATTTACAAGATCAGTTAATGCTGCATATTTTACTTCAAGCTCCTTGTATTTTGTTGCCATCTTCAACATTTCTGTTGTGACATTAAGGACTTTGTTTTCCAGTTGGGAAAGCTCAAGTGAGTTATCACGCTTTCGAATTATCTCATGCAGGAGTTGCATATAGAGTTGGGTGACCCGAGAGTTCATGTTACGACTTTCTTTCCTCAGTAATTTTACTTCATTCACAATGTTTCCATCCACGTCCACTACCAATTGCAAAATGTCAATCTCCCGCTTTTGCTTGGACAGGACATCCTTCAAGTTCTCTATGTCCATTCTTGTGACTTCGTCTTTTCTGTTACCAGTACCTGGTCCATTAGTATTCACGCAAATTGGCCCTGTGATTTTTTGTTCTGGGACCAAGAACGTGTAACCACATTTCTTCCCTTCCTCTCCACCGTCTGCTGAACGAGGGTGCCTCCGCTGGGATGTTTTATTAGGCGTAGATTGTTCTGTACAGCGCCCGATAGACAACAGCAGGAACAACAGTACACCCAAAGTCCATTTAAATATCTTCATTTTGAAGTAAGTATGATGAGTATCAGAAGAGACTATTGAACAGATAGAAGATCAAATAATTAAATTAGAGGCATAACTCAGACTTCAGTACTGCTTAAACTACCTAAAATGATGGGTTTGCCATGCTTACGTGTATGTAGACAAGTCTTTGGAATCTGTTACTTGAAGTTAGGTGCTGTAGATTAGCTTCAAAGAATAGCTTTTTATTTTGAGCAGCAAACCTTAAAATTTAGGTATTGGATTTAGTAGAGAAGTTGTTACAATGGATAAAGTTTCAGAAACAATGTTTTGCTTTCATTATAAATTTGACTGCTTAGATCTGTACTCACTCATGTTATAGAACATACAGAGTGCTTGCAGAATATCTTCATGGAAGGGAAATAGGGAGACAGAGTGATGGCTGATAGAATTTCAAAAATATTTATATAAATTCTGGAATTCGGGTTATATAAACCTCTCTAGTCCTCTTTTAGCTTTATATATGTATATGTAGATGTACAGTTTGTTAAATACTATATACATACCTATTCATATACACACACACACATTTTTCAAATTTATATATGCACAGATATAGTAGATTTGAAAAATATAGACATGCCAAACACTACTTGTGGATGTTAGTGTTAGGCAGGAGATGAGCGTGACACAGCTGTCTTAAACATTGAAAATTACATATTCAAGTGACTTTAAATTTGTAAGAAAAGCCTGTAACGCTGTTTGCTCTGCATTTGTGTCCCTACTTAGTTGCCTTTTGAGATGAACATTTAAAATTGTTGTCGCAGTATTTTTGTATCTTTGAGAATATTTTTATCCAAATAACACTGAAGTATCAGGTGTGTTATCAATAGAAATACCATACTGAAGTGTTTCATTCACCTTTCAGGGAAAATAATGTATTTCTTTTAACTTTGTGTGAAGAATTAAAACACAGTGATAAAGATCCAAGAATGTTTTGAGAGAGCTGGTGTTTTTAACTTTATTTTTTAAATATTTGAGATTATAAACAAAGGTAGCACTTAAAACAGGGAAAAACTCTAATTTTTCATGTTTTCTTTGCTCTGTGAAGCAGATCACTCTTCCTTCTTATCTCAGCTGTTGATCTGGCTTTCCTTTCCAGACTACTATTAGTGGTTGTACAAGGCCTTGTACAGTGGCCTTTGTATAGTTACAAAGAGAAATAAAGTAAAACCAGAGAAAGTGAGTAATTTTCATGCTGTTCCTGCCAAGTTCAAGTTTAAGTGCACTTGGCAATCCTGAAGGACTCACCCTGAAGGAGAAGCAGGCCAGTGCAGCTTCCTTTACATTCACATTTACAAATGATAAGGTGACTGTTGTGTCAGGTCACTTCTCCCAGTTCTGTTACCGTCTTTAGTATTATTGCTGCAAATGATGTCTGCTCTACCTCAGAGTAAATGTATCAAGTCTTTATTTTTTGGCTTCACCAAGAGCAGTGGTTACAAACTTCAAGCCATGCTGTACATGGAGTCAGGAATTACATCTAGGAATCCTGATCAGATGTTCCACTGTTGCCTAAAAAACAATTTCTTGTTTGGCTGACAGTTGTATTGCAAGCCCTGCTTCTGGGAGGGGAAGGAAACGCTTTCTTTTTAACATATACTGAAAATAATTTCTTACCCTACATAAATGGAGGTAACACATAAAAGTTTGAGAATCCTTATATTTAAAAACTTACTTCCGTATGTTTCACTGTTAGTATGTAGTAGTAAGTATTTTGGTGTCTACTAGTAAATTTTTTTTTTCCAGAAGCAGAACTTGGTTAAAAGTTTTGTTAATATTTCTCTGCTGAAGGTGTAACTTCCGTTTTTTTAAAAAAAAAAAAAAGTAAAAAAAAAGTAAAAAAAAAAAAGTAAAAAAAAAAAAAAGTAGGAAAATAGGAAAAAGTATCACTTTTCTCCAGAGCTAAGTGTATATTTTTCTGTGGTGATTTCGGACATTTAAAATATTAATCAGTTGAACAGTGCAGTTGGAAGTTCATTAGGTTAAATTTTCACACGAATCATGGTAAACACATGGGAAACACGTCTGTGTGTGGTTTCTAACATGGCAAGGATGAGCTGAATTATTGTCTGAAGCTTGAAACCTCTTCACATCTCCTAAATTATTTTTCAATACTTTATGTTCAGTGCTTGCAGATGCAGGAAAGTGACTTCATGGCATATGGTTAAGGATGAAGCCATAGTACAAGTCCAGTATTTTACTATTTTCACAGTATATAATAGCTGCTTCATAGTCCAAAAAGGTGAATAACACTTTAGTTCTTGGTAGTTTTTAAAGACCCTATACAGTTACTTAAATAATGAATGGCTGGGGGTTTTCCCCACAGCAGCACATTTTTCCCCTGAAACACATTAAAACTTAAACGAATCTTTCAAAACCAAACATTTTGCAATGCAGCCCACTTTCTGACCATGTATTCTGGCTGCAGTCTGCTTTCCGTGTGTCTTTTAATATTACATGTGTTAATTTTGAACATTTATGCTTATGTGTTAAAGTTAGAA
Source organism: Calonectris borealis (assembly GCF_964195595.1). Classification (NCBI taxonomy): domain Eukaryota; kingdom Metazoa; phylum Chordata; class Aves; order Procellariiformes; family Procellariidae; genus Calonectris; species Calonectris borealis. Next base: position 32,330,121 of record NC_134319.1, on the reverse strand, counting down.
GTTCTGTGTCTGTATGTGCTGTCAGACCATAAAATGAATTAAATGATCTAATATAGCATAAACAAATGCAACAGCTGTGTAAGATTATGCCCTGGAACTTTGAAATAATTCAGATGTTTTGTATTAAACCGAGACATTCAGGTAAGCATGGATCAGTTCCTTCTGAGAATCTACCTGGTAGGGAACATATATGCTTCTATGGAAATTTTGATGTCGAGCAAATTAAACGTCTTATGATGTTGCTTGGTGTATTTGAGCAGCTTAATGCCTAACTTGTTATACAAGAATAGGTTCTGAGTAAGATACTTACCTGGGGTTTTAATCAGCTTAGAAGGAAATGGAAATACTGTTTCAGAAATTTCCTGATGTTCTGGGCAAGCAGCTTAAAAAAATACAAACTGTTTATCCAAAATATCACAGAATGATAGCCTAATATGTAAAACCTAAAAATGACAAATACTAGAGTTGAGAAACAGTTTTAGGGTTTTTTTAATCAGACACATTATGTCACAGATTCCCAGGTTCAGATGTTTAGGTAATACCATAACTGGTATGAGAGAAAGTGGTTGGGGCTCGGGGATCAGTTTAGACAGAACCACAGTATCAAACCCTTCCTGCAAGTCTAGTGTTGCTTGTAGTAAGTGAGGCTACTGAAACACCTGAATGCAGACCTTGCAAAAGAAGCGAGGGAGATTGTGATTACAGATGCTATTGCTTTAAAATACGTTATTTAACTCTTTATGAACTGTCGTGTTTTTTAAATTAGGACAGACTGTTACTTCACTTGGTTCTGTCGTGTTTCTGTGTCACCCAGTTTTGGGTCTCAGATTTCTGTAGAAATGGCATTACGTATGTTCTGGCATGCTGATGTTTTATTGCTTCTGCAGGAGAAAATGTGCAACTATTCATAGCAACACAAACTTCATCACCATCTTGTCAGAAATACTCAGAGCTGTGGGTAGGGCTTCAATACCATTTTACATTTAATGCCATTCCTTTTCTTCTGGTTTCTTTCTTTTTCCAGACTCATCCCCATGCAAAAAAAAAAACTTGTTTCCAAAATCAGTCTTTGATTTGTTTCTTTTAAAAGTGTTTAAAGGAACAAAATTCCAATTTAAAAGAGCAAAATAAACCAGTAACTAGTATTTTTAACTTTCACTGAGAAACTACTGTAACATGGGCTGTGTTACCCCCAAAAAAGTTGTATCACTTACAAATATTAGAGTTGCAGGGATGAGGAAGTGTGGAAGCTAGTGTATATTTGGCATTTTTTAACTTTCTACACAGCAAACTATTTGTTCTTTGTTGTACTGCTGTGACTCTCACGTTCAGCAGGATGTAGAATTTGGAGACCCACAACACAAATTAGAATCTGTTCTTTCAGAGCTGACGAGGACTACTTCTCCCTGGGCAGTGTAGGTTTTTACGACTGAATGCAAGGGAAGTGCTGCAGGTAAAGCTGAATATAGGATTCCCTTTGTATGGAAAGTGCAGTATCAGTACATATCTTCATTCAGAATGTTTATTAAAAGAATATGGTCAAATGATAAATACCAACGGTGCCCTCTCTTATAAACCTCCATGTATAAACGTGTAAAACAGGAAGAGAAACAGACGGGTTTTTTCTGAGAAAGTAAATGATAATACTGAGAATAAAGATCCTCTGAACATGATACCAGTTAATCTGAAAGCTCAATAACATATTGATGTTATGCAGACTTCATTTTCTGTTAAGCTTTGTCTAAGCAGCTAAAATCAATAAAAGCATCTACGTTCTCCTATCTCAGAATAAATGGAGATTTTTGTGGGTTTTTTTTTTTTTTTGCTTAAAACTGGGTCAATAACATTAGAAGTAATACTGCTGTGAGGAAAACACTCTTACAGGAGAATTGTTCACATGGATTTTTGATGCATCTGTGTATTTCTGTAAGTTACCTTCCCCTATATAAACAAGGTAAGTCACTCTGCCTTTGCAGAAATAACAGGATTACTTGCAATTTGAGTATTGACTGGGATCCAAGAATAATCCTAGTTTTTGTTAGTCAGATACCTGATGTATTGAGTCGCAGAATTCTACTTCTCTGAAATTAACAGGAATCTGATTTCTTTTAGAAAAGGCAATCTGAAAATCTTCAGGGGTTTTTGAAGTAGTCATTGAAAATGTGTCACTTCTAAAAATGATAGATTCTTAGAAATTTTCTGCAGAAGAGATTTATAAATCTTGTCATACTAGATATTCTGAAAGCACAGCAAAATATCATAACATTTCCAGTTTTTTTGGTGAAGGTTTTTTTTGGTGAGGGTTCCTTTACATTTGCTTGCAGCCATTGTGTTTGTTTGCACCATTTTAACAGGGAGGTACAATGGAGTGGTGCATTTTGCGTTTGGAAATGTGTTATTTAGGGGCTCCAAAATTCTATGTAAAACAGATACTGAAAACATGAGGCATCTAGCGATGTTTGCTGTAGGAAGTTCTATTTCATTCATTGGTGTATAAATTTTAAGGACCAGACTAATAGGGCATGTTACGAACAAGAAACTAAGCCCAGTAAAACAATAATGAAAACCTGATAAAGTTATGTATATACTGGCATAAGTTTAAAGATTCAGAATTTCCACCCTTTGAAGTGAATTCCTGTAAAATTTTAAATGGCATATTTTTCCATCATACATCAGATCATTCTTAGTAGTCCATTATTTGTTTAAAATAATTTGAACTCTAAAGTTGGAAGACAGCAAAAAAGACAGAGTTAAAACCTTGCACATAGCCAGTTTATTGCTTTTAAATTATTGACTCAGCTGTTTTCATTTGCGAAAGATTTAGGAATTGTTCTAAGCAGTGTAAATCAAAACCTTGGCTAATCATGAATGAATGGAGACTGGGATCCAACGCACACAATGTGGGCTTCAAATGGGGTTTTTTGTTGTTGTTTAGATTTTTCTCTTTAATATGTAAAGAAGCACAAAAGGATAGTAAGAAAAAGGGCTTAAGAACTTGGAAGGGATCCATCTTTCTTTTTTGTCAAGACTGCTTCAGACTTTTTTTCCTCTCATAGCTACTAAACCTTAATTAAGTTTGCTTTCTGTAACACTTTCTCTTCTTTTAGCATCACCGCCTTCATTGTTTCTTAATGTGCCAGACATTTCTGAGAGTTTGTTAATACAAATATGTAACTTAAATTCTTTTCCATTGTTCTGGATTATTTACTGTATTTTAATTTCCAGGTCGGCATGAGGAAAGGCAAAAAGTAGAAAATTATGTATTAGCAACTCTTTTTTGTTTTTTATCTGTACTTTTGTCTTCTGTTGGTAAACAGCTTTCTTGTTTTAATCCTTGACTTGCAACTGCATCCTTCCCCTCCCTCCCCCCAAAGAACAACTGTAACAAACCCCTCTATTTTCTGCTTAATATAGTGTTGCCTTGTATGTTGCAGTTCATGTTCATGAAATGAATCTTTATTTAGAAACAAACTGCTGCTCAACTGAGGTACAATTAGCTTCCCCATCGTTCCACAAATTGTTAAAGGAAGGGAATAGTGCCTGTTGCAGCAATGTCTTTGGATTTTCAGCTGCACCATTGTTTGTGCTACAAACTTGATTATATTCTGAATCAATGTATGACTCGGGTTACTTGGTTGGTTGTACAACTTGGACTGCTTCTACTGCTCAGAAGTGCCATAAATAAAAATTTAGTTGAAATGGTATACAGTGATTGCTACTTACAGATGTGTATTGATTTACTTGGGATTTTTTACAGTGGTTTTATTGAGGTATCCATTTTCTAGTTCTAGTAATGCTAAGTCTATGCTCTGGCGTTGGGTGAAGTCCAGCTTTCCTGAAGTCACTAGGATTTTTGGCTTTTGCTTTTTGGTAGGATCAGAATTTCACATTAATACGTTCACGCTACTCAAATTACATGCTTAGCAAAGAATCTGGTAGTAGTAATTTTCTGTAACTGTATATAACAAAATCTACAGAAGATTTACAGCTAAACAACTGAAACTTGTTCATCCTTACAACTGGAATGAGTTAGTCTCTGCTCTAGTGCAGAGTCCTTTTTAATTCTTTCCAAGTTTCCAAAGTCTACCAAATGCCACAAAAGTGAGTTTTATATTTTAGTTGTCAAACTTTTCTCAGGCTGAGAGAGATTGGTCTATGCACAATTGTATGTGGATGGTAGATGTATGCAGAATTCGCAAATAGCTCAAAATTAGACTTGCAAGTAAGAATAACTTTAAAACTTACCAAGAAAAAAAATCTTCCAGCTGTTTTGCTTCTGTGGTAGATGGAAAATCCAGAGGCCAAGTTGCTTTTTCTTCCTGTATTACCCGATGCTGTGGATTGTTAATCTGCAGTTGGAGTTGAAAACTGCTTTTGTATTTCTCTGTTAGATCCAAGCTGTATTGAGGAATTGGGTTTCTCCATACGATAACTGAGCTAACTAATCATTTTAAAAAAAAAAAAAAAAAAAGAAAAGAAAAAAGTAATGTTCCAGTATGTTTTATTCCAGAAGAGAGAAAGAAATGTTTTTTGAAACTGCCGTGTTTTACTCTCACATGCAGAAGTGCACTAACCAGCTACAGCTGACCCAGATTCCATATACATCACTTTTGGACAGTTTTTTTTAAACAAACACACACTCGACTTAGACGTTCAGCCCACCTATGATGTCACCGCGAACACACTGAGAGCACAAGAAACTCCTCCTTCGGATTTCCTATCCATACCCTCCAGAAAAGGAGGGGGTAGGGAGGCTGAGAAGTTATGAACAAGGAAAGATTGTTTGCCAGTAGAAGGGAGGGTACCATATGGCAACAGACTGTGCAAGAGTTCAGCAGGCAATTACAAATCAAACATTTTTACTACGCTGCCTAAAGATGCCTTTCAAGTTATTACAGTACTGGGCTTCATTTAGAAGAAAGATTCTTTCAGGCTGATAAAACTCAATTTGTGTTGCTGGGAATAAAAGGGGCAGCCTGGCTGGATACAACAGGAAAAATGAACCATTTATAGTCTGGAAGAATGTTCAACAGAATGTCGCATTCAATTCTTGACGTTCGCTTAATAAGAAACAGTTCCAGTTGTTAAACGCATGAAGTCTCCAATACATGTGGAAAATGTTAAAACTGTGTGTGTGATGGTTTTGGGTAGGTATCAGAATATTTGATAACATCTTACTGGTGTTAGAAGTAGCAAAAGCCACAGAGATTATGCCCTGTGAGGAATGCAGAGTACCGGTTTTAATTCTGTCAATAGTCAGCCAGCACTTAAGTGCATTCAATTTGCTTTCATTGATCTTTTCGGTTTCTTCACAAAGGATGTGCCAGTTACATTTGATTGAAAGAGAATTACGCCTAGTTATGCTTTCAAAATTATTTTAGACTTCATAGAAATGCATTGAACAAGTTTAGAGAACAGCTCTCTACAGAAGAGCTCTTGATTTAGCTAAAAGAAAAAAATCAGTGCTTAAATGAGCAAGTCATTCAGAAAGATAATCTTACAAATTCATTGGTTTATAAAATCATGTGTAATATTGCAGGTACTTGTTCATAGTGAATTTCCTTAATTGTAATTAGTAAGCATGATTTACTACTTTCTGTGGAAGACTGAGGAGATTTGGGATTTTTAAGGCCTGTTTGGACATTGCTTAGCAAAGTTAGGTTCAGGATAGCTTATGCAGTTTAGATAGTTATATTGCTCTGCTATCTGATGTTTCTGATTATCCTTTCTATTTTTTAATAAACTGATTCTAGCAGAATAGAAAATTGAGAAATTTAGTAGTATATCAGGTCATGTGTAATACCTTTTTATTCACTTTTTTATATGTCACCTTTCAACCACAAGTATTTTAATTTGTTTCTGTGTGTGTGCGCACACGCGTGTGTATGTGTTGATTTTGGAGTGATGCCCAGAGTTTCCCAACTCACATTTGAGGACTGTACTGGTTAGGTGCTATACAAACACAACTGCTGTTCTTGTGAGGTTGTATTAATAGTCTTCCACCTGTAAAGCCAAACTTCTTGTTATGATTCTGGTTATACAAGGCTGAGAGTGAAGCAAAATATAATTTTAGAAATTCCCTATTACTGAAATAAGTTTCTTAAAAATATTTTTAAGTTTGTTTGTTGTTTTTTTTTTTAATTTGGATATCTTGTGGAAGATGCAGGAGGTGAAGAGCAATTACTTTTAATAGCAGAGCTGGTCAGGATACATTTCATTTAATTGAAACAAAAATGATTAGTCTTTGGGTGAAGTTCAAGAAATTGAGTTGAATTTAGAATTAAAATAAGCGGTTTATCTACAGCATTAGTATGTAAGGAGGAGAATTTTCCTCCCTACATGATCAAGGGGTTGAAAGACTAGTAAGGTTACAATGGTGGTGGGGAAGAAAGGTAGAAGACTTGAAGAGACTTATCTATAAGGCTGTTGGATCTTTGGACTCGCGATTAATATGAACTGCAGGATTCGTACCGCATTTCAATCTGAGTGTACTTTTTGCCTAGTTAACTTGTCTCATGTTGCTGCAAGTTGACTCTGAGTTTCTATTCAGCTTGAATAGTTCTAGATAATATGATTTTTTCCTTCCGTTATTTTTTTAATTGCTGAATTGGAGGAATGAAGTAGTAGACTTCCTAAAATCATTAGTAATTTTGATCATGTGTTTTAGCATTGTGTGTTTAGTATGCTTCATGTTTGTCAAGGGAATAATTAATTGGTGATATGGCAGAAGATGAGGTTCATGAGTAATTGTACATGTCCTTGTAATTACTTTTAGATTTAGAAATAATGACACTGTTAAAGACAAAGTCAGCTAGTACATGCCTGATGTGATGCAGGGGGAAAGGATCCTCTCTGCCTCCCGCTGTGATTTGTTGTACAGAGAATGAAAGCTTGCACACAGAAACCTAGCTGTACCTTCAGCAACTGTGAATACAGCTGAGATAAGGTTGACAAAACTTAAGGACTAAGTGATTGAGGAGAGTGCAGATTCAATCCCAGACAAGGGTGGCACGGTGATGTACTTTCCTGTAAGTCCAAGCATTATTACTGTTTTACTCTGAGATCTGAAGTCTCTCGGAGATCTTGTGGAAATGATTTCTCAGGTAAATCCAAAATAATATCCTGAGGCAATGCAGTTGTCAGCCTGCACGCGTGTCAGTCAATGAAGGCAAAAATTCTTCAGAATACTGATTGTGAGTTTCTTCTGCAAAATGGGAGACACTAAATAAAGAAACTTTTCATTCTAATCTTTTTCAGGTATTTATCTGTCAGACTTGACGTATATTGACTCTGCCTACCCATCAACAGGGAGCATTCTGGAAAGCGAGCAAAGAACAAATTTAATGAACAACATTCTTCGAATTATCTCAGACTTACAGCAGTCGTGCGAATATGGTAAGCTAGTGTGTAAATATTGCAGTATTAAAGAGAACAATTTTTAAAGCTTTAATATTTGTCTTCTGTAATGCAATGTAAGTAAGGCCCAACCCATTTGAATGCCATTAACGCTCTTCCTCACTCTCTCAGCCCAAAAGTCTAAGTTTATTCTGGTATTGTTGATTAAAACAGAGTGTCAGCGTGAAGAGAGAGAATAAATTGCCCTTTTCTTACATCACACGCATTTTTGCAGTACATATTTTCTGATGAAAAATGTGGAATACATTGTACTTAACAGGAGTTTTACTAGTATGTTATAAACTTGTATCCCTGTGTTTCATAATTTTATGACTGAATTCTAAAAATAGTAGGATTGCTTTTGGAGTAATACTTTTAGTGGAGATAATAAAATACGTTCAGCTTGTCTTTTGGACATATAGTTCTGTTCATAGATCAGATAATGTATTTTTTCTTCAAAGGTGGTCTCCCTCACAATCCTCTTCAAGTTCTAGTAAAGTCATAAGGCTGCTTTTGTGATGGTGGAAGGCGAATTAGCACAGGATTGTGGCTTCAGTGAAAGCTCAATATAATAAGAATATAGGCTGAGAAGCAGTCCTCAGATACAACCCTACAGGTTCCAGGTTTGGGACTTCAGTTTGACCAGGGACTGACTCTCACTTTTCCCTGATATGGCTCTGATAAGCAGAGCAGCTCTAGGGGGATACATACCTGGCTTTATGGATGTGGGGAATGTCAGCTCAACGCAGGGGAATTGCTATGAAGGACAAAAATTTCAACATCAGTAGGGACTGTAGTTTGTACCTCCATCTCACATAAAAAGGCAAGAGATCTGACTCTGTTTAAATAGTTTCTGGAAAATAACTTTGCTTACCAATGAACGGTACAGTGATAATGAATGTCATCTGTTCTCCAGATATTCCTCTGTTGCCTCATGTCCAAAAATATCTAAACTCAGTTCAGTACATAGAAGAACTACAAAAGTTTGTAGAAGATGACAATTACAAGTAAGTATGAAATGTTATAACTGACTGTAACTCATTACAAAATAACTTTTATAACACAAAGCCTATCACTTTTAAGAATGCCCTTGTATTGGTGGATTATGCGTCTCGTGCACCAGTTGCAAGTAGCGAGGTTACAGCGGGGTCCTGTGCTTAAGACAATTTTCAGCATGCTGGATGGCATATCTCCTCCTTTTCTGTGCCTGACTGCATCAAGCCCTAGCTTTCAGGTCTGTTTGGTCTGTTGATTTCATCTGCAGACCTCTTCGAGTGTTCGCTAATGAAGATTCTGTACTGGCTCACATGTAGCACTGTTCAGTAATAAGATGGATCCCATGATTGGAGATAGCTTATGTCGTTTTTCATCAGAACAGTGTCATCTGTGCGTCCAGTCAAAGTTCTTACTGAGGGTGACTTAAGGCTTTCACTTTCATAATATTTCACTTTAATTTTATATTTTTCTCTTTGGTTAGGTTATACACTGTGAGTAAAATGTAAACACGTGATTTTTGAGAGGCAAGATATTGTCCATCTGTGTCCCCGCCCATTCCTCGCAGCATACCACCCAAAACAGAGATTTCTACTGCCTTAATTAAAAGGTTATTACTGTATTAAGTGATTTGGCATCCAGCAAAACTGGGGGAAATCTCTGGCAAGAGACAGGAACAAGCCCTAAGGATAGGAAAAAACCTAAAGCAAATCTGTTGCATATGAAGAAAGTTTTTATTCACTGGCTGATCTGCTTGAGGAGGTTCCCCACCCATTCCCATCCTGCCCGCCCTGGAAGTTTGTCACCTCAGTTGTATTGAAGTGGTTGCTTGTGTAGCTACATTCAAATGGTGGGAGGGGTACGCACACTAGAGGAACAAGTACAGGTTACCATTTAGTAGCCCTAACTTGGATTTACTAAAGGCAGCAAATGGGGACCCTTCAGTTTGTGTCAAAGAGCAGTTAACGAGGGCTCAGACACTTCCCTTCACGTGTTACAATCTTTAAGATTTGTAAATTGTTCTCTGCATGTTCGTATGCAAGAATCCGGCTTTACCTTTTTGCTGAAGTGTTCTATAGTCTGATTTTGGAAGTATTGCTTGCTTATCACTGAGCATAAAGCTCTGTGGTCAAACATTTGAAGGAAAAAAAAAAAAAACAACAACAAACCCAAGTTTCTTAACTGCAGTGTCTGCTTCTTAGTGGCATATTGTTTTCATGAATTCCACACTCCACCTTCCTCTGCCTTCACGAGGTAGGACTTGCTACTAGTGGGGAATTTTATTGCTGAAGGAGCTACAGCCTTTTCATCCTGTACAACCCACGTTTTGATAGCAGGGAAATGAATGGAGACAATTGCACGTAATGCAGAAACATGGCTGCTATTCAGAAAGCCTGTTTTTACCCCTATGGGTTTTGTATGTTTCCAAACTGAGTTTTTTACGGGGGAGGAGTGTATTTTGAAGAACGATTCTTACTATAAGTGACTGTGTTACTTTCTATCCCCTAAGGTGTCTGTAAAAAGGCTGAAGTTAGAGAACAGCCATTGTGACTTGAATACATGTTTTTTCTTCCCAAGGGATTTTATTTTATTTTTAAAAATTAAATTTTAAAATTCTAATGAATCATTGCTAAACTGTCTGGGGATGGGAGGGAGAGGAGCTGTCAGACTTCAAACTTTTTCTCCCCAAAATTAAGTAGATGCTTTTCCAACCCTGCTAATTTCAAAGATTCTAGTTCTGCAAACTATGTGGACAAGATATGCTTGATCTTCCTGGAGTTCTCTGCTGCTAGAGGCTGCCCTCTTTGTGGTACTGTTGGAAATGGCATTAAAAAGTGCCTGTTATAGAAACAGCTTGAATTATGGATGCAGTCAAGTTGATAATGTATTTTCCAAAAGGCAAAAGAAGGATTTTGGCTTTTAGACCAGTAAAGAGAAAAGGCTTGGCCCGGCACACTAGTGCACTTTATAGAAAAATTTAAAATATGAAGTGTAGTAAGTATAAATATTTTAGCCAAGGCAGGGGGAGCCGTTGTATACTTCTTATTCTTGCCAGTTTTTATGCTGGAGCAGCGTTATCGTCACTGAGTTTCGTATATCTGCTAGCAGTCCCGGGGCCGTGTAGGTCCTGGCTTACGTGTGGCTCTGTTTTCCCTGGAGGTTGGTGCTGACGCAGAGCAATGGCCTCTTCCCCTGCTCCTTCTGCAGTGACTTTGCCACACCTGGTTAACAGCTCACGTTGAGCTTTTGCTCACGGAGGGTGAAGATGGCAACTGGTGGCTGTTTGGCTGCTTGTGGCTGGGTGTGGCCAGCTGCGTCAGGCTCCCTGACGCAGAAGATGTCGCAGGACTGGGCTGTAGCCAGGGTTTTGCTGTTGAGTCTGTCTGGTCCTCTTTCAGCACGGAACTGCAAACCTGTCCTCGTCTATATGAACCAAAGCAATAGACTCATTTACTACATCGTGCCCTAGCATGTCATTTTTTGAATCCTGGGCCCTGTTGCAGTAGTAGGGTTTTTTCCACCCAAAAAAAAAAAAAGAATGTTTGAAAATAGTGTGTGCTAAAGATAACTGCACAGTTTATATTAACTTTACAATGTTTCTTGCAATTATAGAAACAGATGGCTTTCAATTATAAATTTAAAAAAAAATTTTTCAAAGACTTACTCTTATATGCTTCTATTTCCTGATAAAGTAATTTTTAATGCTTCTTTAATGCAGGCTTTCATTAAAGATAGAACCAGGGACCAGCACCCCCCACTCTGCTGCTTCCAGAGAAGATTTAGTAGGTAAATGCTTAATAAATGTGAGAAGACTTGAGGTTGTCAGATGCATTATTTTTGAGTTGCGAACGTGGAAAATATTTGCCTGAAGCTTATAAAGAAGTGTGAAGTATAAACTGTATATTTGTAATAGAAAGTCTAAAGGTGATCTGTAAAGAAATTCTTTCAAGGAATTGAGTCAGTTTTTTATGTTGTTGTATGTATTGTGGCACTAACTTGTTAGTGTCATTTGGGGTGAAGAGCTATTAAATATTCTTTGTTGCGTCTAGACAGAAGGGCCTTCATCTAAACTTTTCATGGTATAATATGCTTCCAAAAATGTGCATTATTTTTGATCAATGCCAAAACTGAAGGCAGCAGTTTCAAAACATAAAATCAGTGGGACTTGTTTAATGCCAATGTAGCTAATGCAGCAACCTTTAGGACTTACAAAATGCTTGTAACTAGGTGGTCTATTTGAAATAAGTGTGTTTATTTTTAATCCTGTGCAGAAAACCTAAAGTACAGGTTTTTTAATTATCAGTATGAGTGTATCAATGAGTTTTATTACAGGCTCTCTCTCTTACAAATTGAGTTTAGGAAGTTTTGTGCAACTCTTCCACAATTTTCTGGGAAGTAACCCTGACAGTAATTCTAAAGTTACTCGGGAGTAATGTCTTTTTTGTTGCCAGCCTCTGAAGTTGGAGCGTCTCCACAAAGTGGACGGAAAAATGTTGCAGCTGAAGGAGCCTTGCTACCACCAACACCCCCTTCACCTAGGAACCTGATACCGCATGGACATAGGAAATGTCACAGTCTGGGATACAAGTCAGCATTTTATTTCACCTGAAACTTTCAATACAAAAGCTTTGCTTTTAAAAACTAGCATGATTTGTACATGGTACTTCACTTAAAGACCAATTTGTGGCAAGAGAGCAAGCTCAGAACTGTAATGGTAGTATTCCAACCAAAGAGAATTAGTCAAAATAGGAAGACTGTGCGGCTGTTATGGTGATAAGAATAGGCAACGAGTTAGCCAAAATAGGCTCTTTCTGAATGACAAAACTATCACTTATAGCAACTCAATGCCAGTGCAATTCTTTCAAATTCAAACTGAAATAATTGCTTTATTGGTATTTTTATAGTGAGACCTCCTTTGTAGACTTTCATATAACTTTGTATAGTAATGGCTTCAGTTTTTTTTCTGTATAGGTGTACTTATAATTAATATCTTGATCATTAGATCATGTCATCTTTTCAAAATGCAAGATTGTAGCTATTCAGTAATTCATCTCTTAACTTACATTGTGTAAGTTTACCTTTAATAAGGTAGAATGCAATTCTAAAGTTCAATTACATAAGTATTATAATAAGACAAAAATAGCTTAGGATATTGAAAGTCATTTTTAAAGTACTCCGGACTTTCTCTTTGCTCCAAGAGTGCTGTGCAATTTTAAGACTAGAAATTCCTATAGATAATATAGTTTGTGCACAATTGCTTATGACTTGAGCCATGGTTTAGTTTGGTATTCAGAACACACTGTATGCAATCCTTCAGGATGTTAAAGCGACAACTTTTGGAATGTATCAAAGATAATGTTGTAACAATTTTATCCTTCTTCATTTCTAGTTTCATACACAAAATGAATACGGCTGAATTTAAAAGTGCAACATTCCCCAACGCAGGACCAAGGCATCTACTGGATGATAGCGTCATGGAGCCTCATGTCCCATCCCGAGGGCAGGCAGAAAGCTCCACCCTTTCTAGTGGAATTTCAATAGGTAGGAACTGTAAACATACCCGTGGAGTACATGGTCTTCTAATAAAGATTTTAGCATGATTAGTTGGCGATTGTACAAGCAGCGGTACTATTCTAAAATACCAGTTCTATTTTAGAACAAATTTGAGAAATGTAGTTGGAGAAAGGCAGCATAATTTATACAGCATGAACTGACAAATTATGAAAAAGCAGATTATTCTTTTTTTATCCCCTTTAATTATACAGCCTCTGATACTCCTCCTCTTCCTTGTTGGGGGTGGAGGGAAGTGCAGGGCACCATTTCCTGTTCTCTTTTTTCCCCCCTAAACCAATCCAAATTAAAAATGTCTTGTGGTAGGATTTCTATTTAAAATGCCACATTGAATTGACAGTGAGAACTGTAAATTCCTGACAGTCTTTGAGTGTAATTTCTAAATACTCCTGACTTTTGTCAGGCGCAGATAGCAGTTTAACTTTCGGATACTTCAAAATGTCCATCTATTTCATTTTGGTAAGTTATTTTCAAATATTTAGGGTATTCTTCTTTTGAGAGCTTCTGCTTCCTGAGTTTCTTATGTGACGGCAGTTGCTCTTTTTTCCTGTTACGCACAGATCCTTAAAGTGGAGGGAGGGCAGGGCAAGTGCCTCTCAGATCCACCTAACTGCAGCCAGGGTTGAGAAATGGAACCTCTATTACAGTAATTCTCAAAATTTTTAGCTTGATAGAATTCAACGGTGTTCGGTTTTTATGCATTTATGGTAATAAAAGATTTTTGTAGTGTTACGCGTTTCTTTGGATAACTTAATTTTTAAAAACAGGTTTGCTTTTTAGCCTTCATGGAGAGAAACAAGGTCACACAGTTTCAAATCATGCTTTTTTCAGGAGCTGTTCATATACTTTCTTGAGGAGAAGGCCATATATTCTGAGCAAACATTAAATATATTTTTCATGTGGAAAAAAGTCAAATATCTAGAGGCAATAATTTAAAAAAATTAGGTTAATAAGTAAATCTGTGGAACTAGCTTAGACCAAAGTACTTTGAATCTGTTCACATCAGAAAGCTTCCACTGTTAAATGTGCATTGCCTGTCTCTGTTCTCTACAGGTTCTCTGCTGTGGCAAAGTTTGCCATTTCAAAATCATCAGCAGGAATGGTACTTCTCATCAGCGTACAGACAGCTTGCATTCTCAGGGATTGCACAGTACAGGAGAACCAAACTTTTGTCACCTTTGTTAAGATGTAGCATTGCCCTTTTCTCAGTGCAGTTTTTTACTGATGTTTACTAAATATCTAAGAAACTTCTCTGCAGTTGATCCTTTTTTCCAGGGTAAATTATTTATTTACCTCCATTAGAGCCTAGCAGGGAAGGTTTGCCAGAGCTGACAAGCAGTTTTTCATGAGGTACAATTAAGAACCAGTCACCATCTAGACATTTTGGAGAATCTAGACGTTTGGAGGGTTTTCCTACTTTGTCTCATCTCTGAATTTTTCAACTCTGTTCTCTTGCTTAGCTCAGGTATGACCTTATCAACTTAATGTAGTCACCCTTACAAGTTGGAACAAAATCGCCACTTCAGAAGACTTTTATAAATCACGTGTAAAACAGCAACCTTATGCATTTTGTGTAAGATCAGCATTTGTGGTTAGAACTTCCCTTCTCCTATTCTCTTCCACCTCCAGCCTCCCCATCCTCGGATACTTTAGTTTTATCACTGTTTTGACAGTCTAGCGTCGTCGTTATTTTTGCTGCTTCTTGATTATGAAAATTTCAATAACACAGAAGATTAGTAGAGCTGCTAGAAATACGTATGGAGGAAGAGGGTAAGTTCTGGAGGCTTGCAGTATCTATTACTGAAGAATTCTTGGAAATGTAAGTTGTCTGGCATTCTGTACTGCTGCTTCAGCAGGATTTAAGGAAGTTTATTGAAGCTAAGTTCCTCCATCGTGTTTGAAGTAGTCTGTTTACTCAGTACTTGGAAATAGTACAGTCACTGCAGCAGAGAGGAGGTTTATGGTATTCTACAACCCAACTTCAAAAGACGGTCAAGAAAACTTCTTCTGAATGTGTGTACTGAAAAGAGTGTTATTCCTCACCTTGCCCATAAACGTGGATTTAAACCTGTTGCTCTAGAAACAGGACTACCTTTTCCTAGATATAAGCCTATGCAGGACTTAACTTTTTGGATAAATGATCCGTCTTCAAAACATAGACAGTGTTTCTGATGTGCCAGCACCTTGAATGTGACTTTAAAGATGACTGTAATACTACTTTAAATCCCTCTTGAGTTTTGAGGGCTCAGAGGTGTTCAGACCTTTCCAATCCTTTAATATCAGAGGATCTGATATAATCTGCCTCTGCATCAAATATCAAAAAAGCAGCAATGTAACAACAGTGTCTATAGGATGTTTGTATGCAGCACTGTACTGTTATGCTGCTTTATCTAAACCTAGAGCATGTGAGTTCGTGCATTTTTATCAGGCCTCATGTCTGAGTTGCCTTTGCTGTTAACAGATTACTGTAGTCCATTTACAATTCAGTAAAGCAATTTATAGGCATGTTATGAAGATTCATCAGAGTACTGGTTTTTTTTCCACTGGTGAAAACCAACTTCTTCAGACACATCAGGACTCTTCCACTGGGATTTCTTCAGTTATTCCTGTGATAGAAGCTTTCAATCTGTGATAGAGATCAGTTAGAACATCACTAGGTTTGAGATTCATGGCTGGATGAAATTCTGTTCTGCATATAAGCATACTAAAACTGAGCAGTTAATCCAGCAGTGCATGTGTGTCTAAACTAAAAACACACATTCAAGTGATGATGGACAATTTTGATTGTGGTGTGTTGGGAAAGACTGGTGAACCATTCTGGGAATGATGCATAGCATACCAAAATTTTTACATCAATGTAATAATCTTTCAGATATGAAGGATACACCAAGTGGGTGTAGCAATGCAGAAAGTGACCCAGGTATGGGATTTCCTGAAAATAGGCCTATCTGTAACATGACAGCCATGGTCAGAGATCTTTATCGGATTCTTTTCTTAATTTCAGGGTCTGGAGGCTGATTGTGTACATTCAACTCATTCTGCAAAAACTATAACTCAAAAAAAATTAAAGATATAGCCCCCGTTATATTAATTTCTTGTGCTTGGGTCAAAACAGTTCTTGTTCCTAGAACTGTGAGATTGTGTTCAGCAGACGGTCATATATTAAGCTAGAGTAAGGGAGATGTACATCTGGTTCTGTTGCCATTTTACTTCGTTGTAAAATGTGCTTGTTATCTGAACAAAAGTGAGAAATCTTTTTTTCCAGCAGTGCCAAGGCTATCCTAATCAGAAGGAAGAAACACTTGACCAGTCGTATATACAATATCAGATGGGAAATGTTCTCTTGAATTCAGGAATGTAACAAGAGGAAATAGTCTCTTCTTAGACATTCATGATTTAAACAGCTGCATTTGAGCCGGTCATTTGGAGCTCTTTATAATCACAGAGAATTAAGATCTTCAAGGATATGATTCATCTCATTCTTAGGTGCGTGGCTAAAAAGAGGTTATATGACTTATGTCCTTAAAATGCCACTTTATTTCTGTTGACTGCAGAGACTTTTGACAGATAACACATGAAAATACAGACAGATGAATACTGCTGAAAATACATCTGTTTTGTGCAGACAATCCAGCATATCTGCTTTTAGTAAGCTGGGACAGATGCTTTTGCTTTGCAGTGAAAGTTCTTTGAGAACCCCCACTACTTGTTATCAGTAGGTCTTAAAGCTACAAGACGGTTTTGTTCTGTGATCCCTCCGTTTTGATGAGGTCACTGTATGCACTCTGTCAAAGAGTGAGCTTGCCCTTCTGAGGTCTAAGCATTGCTCTTGGCTGGGTTGAAGGAACCACCTGCACACTCTTACCAGCTGTTCTCCTGCCTGTATTTGCCTGCTGTCACCTCCTTACCTAAAAGTAGGATAAATTAAGATGCTTTTACTAGATCGTGGTTCCACTCAGAAATAGCATGAAACTTCATTTTATTCATAAGATTTTTTTTTTAAGAATACGTGGTTTTCTAATACTCCCTGATTTTCTTATCCTTTTTAAGTATTCATTTCTTGCTTAAGTGTACTCTTAAGTATCTTTGCAGCAATGTTCAGCTCGCTTCGTTAATGTTCTTGGAGGAAGTTTTGGATTTCCACCATTTCTTATGATTTGGTTCAGCTGCATTACTGAATTTCTGAATTTGTTTACAATGGCTAATTGTCCAAATAATTCTGTAGAGGTAAAGGGACAGTGTAAAAGAGACCCCTCTCTTCATATATTGTTTCTGTGTGGCTTTTCTCCTCTTACAGCACCTAACGTACTGGATGCAAAGTAATTTTGCTTAGGAGGTGTTTTTTTAAAGGGTGCAGTCTTACATGTATACCGCTTAAGAATAGATGTCGAGGTATGAACACAGAAATACTCAGCTGAAAATGAGAATGTAATTTTAGGTGTTTAAAAATTCAAAGAAAACACATTTATGGATTGTGTTTGTAGCAGTGTTGGATGCAAATTCTGTTCTAACTTTGGAGTTTTTTCTTTCTCAAACTATTTCTTTTTTCCCACTTATTTTTCCTAATCTACAATGATATGGATGAAAGCTCTGGAAAAAATAATGCTCTTGCACATTTGCCTTTGTGTGTTCCAATCACTTGAGAATAACTTGAGCCTTTATTCTAATGCAATCAGAGAAATTAATGTTGCAGACTCAAAGAAAAGTATTTTAAATCAGTGTGAATTAATGTAAGAAAGTGCCTATGTAAGAACAGTACATTTTCAAAACTAAACTGGCATAAAATGAATACAAGAATATCAGAATTTTAATGAATTCCTCTATTAAGTCACCATCTTGAAGTAGTTGAATTCTACAAGGGATTATATTTCTCTTTAAATAAATTAAGTATAGGAGTAGGTATACAGTGTATGCATTTACTTTCGGGTTTTTGGCAGCCTATACAGTAGGGAAGAACTCTACACAGCCAATGTTTGTTTGATTCCTTACCCTGTAATATACTGTTCAGGTGTTTAGGACTCTGAGTCATCAGCAGTCTGCATCAGAAGATCAAAGTTCGGGTAGGGTTTCAGGCAGAAGAAATATGTATTTATTTATTTAATTTTTTAAATATTCTATTTAAATGAGTATATAGATGCCTGTCTCTTGCCCTAAATGTGGATACTGTGTTTTGCTATTGTGAACTACTACTTTATTAGTGGTAGGGTAAATATAAAAGCTGTATAATACTTTAGGTTAAAAATGCACATGTAGGTGCCTGGATTTGAGAGGAGGAGAGGGATATACAGGAGTTCTAGCACCCCATTTCTTCCCCAGTCCTTACTAGTATTGTTTGGTCCAAGGCACGTGCTCTGGGTGTTTTGTGATTAATGCAATTGTACAACCCCCCTGTTTCTGCCCCATCTTTATGCATTTGGTTATTTGCTTTTGTTAGTTTTTCACAATGAAACTCGTTATGAAACTCATTATCAGTGATGGTATTAAAAGTTTGTGTCGATTCTCTGGCATCATATTGCTCGAGTCGTTTGCCAGTCTTCAACACCATTCTTACTTGGTTAACTAGCAAGTCAAAGGTGAGCTATTTAAACTTTACTGTACAATAGTTAAATGGTAATGAACTAGTTCCATATATATGAGGATTTTCAGTATGGTCATAGACTCAACAAGGCAGAACATAACTTTTAGGGCATGGAGTCCATCTCCATGGTGTTAGCTGGGCTGTATTGTGCTTCAGCAATTGATGTTCAGGCCTCTTGATCAATTTTTTGTGTTTTCGTGTTAGAATTTCAAGCTCTATCAGGTCAGTCACCAGCTATAGTGACTAGAGCTCTGGAAACACTGTGTAACTGGAGCCAAGAGAGTGTCAGCTGCAGATTTGAGAAGGGGAAAGAATTTTCGGTCTGAATACTTCTTAAACTCTTTGGGATTGGTTTGTTTATATTAACACCTGTTTAACTTTGGGGACTAACCTCTGGATAAAGGAAGCCTGTGTTAAATGTTCAATATCCTCAGACTTTCAGCAATGAGTGGATGCTGTGACCAGGGGGGAACGGGTATGCAATGGTATAGGCATTCCCTATCACGTAACTAGGAACCTAGCCTCACGCTGTGTGTGTGGCTGTAGCATAGACATATGTATATGCGCATCTACAAATGCAAACAGAAAATTCATGTCTGTATTCAGCTGCAGTACTAGAGCCCTGTGTAAACAATCCTGAAACTTCTCAGGTAATCATCAGCACAGTTAGTGAACAAAACATTTCGCCAATTGCTGTTATTCCTAAGAATGGAAAAAGCCTTCATGTTACATAGTAAAGATAAACACAACTCTGATACTTTTTTTTGATCCTGCAAAATAAATTTTTAATTTTATTAGCAATAAAGAAAACTAGGAAGATAGTGGTTTGTGTCAGGTGGCTTCTTACATAAAGCCAAAACTTGTGTAGAACATTATTTAATAGAAAGGACTTAATGCTGCCTAGGATTTGTTATTAAGTTTAACCTGAAGACCTGCTTGAGGTTGTTGGAAAAACTCAAAAATTGAGTACGTACTTGAGAAGAATTTAAGAAGGTGATATATTTTTAAAGTACTGAATGAATGAAACATTTCCAGTTGAGGTGATAGTCAAATAGTGCACTTAATGTTTAAACAGAATTTGGCTAGACATCTAACTTTTATTAAGTTAAAAACAGTTCCTTTCGCCTCTGTTTTGTTTTGGAGGGAGGGATGTAATGTATATTCTTTTACTGTTCCGGAAAGGGGTTTTATTCAGTATCAGAACTTCTGTTGTGCAAAAAATCTCCTAGAGTTTTTTAGAATCTAAAAAATCCTGTTAGAGATGTTCTATATAGATGTTAGAGAGCTAGTCAAATTGTAAAATTCAACCTTTTCCAGGTTTTTGTTACAATTTTTTAAAACCTGTATAGGCATCAATATAAATGTTAAAACAATAGCTCTGATGTTTGGCCCACTTTTTTCCAAATGAACATTGCTTTTAGACGTGTAATTGTCAATTTCTGTATAGATTAAGCTTTTTAAATGAAACTTTTTGTTTATGAATCCCCCAAATTAAACTTTTGTAATTCTACTGATACTGTAACAAGGATTATCACTTTCTGAAAGACTACATTTCAGCTCTTTTTGCTCTAGATTGTTCTGCATTTTTGAAAAGCAACACTAGCTTTTAAATCTTTCTGTAGAGTACTTAGTACAGTGTTTGAAATGTATCTTTCTTAGCAAAGCTAATATAGTTGCCATCAAAATGTCACTTCAGATAAAATTTTAATCTATCAGTCTAAATATAAAAAAATTACTTCATAATACAGTATTGTTAGGGGGTTCTAATTATGTGGGTTTCTATCACGTGGGCCTTAATTAAGTAGAGCTCTAGTCATATTAAAGTTGCACTTTTTGTTAATATAAAGCTAAATCTATGCAGCAATAAGGAAATAAATAAGATTCTAAGTGTCCCTAATAACTTCAGTATTGGCTAGGTAAACAGGAATTACTGCACCGTTTTACAGGACAGACTGTTCCAAGTAGCAACAAGGAAAATTTCAATTACATGCAAGGAAAACTTTTTTCACATGCAGGTTGTGAAACACAGCAACAGGTACCTCAGAGAGACTGTAGACTCTGCCTCCTTGAGGAACATGACTAGATGAGGCCTTCAGCAATCTGATCACCGAGTTAGGTTTGTTTTGACTAGAATGTTGGACCAGATGACAGGTTGCCCAGAGAGGTGGTAGATGCCCCATCCCTGGAAACATTCAAGGTTGGATGAGGCTCTGAGCAACCTGATCTAGTTGAAGATGTCCCTGCCCACGGCAGGGGGGTTGGACTTTAAAGGTCCCCTCCAACCCAAACTATTCTATGATTCTATGACCTCCCAAGGTCCCTTCAGGCTAGAATTATTACAAAATTCATAAGTAGGCTACCTTATAGAAACAAATGGGAGAGAGGCTCTGTTTGGACAGGTCTGGATCAGGCCTTTTTAGAAACAGTCCAGGACCTGCCGTACTGGGCTACTACATTTGCTTAGAATAATGCAGTCTGTGCCTTAGTTTGATGCGAGTGCACCTGATAGTAGCATCAGTTATTCACTTATTATTCATGCCATTCTCTCATTTGTGCTCCTTGGTGTTTAGATGTCTCAAGAAACTCACTCTTGTCTTCACAACAGTCCAGGATGCTGGATTCCCTTTCTTGAGAAATCATCGTACTTGAAACCTACCTTCCTAATTGTCGCTCCACCTGCTAAAAGGATTACAGCATTTTAAGATCTTACTATAAGATTTTCTGCTATAAACAGTCTTCCTCAAAGACAGTCAGCCGGGAGGTCTTACCTAAAATACCTGCTTAAAGTTGCCTCTGAATTCTGTTACATCTGATTCTGTCTCTTCATCCCCAAACCATGTTACTTGTTTATTTGAAGAGACTTTGTATATTGCCTTACAGAGAGTGCAGCTGTGGTTTTGTTTGGATGAAATAAATCATTGAGCTTTTCACTGTAATGTGGATGTAGAATTTGCTGAAAATATTAAGTGACAGTTGTTTCTTCCAGGAAACTATAAGCTTTGTTTTGGGATTTTGCAAAGACTTCTACTGTAACAGCAGGCTCCATCTGGACAGATTACTCCAGGTGGTTACTCAGTTTTGCCCAGGATACTTTATGATCTGTCTGGTGATATTCCTACATAAGAGTGCATAGAACAATGTGGAGTTCAGTCCACACATTCCCTTACTTTTCCATGGTGCAGGTCAGATGTAAACTGCTGAACAGAACTTCTGATTATTTTTATAATCACTTTTTACTCACCTGCCTTGTGGCACATGAATGACTGTTTGCTGATAGATTAAATTTGTGCAGTCGCTTTAAGTAAGAACACTTACTCAACTGTAGTAACTGTGGCTCTTTGATACGTTGTCCTTGCAGCTACAGAGGAAGTATAAGTCACAGAAGTATAAGTAACTGTACTTTTATTTTATGGACAAGCTACCTGTTGCTGTAACCTTTTAAGTAGTTGTGTACTTAAGGATCAATGATCTGAGAATGTAAGTACTAAGATCTTAAAGACACTTCTAGAAAGTAATTAGTCACCTGTTGAGTATTGTACTCCCCTTCCTGCAGACCTTTATGCCTAGCTTAAGAGCCAGTAGCTCCACTGGAACATTGCTTTTGTATGTCTCTTAGCTTCTTCCACTGTACAAGTCCCTTTTACTGTAATGTTAGTGTGAACCAGGTTAGGACCTTCCTTTAGGAAAAGTTCGGGATAAGCTGAGACCAAATTATCTAGTATCCCTTAGAGATCATATTAATATAAGGATGTTGAGCTCATGTTTGGAAAAGAGGCATCTAAGTTGAATTGGCTCGCAGATAAAGGCATGTATTTTCTCTTGGATTTTGCATGAGAGAACTTCAGTCCATGCTGAGATTTTCATGGCTCTTGGCTGGAATTACCCCTGCTGTCTGTGGATTTTTATTGCCTCCATCTTTACTCTGTGTTTACTCAGTGGATATCCAGAGTTACCTTTGCACAGATTAGCTTTATTCTTCAGGGCACCACTGTTCCCTGCTGATTTTCTGTGTAAAATTACAGGAAACTTGTGCCCATTTTCAGCCTTTGTTTCTCTGTGGGAACCCTTAAGTAGGGTACGTTGGTTCAGTTTGGTGGTTTTGTGGTTTGTTTTTTTTTTTTTTTTTAGTTTGTCTGAAAATCATTGTAAATCAATTCTTCCTTTTATATATGGGTATGCAGGAGGCAGAGCAAACAAGCTGTCAAGTTAGTGTGCCAAAAGGTGGGCTTTTAGCAGTGACTGACATTGAATTAGTCTGAAACTGAGGAGTTGGGCTTGTCTGGAGCCAAAAACACATGTTGGCTTGAAGTGGAGGGCAAGGATGGTAGCTGGCGTGGGAAGCTGGTCTGGTCTGAAAGGTGAAGAGCTAGCAAAACAACAGCTTGAACATTGTTTATAGTACAGTTAGTAACTGAAGTTACGGAGTTCTGTTAACAGTGTTTCTATACTGATATATATTTACTGATTTTTAACAACATTACAGATGACGCTACCTTGTGCCTGTATTTAAATGCTAGTTTTCAGGCTGATGGGATTTACTGTAATTGTAAAGTTAGTGTGTTATTTGTGGGCCTGCCATGCCTCAGATGCATTAGATATTTGGATTTTGTATTTTTCCTCTACTTTCAGTGTTTAAAATAAAAAACTTGCAGTAACATTGGATTACTTTGTGAAGCACAGAAGGTAAAAATACTGCTGTGATCTGATATAGTAAGTGGGAGGTAGTTTTAAAAAGTTGTTTAAGGCTTCTCAAATCAGCACAGATCGTAATGTATTGGAGATTCAGCAATGAATTTGCACTACTGTGAATTTGCACCTCTGTGTCATGACCATGTATGACTTCATAAGGAATTATTTAAATAAGTGACCTCTCTTTTTAACTGCTTGTTGTGTTAATCAGACAAATCCACGCTTAGGATGTTCTTGAAATTTTGAAAAAGCCTTTCCCGTTTATTAGCGCTCCTTTTCTTCAGCTTCTTAATGTGCACCTAGACCCTGTGTCCCTTCAAATCTTTACCTCGGTTTATGTGAAATTCCTGAAGCAAATCACAAAGTATTTTCATTGTAGTATTTTAGTGAAGTATTTTTTACACATTTAATCGTAAATATTCTGAGGAGAAACAGCCATAATTGAAATAGATGGGTTGTAGATGGTGAAATACACTATTATTCATTCTTATCTTTTTCAAGGTAGCAGTGATGGTTCTGAACTCAGTGAAGAGACTTCCTGGCCAGCATTTGAAAGGTAAGAAAAACTGCCACTCAAAACCTGCATTTCTCTATTCAGACATTGCTACTTACAATGTCTCGCTCAGTTCTGAAAATGATGCTTTATTTTAGTCATCTGTAGATCTTCTGTTTGTAAGAATATT
The DNA here is from genome assembly GCF_964195595.1 of Calonectris borealis. NCBI lineage: Eukaryota > Metazoa > Chordata > Aves > Procellariiformes > Procellariidae > Calonectris > Calonectris borealis. Next base: position 32,306,211 of record NC_134319.1, on the reverse strand, counting down.
GACAAACTGTAGTAAGTTCACTGGATCTGTTACAGCAGCAGAGGAGTACCTTCTGCTCACTAGTAGTTAGGGCTTTTGTCTAATTGGGTGCTTACTCATTGCACACTTTCTTCTGAATAGCTCAACCAGAGTACCATTAAACCCCAAATGATTTTTCTGGTTTTATATACTTGTATATCCTGTGTATGCTATTCATGTGACCTATCTGTACTTCCTTTTTACTTGCCCTGAGATATTTCATCCATTCTTGGTCCCTTTGTTCTTGTCATTGACATTGTCACCTGTTCGGTCTCTCTCATCGGCTCTTCACTTTGTTGTTACTTGCCTTTGTGTTACATGAGAAAACACAGAAATGACCCTTGCTAATGTCTGATTTTGTGCCCCAGAATTAACATCTTGCTCCTTATCCAATACCTGCAAATGCTTAGGTGACATTGATCACTTCAATCCTTTCCCATGTTGTATTTGAGAATGTGGAAAAAGACTAACAGCTGTAGTTTAATATAGTAAAAGGTGGAAATTTCATCTTCCCACAGCTGAGTAAGGCGCACAATGTAGTGCGTAGTTTGCTTTTATAACTCAATTTCAGGTAATCCATCAGCTTCAGAGTTGCCATGGATGACTTTTTCTACCATGCTTTGAAGACATGTTTTGTAGAAATTTTTGTCAAAGAACTTTCTCTTTATAGCCGGGAACTGTTACCACAAACCTTATATTCTGCTTGAATTCACTGAAGCAGTTGAAGTTCTGTGTTACTTTTTGGAAGAAGTCTTTGAAAATCTCTCTGTGCCAAAGGTGAACTCTTTGATACTTCATGCTATAAATATGATTATATCCATGAGGAAATGCCCTTATAAGGACATTCCACATGAGCATAGAAAGAAAATGGGGTCAGAAAGAAAATCTCTAACTTGTATGTGCTCTGTGATGCAACTTGCAACGTTCAAAAGGTTTTCTCGCTTTTCCTTCCCTCCTGCCAAGTTCAGGTTATTTCTCAAAGCTAAAAAGTTGTATGGGAAAGCCTTAGACAAGATGGTGATCTGAGTGCTTTTACCCTGAGTAGCATAAGAAACCTAAAAATTTTAGTAAGCCTCAGGCTTAAGCTCATGGTGACGCTCTCCAGAATTGTTGTGTGGACTTCTGAGGCAAAGCAGAGGTTTTTCATCCCTGTCCTAATGAGAACTGGCTGGCCCAGACTCCCCCCAGTTAAAAGGTTTGCTCCATGTCAAACAATTATGGCAGAAGATTCCTCTTGCTCCTCCAAATTCCACTTGCCTTCAGTACTTTCTTCTCTCCTGAGAGAGCTCTTTGAGAACTCTGTTTGAAGTTGCATGTTTTTCAGGGTGAGTTCTCTTGCCTGCTTCCAGGGAGAGGGATTGGGTTCCTTACAGACATTCAAAAGATCATGTGTGAAATTCCTAGAGATACGCAGCAACCTTGTGTATGTTCCTTGGTTTTTAAGATGAAGCAGCATGTTTTGGAATTTAATAGGTAATACACTGACATGCAAATGTAAAAATTTAAGGTAACTAGAGAGGGTGTCTCTTTAGTTTTGATTTGTACAGTGGTTTTCCATTCTTACGAGAGTCTTTAAGTGAGGGAGAGGCATTAGTTGTCTGGAATTAAAAGCCACTGGCAAAATTGGGATACTCCCAGTGTTATTAATGGCTACTTCCTATGCAGTGCGAGTGGGAATTCAATATTTTCCAGTGATTTAGGAACAGAATCTTTGGGTAGGAGGGCTTAAATCTGCATCATTTGCCTAACAGGAAGAAACGAGACATTCCACACACAGATTCCCCAGGTAACAAAAGGAATTGTAATAAATATTCTTGGTTTTCCTGGCCCTCCTGTTGTTTGTGACTGGGAAATGCAGAAGGGGTGAGAACTAGAGTCACTGTTTGTTTTTAAGTGCAACAGAAACTTAGTTTGAAACTTGAGAAAGAGCTTTCAGCATTGGGGTGTCCCTTTAGGCTATTCAAAATTACTTGAAGGACTTGAATTCCAAGTCCTGACAGTTATATCATGTTAAGGGCAGTATACTAAGTGGCACTTCAGTCTCATTGGTTGTCATCCTGAGTGTCTCTGAATAGATTTCCCTGAAATAGCTCGAATCCAAGAGTGATAGCTTCCTTGTTATGCAAAAAAACAAGCTTAAAGGTAAGAAGAAAATGTATTTCATTTGCATGCAAAATATATGTACGCACAAATATACAGTTCATATTACAGTTTTCTTTCCTTCATCTTAATTATTGTTCTATTTGTCTATATCTTGAATGTATTTTTTAAAAAAAAATCATAAATCCAAAGATATCGGTTATGTTGAAAAACAAATGATGGCAAATTCTGGGATAGATTAGTAGATGGTAATTCACTAGTATATTTTTGATAATTCATCTTGCAGCAAAGGCAATAGTTTGAGCTGGTTTAAAAAACAAAATGACAAAAACAAAGAAAAACCCCTCATTCTTGTTTAATGCTGCTGACCTTTACTGTATGCCGTCTTTAAGCCTGTTTTGTTTGCCTGCTGTGTGCTGTTCTGAGTTCAGAGTGAAACATGACAGTGCTACTTGTTTCGGTTTCCCATTCTGAAAAATACTGCCCTGTCCATATATAAGCAGCTTTCCAGCTAATGCAAGCCCCCCTCACAGGCGACAGGTTCAGATTTATACTATGTAGGAGATTTTGCCTCTCATAGGCTTGTACTTAACCGCCTGCTTCTGCAGAATTAGAGCTGATTTTCAATCTTTTGGTATAATACAAGCGACCTGAAAAACGGATTAAAAAAATAGGAGGTGAGGACAAAGTGCCTATGCTTCTATTGACTTAAATGGAATTCAGTCAACTAAGGGATCTGATCCAGAAGAACAAGGTTCAGTGAAGCAAAGCAGTATTCAGAAGGCAGGTCTAGAACACAAGTCCTGGCTAGGGATAACAGTAGATCAGGTTAAGGACTCTAAAATGTGAAGCTTATAGGTGAAGTTTAAAGCTTATATGAACTGGAGAATTGAAATATTGCTTAGCTTATTTCAATGTTACTTAATACAACAGTATTTTAAACAGTGTCAGGCATATTTTGATAGTGCTTTTGGTTCCTTTTAGCCCAACAGCTTGTGTGTGTGCATACTCATAGAAGTTAAAACCATTTTTTTGTAGCAACGTCTAAAGTCAGAATTTAAAGACAAGTTTTATTGATATGGTTCCTTTACATTGATTTAATCTCTATGAACTAAATGCACACTTTGCTGTCAAAATGTATTATTCTTCAGTGCCAACAAAACACTTCAGTATTATGAGTTCTGACAAAGCGAACATCTGATGAAATAAAAAACCATGGTATCTACCCCTGCATGCATTTTTCTAAACAAAATTCTCCTGTTTCTTATGTGGAAGAAGTGGCTTTGTGATATGCTCACAAAAAAAATACTATGCTGTTTTAGCAGTCGTGCTGTTTGTGTGAATAAAAGTATATGTAATACGTACAATTTATAATGGAATCCAACAGGAACAGGTTGTACCATTCTCTCGGTCCGGGGACAAGAATGTCACGAAATGGCTATCGAGGCCACATGAAGGCCAGCAGGTACAATCCCCACTGCACACAGAGGTGTCAAACTTTCCCTCTGGTGTTGGTGATTTGGTTTGGCTTAATAATTAAGTGGGTGTTTTCTGTTGTTATCTTTCTAACTTACATGTCAAAATAAAGGTAGAGACCTTTTTCTTCAGACTTAAAGCTTTCCTCTTCTATGACTTAAATCTATATCACCATAAGGGCTTTTGTTCATTCTGGTCTGCAAATCCAAATTCTGAACCATTGGATCTTTATATCAAGGCTTAAAGATGTTTTACCAGAGGTAGCTTTTTAACTGTCTGCCGCTGTGTAGCAGTGGTGGTAGTTATCATGTGGACAACAAAACTGCTTCTTGTGCTAATGGATGGCATTCAAGATGTTTTCTTTGCTGGCAGTTCTGTATTGAATTTCTTTTCCCCTCTTCCCTGAAATCAGAGATATGGCTAAAATGAGTAACGCATAAAAATTGGCCCCAATTTATTATATATAGTATTATTTGCAAGCTGACAGAGTAATATAACTGATTGTTCTGATTAATTAAAATACAAATTCTGCCTCCAGCTGTGTGGCACTGTAGCTGGGAAAGAGATGGCTGTTAACTATGAAACTTTTTTCATGTTAAGAAGCAAGCGTTGTCTCGCTGAATTAAACTCATGTTCATGTCTATCAATGTCCAAAATTGTCTCCATAACATCATCCTCAGTAGGTGCTGCAATGAAAATGTTTGCTAGATTTCCAATTTACTTTGAACGTTCATGAATGTTAGGATGGATGAAACAGCAAATCCTGGCTTACTTTGAAACGAGTTTCAGGCGCTGTTCAATTTCTTGGCTTTTCTAGAAAGCTGCTGGGTTCAGCTATTTAGTTATATGCTCTGATTGACATTTACTGACATGATTCCTGTTGTAATTTTTTTCTAACTGAAAATGTTTTGTGAGCCAGTCAGCTTTGTAATTTTAATAAAGCTAAGTTTTCTTTTCATAGTCCTGTACCTGGCATTTGTTTTGCCCCATTGCTCTTAGATCCCATATAGGGTAGATGATAGAGCACCAGATGCGTTAAAACACCTTAAAGCTGTGGTTCGGGTTTCTACTCTTTATTCCTGCCCACTCTTTTTGCTTTCAGATATTTTAAAGATTGTGCATGTTTGAGCTATGCTTCGGTTTTGACGTGCTAATGATTCCAGTGTTTCTAACAAAAAAATACTCAATCTTTCTTGCAAGGGCTGAAGGAGAGGTTTTAACACATACAGCAACTGTATGAATGTACTTAAAACGTTTGCTTTTTAAAATTAATCGTTCTTGTATTTCAGTTGTGTCTTGAGTTTTAGCTATTTTAATTAAGGATTACCTTCCTGGCTAATTAATTTTCCTGATCACTTTTGCTTGTGAGTGTAAATTCCACAACAGCAATTCCTTGTAACAGCCAAAGTCTTTTTCCACAATGAAGTCCAATAAATAAAAAGTTGATATTTCTAAATTGAAATACAGATGTTTGCATTAGTTTGTGGTAATGATTGGAAAACTACTTTACGAAAAATATTTTTTCACACAAATCTTCACATGCTCCTTTCAGCTCCCTAGAATCGGAAGATTTGGCTGTTCATTTGTATCCAGGAGCAGTTACTATTCAAGGTGTTCTCAGGAGGAAGACTTTGTTGAAAGAAGGCAAAAAACCTACAGTAAGATTTTTAATTAATTTTCTCACCTTCTTCCTTTGCCCAGTTATAAATACAATAAAATGGCCGTTGTGCAACTAATTCAAGTGTCTGAGATCTCCTCTGCCTTGCTGATTATGGTCTAGGGTCACTGCTAGAGTTTGCATTCTTCTGTTTGGTGGTTTTATTCAGTTTATAAGGCTATACCCATAATCTAGGGAGTAGAAGAGAAGTGTAATGCTACATAAAATTTCTTACAATTACTGATAACTTTAAAAGAGAGGAGTATGTTTTGTCTTCCTGAACGGCAGGTGGATCCTAACAATTTATCAATAGATAATAACCCTTAGCATTTGTATTGCAAATGCTTGATTATAAATCAAAATACATACTCATGACAATGGGGGATACCTTATGGCAGTACACAAAATGGAAAAGAAAAGGGACAAATGTACTCTAACTCGATGAAGTGTTCAATAAGGGCTGCAGAAAGTATAGAGTAAGATGCAGAAAATTTTTCTCAGGAAAGGGATATGTTCTTCCTGCTTTCTAAGTTTTTAATGCATTCATAGGCCTACACAAATAACTAGAAACAGCAGCTTTGGAAACATGGCTGTCCAGCTTTGGCTGGACCGTTAGTGCTGTCATGTTTTTGCAGGACAATGCCTACTATTTTACAGCTCAATATTATGAAACATTTCACTTATCCATTGCACTTTTGGCTTTTTTTCTCTTTTTTCTCTAGGTAGCATCTTGGACAAAATACTGGGTAGCACTGTGTGGAACCCAACTCTTTTACTACGCTGCAAAATCTCTGAAGGCTACAGAGAGAAAACATGTATGTAAAACGGCATATTCCAGTATCATCAGCCAAAATTAAAATGTGATTTCCTGATGTAAACACTGAGAGTAGTTCAGGACTTGCATGATTTCTAGTCAGCACTATCCTGTCTTCCAGTCAGTCACCTCATATGGATATGCCCTAATGGAAATATCATGCACGTTTATATGCTACACCAAGAACATCTGCTTTGCATATGCCATGGGTCTCTTTGAATTTGCTGGTCTATAAGGAAGGGAACTATGTCATTGAGTCTGTCTGCTTTTCGAAGGTAGAAGTCATATCTCTTGATGGTCTCCAAGTCTTGCAACAGTTTGTTGCTACTTGAAATGCAAACAAGCATTGATGTGGAAAGACTGAGAAGTCACTACATATGACATTAAACATGTACTGATTTCATACATGTGGTAAAATTAGACTACTCTCTTTTTCTGTTTAATCCTGTAATCCGTTAACTACAACGGAGTACAAAACACTTCATATGTTAAGCAGAGAGCTAGCATATCATATGATGCTGGCTTTCCTTTTATTCGCTGCAGCTTTATTTGAAAGAAGCTAAAAATATTTTGCTTATGTGGGGAAGTAGTAAAAGGATTTTCTGTAGATGTTCCAGGGATGTTATGATGTGCGTAGTCCTGTTTTCACTGGTTAATTATAATGGAAGAGCATGCCGCCAGAGATTCTGTAAATTCTGGGTAAAATTTGAGATACTTGGATCTTTTTCCAAGTTCATTCACTACTCGGAACCATTACTTATAGTTGCCTTGGCCAGTGTTTCAGTTTAATTTTATGACAGCTGTCACTGAAAAACATTTGCTTTGCATAAAGTTCATGTAATTTTACAAACCGAGATGTGCTGCTAGAATCCTTGTAAGGGGACTATCTTGCTTCTTTTTGGTATCCTAACATTCTTACGTTCAGAGGGTAGAGATCTGAAGCTTAAGATTTCTGATCAGTAGACTCGTGGATATTTGAATTTTCTGTGTGGAAAGTTTGTGTGTAATGTCTTAATCTACCATAAAATTGAGTATTTTCCACTTTTATTGAAAGTAATTCATCAGGAAACAGTATTCTAATACTTAAAGTAGTTTAATAATAGCTAATTAATTGTAGAAATATTTGCATAGTTTCTCTGCCATCATCCATCTGCCCCAGCCCTACTAGCTTTGATTGCTTAGGTGAAATCGAAACTGATCCTACTTAATTGCCAGTTAAGACAATACTAGCCCAGACCAAAGGCCTGTTAGCCAAGCATCCTGTCTCATGGGTGTCTTTAGAGAAGAGCATGTGTTTGGATGCATTTGCCTCTGGTATCAGTGAAAACCTTAGGGAAGGAGTCTGTCTCATTAAAAGTAAAGGTAGTTGGAAAGAGCAGACTTGTAAACTATTATGAGCAGAAATGCAAAGCATTAAAGCAAAAGAAAAAGAAAGAACCAAGAGAGAACTTGTGCTGGCATTATGTCACTAACAGTTAGTTGCTGCTTTTGTCTGGAAACATTGAGAAATGGAAAAGAAATTTTTTGTAATGTCAGACTTTGTGCTCCTGTTACTGATGTGATGCCTTCAGGCTTTATGCCAAAATTGCATTTTGTTTTCTTTTAAGAATAGAATATGCATTTGTAAGTCTCTCTTGTCCGCTGTCTGTCAAAGTACTGAATGATGGAAGACTTTACCATACTTGTACCTATTCAATCAGAACCTTTTTCAGTATTGTGTATAAATATTTTAAAACAATCTAAATAACATACAGGTTTAGAGAACTTGGAAAAATTGCATAGCTGGTAAATTTATTATTTGGAAATTAAGTATATTGAATTTTTATGTGGTCCATTTTGCTTATACGTTTCCTTCAGAATAACAATTCTAATCATTTAAATGGTCTTGCCCTTTCTGTAGGAAAAGTAAATGAAGTAAAAAGGTAATAAATGTAAACATTTAAGTCTGGTATCTGATCCTCCTGAGTCTCTGTTACTGCAAAAGCCTTTGCTTTTGTCTTGAAATGCAGTCATATCCATTTAGAATGCTCCTTCAAAAATTACTTTCTGAACCTATTGAATTGACTTTTAATGTTCCCCAAGTTACTGATGTGTTGTGATACCTATAACAACTAAACTACTAGTGAACAGAGACTAGTGCCTAAGAAGCTAAAATCTGTCTGACGTCCTTATGTTCTTGTGTTTACTTGTCCAAGGATGTGCCAGCAGACCAATAACAAAGTTTGCAGGTAGAGGCTAGGAGACATTCAAGTCCAAAATGCTGGCAGGATTACCCATCAGAAGCTTGCCAGCATTATGGCTCACAAATACCGAGCAGAGTTTGAGCAACGCAATTCCCAGGAAAGGGAGATGGAGGAGTGGTAGTAAATAGCAATGACTGCTAGAGCAGATTTATTTTTTTTAACAGTTGGCTCTGTGGAATTGGACTGAACTATCCAGCACAACCTTGGATTTGTCTGTACACAGCTGATGTCTTGCTTTTAGCTTGTTAGGGCAGCGAACATATTTTATTCTGTTTGTGGATGCAAAGCGTGTTATGAAGCTAAGGTCTCTGTTTTGGTTTCCCGGGTGCAGTCATGATTAAAATAATGGAATAGCTATTAGTTACGGTTTGGATTGTCTTTTATTTAAACGAACAGTTCACAGTGAATGCACACGTACTTCTGCTCCAAAGGTTATTGTAACACAGAGTATAATCTTTATGCTGAAATTAAGGTGGAAGATGATAACCTGGTAACTGTTGTGGGAGACTGAGGTTGGGGGATTAGGGGAAAAGGCTCCAGTTTATTAAACAGCCTAATAATAGGTGGTCAGTAACTTTGTTCAGCTAGTCTGCCTGTGTTGTACTTTTAGCCCTAGCCATTGACCGCTGAGATTTCCATCCATTTCACTACAGGGTTATTGTACAAAGCCTCAGTTTTTGTTCTGGAGCATGTAACGATGATTTGTCAGGTGTCATGCTTCAATTCACATTTGGTTGCATTTTCAGAAAGTAAGTTAATCAAGAGAGAATAAACTGTAGATAGTCAACAATCTGTAGATAGCTAGTGCATGAGTATGTGTTCACTGTACAAATACTGTCCAGTGATACTTCTAAGAGGTCCATTCTGCAAAATAAAGAGATTTGAGGCTAGATCTAGGTTTTGTTTTGTTACTGTCCAGATTAAATGGATAAAAAGGATGATGCTGTCTACTTCGAAGCAGGTTTCTTTTTCAAAGGTTGATATATTTGAGATTTACCTACGTAAAATATTCCACGCATCTTCTGGAGCCATGTAAACATCTGTCTTTTCAGCTCCCTTTCTCAAGGGCTCTGTGACATGGAAAGGAACGCTGGCAATGAAAAAGTCAGTCTGCTATATAAAGTTTCCTGGCTAGAGCTCTCATGGTAAATGTGTCTTGATTACAGGCATGCTTTTGACCGTTCTGCTGCTGCTATTGCTTCAGGCAGCTGAGACTGAGGACTTGGAATGCACTGACACTGAAAGCTCTTCCAGGCTTATAATAGCCAACCTCTTTGGAAAATTAGCTCATAAAAATCCCAGTGTAATCCAGCAAAAAGGGCAAGAAGTCCCCTCCCTTTTAGACATGGGCAAGCCAGCTCTTCTTCTCATGCCTATGGTCAAAGACAAAGGAGTGCATCCAGTCCAGTGTGTATTCTAGATGTGAATCTAGTCCAAAGGAGGAGGATGCTGTAGATACCTGATTGTGACAAATTTTCTTGTGCTGCATCTACAAAGAAAGACTAAATATAATGAGCTTTGTATTTTAAATAGTGAACAGGTTTCAGTTGTTACTAGAGTAATGGAAAATTGTCTGTAACGAGCACGTGAACTCCAGAGCCCAGAGATGTGGTACAGGAGAATCCGAGACGAATGTGTGTAGAATGCTTAAGATTTTATCTGATATGCTGAAATGGTACCCACAAACAAGCTTCTGTGATAAAACTGTAGCACTTGCATACCTTTAGAAAAGGACAATAGTAACAATAGCCAACTTAAAATTAGTCTTAAAGGAAGCATTTGCCCTGAAAAATGTGAGTACACCCATAAAAAACTGTTCATAGTGATTGGGCTGGAAAAATCTTGCCAATTTCTTTGACAACATAGCATGCATAGTGATTTTTCCATGTTTGTAGGTACTTGGAAAAGCAACAGAGACTTTTTGAGCCTTCATGCTCGAGCATGAACGTTTGTTCATTCCAAGCCTTCCATTGCATGTTATATTCAGAATTAGTCCCATTTATTGGCACTCCAGAAAACTTGGTAATTGTTGCTCAGGCACTTTCACTGAAATACCCTGATAAAGAATGCTGTCATTCTAGGAAGTACATTCAACCACTGAGAAAAAGATTTTAATATTAGAAAGCTGTAAAATCTCAACAGGAGATGAGGAGGAGGAGATTTGTAGGTGCCAAAAGGTTGGAGTGAAAAGTCTGTTCACAGATTAATTCAGAGTTTTTGATTTCAAAGACTTATGTATAAATGCCTTTGAGCTCAGAACAACAACAACAAAAATTAGTTATGTGAAGCCTAGTGCCAGAGCTGTGTAGTTTTCTATGTGTATAATTAGACTGTCATTCCAGTGGCCTGTATGAAAAAAGCAAAGAGGAACCAGGAACATTAAATTACAATGAAGCTTTCATTCCCTTCATGTTAACAAAGCAGACTTGCTGTTAGCAAGGCTCTGTGCATCAGTGGAGAATGAACTGCCCTGGGGGACTATGTAAACATGGAATACAAATCCAGCCGTGCACAGGGATGGAAAACTGACATGTGTTTCAAGTGATGACGGACTGATGCTGGCAGGAAACACTTTCCTTGTGTGGAGCTTTTTACTTTTTGGAGAAGTACCATGATTAACTAATTGTTTTGAATAAAATGAAAAAACAAGCAAGCTCTAGCAGTTTGGATTGCATGGTAATTTCACGTATTGTATACCTACTGTTATGACATATAACTAAGATAGGAAAGTGCAAATGTGCTATTTTCATGAAACTCTAGAAATGAGTGCGGTTCAAGAGGTACATTGTTGATCTCTTACCTATTAAAACCACTTTGTGACTCAAATTTCCACCTCTGTGAAAATGACCTATTAATGCTTTCTAGGACTGCTTGGAATTTTGCATTTTGCAGGTCCCTTTTAAGTGTAAGTTGTGTCATTTTATTTTTTGAGGCAATGTTTTCAGTTGGTCCATAGGAAGTCCAGAATATATACTTTTTTTTAAGAAATCTTGAGCTATATCCTTATTTTATTCCCTTGCCCTGTCTTTATTTCTTCTTTCAGATAAAATTCCTTAATGTTTTTCATTACGGACTGGAATCTTCAAAGAAATTTTAGTTTCTATTTGGAAAGAAGTTACGTTATCCAGCCCTCACTGTAATGAAATGTTGTCTTATAGAGCTTTATAATTTACTTCCTCTTCTTACGAGGTGTTACCAAACTTGTCCACCTACCCAAAGGCAGTAGAGTTACTTAACTTCAGTATATGTGGTTCTTCGGGTTTTATGAGGAATGGTCTTTTCTCACAGTTTCATCCATAGTAATATCAAAAAAAGGGCATCCATTTTGAAATTTGGCAGGCAGGTCTTTCCTAAGAACAGTCATCATCACTTTTATGCTTAAGCTATCTGTACCAGCATCCTTTCAAAGTTTCCAAGCTTTTATATTTCCACTGACGTTACACAAATGTCAGCTGAACATGACTGGTAGGAACTTGTGATGGAATGGTTCCTGCAAGTGTAACTATAGCGACGTAAATTGGACAGTACACAGATGATGCATTCAAAAGTTTATAAGATACAGAGAGACTGGACTCTCAAATTATTTTGGACTTGGTTAAAATACTTCTTGTTTCAAATATTGGTCTAACGTGTTCATTTAAAGTTCTAATATATTTTAAACTGAGGTTTAAAATGTAGCCTGTTGCACAAGTCCCAGACAGATAAACTTACCTGGACATTTAACGTCTCCAGTTCGTCTATGGCATAGATTAGAATAACTGACATTAGACTTGCACTGGAATTTTATTTATGAAGTAATTATATTCCCATATAGAGAATATTCTTATAAACTCTTACTTTGCTTGTGATACCCTCAGACTTATTAGCAGTTAACACTTCCTTTTGCTGAACCAGAGTTCTAGATTTGTAATGGTAAAGCAATATTTCTAAAATGAAACAAAAGACATTTGATGCTTAATGTTGTAAATCTGCTATGTGGCATTAGTATGAAGAATAAAAGTATTCTAGAACTACAGATTCATTTTAATGACTTAAAATGTCCCCGAGATTGTTTTAGCTTTATCGTTTCTAATAATGTAATTGAAGAGAGGTCAAAATTACTGTGCTAATAAAGAGGTTAGAATAGGGATTTCACAAGACAGGAGGAAGACACATCTGATAAGGACCAGCATATACCAGAGTTGGACCTTCTGGGCAGAGAAGTGAGGTAAAGTATTGCAGAGGGTAGGATTGATGAAAAAAGTCTGTGTCGGACCCATGAATGTGGGAAGAGGAGATCTGGCAACTAAAGACTTGAGAGAAACTGAATGAATTAGGTATTGGGGAATGAATGGGACTGCCTGAGCAAGTAATGAGAGGTGAATTGTGAGGGTCTACTAATAGATAAGCAAGGAGACCAGAGAGAAGGAAGGTTGTGGTTTGGAAATGAGTTGGATTTAATGGGCAAGTAGCCTGGAACTGAGAGGAGAAGCCTGAGAAGCAGAAAATAATACTGAGCAGGTGAACGCAGAGGAGAGTGGGACCAAGGAGCTGTCAGGAGAGGGGCTAGTGTAGCGGAGACAGGTATTGTGCTTAGAGGAGGCCTAAGTTTTATATGTCAATGTGTGAGTAACACCTTGAAGAGGAAAAGCCCATCATTTTTGAATGTCTTGACGATAAATGAGCATGTTATCCTCTGCACACTTGTTCATTGAATCTAAACCCTCGTTTGATCCATTTCATTCATCAGGTCATAATATTTAATTACACAGTTGTGTTATCTTGTCCACAGGACTCATGTTATGTGTAATTACAGACTATTATAATAATTAATGGATGTTAACTTTGAATAATTATGGCACAGACAAGTTTAATTCTTCTGTTTGTTAATAGCGGAGGGATTAGCTTTGCATTTGTTAATGCACTTTTTTTGAATTGTAGTATATGTACACATGTGCAATAATGTGGTGAGGAATGCTATTTTCTTCATACAGTGCAGTTTAGATGTCTGTTGACACGTTTTGGGGGATTGTGATATTCCTTTTAATTTGTTTTGAATATCATTCATTGTGGTAAGTTCTGTTTTCACTAATTCCACATAAAATTCATAACCTTTCTTAATTTTATAAAGTGCTATGCTTCCTTCGAAGTTATTCTGTGTCTTTAACAGTGTCTGAGAAGAACTGCCCTTTTGAATACTTGTTCTGTGCAGTGCAGTCAGTCTGGCTGAAGCTTCTTGTTTTACTTTAGTTTACATCTCTGCTTGTATTTTCAGTTCAAATCCACGCCGAGTAAGAATGTGTCAGTGGTGGGCTGGATGGTGATGATGGCAGATGACCCTGAGCATCCAGATCTCTTCTTACTGACTGATTCTGAGAAGGGTAAGCAATGCTAGCACCAGGAGTGCAGTGATTCCCAGAATAAACATTTGCTTTGATGCGATACTCATAAGCAACTAAATGAAATTCACTTATTCAACTGCTCTCCAACATGTCATGTTTGCCTTTAAAATGCTATGGGAACAATTGTCCATGGAGAATCCTTAGAGTCTTCATTAAGTTCTAAGAACTCTCCAAACTCTGACAACTCCAGTTGTGATTTTTATTGGAAGTATTCATCTGCATTCTTTTGAACTATATTTAGACCACTCAGAGGCATTTTCACATACGTGAAAATGTAAGTAACAATTAAAAAAAAGAAGTTCAATATTCAGCTAACACTAGGTGCTTGACCAGTCCCCTCTCCTCTCCAGATGAAAAACAAAACCCAAACCAAACTATCTGTTCAAATGTAGCACTATTACCAGGAAAAAAAAGAGATCTTGACTGTTTTGCAGGGAAGCCTTGATTTCCGTTACTCCAACGTAGCGCCCTGGTTTTGGTTTAAACTGTGAAGAAATTGTTACTTTTCCATAGCACTTCAAACTGTGCAGAAAGAGCATGATTAGAAGTTCTGATAAAGAAGCTTAACATTATCTATTGCTTTGTCTACTTCAAGTCTTAGTACATTTTATTTCCGAGCATCTATTCTAGCACCACTGATATGTGGTGTAAATTATGAATGCTTGGCAGCTTAAACTCGGCAACAGCAACCTAAAATGTTTTTGTAATACTTGGCCTTTCTGAACCCAAGCAAGCACTGTATAACACCAGACACTGAAAATACTAGTCTGAAATATATCAGTATGTTTGGGAACAATTTTCAAATACTTTCAAATGCAGCTTTCTAGAGTGCATTTCAGTGCTATCTTGCACTTCATTAAAAAATTACGAAATGATATTGTAAAAAAAATTGCAATAATGGCAATGAAGAAAAACATTTTTTGGTTGTATGGTTCTGAGAAATGTTTTGTTCTTTCCTAGTTGACACTGGTGTTAGTTGAAATCTAGAATGTTGGAAAGGAAGACAGGCGAACTGAAACTTCTCTCGCACTAGGTCAAATAATTAAGTTGCACCTATGCCAGACAAAGTGTGAAGTTATATGAACCCTCTTCTATTAAATCTTTTCATAATGTTTTAATTTAAAGTTATTTGAATATGGGTAGGATTTAAGTATGTAGTATTGTTTGTGTTTCTTTATCAGTTTTTTCTCTACCTTTCTCACTTAGGAAATTCATATAAATTTCAAGCTGGAAACAGAATGAATGCAATGCTCTGGTTTAAACACCTGAGTGCTGCCTGCCAAAGCAACAGACAACAGGTGAGAGCAAGATGTTGAAAAAGAACATGAGCTGTTAAGAGCTCAGAACTGATAGATCTTCAAGATGACCAAGCTGTAACTGATCGCTTTGTATGAAGAGCAATCTACTCTGAGCAGCCCATACATTGATTTCACATGCTTATTGATTTGCCTCAGCTTTCCTGTTTGTCCCTTTGCAAACAAGTCCTCAGAGCTTCTGTGGTAATGAAGAAAGATTTGGGGCTATCTTGAGGCTAATTTAAAGCAACTGGGGAAGTGGAAGGAATGCTCTAAAATACCTGTCTGAGTGGCAGTATTTTTCTCATTGCCCATTTTAAAAAGGCTATTTTACAGTTACATAAAAAGCTGTAAACAATAGCATTCAATATCAATTTCAGCTAACTCTCCTGTACTGCCATTTTGTCAAGTCTTGGGCCTGCATGTTTTCTGTTGTTTGTATGTATTTCTAAAATGTATAACAAAATAGTTTAGTCCTGGTAGACTTTGAAAGCAAAAGTAGAATTTTCCATGAATAACAAAGGAAGATAAGACTGCTCCAACCCCTATTAAATTCTGTTCCCATATAAATTCTTACTGACCTTTTTCATCAGCAAAATCCTTTTTAAGTTACCATTTTGTCTTCCTGAAATCTCCCTTTTCCTTTGCACATTTGTTTATGCAGTTCCCAGAGCAAAAGTACTACTGAATTTCAAGGGGAAACAAAAGGACCTTTTTAGATCCTTTTGTGCTTTCTTGTTCAGTTCTGCTTCTGAGAGAAATCTAAGGAGTAAGGAGGGTTGCAGAAGCTCCCTGGAAAGTATTTGAGACAGTGCAAAGGAGAGGAAATTGTGTTCCTGGCTGGAGAATGTGGGAATAGTAGCAAATAGTGGCAAAGAGTTTGCAAGAAAGTGGCGACTTCCAGGCAAGCCTGAAAACTGCCCTCTGAGGACAGCTTTTATTCAGTAAGGCTTAACAATGCTATTTAATGCAAACTTGTTTAAAGCATTCAGCCCCTAGCTTGTGCAAAAGCAGCAGGCTTAAGGATCTTGGCGGGGCCTCCTGCGGAAAATATGACAGTAAAGTGAAGATAAGTGTAGGAGATTTTAAAAGAAAAAAAGGAGGGGAAGATTAATGAAACAAACCTACCACTAAAAGGCCAAAACCCCTGCTACCATAATTTGTTGCATATTTTCTTTTTTCCTGGCATGCTGTGTAGTTGTACTATATGGGTTCTTGCAGCATAGTTGCTCTCATAGAAGAAGAGCAACTTCTTCACACAAACATTAGGTTACAAAGGTTGGTTTACTAAATGGGTAAAAATAAAAGATCCTGTAAAATTTTTCTTTTGATCATGATTTGAATCCTGAGCAGTGCTTTCCCTAGAGAGATGCCTTATGGTACTGTTTAAAATGGAACATCTTATTTGCTTGTTAACAGTATGACTGCCTAAGAAAGACTAGAAGTTTAAATGTGCTTTCGATAGAGTATAGACACCTGCCCAGTTGAATAAGACTGGGAACTATTTTAATAGATATTAGTTTTAATTTTAATGGTGGAACTTTAGACACCTACCCAGTTGAATAAGATTGGGAACTATTTTAATAGATATTATTTTTAATTTTAGTGGTGGAACTTTAGCCCAGTTGATCATTCTTGCTTCTACAGGTAAATGGTAAATGCAAAGCAAGAAATGCTTGCTTCAAATCTGACCAAACTGGGTATTTATTGACAGTCATCAGGAATGTGGTGGCTCTTTAATAACCTGAGTAAACAAGAGCTGTTGCTGTCAGGCAAATTCCTGATGGGGAGAAAATGGGGATATAAACTAATGTAATGCAAACTAGCTTTAATCTTCATGAAAGGGAGTGATGTCTGCAGCAGGCATTCAGGTTTCCTATGGGAAAAGCCCAGGCGAGTGTTTATGCCTCGTTTTTTTAAATTAGTCTTAAAAATACTGGAGGGCCTACATCAATCACTGACCTGTGCGCCAAGAATTCTCTAGCTGGGACTCAAGTGAGAAGGTTCTGCTTGTGTAGTTTGGTGCTGAGATTTATCATGTTAAGGATGCTTTGCTGGCAACTTAAATCTTAAATGTCATCAAAATTAACAAGAACTACGGCCATATAATAAAATTATAAGCCACGTAGCAGTTTAATAGTTTGGTTATACCTGGGTTTTCTACAGCTCTAAGTATATTTGTACTGCTGAATGATAGTTGCATTCGTCCTTCCCTTTTTTTGAGACAGAATGAGCATTAATGATGTGCATTTAAACAGGTGGCTAGTCTGTGAAACAGTGGAATGTAAGTAGCTACTACCCAAAGTAAAATCTGCTATAATTTATGTTTTTGTTTTCAGGTTCCTGCCAACTTGATGACCTTTGAATAAAGGATAATTCAAAACAAAAAAAAAAGAACAGTTTGAACCATCTTATAATTGAGAACGAGGTCCTGATGAAAAATGTGCCAGCTGTATTCTGTGCCAGAACAGAGCCTGTCAACTCGGTCTCTGAACTCTGGAGCCCTGAACAAAACCACTAATGGTTGGGGAGTAGAGTCCCCCAAATTAAAAATGGATTTGCAACATGAATTGCCATGGACCATGCTTCGTTATATTCTCTGAACTGACCTGTGGAAACCACTGCCTTAAAGAGTGAAAGGAAAAACAACATGAAACACCAAATAGTGTGTGTGAAACTTCTGGCGGTGCTGTGCTTGAGTTAAATAGATTGTAGCTAGTTTGAGTTTCTTTTAACTTTATACTAATTTTGAAAATAACTCACCTTTTTAGGCATTCTTAAGACAACAAGTAAATTGGTATTTAAGAGTTGTATCAAAAGCTATGTATGAACCGGGTAAAAGAGGTACTACATGTTCTAGAGATGCTGTTTAGACTATACCAGGAGTTCTCGGTGGGAGCTTGTCCCAGGCACGCTTAACCTGGAGCAATGTTATTTTCTCTCAGACCTACAAGTGTAAGAAATGTAACAACTGCAAGTTTAAAATAGCGGTAAGCTTGCAAACCTTAGTACTGTATGGGAGTCATATTCCCTGCGAGTGGCACAAAGGCTGAGCACTCACACACCAAAAATTTTTTTGGTATGTTGTTACCTAATTCCTGGTTAAAAACGTAGTTCACATGTTTTGGGTGGTCGGGGTGTGTGTGTGGAAGAGACAAAACTGAAAGCGCTGTTAGGTCAGAACTGAATGTTTTCTTCCCATTTGTTTCTACACCTGTCACTCTCCTATGTATAAAGCTCGAATGACAAAAAAACCAACACCTGGGTATAGCTCGCTGAGACATTTTACTTCTCTGGGTATCTGTTAATTATCAGTTAGGGACCACTGTTAGTGTATGGTGTTTCATAATATCACTTAAGATCTACGTTTTAAAAAGATAAGAGGCACAATTTCAAGCTTTCATGTTCTCATTTGGCAATAATTGATTTTAGTATCTGTCTTGGTCAAAATAGTTGACATTGTGTGGTATTGATAACATGGCCTAAAGCAGACCTTACATAGAGAAGCTCTTTCGATCTTCAGGCAAATAATTGATTTATTAGAAGGTAGGATAACCTAAGGAGAGAAAAGGTGTGGGACTATCAGAATTCCATCCCTGACAGGAATAATTCTTTGTTACTGATACTACTCACCGAGAAAAATATTATGGTTGTAAAAAGGGAGCCATGCTTTATATGTGTGTTTTATGCTTAAGACTTTGATTCTTGCTTTATTTGGGTTTCCTTAACATCACCTAGGTATAGTTTCCTGGATGATTAGTCTTTCTATAATCTTCAAAAATATGATCTTTGTAAAGCAAGGAAACGTTGTCCAAAATATGACTCCGATATCAGAACTTCGAAGTCTGTGAAAAAGTAGTAACACTTCCATTGACATTGTGGTTTAGTGGCCGTAAATACGCTTGCAGATTCCACCATGAATACTCCTTTTTAAAAAGAAACAAGCTACCTACCAGTCTGTGGCAGAGTTCTCTGACTATCTAATAAAGGTTTCTACTAGTAGTTATTATTTTGAAAATGTACAGTTTGTTTATTGCATCTGAGTAGAAGCCTACAAATTCACTTTTTCATTTTTTTTCCCCAGAGTCAAATTAATCTCTTAATGGAAATGATTAATTTCTAGGGGGCAAAAAAGAAGGATAATCCAATCTCACAGTAAAAAAGCAAAACAAAACACAAAAACCCCAACCACTTGGTGATGTAGAGTAAAGGGTAATAGGCTGGTTTATGTTTCCAAGAATTGTTCTTGTGAGTTGGCTCTTGGTAGAAAGAAAACAGTAGAAGAATGCTTCTGTCAGAATTACACTATAAGCACCCTGGGAATTTGTGTCCCTTTGCGATTTTGTTGTTTTGGTGGGGTATGAATAATCTGTTCTGATCCTGAAGTCATGTGTTTTGGGAAGGGGTTGCTTGTGCTGAATCCCGCTGCAGTTCACACACCTCCCAAGTTTACCCATGCTGGGCGTGTAGCAAAGACAGCATCTTCATAGCCAGCAGTGTTACTGTAGTAGACTTTGCACAACTTTAGTTTTGTTTTTTTCATTTTAAAAATTACTTAATGTGTGTTTCTTCTCAACAACTAAGTGTTTTTTAACAATGTGTATACTTTTTTAAGCGTTGTGGATAATAGCCTGTGGATTTTGAATTTTTAAATAAGCTATTATAGGTTCATTGCAGCATAACTGTATCTGTTCTTCTGTTCGTGAAAGGAAACATGCAACTGGGAGCCACAGCCTGACATCATACAGTTTTGCTAAAGACAGAGCTAGGTCAGGTGGTGGCATTTATTATTGGTTTTTTTGTATTTTTCCAGCTGTTTTGAGTTACGTTTTTATGGGAGGAAGATGGTGGGGAAAACAGTTCACAAATCATCATTTAGTGAATTGTTGCTGTTGCCAACTTTCATTGTTCTTAGGCCTCCTACTCTTCCTTGTTTTTCTACCCTCAGATACGCTGTTTTTCATGGGAGAGATTGAATATTGTGGGAGGAGTTTCTTAAAATGTGTAGCCAGAATAACTGGAGTGACTAATGACAACACAGAAAACATTATTGGTACTTGTTACAATGAGTAGTTCAGTACTTTCCTATTGTTTATCTCCTGTTTAGCCACGTAGTCCTACAGGGCAACACAGAAATGCTGAAATGTTACATATTTTGAGATAAATGGTGCTCAGAAAGAGGTGGTGGTTTTGTTCCCTGAGGGAGAGCTGCCTCAGCTAAGCTTTGGAAAGACTCAGACAAGTCAAATACACTGTAAAGAACATAGTAATGCTTTTTTTTTAAAAAAAGGAGTTTAAAAAATGAAATAATTAAAACCAGTACTGAGAAAACAAGGACAGCAATGAGCTCATGGTATTCAGGTAAGACTGTCATCCAGACTATTTTAGATAGTTGGCAGTTTCTCTTTGATCTTTATTTTTAATGTATTGCTCTAATTCTGTATCTTGTTAATAACTGCTGAAATACTTCAGCTAATATTTGTCACTTTTCTTAATGTTTTGATTTTGAAACTAAAGATGCCCCTTACAGTTCCCTGTTTTGGAGGCACATGAGCAAAAAGTGTTCAGAGTAGATCTTCATAGCAAGACTTCACGTGTAAATGTTAATCACCTGCTGACCGCTAACCACTTGGTTAGCTAAACTAACAGTCTTGGGAAAGATTGAACAACAGGGAATGTCTGGTTTATGAAGTTGGTGCAGTGCATTAGAAATGCATAATATTGCACTGGTTGTTGAATGCTTACTGCTAACTTTTATCTTTCTAACTTAATCCACACTACTTCTGGCTAGTTTTTTCAAACCTGACTTCTATTCCAGTGTTGTTAGAAAGCAAGTAAGGAGATTTATTTTTGAAGAATTCTGATAATTTGAGTAAACATGGCTCATCCCAGACACGTATTTCATTTTGCAGACGTTTCATGCCAGAGGAATATTACTCAAGCTATTATGAGTCATTAAATATTTAGGTGCAAGTTATAGGCATTAAAACTACAAATACTAAATGAATGCACATAAATACTTAATGAATGAGCTTTAGCACCCAGCTTTAAAATTGTGTTACTGTTAGTTCTTTTAAATTGCTGTGAAAAACATATCCTACTTAAAGACCTGAAAAGGAAAATACTGTAATGGCAGACATTATTTGTCAAGTCCGCAGCTGGCGTATTAAGCAGCCTCCTAGTTACGCAGATGTTTTAGCCTCCTGCTTGAGGAATCAGTGTCTCTTTTGGGGAATCAGCTGATAAACTTTCCTCCTTAAAATGCAACTGCAAAGCACTTGAACTTTTACCAAGAAAAGCGTTTATAGAAGTATGCGTATTTGAAAGCATATCGGGAGCAAAAGAAAGCATGAAAAAAACACAGTGGGATTTTATTAGTTATCTTTTCCTCACTAGAAGTAAATTCATCTAATCTAATTTTTCTTGCAACATCAGCTTCCTCTATTTGCATTTATACGTTTTCAACAATAGTCCTCCTCTATTAGTATCAGACATAACAAATGTTAAAAAGAAATGTTTTCCCTTCCAGCAGAAGTAATTGCAGTTTTTTGTGCTGCTAAGGCACTTGAGGAGGTGAGGTCCCTTTCGATAAAAGGCAAATTGATCTTGTGGTTTTGGTTAACTGTAGCAAATCTTGTCCAAATCAAGATAAGATGCATCATGGGATGTTGTTTCTTCTGGCTCTGAAAGTGGCATTTTTCTTTATTCTTTGTCCTTTTTTTTGGTGTGCTGATTCACCAGCATTAGTAGTTCCAGTCTTTTCTATGGCCAGCAGTAGCATGCAGCCTGTTGCAAGCATCAAGACACCAGGGCTGGTACTACATCACATCAGTTAATTGTTTATTCCCCCTACAAGGACAAGTTTTAAAAGTTTTGTTATTATTTAAGTATCGCCCTTTAATTTTTCTCTAAAAGTGGCTTGTGGATAAGGTGATCTGGCTTGGGAAAGTTGTCATTAAAAGAATCTGTACGAGTGGACATTGAATTTGTTTGTAGAGGTTATCCTTTTTTTTAAAACCATCATTCTAATTTGTAATGCATCGAGAGGGTGAGTGCTTGGATTTAAGGAGGACTTTTGTCAGTGCCTTACTATTAACTTGAAGACCAATTCCTTTATTTCAGTGCTGAGTACCGCAATGGCAGACTCGCATACTGTGTTGTGTCCTTGATGTACCAAGGGGTGACATTCCTTAGAGTCATTATGTTTCTGCAGAAGTTAGTTGTTTTGGTCAATGTAAAATAGTTGTGCCTTGAGTTGTTTTAGTAGTTTCTTTCTGTATTTTAATAGCCTCTTTTTAGGAAAAATGCAGAGGTATTTGGTAGCTTGGGCTTGTTCAGCTTTTATCAGAAGTAGCTCAGACTTCTTCAGAATTAATTTATTTTTATTTTGGTATGTCTCTAAATAGATTTAGTAGAGCGGAAAAATTGAAAAGGTTAGTCCAAGTCATGGTCTAGACCACATGAACTTAAGAGCTCACATTATTAGAAAGAAGCTTGCTTTTCTCTCTCCCATTTCTATTTAAACATTGAAGAGCATTCTCATGAGAGGATTTATTTCTTACAAGCTTTTTGTTAATGTAAAATAAATACTACAGGAAAAAACTGTTTGGGGAAAGAGAAGGCTTGGATAAATCTTACTCTTAATATCCCATAAGCTCAGTTTTGTATATTGTATTTCTAGTGCCAACACTATGTAGAGAGTACTGTCCTTCACAGAACTGCTAGGGATTGTTTTAGTAGCAAGACTTTGGAAGGGGAAATGAAAGAAATAATGTGTTGTTCTTAAGCAATTAAATATTTGTTTTCCTGGAACACATCCTTATAAAAACATACCAGTTTTACTATAGTGTTTATAAATTCAGACGTTGGAAAGGGAAAGATAATTTGAAAATTAATCTTATGCTTCCTAAGAATCTTCAAAGACAATAGAAGGGTTAGGTCAAAGGAGAAAAGACAAATTACTTAGTTTAGCCATGCCTGTTGCAGAACAGAGCTGACGAGGTTTCTTGAAGTGATGTTGCTAAGAAAAAAGGTGTAATGAAATGCAAGTTCTTGCACATCACGGCGTGGTTGTGGCTGTTAGCCTCATCTTGCTCTTGAATGACTAAAGTGTCGTAAATATTCTGTTTCCTTTGTGTGTTTGGTTAGCATATTATTTCTCTTTATTTGGGTAGGTTCTGGCCTTCACATGTGTTTCCTGAAGGTATTTCTTACCATTCCAAAGCTGCTCACAGATAAAACTGAAAAGCAGTGTATAAATTGATTAGCTACATGTTGAAAGAAAGGGTTCTAGGGTGCCCTGTTTACAGGCACTTCTAGCTCCTGTGGGTATAGAGCATATCCATTCAAATACTACTGTACTGAAGCGTGAAAAGCACCAGGAAATCATATATATGTTTTATAATAATCCTGTAAGGACCAACCATCACTGGAAGGGGGATCAAGGTTGTCATGCAGTAAACACAAGCCATTTTTAATATTCCCTGCTGGCGTGAGGCATTATAATGGTAGAGTGATTGCACTATGATCTCATTGAGTGATGTGCAGTTTGGCTGTCCTCTAGCCTTTTTCTTCAACTTTTTTAATACTTTATTCTGTGTGTGCGTGTGAAAATTGTGTGTTTGCATAAGCTAGTTTAAATGAATTTAAGTACAGGTTTCAAAAATCTTTCCTACTGAAATAAAAGATTTAAAAGATGGCCTGTGTCTGAAGTTTTAATTTCTCATTAGAAAACTGCATTGATACTGCAGCCAGGTTTTGCAACATGGAATTTGACTGTCTTTCAGAATGATGCTGAGATCAGCTGGAATTTTAGTAGCTTTTTTCAATGAACCTCTGAAATGTAGCATGTAAATATACCATTGTCTGTTGGTACAAAAGAAATCCAAAAACCAGTGGGAAAATACAGTTCATTGAAGAGATTTACGTTTGGTTTCAAACATCATTCTGTTAAATGTTGTGTTTTTCTCTCCGTGGTAGTTTATCAGATTTTTTTCTGTTGTCTCTATACTTACAGATGTGATAAACTTAAACGCACTGAAAGCAGTAGCCGGGCAGATTGGTTCTTAAGGAGCAACTACATGGAAGACAAAATGAAGCACGAATGAATAGCATGCAAAGCCTTGTAGTGCATTAGCTTTCTGTTTGGTGGTGTTTCTCTACTTTCTGTGCCTTTTTAATTCTGTTAAGCCTTACTGAACAGGATCATACAGCCCTCAGTGGGAAATGCTGTGGAGTCAGGTTGGGAAATGCTTGTCAGATTGTGAGCCTTGGGCTCCTTCTCTTTTTTTTTTTTTGTTCTCCTCCTTAATGGAACAATTTAATTTCAAATGTATTTACAAAGAGAGAAGGAATAAAGTAGATTTTTATTACCCCCCCCCCCTTTTGCTTATTTCCAGATTACTGAGTTTGAGGAAATGCTTTGTGCTCAATAGTGTAAAAAGAAGCCCAGAATTATCTGTTTTCCTTTTCTTGTTCCTTTTCAATGCTCTTTTTGTTACTCATCCGTTTCTGGCAAACAGCTTTTCTGATGAGCTGCTTTGTTACCTCGAATGCTGACTCCGTGCTCTCAGACAAGAGCCTGAGACTACAAGTTGAGAGGCACAGGGAGGGTGAAGTGATTCTTGGTTCAGATGCCTCTTGTCAGAAAAGACTTTTTCTCCCCTGTTTCAGCTGCGTCTCTGTCTATATCAATGCTAGTGATTCCAAGTCTGGCGCTCTCCTCCGTTAGCTCCATCATTTAGCTGTGACTTCTGTCTTCTTGCCTTCAAATACTTAAGGGCTATAGCATCTTTCTGCACTGCCTGTTAGAAGTGGCTGGGGTGAGAGTTCTTTGAAGCTTTCCCTCCCCCCCCCGCCAAATCAAGGAACATGTCAAGGACTCCTTTGGTCTCTTTCCTTATGTTCTTGTCTCTTGGATTGCTGCTTACAGGAGAGGGCCTCCCATCCGCAGAGGGCGAAGACAGGTTGGGGAAAGGCACCTGTCCCTTCCTTGCTTCCCAACTGGAATGTTTTCATTGTGGGTATCCTTCCTGCTGCCTTTCACCAGGGGCGTATGCTAGTGAGTCCATCGACTGAATGTTCCTTTTGAAATTGTACGAAGTATGAACTACTGCCTTGGTTTTGTAACTTCATCTTTCTTTTTTTTTTTTTTTTTTCTTTTTGCATGTGAAGGAACCACAGTGGGGGAGCGGGGGCTTCGCGTCTGTGGGAGAACAGAGAAACCAAACCACAGATGTATGAAATAAGCAAGCTGAAAAGAGGAGATGATCTTTTCCCTTTTTTGTATTAAGCTTAGTTTTTGTAAGTGGGAATGTCAAGTAACAACAATGTAAGCGGATGATACCCAGATGTAAGCAGATGATCTTGTTTTGGCATGAACTGTATGCCTTGATTGAACAGTGGGGAGATATATTTTCTATAACAGCAAATAAATTGAATACAGAAGACTGGACCCATGCTTCTAACTTGTAAGTAATATTTTTATTAGTTTTCACTTAAATTGAGCATTATTATTAAAACACACATCCTTACATAGGTAATATTTATCTTTGCACTGGTATTTGCCTCTTTCAGTTTCCCTTTTTTTGTTCAATTTGGTACGTAAGGACAAAATGCAGATCCAAAGTAAAACCTTCTGCTTGTCTCCCTGAACTGCCACAAGAGACTGTTAGTTGCTGCTGTGCAAAACTAGCCTTTACTAAATGTCTTTATCTTGCTCTTTAAAAGAAGCGGTTTGAATGTAATGTGTATAACATGATAGAGCATGTCAGGGACCCAATGAAAAGCTCCAGCATATAAGATGTTGCAATTTTTATTCTGAAACATTCAAAAGGGCCTGCTCAAAGGAGATCTGCAAAGGGAAAAATGAAAGCGTATTTTTTTCAGATTAAAAGAGTAGGGGTTTTCTTACGTGTAGCAAAACACAAAATGACTCCAAGCCATTTTTTAAGCTAAAGAGAAACCTCGTTCAAGAATACAGCCAGCAGCAAAGTGCTAATACATTTTTCATTTTCTTTTCAGGTAGGAAAATGGTTCACTTTCCTTATGGAAAAGGGATAAGGAGCTGAACTGTTTTAAGGTCAAATAATATAGCTAAACGTTTAAATAATTCATTGCTTGTTGAAGATGCACGTTACAGTGAAGTACAAACTGTGACTTGTATTGCTCACTACCTGACTGCAGAATTTCTTTATGTTTTAGAATGTCTGGAATATAAAAAGCAGCTCATTCTGTAGGCGAAGATGTATGGAAGTATGGTGAGCAAGCATGAGAAGAGGGAGCCATTGCCTCATACAGGAGCAATCCCAAAGCAGTGGCTTAGGGAAAAATTTATGGTATTGTGAATAGCTCAATAGCGTTATATGACAGAACTGGGAAAAACACATGCAAATTCTGAGTTCCCAGTGCTGAAACAGCAGTATGCTCTTTAATGAGTATAAACATGTATCTAAGATTTAGTCAAAACAAGACAGTCTAAATGGGATAATTGTGATATATTACATTTCTTGATTTGGGGATATTTGGTATACGAACTTTTGACTTGCGCTGAACATCCAAAATACTGTGTATAGGCAGTTACTAAACCCGAGTCGCTCTCACGTCAGTAACCAGTTCACCATCAGTATGAAATTTATAATGTTACACCAGTGCTGCTTTTCTCCTAATACCCTGTCTCTGATACCTGTATCAGAGGCTTCAGAGGAAAGAGTGAACCTACGGTGTGCACATGAGGAGTGAACTTTTAGCAAGGTAAGTAACTTCTGCCACTTAATGACCGGCTTATCTATTGAAAGCTTTACAGTTTCATTTTCTTAATTTCATCCAATATGATGATGGCTGTAGTAATGAAAATGTTTCTGATAATCTCTTAGTTTCTTTGATGTAATCCATCAAAATGTATGTTAATGAAAATTAAAACACTTCTGATAATAATATTTGAGATACACGTTGAAAAGTATGTTTAAAATAACCCTCCTGCAGAAGCTTACTTTTTAATGTTGGCTATTTCATTAAACTGGATTACCGAACAGGCCCACAGTCAGCACAGTTGAGAGCTGTAGTGACTTCTCAGGTAAGATTAAATAATAATTAAAAACGTAACACATACCAAAGCCATTTCTAATCTTGTTTTGACCCAGAAGCCTTTGCTTGACAGCACAAGGGATTACACGGGAGCTCTCAACAGCCCCACCTTCCATTGCAGAATGAACCTCTTAAAGACTGGATAGCAACTGAATGGCTCAAGAATTGTCTTGGTCCTTCTAGAAAGGATCCAGTCTTTGTGAGGAGTCGCATGCATCGAGATACTTCATAGCCATCATGTAGCATGCCTTGAAATGTATCAGGCTTGGAGAGACCGTATTGAACAGTACATTTGGCATTCTTCTGTACTGAATCTCTTTGACACTCACTAGAAAAGTGCCAGATAGAAAATAAGGATCATGTTCTCCATATACTTCTCAGTTTTAATTTAACTTAGAGTCCTGCTTCTGGTAGTCTCTGAATACCACAGCTATAGAGAAATGAGAATCCGTTCCTGACGTCTCTTGCCTGCAGTACTGTACACCACCAAAGCTGTAGGAGAGTTTTTGTTAGCTGGAAGCAAGATTGTACATAAAGCCCTTTGTAGGAAGCTTGCTTTTTTATAAATCCCAAAGTGTATTTGGGGAGCGGACAGAGGGAGGGGAGATGTGGTGCTTTTGGTCCCTGTTCTAGAAAGACTGTTTTTCAAAAAGGGCTTGAAGCTGTGCATGTAAGATCATAAAGAGCAGAACCAATGTGGCATGAACGCCCCAACTTGGAGCCAGTGTGAAATACGCCCCGGGCTTTGTGTTAAATCTTGGTTTACATCTTGTCAGAGACATCTGTATATTATTACTTATTTTTAGGAGTCAAAATACTTCATGTAATGTCTACACATAAGGTTATTGCACGCAGCTTTGCATTTAATTTGTGAGGTGTTGGAATAAGGAAACTGTTTCAGGATAAATGTATTAGCCATTTGGTTATCTGAGAATATCTGCTAGCCATTATACAGAGACATAGCGTGCTCGCTACTATGGTATCTAATAAATATTTACTAAACAACATCTTGCTTAAATCATATTCCTTGTGCTGCTGTTCTTCCAATCACATTTGGCTGAATGAGAGCTGTCAAATTAAGTAACTTGGTGGCTGTAAGATTTCGAGGGAAGCTGTTCCTCAAGAGCGTGGTGATGCCTTACTGCCCAGTTCTTCATCTCTGCAAGCAATTAGTATGTCTGCTCTCACCATGGGATTCATCACTCGGTCTCGGAGTGCCTTACAGAGGAAACTGGTATCGTACTGTCCTGTGCTACAGATGGAGAAACTGAGGCACAGCAGAGAAGTAGTAAGTGTTGTGTTCAGTGTGCAACAGTAATAGTGCCAGGCTGGAGATGAAGCCAGCTCTGCTGAGATTATATCCAGTGCGCTTTCCAATGGGTCATAAATGCATAAAATAATCAAGCAAGAACTTGTCAGAGCACATCTGCTCCAGCGTTTCTGGCAAAAGCATATCCGTTACCCTGATTTAAATCATAGGTTTTGACACTGATGATGTGTGGAGGTAAAGCCCATCAGTGGCCTGGCCATGTGTCTCAGACAGTCAGACCAAGAAAAATGTTGGGCAAGCTAAATCATTTAAATGCTGGTACTGCCGGGGCTGTAGATGGGTGTGTATGGAAGTGGAACCCGGGGATTTCAGTGGGGCTCCGTGCAGACAGAACGATCTCTTGCACTCAGAGAAGCTTATGATATCAAAACCACTATAAGAAAATAGTCTCTAGACAAAGCTTACTGAGCTGAAGACTTAACTGGTCTTAAACTGGTCTCTTAAACTTAAGTGGTTTACTTAAGATTAATAGTGCATTTGGATGACTGTGGGTTACCCTACTGCTCCTCTTAAGTCTTCTGCCACTCTCAGAAGGGGTAAGCCATTGGTCCTCTTGCCATTACGTTGGCATAAAAGTAGCCAGGGAAAATATGAGTACAATAGTTTCTTCAAATCAAAAAGGTAAGGAAAAAATGATTGATTAGGTCCAAGTATAAAAAGGAAAGTACACAAACCTCTTAATTCACCCCCATATTTTGGTCCTTTTCAAGAGTAAAAGGAGGTAACAAATCCTGCAAGGCTTACACGTTTATTATTTTCTATAACTCGGTGCTTTGTGTTGCCTTTTGATCCTTGAAGTGCTTCTTTTTCAGTGCTGAAGGTACACGAGCAAATACAGTGGGGTTTTCTCCTCCTGCTGTGCACGTATGACGAGCTTCCAAAGGAGGCTTTTGTGATGCATCAGACCGGTTCACCTTGAGCCCATCGAGTCCTTCAGTTAAGCACGAGTTCTTTAATACATTGTTCTGCCTGTCATTTCTAGTTAGATAATGACTTTGAATGCTCTGATGATATCAACCCAGTTTTTGTTCCTTCAATGTCAAGGAGATGCAATGAAAATGTAATAGGCAGATAGATTAAAGTAAAAACATGCTGCTGGCAAGGAAATAACAAATTGGATTAAGTCAATGCTGTTTTGAATGTTGGTAACTAGATGAATTTTAACTTCTCATGGTTTGTTTTAAAGAGCTATTTAGGCACCCAACAGTCCATATTTTAAGGTTATGTTACTGTTTTAAATCTACTTTCTAATTCACTTCAGTATTTCAAAAATGTATTATTATTCCCACATTGTGAAACTTGAAGAGGCTCTTCACCCGTATCCTAGAACACAAGAAATGGAAAAGAAACATCTAAAGTAAGAGAAGATTGTCACAGGAGCAAATGTGTGTAAACTGGCTATCAATAAAAGACAGGTTTCCCACCATCAAGGAGGGAAAGTTTCCGTTACAGCTTCTCAAAGGAACAGTGGGGAGCAAGCCCCTAACTGTGGGGTTTTTTTGTGGGGCTTAATCAGATCATGGAAGAAATTACACTACTGCTTAGATGTCTGCAATCCCACGAGAGAGCACTTAGCGATGTAGGGAGTCTCTTCGGGGCTGCGGTCTCTTATGAACAGTCTCAGAGACTGTTAAATATTGAAGGAAATGTCATCTTCTAGAGGTACTTCGTAAAATATCGTATTAGTTCCAGTTTGAAAGCAGTACGAAATATTAATTTGAGTCCGATTGTACTGCAGGGACAAGTATACCTGGCTAGAAGGGTGCAACTCTTACTGAAATCTGCCACTTTCTGGGAGCTCGCCGGGTAGCTCGGAATTGCCTTGGGTTATGCCTTCTATTGAAATTCAAGTTTGTAAAATGAAAATTTTCAAGTTATGACGTCTGAACGTCGAAGAATTTGAGGTTTCAAATACCTATAAGCCTCTGTTTATCTTAATTTAAATTGTGGGGGTCTCAACTGCTCTGGAAATGCAAGTTTAACTGATGCAACTTCTCCAAAAATGGACTCTGGTTCCTTTGTTAGTATTAGAAGATTAATCAGAACAATGGATAAACAGATATTTTGTACGAAAGTAATTACAAGCTGTGGAAAAATGTTCTTTTAATTTTCCCTGAAAGATCAGGCTAAAGATTTGGAGTCATAACACATTTCTTGTGGTAACCCAAATTTAAGTCATGTGAATCGAGAAAGGGTTCCATTAGCACACACGGAAAGTGGGATTGGATCTGTAAAAGTATTGACAGTATGTCCCGTTCCGAAGTATTATTTTTTTAAATTAAAAATTAAACAAAAGCCTCAAGTGGCTTTACAGTTAGTTGACAGTGCCAGCACACTTTAATTTCCATTAAAACTGAAGTTGCCACGCTCTTCATTTTAAATGGAAATAGTGTTCTGCTGATGTCACTAGTGAGCTTTATTTTCTCCCAGTAAAAATATGTTTGTATTAGAGTGCCTTTTGACAGGAAAGCCCTGCGAATATGTTTGTCTTGGTGATCTGCTGCTGCTTTAGATGAAAATTGCTATAACAGTCAGCTTGTGGGAGGATAAAACTTTTTTTTTTTTTAAATTCTGTCAATTTAAATCCAATGTATGCTGCTAGATATTGGAATAAATGTGTTTGTTTCTGCTTGGAAGCCTGTTCTGGGAAGAGGTGTCTCATCCCAATGCACAAAGGCTGTTTCTCATTTTGTTGATATTTTTTAAAGCAATACCTATCTTTTCTGCTGGAACGTGTCCATTAATACATGTGTATAAACAAATTCGGGAAATCCTCTCTCGTACCTCAGACTTCTGCTTCTCTTGTTTCCTTCCCCAGCCCTCAAAGTCGTCGCACGGCTGTGCCCGGCTACCCTCAGGACCGCTTTGGGGGATCCTTTCGGTCCCCGTCTGATGCTCCATAGCAGCAGCTACCGGCTTCACGTCCCCCTTGTGCTCTGTCTGTGAGCTTTTCAGCAGTGGGGGCAGAGGCACTCTTCTTCTGGCCTGCTTCGAAACCTGCCCCGTCCATCTGCCCTGTAGCAGCTCTTTAGGCAGAACCTCTCCAGGGGTTCTCCCTATTCAAGGAATTAGGATAAAGTCCATTTTTCTGTTGACTAAATGCTTCATCAATGTGCAGTGGTCCTCAGCAGGACCATTCAGGAAAATGTTGTTACCTGTGTTTTCCAGCGTTGTAAGAAATGTTACTAATCCTAACTGGGGAAAAAAAAAAAAAATCAAGTGTAGCTCATGTGGAGCAACAGTTGATTCCTGAGAATTTAACACTTCAGTTGAGTACAATAGTGATTTTTTTTTTTTTTTCCTTGATACAACTTCCATCCAAAAGGGATTGCCAAATGCTTTACAGATCATGGAGAAAAAGAGAATCGTTTCTGGCACCTATTGGGTCAGCCAACAGCAAGCAACCAGTTTATCCAACTCATAAAATACAGAACCTTATTTTGTTAGGACGTATAAATCTTTCCGCCATCAAACAAAAAAACCCATCCAGTTTAACCTGCCGCTTACCAAGTTTGCCTCTGTTTTTGCAAAAATGGCCAGTAGGTTTTTAGTTATTTCAACGGGCATGACTTAGTCATTTATATTTCTACTGAAGGGTGGTGGTTCCCATGGCGTGTATTTCCATAGCACGGCATCAAACTTCAGTACTGATTAAGCCTTTCTGTCAGTGATTTAGAAGGTACCTCGCTAGCAAAGCGTTGGGAGGAGAGGCACATCTCTAAGATTTTCCCTCACCCTGGAAGGGCTGGGAAGTACGAACTCCAGATACGTATTTCCGTAACAGCCAGTTGCTCTGTGTGTCTAAATTGGGATAGGATTAAAACTCACGCACGCTTTGTTCTAGAGCTGCACTTCTGTAGCAGATGGCAAAATGACCTCCTTTTTTTCTTAATTTGAACTCTAGGAAAAGTAGTGACGTGCTTCCAAATTGTGCCAGTGAGACAGAGCTTTTGCGGGACCTGCTAGTTCTTCCCCAGGGGAAGGCTTCCTTTGCTGCCTTCTATTTGATCACCGTTTCTCTTCCACTTCAGGTTCCTGGGGACCGCGCACAGCTTGCCCCGTGCGGGTGGCGTAGCTGGTGCAGGGCAGTTGCACCAGCTGGGCTGTCCTAGTGAAGTCCCTGAAAACCCAGGCCAAACACAGTTCTGTTCAGTTATCTTTTCTTATTTTTCTGCTTTCTGCTCTCTTCCTTCTTGTCATTTTTTTTTTTTGAAGGCTGGCTTGATGTTGTATCATTTCAGATTGACACGATTAAGCAAAATCCCACTTCAGATTCCTGATGATGCCCCCTCTGTTTTGTATTAACACTGAGAATTTTTCTGTTTTGTTTGTGGTTGAGAGGCTTTTTTTTTTTTCTGTCCCCCTGCCTGAGATCGTTCAAGAAATGTTGAACCGAGTGCTTAATGATTTCCAGTGCTTTCTCTTGACATTTCAGTTTTGGAGAATGAGCAATGCCTCCGCTGGGGACTTCCCTGGCAGATCCATGTCTGAACAGCCAGGGCTGCCTTCCAAGAACAGTAAATTCCAGCTGCTTTTCCATCCAAGGCAAGGTTAGTTTAGTATCCCCCTTCCTCCCTGTGTCTTTACAGCAGGAGATATTCTAGCCAACGTATTCGTCATGTTTCTGAGCCTCCCTGCTGCTTGATTTATGCAGAGAGGACTAGAGAGAGAGATTCCAGAGCCGTACGCTGAGTGTGAACTACCTGCAGGTGTGCAGCAGAGCGCGATAGCCCGGCACGGCTCGGTCCGTATGTACGCCGGTTAGTCCCCACGCGTAGAGGAACAGAGCTGAGGTTATACACCCGCACGTTCAAACGCACAAAACGGGGCGGTATCGGTGCCGTTTCGGTCATGCGGATGAATCTTGTCAAAAGCCCAGAGACTTGGCTGCATGGGAGCAGCGCAGAGAGGATGAGATGGAGTGAGGGATGCTGAGAGGGTTTCTGAGCCGATTCTTGCATCTGATGTCGCTTTTCTCGCTTGTGAAAAGCAGCAGTGAAACAGTACGGGGAAATACTAAGTTAAACTGTAGATAACTGTATGTAAGGCTTCAAGAAAATTCACATTATCTCTCCGTAATATTCCCTGTTGTTTTTCCATGTTGAGCAGTTTATGTACTACGTGAGGCGAAGCAAGTGACTCATGCCTGGGTTTTTTTAAGATTGGTTATGCATATTTGGTGCCTGGCTTAACACTTCAAGGGACATAATTTTCAGTGGTATAATGGACTGTTTGAGTCTCTCTTGTCAACTGGGAGTTTGAGTATGAGGCTACATTTGGAAATTCAGCCCCTCCTGACCTAGCAACTGGCAAAAGAGAAATCCAAACCTATCAGTTGCTATTCAAACCTGAGATTTCTGCTTGGCTTTATCTCGGCTGAGCATGATAAGACGTACCTCGTGTGCTCTTTCAAAGTTGGTTCCACGTGTGCAGTCGCATGATGAAAGGCACCGCAGTGTTTTTAGAAACCCCAAATGTAGCCAGTCTCCAGCTGGTAAAATTGTCATCGTCCGCAGCCTAATTGAACTACGGAAATTTACCCAAGTAGAGGATCAGGTCCAGTGTACACAGCTGGGAACCCAGCTGAGCTCAGTAACTATCTGTGCTCAGAACTAAGCCCAAGCCAACTGGGTTGCACACAGATATTTCTCCTAGGTAGCAGCACAGGGATCAATGTCGGCTTGTTCACTTCTATCCGTGTCGTCCCCTGTTCTCCTTTCCCTTCTAAGCAAGCAGTGCCTCACTGACGCCAAAAGGGAGAGGCATCATAGATGAAAACGGATCACCTTTTTCTGACGATTCAGAGAAAAACATTACTGCCTTTACACGTCAACTTCTCCAACAGCGGTTATAATTTGTTACCTACCTTTTCCTTGTTTGTGAAACACGTACGAGTTATGCTTGGTGTGAGTAGGGGAGAGAACAGCAATAGATATTTAGGGGTGGTTATTCTTCATTGGTGGCACTGTTGTAGGCGAGAGAACTTTAAAGGATGTTTTGCTTAGGTCTTTTATTTTTCTGTGACTTTGTGATCATAATTTTTCCCAAAGCTTGTCTACAGATCTGCACGAGGACCCAAACCACTAAAATGCTTTAAAGTTGATCCTTTTATGCCCCTGTGTATTCAGCTAGTATGGTAAAATGTTTTGTTTTTCTTTTTTTTTTTCAGAGTCTATGAGATCATTCAAGTATGGAGACTTGGCAGCTTCTCTGTACGTACAAAGACGGCTGTTTGAATGTCGGACTGAGTGTCTTTCTGGCTAAGGATAAATTATTTGGTGTGTTAAATGAGGATTTGTTGCTTTATCTGGCATGAATAAGGTTCGTTTATTATCAGTGTCCCATCATGATTTACATTGGACTGCAGTTTTCTATCTTTTGGGGTTTTTCATGGTTTATTACATAAAAGCATAGGTATTTCTTTGAAACAAATTGGTAATAGAAAGGATTGTAATAGTGAGTTAATATGGTTGTAAGGCCAAGAAAAGGCATTGGAAAACAGAAAATAAACAGGAGTAGATACAGAAGTAATGATGGAATTGGAAAAACAAGGTGAATGTTTGCTTGGGCTTAACTGGTCATTTACATCGTCTGTATAGAATTGAAGGGTCACTACAGTGTAATCTACGGAAAAGGTGAACAGGGAGTTTCATAAGCATGAAGGATTCTTGGTGAAGATAGAATTTACAAAAAAAAAAAATTAAAGAAAAATTGTTAGTACTTTTTAAACTCAGTTTTGGTATCCAAAATGCCTTGTAGCTCTCAATGGAGAGAAAAGAAAAACCTGGTTCTAAAAAGAACTACATACATGGTGTCCAGCACTTGCGGTTATCGTCAGCTCAGAAAGCGGGTGCATTTCGCATACACCAGTGCCGCCTGTTTCAGAGAGACACTGGTCTGGAAGTCTCTGCCTTGGCTCGAGGAGGAGCCCTTTACAAAGGGCTCCGCTGCTCGAACCCCGTGTGGTTGCCAGGGTCAAGACGCCATCCGCGCTCCCTGCAGAGGGGGGGTGCTCTGCCCCGCTGAACTGCTGGGAATGCTGAAGGGATGGAACAAATGCCTTTTTTTTTTTTTTTTTTAAATATTTAATGAGCATTGCAGCTTGATTTACAACATCTGGGTCTAACTTGAAATAGTGTTACAAAAAGTATAATGTCTGTACATACAAGGCAGAGAAGATTAATAGAGGTTTATTTGCTTCTAAATCCTCCGGCATAGGTTAACAGCATATGCCACCTCTCTCTCTTCGTTTTTGTTTAAGTTACGCAGGCAGCTAGTCCATCTCTATTGACATTTGTGATGCTATAAAACATAACTGCCCTGGTTTGGGCCCCTTTATTTGCGCAGAGTGGAAATGAGTGTCAGTAGATATTCACCCACGTTTCTTAAACTGGCAAATTGCTTTGTCTTTCACAGAGATTGTGCATGTGCCACTCAGTGCGAGTCTGAGCTTTTATTTTGGGCAGCATTTGAGAAATGCTAAAAGCACAAGAACACGGTAAATACATATAGTTTCCACATGCTGTTTGGTTATCTGGTTCCATTCTTCATGTCAAAAGAGTCAAGAAACCAAGACGCTACTGTTAATCGCAAGGTGGGACGCGTTGTTAAAGCCCTGTGCTGTTCATCCTTTGGTCGTGTTTCAAATCAGAAAATAAAAATGTCAAAATCTGCAAAAGCGCCTTCTGCCCTCGCTGGTGGCTCGAGAGACGGGCGAAGGCAGGACACTTTCCTCTCCTGAACAGAGGAAATAGGAAGGCGTCTGGGTTAAGGTTCAAAAGGAATACAGCTCACAGGTTTGTGGTCATCCCCATCTTCTACGGGGGGAGCTTCTCGGGGTTGATCAGCTGAAGGGTCCCGTCTCTGGTTCCCGTTCTGTCTCGCTGTAGCCCCTGTGCTGGCAGGGCAGGATGGAAAAGAGGTGCTGCTGGGCTGAGCGTCCCTGGCTCGGGATTACTGGGACCCCCGAAGTTCAGGGCCAGGGCCGTGATAGAGTGCTGGAGTGCTATCTTGGCCTGCGTGTGTCAGGAGCTTCAGCTGCTGCCTTTTTTTCTCTTTTAGCAGCTGAAATTTCTGCAGCGTTTGTGTGGATTAATTTCCAACATACAGCGCGTTGCAATTATGTCAACGTCGGAGGCTGTAAGATGAGAGATAAGCGAGTGGGAGTGGAAAGAAAAATAGAGCAATAACCAAGACCGCTGCCAATAAGAACTAAAGAAACAACACCAAACGGTTGGCAAAGTACCCTGTGGCTGCTTTGATAGTCCCTCATCACAAGTAATAAAACACCTCTTGAGTTGTTCTTCACCTACTGGTTGTAAATCCTAATGTAAAGCTGCCTGTGTTTCCCGGAGTCCCGGGGACCTCACAAAAGCCTCTGGTCTCCCGGAGTCCGGCCTGCCCAGCACGTGGAGGAGACGGAGGAGCAGAAACGAAGGTGGGAAAAGCGGGAATCACTGAATTTCTCACTCTCCTTCAGGGGGGGAAAAAGGGGAGATGTCGGTGTTGTAGAGGGGTCCCGCCTGAACGTGAAGCCTATGGGCCGTATTTTAAAACAAAACACTAGCGCATTTAGCGTTCCTTACTTCTGCTCCAAATCGCTGCAGCTGTGGCATGTATGAAGCTGTTACTGTTGTGTCTTTTTTAATGTGTTTTAAAATGTGCCTGGAGGTTTGGGGAATGTCTTATTTCTTTTTTTTTTTTTTTTTGTATTTTTTTAATTCCCGCTGAACTGCTCTGCTGTTTATATTTAAGCAAAACCTCCAGCAGGAATGAATAAAATCAAAGAGCATCATAATCTTGAAAGGCAGATCGGAGGCTGACAGATAGGTCTGGCTGAAGGAGCCTTTTCACCAGGGATGGGGTAGGCAGGAGTTTCGGGAACAGAGCAGCCCCTTTCCCTCCCTATCTCCCTTTCCCCCCGTCATCTCTCCCGCTCCTCCGCGTGAAGCGCGTATCAAAGCCGGGGTTTCAGCAGCAGGGGCAAGTTTCAGCGGCATCCAAAAAAGTGAGGCTTGTTCAGCCGGGCGAGCCTTGGCTGCTGGCTCCCCCTCGCTCTCCAAGAGCAGCAGCGCTGGCTCGCGCTTGGAGAAGTCGCTCCTTCTGGTTTCCAGTGGAATATCTGATGAGATTTCAGTTTCCACACTATAAGGCTCTTTAATTCGAGGGCAATTTTTAGCAGCCTGTTTTCACTCAAGAGTAGGAGTAAACTCGGAGGGTTTTGGTTTTGTTTTTTTTTTTTTTGCCTTTTGTTAAGCTCCCTGCGGCAAGTGACCTGGTGTCACATCGTTGGCCGGGGGAATGCTTTTGGCCGTGGGGTTTGGTAGGAACTCCTACCTTTTATCCAGGAAAGAATCCAACAAAGCGAGGCTCATTTCTCACTATGCCTTCTGTATGCCCCTCTCTTCCAAAAAAAAAAAACCCCGCAAGCCAGGCAGGGCGGCAGGGCTGCGGCAGTGCGGCGGCAGGCCAGGCTCGCAACGCGTCTGCCATGGGAACGTGATGGAAAAAGAAGCTTCATGGCAAGGAAAAAGCAGCTGGCAAAGGTGGAATAACGAGTTTGAGTTTTATTTTGTTTTCTTGCGTTGTGCAGTGAAGACCCGTGTGAATTTTGGAGAGGGGAAAATAGAGGAAATGATAGGGCGCTTTTTTGGTGTAAGATCCCAGGCTTTCTTGCCTTTTTAATCCTGGAAATCTATACCCCTGGCTATCTGAGGGAGCTCTGTAGAACTTGCCAGCTAACGTTACCCTGGGTCAGTGGCGTTATTAGCATCAGCAGCAGCGGGGAGTCTGTGCTTGGATGAGACCATCGGTTTCTGGCATGTATTTACCATCTTGTCAAATAGTTTTAGCTGATTGTAGAAAAAACTACTGGGAGCTGCTAGGACCTTGTTTATTAAGGTCATCTGCTGGTGCTGATCTACCAAGTGATTTTTTGCAGTAGGCGTTTTCTTCTGCTCAAATTTACTGTGGTAAATGAGAGGTGTGGGTGGTTTAATCACCTAGTCTTTAATTCAGGGACTGGAAAGATGCCCCTTCACTGCTTTGCAAAGCAAAAAACTTCTTGCAAGGATAGTGGAGGAAAGAAGCCTTGACAGTCCTGCTGGTATGGGTTTAGGTGGGGAGACGGGAAGGAGGAACGCAAGCTCATGCACCTTCAGCACCCTGTGTTTCTACCATCAGCCTGCTCACGGTCTCCGCTCCTGTCCCAGGCCAAGCTAAAACGATCTATCCAAAATCTTTCCTGTGTGGGCTTTTCTTACATGACTCTTTTGGCCAAAGATCAAGCCGTTTGCCAAAAGCCTGTCTTCCAGGAACGGCTTAGTGTTGGCTTTCAGGCAGGTGTACAGATATATTCCATCTTCGTGGCACGCCTGCAGAACGGTGTTTGGTTGGATTTTCAACATCTCTTAATGCCAGGAGCTTAACCACAGCTGGAGTTGGTTCTTTGAATCTTGTCCATGGTATTTGCCTCTGGTAGTTTCAGCTGATGTAGTGCTACTTGTAAAACCACTGAGGATCTATATAGAAATACCTATTTCCCTCATCTTTAAAGGTAGCCTTAGCTTGTAATATTCTGATAGATCTTCAAAATTTATTGATCTTTGTCACGTTAGCTCTTCGCGTTTTTGGCGTCAGGTGGCCTTTATATTTTTACCTCACCTTTTTTGAACAGCAAACAAGGCCAAGTGCACTCCTTAAAAGAATTATGCGATGCCAGGGCAGGCAAGAGGACAGGAGGCAGTGACTCAGGGCAGCCCTTCCAGGCCTTGTTCTATCTTCTCTTGAGGTAAAGAATAATCATTATCCAAATCTCCAGGATTTTTTTTTTTTTTTTTAAACTCAGACTGGTTTCATTTGTATACCAAAGGCTGCAATTGATTGTATTTGTAGGCAAAATTTTCAGTTGCCTTTGATACTGCATTCTCTGTCTTCCCTTTCTAGAGAATTATAAAACCCTTCTAGTCCTTCAAATTAGGAGAAGTGTGTGAGTGCCGAACTGCTTTGACTTATGTCAGAATGCCTTTTCTCTAAGTGCTGTTTGCTCTCCTGATTTCTGGCCATTACATTAAACAAGTCGTGGCCATTACACATCTTTTTTTTTTTTTTTCTTCATTAATTTTGAAGGGAAAGTGTATATACAAACAGCTGGTTTTATTGGGCTGAAGTTCTAAGCTGCCAAGAAACTTTTCTACTGATTTTAACTCTTGCAAGCGTTAGTTATTTCAAGAGTTCTTATCTGGTTGGGCTTGCGTGCTTGGGTTTTTTCAGATAGGGAAAAAAAAAAATAAAGAAAAGAAAAAAAAACAAACAAACAAACAACAACCAACCCTGGGCCTGGAGCATCCCTTTTAGCTCGAGGAGCAAATCCAAATGGGAATGTCTGGGTTATTTCCGAACCCCACTGATGTGGGCCTCCCTCGTGAAAGAAGGAGAATGATGTTCAGCAGAGGATCGGAGCGTGCTCCTACCAATTCAGCATACCCCAGCGGTAACATCATGGGCTAATACCCCATAATAAGGCAAAGAACTACCTGATGCTTACTTTTTTGTATATAAATGTGTGCATGCATATATGCGTGTATATATGTGTGTGTATATACGTATTTGAAGAACTACTTTTACAGGCTTTTCGAAGAAAAAGAATTTTTAAAGGGGGTTTTGGTTTCTTGTGCATTTATTTTTTAATCTTTAATGAATTCCCTTAGTGTTTTGCTGCAGAAGGTGAGGCTTTGGTCGCAGGCTCGTTTGGAAGCTTTGCGCTTTGCTTTACTTCGTATTTCTAGTGTTTCAATGGATCAAAAAAAGCAAAAGCAGTATCATTTGACCTTCCAAAGCTGGTAATGTCTTTTTTTTTTCCCCCTTCCCCTTTATCCTTGTCTTTTCATGGTGAAGAAATAGTGTAAAACATTCAGCATTTGTTTCCAGGTGATCTGTTCTTTTTCACCCTTCTTCTCTCCCTTGAGATGGAGGCCCTGCCATCCTTTGAGGTGTCAGGAATTTTAGAAGATTTATGCAGCGGCATAAAAAGGCATTGGACCGTGTCGCGAGGGTCAGGCATATGGTAGCAATGATTGTACGCCCCAGTAAAGCAGCTTCCCTGCAGATATCTGAACACATGATGAGAAATCTTTCCTGGGTAGCAAAGTGCTTAAAGATACGCCGTTTGTTCTGATCTTGTCAGGTACGCACCGTGCAAAACACGTATGGGAACAAACAAATCACTTTTTTTCTTTCCCAAAATAAGTTGAATACGTGTGTGGAAATGAGATTAAAGTCCTCATTTTCTTTCTATCTAGACTCTAGCTGTTGAGAATAGCAGCCCCTCAGGTCTCTGGTAATGTAGTCTTTACCTCAAATAGGGATTCTAAAATATTTAAGCGTCTCTCTCTCGTGAGGCTTCTTGTTTCCTATTTGTTTTTTGTTGCTAAGCAATGCATTTATACCCCCAAACTTAAAATTTACAACTCTCAAATTGTCCCTCAGCCTTATTCTCCAAACCTCACATCTGTAATGGGTTTTCCAGCTGCCAGTTTTCCCAGGTCGCCCCATCCATCCTCAAGTCTGCAGAGGAAAAAGCCTTGTGGTTGAGGGGTTGGGGTTTTTTTTTCCCTTTCTTTTTTAGCCTCCATCTGTAATTAATTTCTTGCAAAGCCACATCTGTCTGTTTGGGGCAGGGGAAGTGGGGAAGGGGAGGTAAAAAGTGAAGTCACTCTCTCCCTTTCCCAGTAAAATGCAGAATTTGGCAAGTGCGACTGTAGCTCCTCGGGGCGTTTTAGCCTCTCCTTTCCATCGTCCAACCCTCGCCACCCCCCTGCTCCAGTGCACAGTCAAACATCTTACAGAAGGGTGAAGTGCTGCTGTTGCTCAGCTGGTAGTTCTCCCGCCTGTGTGGAGCTTGTGGGTTTGGTCTGTGCTACAGCCCACATCTGACGCCGCAGTGTGTTTCTGCTACTGGGGTTGCTGCAAAAGCTGCTGGCATCCTTTGGAAAACTTCCTTCTGTCAATATTTGAATTTTCAAAAAACCATACTAAATAGCTGCCATGATGTTTCTTTTTTAAAGACTTAAGAAATAGCCACAGTCAATATTCCTTCTCTACCATCATCTAGTGCAGCTGTTCCGAAGCCTTTTTATGTTCTGCAGACCACCAGGTAGCTTCGAGCAGGAGCAGGGCTTGCTGTGAGGCCGGTAGCCTGCCCGGTGCCCTGCTCTGCTGTGGCGGGGGAAAGCAGAAGGAACCCGCTGTCTTAGTCCAGCCAGGACAAACCCATAGTGCAACGACTGCTCTGCAGTCTTGGTGAAGGTCTGCAAGATGCTCTCTTGCTCTGGAGTTTCTTTGGGGCACGTGCTCTTCCTTGCACTCCCCTTGAGAACTGCAGCTAGAGGAGATATCCGCCTCTCCTGCCTCTGTGCTGGAAATAGTTGGCATTGGTCCCAGAGCCTGGCCTTCCATCAGGTCACAGGAGATCCTTACCCCCTTGTGTGACCTGCCACCGTCACATCCCAACTGCTCCAGCTTCCTGCAAATTGAAAAAGTAGTCATCATTCAGTAGAGGTAGTGGTCATCCTACAGAAAAGTCTTTGAAAAGGAAGGTTGGCCACTCCGTGGAGGACCCACCGACCAGCTTCTGACTAACTGTAATGACCATCTGAGAGCTGCTGGGCTTGTGAAGTGAGTATCGACTTGGAGATCAGGATCCAGCCGCCTGTTCCCAACCTCTGGGCTTGTCTGCTTGCAGAGCTTGGGACAGGTTCGTCGGAGAAAGTAAGCTGGTTGCTTGTGTAGGAGGAACATGAAAACCCTGAAATCTATGGAAAATGGGACCCCTAGGTATCTTTGGAGATCTGGGGTTTCATCTCTTCGTTACTCTAATGCGGGTCAAACTCCCAGGGTATAGATGGAACATCGCTGTTGTCAACAGCGCTGATTTGAGCGTCCAGCAGCCCCTTCCCACCCGCCGCTCCTCCCATGCTTCTTCCTGGTGGCACAACTACTGCGCAGCCAGTTGGTGAATTAGGTGGGATAATTAATCTGGGGTAAAGATATACATACTTACTTTGTCGCCAGGTTATTTTTAATCGAGGACAATTCTGCAATTCAGTTTACTGCACAGCCTCACAGGCCGTATATTGGCACAACTGAAGGGCTGGCATAGGGATGGGAGAATAAATAGTGAGAAGCATGGTGGGGGCATCTTAAATTGGTGATTCTGCTGAAAAACACTACTGTTTGTCGAACTACTGCCTAACATCTAAGGCAGAATATGTCCTCTGCAGGGCTGAACACGCAATATGCTGACAGTTTGTTGCCTGTCCCGATACAAGCACATTCTTGAGTATTGCTTTCAGGACAAGTTCTTTGGGTTAATATCCTTAATATCGATAAGAAATGGCCCGTTTTAGAATAATATGATCAAGAACTGAAATGCTGAGGAGTTAATAATTGTAGAAACTTCCTGACCCAGTTGGACATACAACTGAGGTGTGCCTCCAATAACTCTCCCAAAATTACAGGTTAGAGGGGAAGCTATTGTATGAGTAGAAGTATTGTAGAGGGTAGGCTGGACCGATGGACACTGAAGAAAAGCCGCTGAGAATGGGAGCGTTGGTTCGGAGCAGAGCCCTGAAGAACTGAAGCTGGCTTGTGCGGTCACTTGGAGTACGCAGGTCGGTGGGGATATTGTGTGTCGCACCACACATCTGCCACAGCTGCCAGAGTACAGTGGGACCTTGTTGCAGCACAGCCGTATTAGTAACGTGTCTGGAAAATAATTTTTGGCAAGGGTCAACTTAAACAGCTTTATTCTGCCTCAGAGTCAGCCCCCCAACGGCTTTAAAACACAAGACGGGGTTGCAGCAGTCTCCTGAAGTGCCAGAGATGCTCGTTGTGGTGGGACAGGACGTAAGTCCTGGGTAGGTGCATGTGGAAGAGCGCTGGATCACCTGCTGAAAGATCATCACCCAGCAGGAACTGGGAATCCCACCAGCAAACTGGTAGCAGATTTGGAGTGGTGAGTGTCAACCCCCTTTCAAATCTCTGTGAAATCCTCCCGTTGTCCCCAGACCACCACGACGATGTGTTTCTATCTCCCCATTTTAAGACATTTCCTTTTAATGCTGGCTATGGGAGGAGAGGGGGAGCTCTGTAACGAGCAGGCTGTGGAGGCAGCAGCTCTCTGAGGAGCAGACTCATAAAAATAATGTGGTGAGAAAATTAGTCTGAGTCCAGTGTAAAATGACCCAAATTTGAAATAACACTGACACCCTGTGGAGACGTGTGGAGGGACATTCTGCAGGTCTTGCTGATGCTTGCTATCCTGTCCCTGATACTATAGGCCAGTAATTGGATTCCTTCGTGTCCTCTTTTAGAGAAAACTTCAATTTTTTTCCAGTGAACAGTTTCATCTTTTTATGAATCCAATTAAAAAAGAAAACATATAAAGGATTTTTATATTAGAAAGAATTCCTAACTTTTAAAAATCTTGTAGCTAAACCCACAAAAGCTCATTTGCCAAAAAGAGCGTGATGAGGAGTATCCTATAAGATCTGAAGAATGTACCTGTAATGGGTTTTGTTTCCCAAAGGACTTTCTTCTGCGCAGCTAGAACCATTGGAGGGAGCTGCTCCACGCCGAGGTGAAGTCAGGACGCTAATCATTACCCTTCCAGTCTGGACTATTGTTTAAAAATGTAAGAGCAAAAAGGTTTGTCTGATTGCAAATGTGCATTTTTAATATGCAGAGCAACAGCTTTGTGTTTCGCTTGTTCTTGCTGCAAGTCACTTAACTGACTGTCTGGAGTGTGTCTTAAGATGCCTCACTGTTTGTGTTCTGTATTTACTTCTGGGCAGGGAGCATCCCAATTAAAAAGGGGCTAAGTTTCCCGTTTCGCTCCAGTTGAGCACAAGATCCCCGTTTACGTGCAGGGTTAAAGAGCGGAAATAAGCTCTTTAATAAGAAATAAGGTTATCGAGGAGGCTCCTGGTGATGTGAGTGCAGCCAGGCGTTGTACGGAATACGACGGCCGGTGGAGAGCACTCCCGTTCCTCGGAGCACGCTCTCTGAAACACAGTGAACCTGAGCGCTGGAAGTCCACTATTCACCTCGAGAATTGCCCGGTCTAATTAATTT
Source organism: Calonectris borealis (assembly GCF_964195595.1). Taxonomy (NCBI): domain Eukaryota; kingdom Metazoa; phylum Chordata; class Aves; order Procellariiformes; family Procellariidae; genus Calonectris; species Calonectris borealis. The sequence continues at coordinate 32,261,682 of NC_134319.1, read as the reverse complement.
CCTCCAAGGATAATAACGTGTTTAATTCTCTTATGTTTGCACTGTCTGCAGAAGGGGAAACTGTTTCTGAGCCAGATTGGGCTGAGCGGGGACAGAATATGCCGTAGAAATGAGCTGTCCTATAAACTCAGTGGTTGCTAGAGCTGTTTGCAAGGGTACGTTGCTCGTTGGTTTTGTGGGTAAGCAAGGTTGGACACGGTTAGTGTTACACTGTGTTCAGGAATCATTTTCCCTGAAGGAATGATGTTGGTTGATGGGCCTTAAGTGCTTTGTCTTTGGAGATGCCTTCCATCCTAGAGGAAGTTCAACCTCTAGCGTATCAAGGGCTTTAAAGATACCATCTCGCTTCTCGAAACAACGGACGTAGCTCCAGGACCGTGGCCAAATTGCAGTATGGTTTTACTTCGCTAACTAGCCATGTCAACCCTCCCTCGAGCTCAGTATTTTCATCTCGGCTGAGATTAATATTTAATATGCCATGCAAAGCTGCTGCCTCGGGGTAGCAGTAAGCTGGCCAAGCAGTCGCTTCGTTTTCAAGCGGGACCCTGTCTCAGCGACCGGTGAAGGGATTTCTGCGCAGACCCAGCACGTCTGTTTGTAAAAGGCTTTGAGATGAAAGGTATTTATGGACACTTAAAAAATTCTTAAGGATGGATCCAGCTTCCAAGACTGGAAATGCTCATGGAAATCGGATTAAAGACTCAACATGTGAATAGCTTAGCCCCAAAATGGCTGGGTTTGCTCTCTCCCCGTGTTCCCCCCCCAGAGCCCTCCTGGTTGTGCTCCAGACGCGGTATCCGCAGCCCTGCCAGCTGCAGATGGGGTAACGCGGGCTTCCCCTCCGCCAAGCCGACTCTGGCCCCAAGGGCTGCCGTTCATCCTTTCGGTTGTCTCCTGAATGTCCAGCCACCGAACGGTGCTACAGCCTTCATCTGAATGAAAGGGGAGGGAGAAACTCACCCCAAATTCTGCAGCAGTTGCCTACAGCCCCAAAGGGAAACCATCAAGAGGGTTATCGGTAAGGAAGTGTGTCAACCCGTAACCATGGAGGACAAACAGCATTAACCACTCCGTTTAAATGACGGTTAGGTAAGTTTGGGTGATGTCCCGTCTCACCAGGAGAGGAATTGGAAGCCTTTTTCATGAAAGCAACTCTCTTTCAGCCCTGGAAGCGTGGCTGTCGTGTAAGCAGCCAAGTTGGGGTCAAGATTAAATAACTTAAAAAGAAAAGTTCCCCAAGCTGGTTCTCAAGCTCGTGTTTAGGAGCCTTGCTCTGACCTCTCTCAAAATGGCTAGGCACGCTTTCAAAAGGCTCACGTGAAGAATGAAGGACTTTCGTACTGGGAACCAGATAAAACAATCATGCAGATGAAAAAATACCTGCGTGGCTCTGCTGACAGCCTGAAAAAGTGCTAGGAAGAACCGTGAGAGCCTCTGTACAACTTACTCAGTTTGCTCTAAAGTCAGCTAGTTATTATTTAGATATCTTGAATTATTTCAGGCTAGTACAAACATACAAGAGAGGAAGAAAGATACTCAGAAGCCTTCCCGACCTGGTCGGCAGCTCGTGGTGGCACAGTGACGTGTTTCGACCTCGCAGCTGAACAGGGCTTGATTTGTTACGAGAAACTTGAGAGTACTATTGTTTTAATCCAATATCTCTAACCCTTCCATTATTTCTAGTGAGAAAGGGAAAAATCGCTGTACTGTAGGTATTGCTCCTTTTCTTTGGCACCGTCTCGCTCTGCAAGATGTTTTCCAGGCAAGGCAGCCCCTCCGCTTCCTTTCTTTTTCCCAGGCTGTGCTGAACCCTAATCTTTTAAACAAGGCTCAGAATAACGCACACAACTTTTATTCACCGGATTCTACCTCGTAAAAATTGATTTTGGCCACTGATGCTTCATGAAACCAAACCAGACTTGCAGTTTCATTTTAAAATCCTCTGAGTCAAAAAAAAAAAAAAAATTTTTTTATCTTTCATTCCTTTAGTGCAAAACATAAAAGCACAGAAATTTAACTCCCTGGATTTTGTTTTTGCAGTGGCTGAACTGACCAATTCGAAATGGCCACTCCAGTGCTGTTGTCAGGTTTTCGCTGTGCGTGCAGCTCCGGTGAGATTTTAACGATCCCCAAGTTCTCTCTCTTCTCCCGGCACAGCCTCCGGTGGGAAGGATGCAGAGGGTAGCTGTGCTCCACGGGAAACCCACCCCAACCAACGTCTGGGTTTTGTTTAACTGCTTTGTTTTGTTCTTCCAAGGGACCAGGACTCTTCCCCCTCACCGGGGCTGGGATTCTGCACCTTCCATGCAGGAAAACAAGCAGGAGCAGGCACGGGGCTGTCAAAGGTACCCCCACACCCACAGGTGTCGGTGGGGAGGCAGGGAGTGTAAAATCAGCTCCTGCAATGCAAATTTGTATTGCTGCGCTATTCCCTCACCAGCCTTCCTGCTCAGGTGGAGAGGTGACGTCTCAGTGCTGCTTGTCCATTACACTGCAAATAAACACGGCTTCATTTGTAGCGACATTTAACGGCAATTAAGGAAGTTAAGTGTATGCTTTTGTCTTTCCAGTTAAACAGAGTTTTGGAGGGGGAAAAAAAAAAAACCAACCAAATATTTAATTATAAAAATTACAATCTAATTGTAGAAATAAGCCTGACATTACCATAAAAAGCTTTTTAATCTCTTGTATAACTGCTTTAACTTAATGCTTCAGGGTGTGGCGCTCTATTAAAATATGAACACATGTAGTTTCTTATTGTAACTCTTCTACCCAGCGTTGTCTGGGGAGCAGCTGGGGTGTGCGCTTCCTCATCTGCTTCAGGCAAAGTCACCCAAGGTAGCTCAAAGCACCTACACAAACTGACAATGTTGCTTTTTTTTTTTCCCCTCCTTTTTTCCCTGAAGCAGGTTAGGGAGTGATGACGTAGAACTTCTCAGCTGGCAGAAACTTGGTGACCTTAGCGTGAATCGGGAATGGTTTGAACATCACCAGTAAGGACAAGGTGTTAATTTAGACACGCTTGCGTGCAGCAAGCAGTTTGAGTTTCGCTGGCTTTTGGGGACCATCGGAAGTTTTCCCCAAAGCAGCATCCCGTCCTTCCCTCTGGACAGGTCCAGGAGAGAGGAGCAAGCCCTGCCTGGCCTGTCTGCTCCTTAGGTGCCAGCAAACCTGCTGTCAACTGATGAGGTCACCTTGATTGAGTCATCACGTGTCACACGTGCTTTTCGTGCTTGCTTGGGAGACTCCTGCATGCTTTACACGTTGTCCAACACCCAGACCCCATACATCTGATCCCAGTCCTAAGGATCTGGCCTTTTTGACCATATACTGAGGGACCCCTTTGCCACTTTCTAAAAAGCTTTCTTGTGGCATCTTTCCACTGAAGCATGACCTCGTGGCCCTTCCTTTTGCCTATGGGTAGCACCACAAGGAAGGCGTGGGGAGGGTGGTCACTGGGTTGCATTAACCACCGTACTAACATGATGGGATGCAGCCAAGCCTGGCGAGATGGAGAAGACCCCACGCACGTAAGTGCTCCTTGAACCCACCTCCCGTGTCCTTCCCCAGGCGCTGTCTCATCTCTGCTGCCGACAAGCGTTGAGCTGGTCCTGCTGTTTCAGGTTCTTTCACCGTTGCCGTTTCACAATATCCGAGAACTCTGTACTCGGCACTGGTGAGGCCGCATCTCGAATCCTGTGCTCAGTTTTGGGCCCCTCACCACGAGAAGGACATGGAGGTGCTGGAGCGTGTCCAGAGAAGGGCAACGAAGCTGGTGAAGGGCCTGGAGCACAAGTCTGATGAGGAGCGGCTGAGGGAACTGGGGTTGTTTAGCCTGGAGAAGAGGAGGCTGAGGGGAGACCTCATCGCGCTCTACAACTACCTGAAAGGAGGTTGTAGCGAGGTGGGGGTTGGTCTCTTCTCCCAAGTAACAAGCGATAGGACAAGAGGAAATGGCCTCAAGTTGCGCCAAGGGAGGTTTAGATTGGACATTAGGAGAAATTTCTTTACTGAAAGAGTGGTCAGGCCTTGGAACAGGCTGCCCAGGGAAGTGGTGGAGTCACCATCCCTGGAAGTATTTAAAAGACGTGTAGATGAGGCGCTTGGGGACATGGTGTAGTGGCCATAGTGGTGTCGATGGTTGGACTCGATGATCTTAGAGGTCTTTTCCAACCTTTATGATTCTATTCTATGATTCAGAGGTAAGTCAAGGCATCGATACTTGTTCTTCTCAGCACTGCCTAGCAGGGAGAAATAGAGTTGGGGGTAGCACCCATTTAGTGGTGAGTTTCCGTCCGAGAGCCTGCGCTTGATACCTGACCTCAGCGTCACCCTGTCTGAAATTATTTCTGTAACATTAGCTTATTGTTTCCATTGGCACATGGTTTTATTATACATAGATACCTTCTGCAAAGCGACACTTCACATGCTTCCCTGGGTCTGAGCGGTGTTTTTGATTCAGGAATTTCTTTTGTATTGTATAAATCTGATTTCAGTCCGTTGCCAGGATCACACACCTCTTCGAACAGGAAGATCTGTGCAGCATCTGGTGACGGCGTGTATGTTGATTTAAAGCTTTCTCCTCCTGAGCACGCAGAGATTTTCCTGGAGCAGATAGAATTATTTAACAGCCTCTCTGGCTTCCTTCCCACACCAGCCCCAGCTTTTGAGATGGTCCTTTGACTGCTGTTCCCCAGGCAGACCTTGTTCTCCAGCCTGAGACAGTCCTTGTTCCCATGACCTACAGATTTTGTAGGCAGCCCTGGCTCTGTCGGCTTTTTTTCATGATCTTCCCGGAGTCTGCTGTCTCCTTGGCAAGGGATAACAGGGCTCTTCTGCCTGTCGGCTTCGGAAGATAATGGCCTACCGCGACTACCCTGTCTCCTCCTGGTCCCTCTGCCATCCACCATCCCCAGCTCCATGGCTGGTCCATAACCTAATCCACTTGGCCACTTCTAGCTCTTAATGTTTCTATAGCTGTAGTCAAGTGCTCGGCACTTAATGTGCTAATTAATAATAAAAACCATAATTGTACTTGGGTTTAAAATTTTAATTCGGTGAGGAGTTAGCAGAGATGCAGTCTATAACAATGAAACGGCGCTATGAATATATATGTTGAAGTATCTTTCCCTCTAGCAATAACATTGCACGAGAAAAGTATCCTGTGTTTGGATGTCTGTGAAGATGTTTGCTCGTGACGCTCGGAAGCTTGGAGCAGGAAGTCATAAAGTACTAGGTACGATTTTTTTTCAAAGGGGTTTTAAAAAGTCCCGTTAAAAAAGGTTTTTATTCGTAGGCTTAAAATGGGAGAGGGAAGGGGAAAATTCCTGGAAAGAAATATATTTATTTTCCACTTCAGACAGGCCAGTCTGCAAATGCAGTATTTGTTGCAGTCTTAACGTAGCCGAAAGTATTGCATTCAACTACGTTTATATAAAGTCACAGCGAGCCAATGATAATAAAAATAGTGCTGTTAGGATGCAGGGTACCAAACAAATCCGGGATGCTCTGCGTAGAAAAGGTTAGATCCATGTGCAAGATGAAAAATTCCCCACCAAATTCTGTCTGTCTCTCTGCGAGGGATTGCTTTCCTGCACCGCAGAAAAAACTTTCTTTGGCTTAGGAAGGAGTGAGTGGAAGCCAGCCGGACCGGGACATAATCGCGGTGCGTTTCTCAAGCTCCCCTCTTTCCTGACAGCCGATCCCACCGTGCCTGGCGGGGAACTCCTTCCCTTGCGGCAGAGGAGGAGAGCTGAGGGATGGAGCTGCCGCGTAGCAGCCCGCTGCCTCCACCATGGAAATCTTGTACTTCTTCTCATTGTCCTGGTAACTGAGATCTGGCGCTCCCCGTTTCCGACCTGGCCTTCAGACCCGCTTCCTTCGCATCTCTCACCCGAGGGTAGGGAGTGGTTTGTGTAGGAGACCATCTTCCAAGTCTATCTGCAAGGGGCTGCTTCTCCCTTTCCCCCACCTCAATAATAATAGTGAAAAATAATAGCGTTTAGTCTTCAGCAGCAATTTGTGCAATAAAACGCAAGATGCAGTTGAGGGAGACCTGGATGGTGGGTACTGGGTTGGTGAAGAACTACAGGAGGTGCCCTCAAGAGGTCTGAAGAAAGGGAGGGAGTGATCTGCCATGGTCTGATGGTCTGATTCCAGGGTGGGCAAAAGGGACAAAAAATTATAAGCAACAGCAAATGGAGCAGAAACGATGGAGAAAGTGTTCTGGATGGCGAGGAGCCGTGGAGGAAGGGGACGTATAGGCTGTAGTTGTGGAGCGCGTACGGTGCCTGTGTGCGTGACCGGAATAGCTGTGCCTCGTCAATCCCCTGCTCCGCCACCTTTCTTGCTGTAATATTTTTCTGAGAACATTTCTGTGCTGTTCAGCGGTGACTCCTGCCGAGACAGGTTGGCGTTGCACCAGCTCCGCCTTCCCTGCCGAACTTCCAGTAACGCCTGCTTGAAGTAAATTTTTATTTATTTATTTATTTTTAGGAATGTGTGTAAACATAGGGAAAAAATTTAATATATTATTTGCAATAGCATGGGCATAGATACACAAATTCTATTCATGCTATGGATAAATTTTAAAAGGAGGCATATTGTTTAGGACTATAATATGTAGTATAATAATAACATAGTATAACATAATTATATATTTATAAAAATATATATATAAAAATATATAAAATATAGTATAATAATAATATAGTATAACATAATTATATATATAGAAAATATATATATAAAAAATATAATATAATAATATAGTATAATAGGGCTCTACTTCTGAATTCACAGAAGGCAAACACCTCTGAACGCTGTTGTGTGTTATCACCAGAATCTTTGCCCAGAATCCTGTTCACACAGGGCCCTGCTGCACGCAGCCTAAGCCCAGTATTTTTAACGTATTTTTTAAAAAGCCTCTTTCCCTCGATTTCACCCCAAAACCTCTGCTCCCGCCCCGCAGCGGCAGCCCACGGCCTGCGCCCCGAGCGCCGGCTCCCGCTCCCCGCCGGGCAGGGCGGGGTTAATCCCCGCTCCCACCCCATTGGCTGGCCGGAGGTGGCGCTCCCTCCGCCGCTCCTATTGGAGGCGGGAGGCCGAGGGCGCTAGGAGGCGGCCTATGGGAGGGCGCGCAGCGTCCCGTTGGCGAGGGAAAGGCGGCCGGCTCATTGGTCGGCAGGCGGGCGGTGAGTGGAGCGGGGGAGGCGGGGCGGCCGGCCATTGGCTGCGGGGCGGGGGCAGGGAGCCGGGCGGCACCATGTTGGGGAGCTGGCGGGGGCTGGTGGCGGCGCCGGCCGGGGACATGGAGCGCGGGCAGCGGGCGGGGTGAGTGCGGCGCGGCGCGGGGGACGGGCCGGCGCGGGCCGCGGGGCGCTCCGCGGGGGCCGGGGGAGGCCGCTCCCGCGCCTGCCTGCGTGGCTCTGCGGGGCGGCGGCACCTGAGGGGCGGGCACGCCCCTGCCGCCTCGCCCTGCCCGGGGCACCGGCCTGGGGCGGGGGGGGACAGCCCTCCGCCTCCCTCCGGGGCGCGGCGGCTGCGGGGCCGGGCCCGGTAGCCGGCGGGGGTCGGGGGGCCGCCGCAGGGGCTGGGTGCCGGCTGTGGAGCCCCGCGGAGGGGGAGGGAGGAGCCGTTAGAACCGTTACGGCCGTTGGCCAGGGGCGCGCCGCGCAGGTGCGCAGCTGCTCCGCCGGGCCCGGGCCTGGCGGGGGCGGAGGGAGCGGCGGCCTCCCGCCGAGCTGCCCCGCGGGAGGAGGCGGCGGGGGCGGGCTGCGCTCCGCGGAGGGCTCCCGCAGGTCGGCGTTAGCAGCGCGCTGAACCCCGCACGGCTGGGTCCGCCGGCACGTAGGACGCGTTCGGTCTTAGCAGCTCTGCCTCGCTGGGAATACCTCTGCGGTTCCCATCTGCGGAAGGTCAGCTTCCCAAAATACCCCCCCGGTTTCGTCCGTGGCCAGTTAAGGACTTCACGGATACCGCTGGAGCAGATGTGAATGTTTACCTGCGCTCTTACGTTTCCTTCCTCTCCTGGAGCCTTGCTTTCAGGTGGGAAGAGAACCCCGCTCAGCTGCGAAGCCTGCTGCCTTTCCAGCCGTGTACTCACGCTTGTGAATAGCCGTCTGCGCGGTGTTCTAGCTCACTGAGTACCGCTTGCTTAGCTTAGCTAAGGTCATCGCCTGGTTGTGAAAAATAAGATGTGTCTTGTCGAGCGGAAATGCTGATCGTAGTTTTCAAAGCCATGGGTTTAACCGTTTTTAAAGGACAGCTGTCTTTAGGTTCTTTCTGGATACAGATGTGTATAAGCAGTGCAGCTGTTTTGGTTTATGCTGGCTGAGGCCCTGGTGCTACAACGTACATACATACATATGTGCTTTAGGGTCTGAGCAAACAGAGAAAACTGTAAAATGTAGATTCTGGTCTTGTGGTGAATTCCACGTAAATAGATCCCACCTGGTACTTATTACAGAACAGGGCATTAATATTGTGGTCTTATTTTAATTTGAAAATGACTCTATGCACCTCTTACGTCCTTAAGTCTGACCTACTTAGTTGCAACAAGATTTGTCTCCATTTGCAGTACAAAGTCTCAGGAGGGTGAGGTGGATTTTGTTTTCTCACACATTAACAAAGTTAGCAGCTCAATTCTGAGACCAAAATCTCTTGTCCTCTGGTTCCTTGTCCGCTGCTTCTCTTCTTGGGAGTAAGGGAAATTGATTGGCGCTGTCTTACAGCAGAGACAGGCTCGTTGTTGCTAAATGTCAGATGGGTGTACAGACCCAGGTTGAGTTTTTGGTGCCCGTTTAGGTATGAACTGAATAAACATAGGAACATCAAGTTGATAAGGAAAACTACAGGATTTTCTTACTGCTTTGGTTTCACTTCCAAGCTGAACGAGGCTCCCTAAGACATTTCCAGCTCGCTTTATTGTTGTTGTGTATCTGCCCGCAATGGTCAGGTGGAACTTCGGTAACTGGGATGGGGGCGAGGGGGAGTTACTTCCTTAGTATTGAAACTGGAGTGTTTTCTGTTGTTTTCTGACCAGGTCCCAGCACCCGCCGCTTTGGTGCCCTCGGTTCCTGCCCGTGTCCCGAACCGTTTTGCTTTACAGTACTTTCAATTCCTTCCTTCCCGTACAGTGTTCCAGCTCCCTCCCCGTACCAGCTGTGCGCACGCTGGTTGCCCAGATGGCCGAGGCGAACAGACAACTGTTGAGCTAACGCTGCAGCCTTTCCCTCAGCGCTCCCCAGCTGCCAATTCCCAATAAACACATAAACTCTGTCTTCAAAACATCTACTGTTCTCTCAGATGTATTTGAAATTAGCCAATGGATCCAAAACCTTACTGGTGAAAAGTGTGATTATATAAACTTTGTTTCCATAGGAAACCCTGCTTGAAGGAAAGTTGTTCCGTGAGGAGAATTAACGAAGCCTGGTTTCCTGGGGACTTGTTTGCCCATCCTACTGTCTCCTACCACCCCCAGTTCCCCGGTAGCCTCCCTCTCCCCAGGACTGCACCCAGGTGCTGCCCGTGTCCTGATCTGCCCCGTCTTTATGCGTGCAGCTGGCGGAGTCGGGTGCTCCTGTTTGCTGAGCGGCCAGCCGGCTGCCGGGAAGGATTGAGGATGTATCTCGAGTTGTCCTTGGCTTCTTGAAGCTGCTGTCCTCCATCTGGCCAGTTGTTTTTGTAAAGCTCATGGATGTATTCCCCTGGCAAATTTGGCAGAACTGTAGGTAATGGATTCTAAGGTTAGTAAAGAACATAACGGGGCAAGGTGGACAGACAGATGGACAAAATGATTTCATTTCTCTCGGAAGAAGTGTGAGAATATAACAGGCAGTTACTGACTTTTACAGTTATAAGCATCGATAACGCAGTGATTAAAATGCTCGTGATCTCTCATATTTTATCTACTCTGTAGCTCTCAACCGGGGATGCAGTTGTACATGTGGAAAGGAAAGTTTGAGCATAGGCTGTCGCAAAGATTTTGCCTATAGATAGCGGGGGTTTTAACAGAAAAAGAGACGGAGAAATAGCAGACGAGTAAATACGTGTGAAGGATTGTGCGCTGGATTACTAAACTCGTACACAAACCGGGCAGCAGGCAGAGAGTGGAAGTGACAGAATGAGTCTGAAAAATCTAAGCAAAGGTCTGTGGGAGCCTGCCTGTGAAAACTGAAATAACAAGGCTTATGCAGAGAGGGAAGGCATGAGCTAGCAAGCAGTTGGCCAAAGAGGGGAGGATAGGAGGAAAGATTGATCTGGTGAGACTGAAGTACATCTTAGGAAGAGGAAAACATCACTATTTGTATACCCTGTTTCTTCAAGGCATTTTCCAGGATTTACCAGAGAACTTTTAAAGACCTTTTCATAGGAGATCCCAAAAGGCATACTGTATTTAGGAAGAGAAAACCTGCATTTAAACAGGAGTTAGAGTGTACTTAACCATAGTTATTTCAGATTGGTATCTGTTCAAGCTATGATTTTTTTGTGTCCTTGTGCTGACGGACCATACCTTTGCCTGCCCTCAGACCTTATTTGTCAGTTGGAGCATAACAAAATCCTTGCAAATTATATACAAGTATTTTTGCGATAGAAGCTTTCTAGCTTTATGATATAAAAATAAGATTATGGTACATGACATAGTATTGGTCTTGTGACTCTAATAAAAAATGTTTTCTGAGATACGGTCCTCTGCTAACTTTGTAGGCTGCTTACGGTAGCTGTGATTTTGCTGCTGTTTGTAGCAGGCGCGTTTCATGCTGCTTTTAGAACTGGGAGTAAAGTGGTATGATGTTGGTATTTAATGCCAGCGGGCACGCTTTAGTTCAGGTGTTTGCGTGCACAGTGCCCCCACCGTGATATTTAGAAGACGCTGTTATTTGGATATCGACTTGGAAGACTTGTTACTTGCTGAGAATGCAGACCCTGGCTGTAATGAGAGCCAAAATTAATCGGGAAATATCCTGAAGAGGTAGTGAAAAACAAGCAGCATTTCTTAAGCAAGCTTGCCAGTTGACTGCACTATTAAAAAGCTGACATGATTGCTTATTTCTGACTATTTTCTTTTCCTCGTTAATCAGGGGTGTGGTAAAATGGTAGAGGGAGGTGGGTTTTTCTGTGCTTCTGTGACATAGAGATGGAGTTTGGGTGGTAAAGCAACAAAGCTCTTTGGATTATGTCTTCTGTTTAGTAAGGGTAGCTGGAGATAAGGCTAAGCAGAAGCTTAGGAAAGAAAAAAAAAAACAAAACACCCCACCCACTTTTAGAGTTACCTGACCTTGGTAGGACATCCCTGCTGCCCAACAGCAGGAGGCAACCTGTGTTGTTCTGGGACTGTAGGTATACAGGGATTACTCTGTCCTTGTATTGTCTTAGCTCTGGTTGGAGGCTTAAAACATCTTTGACTTCCCAAAACTTTATTTGGGTTTTTCCTTCTCTGATGCCTTCTGATTCAAAGAGCATCTAATACCATTTTGTGCATCCCGTATTCCCACAACTCTTATGTAGAAGTAAGCAGCTACTCTGTCCTTTTGCCCCTGTTTGTCAAGTGTGAAGACCCTTGCCTCATCCCCTCACCCCTGCCAGTTTCTGGAACTATTTGCTTTTGGGGTCTCCTTCTGGGTTTACTTTTTCATTGTCCTAGACCCTTTTGCCCTTCGTTCCACAGAGTTCTGCTCACAAGTCACTCTATTCCCCCCCCCCCGCCCTTTTTTTTTTAGTTATTATTTCATTTGTTTCTGTGGCCACTTCCCATCTCTCTCCTCATTCCAGGACCAGCTTCACGCTTCCTGAGCTTTTATAATCCTCTTTTCCAATCCAAGAGTGTTCCAAAGACTTGTCCTTTCCTTCAAATGAACTTCTTCCAAAACCGTGTAAACATTTTCTTACAACACCTCCACACCGTCGCTCATGCCATCTTCAATTTAAAACAATAAAGCTTAAGTTCTTGCTCTCCGCGGTGAACTTCTTCGTGAAGGGGTTCATTTTTGTTGGCTCGTACAGGAAGGAGCATCGTGTTGGCACCTAAGGAGTATCGTGCAGGCTCTGCAGCTAGCGTGTGACTCGATTGCATAGCAACCTCAGGGGCGTCTGCTTTGCTGGAGGAGAGCAGCTGATGACTCAGTTCGGCAGATGTCAGTAAAAAGTCAGAGCCGACTCACCTGCTTAAAGCTGCAGAGAGCAAAATCTCTCTGCAGGGGTTTGGTTGGGATGTCAGGAGTAATTGCGTAACTTCGGGAGAAACTGGTTGTTCAGTTAAGGGAATTATTGAAATGTCTTATAGCAAATATTTAATTTTTTTTTTTTGTAAATTCTATCTACATAGTTGGAGGTTTTCAACCAAAATTAGTTTCAAAGCTGTCACAAAAGATAAACTAAGTAAATGACCTTTAATGTAAGTGGTGGCTCTAGTTGTATTCTCCTCCCTCCTGCAGAAAGAATACCCCTAGAGAAACTCAGCATTCCTGAAAATCGGTCTAGGAAAGTGAGTGCCCAGCTTGAGCTCCAGAGGTACGAAACGTTTCTGTCCTCTGCTTTAGTTGGCCAGCGCTGGGCTGGGAGCCTTTCTTGAAATATATGTGTACGTGTATACATGCCTCATAACGAGGAGTCACTGTTCCGAAATAAACTGTGTTCTTCTGTGTAACTTCTTACAAACTCTAATGGATTTTAAAAATGAGTGAAAGCAGATCTTGGTAACGGCAATGTTCAAAATGATTTAGAATTAGTAGTTTTAAAGAAGAGAAATTATGAAGTTAGAATGAGAGGGTACAGTTACAGCCTGATCTGCTTTGCTTGTTTTCTCAGATTGAAGAATAATAGTGTTATTTAGGGCTCTCCTTCTGGGTGAGTCTGTATTTGCAAGAACGAGGGCTTTCGGGTCAGGTGCCTCCTCCTTGTCTGTGCTTCTCATTCTCACGCTTGCAGCGTGTAATATGCAGATTGACGTGCTGTTTGGAGAAATACAGGCTGCCTAAACAGAACCGAGATGAACAATAATATGTTTTAATTTCCATGTAAACATGTGATTTGTTGTCTTTCACTATTAGCGCGAGCACATTTTCCAGTAGATTAAAATCAGTATTACGTAGTTAACAGGGGACCGTAGTACTCGTTTGAAGCACCCCCGAGACTTGATAGCCGCCTTTCACCCAACCCTCCACCCTTCGTGGGGTTTTTATGTTGTTGTGTTTGCTATTAACATTAAACCAGTTGTTCAGTTTTAAGTCATTGTCTTTAGGAGACACTCACTTTCTTTCCTGCTTCAGCGGACGGGTTTTATAGGAAGTATTTAAGAGGCAAAATGTGTAACTTGGGAAGGGCCAAACTGAACTGAACTGATCTATGACCTGAGGCGGGATGATGATGGCAAAAAAAATCAGATGGTAAACGGGGCTAAAAGCCACGCTTCTGTATCGTCAGAGCGTGTCGCCTGTAAGTTGAGCGGTGCTCAGCTTGGTCGCTGTGCTGGAAAGATTTTGAAAATAGGAAGATCTGACAGTTTGTTACAGAATTTCCTTGTCCCTCTTGGTGGGCTCTCTGTGACTGTTCCTGAGTGGTTCAGCTGCTTAGTCTTTCTTGGGCTGGCCTGGGCCGTAGTTTTACCGGCACGTATAATCACTGGTGCCGCTGCCAGGAGAAACACTTGTTCTTGGCCTCCTGGTGTGCCCTCCTCAGGTGCTTGTGAAACTATGTTGGAAACCAGATTTGGGGGAAGGAGGGCTGAAGCCAGAAATGAAGAAATAAAAATGTTCAAGCTTGAACATTGATCAGGTCTTTCATGGAGTGCATTGCACAAAGGTGGGAAGTACGTGGAGAGCCGGGCCATTCTTTAGGTGAGGGTGCTGGCTTGAGTAACTTGAGGTGCCCCTCTGTAGATAGGAAGGTTTTGTAGACACTTGGTGGGTCATCTCCCACTGTTGGTGGTGCTGTGCCGCCCTCCCCTGTCTCTCGGACTTGCACCGGTAGTGGTGCTTTGTAGTCAGATGATAAACTGTGCATTGGCTCAAAAACTAACAATAGAAGGTGGTTCACACACAAAGAAAGAAGGTGGTTAATGCTTGGGTGGGTCGGTGACCTGGATGGTTGAACGACCTTGCAGCTGGGTTGTATGAATGCTAACACTGACACACAAGGTGGGAGAGCCATGTAGCTGGGAGGTAGGGTGGGTCTGCTATAGACCTAATGTAAATTTATTTAAGGTGCTGTGGAGTCATTCTTGGGCTTGCATGTGCTTTTATACTAGTACTCTTATACTGTGCCAAACCTGATTCTGCATGGATGACTTGCTCAAAGGATGCACCTTACTGTCATCTGCTGTTTGCCACAGCCTTAATCTTCCATGGAGGTGTACCTCAACGATCTGCTCAGGCCCCTCAGAGCCATTGTACCCCCCCCGTGACCTTCGCAGGCAGGGCACGGTGTCCACGCAGGCACTGAAGATGGCTGTGGTCTGTGTTTGGCCAGCAAGTCATAGTCTGGCTGTCCTTTGGTTGCTGCTGGTAAATTAACTTAGCCTGTGCAGCTTGTTTTTCCAGTGACATGATTAATAATGACTGGTTTATACGCTTATTGTTAAATCGCATGAGAAGGCTTTTCTATATTAGTCCTACGGCAGCTCAGGGTGCCATTTGTGGTTTTCGTGATTAGCATAGCTTGTGCAAAGAGAAATCTCTGATGGCTCTGAGCGTTCCTCAGAGATGTGCCTTAGTATCCATTTCCATTTGGGTTTTGACTACATTTAACTAATATTATGAAGATAATTTCCATCCTCATAATTGAAGTGCAGTTGATTAACCGTATGTTATGTGGTCCTTATATGCCAACACTGTACTGGCAAAGACTTGTCGAGGGGTGAGACAGGTCTTGCAGCCCATTGTAAATATAGAAACACAGATGTGGCTTTAACTGTGTTGTAGGTGAGGTTTCTGAGAAGAGGCAGTATTAGTGTTTGAGGTTTTTTTTTTTCCTTGTTAATTTGGTGTTGAGATTACAGAGATTTTGTATATTTTTTGTGGTTATTGGTTTTACAATTGACCGCAGAAGATACATAGTTAACCGCAAGGAAGTAAAGATGTCCCCCCCCCTTTTTTTTCTTTTTCTTTTTTTTTTTTTTTTAAAAGAATGGAAAAAAGATGGGTAAATTATAGTGGCAGCAAATGAGAGGCAATAAACAAATTAAGTCTTTTCTGTCCTTATGTCTTGTACCTTCAGGAAACCAGGCTGTGAAGCTGTTGTCACCGGTTGTCAGATGTCGGGAATCTACCTGGGAGCTCTCTCTTGAGGGACAAATCTTTAGGAAATCAGGGGTCCTGGGTTCTCTTACTAACGGAAAAGTGTTTGTGAAATTGGAGCCATCAACTTAAACTACAATTCTCTGCAAAAATCTCGCCCGTGGTAGTTGCAGCTGTTATGATTTCAGCTGTGTAGAGATGCTATCAGGCAATTTCCCCTTTTGTGCAGATCAGTGAAAGGCTACAGGAAGACAGCAAACCCCGTGTGTTTTAACAGAAATGTTTGGGCTTGTGCTGGTTTTGGCTGGGATAGAGTTAATTTTCTTTATAGTAGTTAGTATGGGGCTAAGTTTTGGATTTGTGCTGCAAACAGTGTTGATAACCCAGGGATGTTTTCGTTCCTGCTGAGCAGTGCTTACACAGAGTCAAGGCCTTTGCTGCTCCTCACCCCACCCCACCAGCGAGGAGGCCGGGGGTGCACAAGGAGTTGGGAGGGGACACGGCTGGGACAGCTGACCCCAACTGGCCAACAGGGTATTCCATACCATGTGACGTCATGCTCAGCATGTAAAGCTGGGGGAAGAAGGAGAGGGGGACGTTCAGAGTGATGGCGTTTGTCTTCCCAAGTCACCGTTACAGGTGATAGAGCCCTGCTTTCCTGGAGATGGCTGAACACCTGCCTGCTGGTGGGAAGGAGTGAATGAATTCCTTGGTTTGCTTTGCTTGTGTGTGCAGCTTTTGCTTCACCTATTGAACTGTCTTTATCTCAACCCAGGAGTTTTCTCACTTTTCTGATTCTCCTCCCCACCCCACCAGGAGGGAGGGAGCAAGCGGCTGTGTGGGGCTTAGTTGCCGGCTGGGGTTAAGCCATGACAGACTTTAGGGTGTAAGTGTACATAAATGCAAACTGATGTTCCAAGAATAAACTTGATTTTGAGTTTGGTGGGATCTGCAGGAAGGCAGTTTTGTAAGTTTGTGGTTTTTTTTATTTTTAGGGGTACCAGAAGATGCTTCAGTGGTGATAACCTCTTTCACAATGCAAGTTATGAATGAAATTCAGTAACTAACATCCCCTTCCTCACCCTGATCTCCGATAGACTTCCTGTAACGCTTGGAAGAAAGGGTCAGGGGAGAAGGGTTGAAGGTCACCATGAAGCTAAAGCAGCGAGTTGTGTTGTTGGCCATCCTTCTTGTCATCTTCATTTTCACAAAAGTTTTCCTCATTGACAACTTGGACACCTCAGCTGCCAACCGGGAGGACCAGCGCGCCTTTCACCGTATGATGGCAAGCCTCCATGTAGAACTGGACCCCCGACTTGACCATACGTTGCAGTCCCCTTGGGAGATTGCAGCCCAATGGGTGGTGCCCCGGGAGGTGTATCCCGAGGAGACGCCCGAGCTAGGGGCTGTTATGCATGCCATGACAACAAAGAAAATAATAAAAGCTGATGTGGGATACAAAGGGACCCAACTGAAAGCTTTGCTAATACTTGAAGGAGGACAGAAGGTTGTCTTCAAACCCAAGAGGTAAATACTGCCTTCAGTGACTGAATTAATAAGTACTTTATCTTTTTTTTTTTTATCTCCGTGTTGTTGTATTAATCTTTAAGTTACAAATTTACACGTAAATGGACAGGCCGCTCTGTTATTTGCGAGACAGACAGTACAGAGCCTTGCCGGTCCTCTAGTAACATTAGGTTGCTGTGCCAGCTGTCTCTCAGGCTGTATAGCTTTGATGCTCGAAACAACCTGTCTTTAGGTTAAAAGAATAATCACTGTGTTCAGTCCTGAGGGAACGTTGGTTAAACCTGATGCTTCTGAGCAGTATCTTCCCGAGTGTGGAGGTGCAGGTTCTGGCAGCATGGAGACAAGTCTTGCCTACTCTTTCTGAGTAAGGGTCATGTCAAACTGCCATGAGAGAATGCAGTTCAAGAACAGGGAAGGAATGAAAGTTGACAGTGGTCTTAAAAGTAGATCTGGGTGTCTGGTGTAGCTACATGAAGACTGTAAAAATGGCTTCGTAGGTCAGAGTGAAAGCCCCCGGGTTTCCTGTCTGCCCATAGTGAATACTGGAGGAGCAATGTAAGAATGGGCGGGTAGCGATACTTCCTTGGTATGGTCTCTGTTTACGGTGATCCACAGGGAAATTTGACATGATTGAACATTTACGAAGAGTCTTGTGCACGTCTGTAAAGCTTTTTGAACTGTTTGCCTTCGGGGGAAAAGGAGAAGAAAAGTAGGTGTAAAAAAAGTAAGGCAGGTGTGTTTTATGGGAGAGCACTGCAAATGTAAAGTGTTGTCATCACGGAATGAGTACATCTCTCTCCAAAGGATATTGGATTGAGCAAGCATGAAGTTTTTCTGTCATGTTAATGGATGATTAGAAAATGAGGAAAAAAATCTGCCCTCCACTTCTGGAATTCCCAGCCCTGTTTCTGTATGGTCAATTACTGGTCTGGCTGGAGCTTCACTGTGGGGCTGGGCTGTGTTTAAACAGTGTGAACCTTTCACACAGAAGTCTTGGTGGTACGGCAGGCGGCTCGTCCAGTAAATGCAGTAACAAGACGTGACATTTCTATAGTGCTTTCTGTATAAGTGAGTGCTGTAAAGTGTTTCACCAAGCATTAAATTACATTCCCATAATGGAATGTCTGTGCAGGCGAACACAGTGACTATGCTCCATCAAGGACACGTGCAGCTGGGACTGTTTATAGGAGTGCTAGACAGTTTATAGGAGTGCTAGACAGTATGGCCCTAGCCATACTGGTAAGACCCGTGTTCTGTTTGTGACTGCTGAATAGCTAGGCTTGTAGGCAGTGTCTTGTTCTGTCATTGCAAGATGGTCTCTTTAACTAGCTTTTGACCTGAAAGGTATGTGAAAGGTACTGCTAAAAACCATCTTGAGAAAACTTAGTGGTTGGGGAAGAATAATTCTCTTGTTTTGCACCTTTGCTCTAGAAAGGACTAGATGCCTACTGTGCATGGAAGCAAGAAGTTGGGTGTGTTTTACCAATAAGTTTTAGCTCTGCAGCTTTCAAAACGTGACCATGTTTTCAAAAGCCTGCTGTAAGTACATGCAAAAGACCTGACTCCCAGGAGGTGTTCTGAGGATTAGCTCTCTCATTTCAAAATTAGTTGAAATCCAGCTTAAGTTATTAGTGATTAATAGTTGCTACCATCACATGCCAGTGGTAATGTGAAATAAGGTGCTTGTTTGGAGTAAGTTCCAGTTAGGCAAGAATCTGTCAAATCCTCCTCCCAAAAACTCCATACCATCCCGCACTGGTTAATTCAGCTGCCTTGCCGAGAAGTTAAAGCATTTGCTCAGGCCGATGAAATGGACTGTTGTCTCACCCCAGGTCTTCTCTGAGCAGGGTTAAAACATCAAAGTAGAGCATGGTGGCTTCTCTTACACTGTTGCTGCTATTGCTTGAACCCCGAGTCTGCTGGAAATAATCCAGTTTACGCAATTTGATACATAGATGGAAGTGAAAAAATAGGTAATCTAATTTGGCCTTGCTTTATTTGAAAACTTATTGCATTTCACCCATTTGCTTGGTATTGATTGTGGTATTGTATGCTCATCTGAAGCATGTTTCTTAAGCAGTATCTCGACCTGATTCAAATGTCATCAATCTCGGAAATTCGGGTTTGCCTTGACTATTGAAGTAACATCTATTTTTAAAAAAAAAACAAAGCACTTCACCAAAATATACCATTGTTGCTGTAATGAGTGTCTAATTTCTATTTCTTGCTGTTCATTATGTCTTTTCTCCACCAGAATGAAGAGTCTTTTTATATCCACTATTGTCCTGGGGTTCACACTTGCTGATCTCCTAGCTACTAAAGATTGCATTTGGCATTTCTTCCACAATATCAGATTGTATTTTCATGTTAATCCACAATCCGTTCTAACCCCAAAATTGTTTGTGGAGTTGCTGCTTTCCAGTATAAATAGCCCCCTGTTCTGTAGCTGGGTCTGTGCTCTTTGTTCTTAGATGTGACTTGGCATATGGTTAAATTAAAACTCATTAGTTTGAATGGGCACCACTTCCCAAGCTCTTGAGACCGCTGTACATTACTGACCTTTCCTCCTTATTTACTACTTCAGCAGGCTGTACACTATTTAATCTCATTAATAATTTTCCCTCTCCCATTGGCAATCATTTTGCAAGTGACCCAGAGTCTGTTTAACTTAGCACTGTTATTGCACTTGTTACTCTGAACAGCAGAGTTGATGGGAATCCTGCATGAATCACTTTATTTGACTTATTTCAATTACAGATATGCCAGGGATTATGTAGTGGAAGGAGAACCGTATGCTGGCTATGACAGACACAACGCAGAAGTGGCAGCCTTTCACTTGGATAGGTATGGAACTAATGGGTTTATCGTCTCTGGTAAATGCTTTTTCAGAGTGGGGGGGGAAAGAGGTCCCTTGAAGAATACACCTCAGATGTGAGCTATTTCTAAATCTGCCAATGTATCATATTGAAACCAAAAATAAAAATTATTAGCTTTTTTGTGAAACTTCATTTCGAGGATCTGTGCGAGATTCTAACATTTAAGATTTGTTTGAGAAATATGAAAAGGAGAATGAGCACAGAAACCACTGATATTTCATATTATACACAAGAAAGAGCTTAGCCGAATCCTGTGGAAGAGTCTGAAATGCTGAATGTATGTGCTAAGTTCATGTCCAGTATGCTAAAAAGTTAAGTCTAATGTCTAGGCTAACAATATAGTCTAGACTAAATATGAATCAATGCATCCTAAAGGAAAAGCAGCTATTCATATATTAATTGTATTTGGGGGTATCCAGGTGGTTTTGTGGACCTGAGCTGGAGGTGCAATTACCAGGGGAAAAAAAACCAAAGTTATGGGACATACAAAGAATGGGAGAGAAATTACCAAACACTGAATGTTGATAGTTATGAAATATGAGTTAAAGGTGCAGTTTCATCTAGAATAAATGAGCGCAGTCATGGTCTCCTCATTTAAAGAGGACCATGTTGGCACTGTGGAGGAGATTTTGGAAGATAATTAAACACGTGAAAAATTCTTGTATGAAGAGACTTAAAATCTTGGGAAAGGGTATCTTTTCCTTTCCTAATGCATAAATAAGAGGCTGGTCACTGTGACTGAATTCATAGGTGGTAAAAGATATGTTAGTCATAATCCACCTGTGGAACTCATTGCACAGGCAATGGAAATTAGTAATTCTAGTTGTGTAAAACCAGTTGTGTAATACCCATCGCTGTTGTTGCAATCTTTAGGTAGTGGGCCAAAATCAGGATATTTTAAGACCAAAAAAAAAAAAAGAAGGTATAGCCAGATGTCTGTTGTCTATTTGTGCTTTCAAGAAAAGTGCAGACTGGTGTTTCCCTGAAAAAGCAATCATCAAACATGGTAAAGCAACAACTCAAAGCCTCTTTCCAGTGTCCAAACCCCTCTTTCTTAGCTCTTCCTTGTTTTTTCTTTGGCTGTGTTTTGGTGCTTGTTTCTCTGGCCTTTCTCCTCTTTGTGGGTATGCACCTCTATATTCTTCAAGAATACCTAGCAGAAGCTGCCTGCCCACCTAACTTTAGCGTGTACTTTTATTTTGAATGGTGACAGGTACACGTTTTGTCCGAAGATGTTATTGTTTCATGAAGGACCTGAAAAATATCGCATGTTTACCACTAGTGGGGAGGCTGTGCTATCCAGGATATACTGGCCTTTCAGCTGTGGGCCTGAAAATACAGGGACAGGTTTTCCAGCTCTCTGCTTATTTACTTGGAACGCCTGCATTTTCTTAAGCTGTGCATAACTGTCTGTATTGGCTATGAATTTTGTCTTTATGTGTACATGATTTGTTCAGGCAGACTTTTTGTGTTGCCCTTTCTTAGAGGTATTTTATACTTATGGAAGGGGACTTACTCGTTTAATATCTTAAAAAAAATACTTTGCAGCTGTTAAGAGTGACTCTCCCAGTACTTCTGTGGAATGTAGATTGTCCCTTTTTCAGAAGGGAGAGTCCCTTTTCAGTCTTTTTTTCTGAGATGCAAAGACTACCAAAAGGGTATCAAAAGTACATTAAGAGAGTTGGGGCTGACGCTGTACTGATGTTTGTACTCCTCCTTTAAGCGTTAAAATTCCGTTACAAATACCCAAGTCATTTGTGGTCACAGAGCAAAGACTATGGCAGACATGGGAGTGGAGCCTGGATCTTGTGACTCTAAGTTTTATGATTATTCTTCCCACCTCTCTTTTTTTCCAGACACTTCAGGCTTTCAGTTTTGTTCTACCATTCTCTCTTCCCTTCTCTTCCCTCATGCCAAACAAAATAATTCCTAGATTGTTTAGTTTCAAGTATAATTGAATTGGGCTTAAACGTAACATTTTAATAGATAGTAATTCCCACAAATTGTAAATGATCTTTCCAGGTGATCAGCCCAAAGGCCATATGGTTACTGCTTCAGCCTGTAGACAGATGCCTTCAAGACAGATGACGGATATTTCTGGTATGAGGTCTGATTTCTGAGAGTTGGAGCATGGTGCATCCTGTGTTGCTCTGCTACAAATGCTCTAATAAAGGAGTGTCGCTGATGGCCTATAAAGCAGGTTTAACATCCAGGCACTTAAGAAAAATGAGTTTCCTTACTTTGCCTTGGAGAAGAGAGGAGGTTGCTGCAGGGTTCCAACTTTATTCTTTGGTCTCAGTCATCTCGGTTTCAGACAATGGCGCAGAGACTGTGGTTTGGTTTGGTTTTAATTTAGAGCTGCTGCCTATGTTGCAAATTCTCATGTCATGTTTTTTTCACCCCAAATCAGAATTCTGGGTTTCCGACGAGCTCCGCTGGTGGTTGGCAGGTTTGTCAATCTACGTACAGAGATCAAACCAGTTGCCACAGAGCAGCTTCTGGGTACCTTCATGACTGTGGGTAAGTGGATTCCATGGATTGTGCAGCCCAGTAAAGAAAAATGTGTTTAATGGGGAAAAAGAGCTGTGGGAATCTGACACAGTTACAGAACAGTTAACTACGATACAGGAAGCTGGTAAATCTCTTTCTGTGCCGAGAGAGATCGTAACGCTTGTATAACCCCATTTGGCGGGGGAGGAGGACTTGGTTTTCTCCAAGCAGTTTTTCCTCTGTAACTTCTCTGTGTTCCCTCTTACTGCTGTTACAGATGGGATTTTTTTGAGTAAGAATTTTCTCTCTGCTGTCAGAGGTGCTTAGAAAAGTCTACGATTGGACCTGAAAGGAAAAAATGGAATTGTATTTAACATGAACACAGTGGTGCTTTGGGATAATTTATAGTCGGCTGGTGTTAGATGTTGTTTGTGCTACATCAGAGTCTGCTGAGCATTCATAACTAAATGTGTCAGAACTTCCGTATGTTGTTTACACTAATAATGCCGTGAAGGGCACTTAATGGGAATTATTCCTGTGAACTCCTACCAGGTGGTCATTAAACACCAAGAAATTACTTATGCTGCAGCCTTAACTCCTTCAGGCTTTCATAAAATATCCAATTATTACTCTTCTCCCCCCAATAAGAAGACTCTAGAGATGATTGTTCATTACAGCTGATAAATATGTGTGCCTGCGTGTATTTCTGTTACAAGCACTGTTGGAAGTCTCATCTACTAAGTTTGCGGAACACTTTCAGTTACAAGGTGTAACTTTCAGATGAGAGTAGCTCTGCCTTGCCAAACTCTTTTTGCATTCAGATTGGGTGTCTGCCTCAGGCAGACTTGACTTTTTCTAATTTCAGCCAAGATAACTAAGCAGTTTTCTAGCAGAAATGCTGACTTGAAAAGTATGGCTCCAGGAATTTTCATTGCCTTTCCTTAGATTCCTTGGAACCGCCTGTTCTGCAGAGCATGAACCAAGAAACGGGTGCATCTGGCGAGAAGGTTGTGATCTCTTGTCAACCCAAATTTGACCAAGTTTCTGAGGTTTTGAAGAGAAGATAATTCCTGCATACTCGGTGCAGATTTGCTAGAGTTGCAGCTAGAATCTCAAAGAATTCTGTCTCTTGCTAGACTGCTGCAGGCCATGGATAGGAAGAGAGACTTGCAGGGCTTTCCATACAAATAAGAGATCTGATCTGCTGCAAGCTCTGTGTTGTAAATGATCATCTCTGATGTCCTCGAGCTGTCCGACTGGGGTACTAGGAGCACAAGAGCCGGGTCTGGATGGAGGACTGCAAAGGAGTGCTGGCTGGCTAAGGAATTGCGATGTGGGCTTTGGGCTCGTGGTGTAAGGATGGCAAGTGAAAACCACATCTCTCAGTGAGCTGGGCCTGGTTTGGGGAGGCTGGAGGATGTTGGATGTAGGGCCAAAGGAGGAAAGGACAGGGAATAAGTGGAATCCTAAGGAAGTGAGACATAGTTGGAGAGTATTTTGGAAGAACATCTGTGAGTATGGAACTGGAATTGACTTGGCAAGAGTCGAGTGAAGGCAGGTTAGAAGGGAGAAACAGAAAAGGTTAAGCTAAAAATGTTAATCTAGGCTATGTAGATTACTGTACACTACAGGCTACATAGGCCTTAATGACTAAAGACGGCAGGGTTTCATTGTTCCTCTCCTGGCAGAAGACACGCATGAGACTTTTGACAGATCTGCGTTCCTAGGTCATGTAAGAATGACAGCTCCTTTGTGTTTCCCCTGCTGAGTCAGCTCAAGTAACTGAGACGTGTGACAGGTCTCAGGGCTCCAAATCCATTTGAGTTCTGCTTAGTCTTTTTTCACTTGTCTCTTTTTGGTCTACTTTTTCAAAAAAGTGAGAAATCTGACACATGAAGTGTGAAATTTAAAAAACAAGGAGTGCTAAGTTTGCAAAGTCAAGGTCCTAAGGACTAGGAAGGGATCAAAAAAATTGTTGATAGTGCAATGTTGCATTAATTCTCAGTGTGATAAAAACATTAGAAAATATAATTACTCTCTCCGATGAATATTAGTCTTTAATGTTGCTTTGAATGAATAGATGTGTGTTTAATCTCTTGAGCCTCTCCCTCTCAGAGGTAGAAAGCATGAGATCAAGTGCAGTGAAATCTTATTGCAGGGAAGGCTCTGCTGCAACAGTGTGCTCCCGAATTTCAGCTGGCATCCCTTGGATTAAGTTCTGCTCTTTTGATACCTCTTTATTACGTTTTTTTAAGGTAATAACACTTGCTTCTATGGGAAGTGCTACTATTGTCGGGAAACAGAACCAGCTTGTGCAGACGGGGACATCATGGAGGGGTCAGTGACCCTGTGGCTACCAGATGTCTGGCCTCTTCAGAAGCATCGGCACCCATGGGGTAGGACTTACCGTGAAGGCAAACTTGCCAGGTATGAGAACATGATAGGGTTATTCTTCACACATGATAATTTGAACTAGAATTACCCTTGCAATATGTGGCTAATTAAGGAGCAAGTGTTGTCAAAACCTAGAGTTTTGCCGGCAGCTTTCTTGATACGACACTAGAAGTCAAGAAGTCTAGGATGAGATTTAAATGAAAATGAGGAAGAAAGAAATCTTCATTGTTTTCCACGATACTAAGTGCTGTCCTTTTTCTACTTCTTGCCTGGAGCATAACTCCACCATACAATCACTCCAGTCTCTGAAAATCTTGGCCCTGGGCAAACCAAGACTCTTCTCTCATGCCTCTAGACCTTCTTTTGACACCCTGCCTCTCTGTGGCCCTCTAAAATACAGTAGCACTGTGCTGTTTTCTGCCAGACCTGATTTCACGGTCCTTGTAGTTCATTTCAAAAGTTGTGGAGCTGGTTTAGCTTAACTAGGTAGGCACTGAGAAGTTGTTCTTTGCTTTGAATACTGTCAGTATTTGGTTACCATGCTCAGCATCTAAAGAATGCTTTCAGAGGAGGACAAACACGGGATCTAGCAATCTTGTACAACAGATGTACCATGTCTGAGTATTTGGGTTGGAGATGTTTTTGCCATGACCAGAGCAGATGATTTCAAACTTAGTAAGTTTTCGAAGTCTGCGTCCTGGACAGGAGATTAGAAAGAGATTTTTAGTCCTTGATCTAAAATATCCATTGATTTCCAATGATGTGATTGTTCTCAGAAAGAATCTCTTCCAGAGGCTTCATTGAATTGTTTTAGAGTATTAAATATACAGTTTGATTTTTGAGCAGCGGATGTTGTCTCCTTTTCAACAGGTCAAAATCAGCTGTATTTAGTAAATTGCATTAATGAATTGACTGAATTCCTTGGAGGTGTTTCTTGGAGACTGTTTTTCATCATAAACTGCCTGCTTATACAGGAGTTTACCCTGATACCTACGGTGATTTGATATTTGCTGTATCTTAAACTTACTTGCTCTTGCCTCGTTCAGATGGGATTGCATGGTTCTGTTGTTTTGTACCTTGTCATGTTGCGCTTTTCACTTTGAGAGCATCAGGAGAATGAAATGTTCTAGATGTCATGCTCTCCTTTTTCTGTGTCTGGTAATTATGGAAAAATAACTCTGTAGGAATTTTTTTCCTGATCTAGCTGCTTCTACTCTGTCCTGAGTTGACCTTTTGAACATAATTCATATAGTCACATTAGGGTACATAATTTTTAATGGACATGTAATAGATAAAATCCCTGACCTTCGAAGTCCTATGCTAATGCGATATAAATGATCAGAAATAAAGGTCTGTCCTGAAAGAGTGAGTGAAAGATGAGAAGAGAGAGCATAGTATATCTGAAGAATTGTTGCAAGGAGATTAAGTACTCATCTAAAGTAAAATGAGAGAAAGAGAGACACTTGAGGGAGAGAGGGGTGTAGCATAAAAGAAATGTATCCAGTACAAGGAGGAGTACCTTCCGAGACTTTTGCCTTGTGGGTTTGTGCTGTAAGTTGAATGTGAGTTGGAGCTTGATGCAGAAGAAGGAGGGACCTAGAGACAGCATTTGAGGGGTGTGTGTGACATGTTAACAAAAACATTGAGAAGATAAAATTTTGGCCACTCTGATTTGGATAACTGGAGAAAAGATGGGATATTGGGAGCTTAGGCTGCAGACCTCTGGAAGATGAGGTGGGGTATGTGGCAGTTCTAGCAGTTAAATTCTGATCTTCTCCCTGCTTTTATAATTCTCTGCAATTTTGAGCCTGTCAGTGAGTCTCTCCAGCATGTGTTTGCTCCATTTCTGTTTACAGTTCACAGATGGTTTAAGGCATTTCCAACTTAACTGCTGTTTCGTGAAGGATTGTTTCAGTCCTTACATGGAAGACATTATAGATGTACTTGTTATTTAGGTTGACAGATGGAGAGGAAATACACCGGAGATTTGGCTGTTTTGGTGGTGGTGTTGAATAGCTTTGAAAACTATACAGAAGAAAATGAGAAAATTTAAAATGCTAGCTTTGGAGAATGGAGACATGACATCCATGTTATAAGACCACAAGTACACGCCTAGGTTATGCGTAGAAGGAGAGGAGAGAAAAGGGCAACTTGAAATCTTGCCATTGGAGAAGAAGGTGAGAGGCTCTGCAAGGAAAGTGGGGAGGAAAGAGACAACTGTGAGTCAAGGAGAATGCGCACGTAGGAGGCACTTCTCCTCGGGACAGAGGAGGTCATTAGTAACCACGAGGAGGTTATTTGCATTAGAAAGAAAAAATGAAGAGGATCGCTGGAAGGCAAGACTGATGGAAGCAGGTCAAGGCAATAGAAATAGACACAGTACTTGAAGTCCTCCGTTAGGAAATGAAGGGAGACAAGTCACGGTGGTAATCTTGCCGTGAGGCAGCCTGACCACTGCTGAGTCGGGAGCAGTGAGGAAGCAAACTCTGGCCTTGTTTTCTGTAGGAAGATGGATGTGTAACCTTGCACTGAGACTATAGCTTGCTCCATATGCTAGGGTGTTAATACAGGATTTACTCTTTTAATAAAACACTTTAGCTCTTTCTTCTTTATATAGCCTTGACTGCTGCGCTCACCTTTTCTTTACGCACTCATAAGTGAATAAAGGGGCAGCTATAAATACCGTTGGTGTGCAATGATGGAGTGTTCCTTGATTTGATTTGTTTCCTCTTGACTGCCTACAGGTGGGAGTATGACGAAAGCTATTGTGATGCTGTGAAGAAGACTTCACCCTATGACTCGGGCCCCCGTCTCCTTGATATCATTGACACCGCCATCTTTGACTATTTGATTGGGAATGCTGACCGGCATCACTATGAGAGTTTCCAGGATGACGAAGGAGCCAGTATGCTCATCCTCTTGGATAATGCCAAAAGGTAAGGGAAATCCTGGTGGCCAGGCATTGGTGAGCACACATTTATCTGCTCTGTATGTTGCTGTTTTCTCTCACTAATTTTTTCATTAATACCTTTTTTGCTAAAAATGCAAAGCTTTCCTTCTTATCAGAAATTACTCACCAAATATTAGGGTCTTTCAAAAGCCATGATGCTTACTCTGTGCTCTAGGTACTATGACTGCTTTGGGCAAAGTCTTACTCAAACTACAGAAACGCCCAAATTAGCACAGTATGACCTTTTTTCCCCCAAGCAACTTTCAAAGGTTTGCTTGCGTCTCTCCTCCTATGCCCAGAAAAGCCTCTCCCTTTTATGCTTTTAATTAATGGAAGATTAAAAAGTTACGATTTATTATTTACCAGTGAGTATTAGTGAGTGCCGTAGTAAAAGTAGATCTTTTCAAAACGTGGCTCTGAATAATTTGGCATTCCCTGCCTTCTGGATCTGTCTGCTCTGGCTTTAAAATGTTAAAAGTTTAAGATGGAGATAGAACTGATAGTGAGAGCAAAATATGGTGATGTCCTGAGTGTGGACATTAACTCGTACCAAATCAAAAATTAAGCATGTGGTAACTGATAGGAATTGATGAGAAGTCCTTCTTGAGGCCAAACTTTTACTATTAAGCATGTGTGTTTAAAATGTGAGTTGTTCAATCTTTGCTATAGTTTTTGTATGTTGGCTGGTATAGTTTCAGTTTAAAATCCTATTGACGATACAGCCTTGTTTAAATCATAACAACTTGCTTATTTTTTCTTAAAAACAAATATAACCTATTCCACTTTCTCGTGATTTGGCCCGGAGACTCCCGAGTTTTTTTTCTGATGGGCACTACCATCTGCAGTGGCAGTGAGTTTCCCCTTGTGCGGATGGACCAGCTTCTGATGGTTAGCTCTGGCCGTTCCTGGGCCAGGCTCTGCTCTGCAGTGGCTTTGCATACCACTTGTACAAAGTGTACACAGCCGTTGAGACCTCTGGACAGATCCTTGGAAGGCTTGGGGTTACCATTTCTTCCCCCGTTTGCCTTTTGTACAGTGGGTTCCTTCTTTCCTTCCTTCCTTTGTTTCTAATGTGTCTGCAGTGGCTGTGTTGAGTATTTGGTCTTTACGCATCAGCCTGCTCAGTAACGCTCCTTCAGTTATGTCAGCAGGATGCATTCCACCTGGGGACTGCCTAATTATTGCTGCTTTCGGACTGCTTTAGGTGAATTTGGCAAAAATTGTCTTTCTATAATGCTCTGGCAATGTGCTAGGAGGAAATTAGTGTCTTAGTCACTGGAAGTGAATATGATAGTTGAAGGTCATGTCAGACCTTTCATTATGGTATGTGCTTATAACGTGAAAACATTTCCGGTGGGGCTTTGCAGGCCCAGAAGTAAATTGTTTTCTTGAAAGCTTAAGTAAAGTTCTTTCAGCTCCTTTGAGATAAGGGGTAGAGGGACAGTTTTTTCATAGAATATCTCAAGTTGGAAGGGTCCCATAAGGATCGTCAAGTCCAACTCCCTGCTCCTCGCAGGACTGCCTAAGACTAAACCATATGACTAAGAGCATTGTCCAGACGTTCCTTGGTGCCATGACCACTTCCCTGGGGAGCTTATTCCAGTTTTAAAGCTACTAATAACAGAATTATTTGAGCAGAGTAATGCCAAACTTCTAGAGTAAGTTATCTTTATTGAGGGGAAAGTTCTTTGTTGAATACAGCTTTGTTGTATTATGAGGGAGGTGAAACTATTTTAAAAAAAAAAAAAAAGCATGTGTTCAGGTGAAGCTTGAAATAATATGAAATCTTTTTGGCAGGCCTCCCTTAGAAAGTGTGATCATGAAATGTTAAAGTGTTTTTTTCAACCTTGTTTGTTGAACTGTTAATCTAAGCTTGGCCATCTAAAACAGCACGTGGCTGCTATTTTGTTCATGCCCTGTCCAGCTGTGTCAGACAGGCAAAGCTCCCACTCTCTATGTCCAGAATACCAATTATTCCAGTCCAGAATACCAATTATTCCCTTCCCCTGCTTCACGAGATGAGCTCAATTTCTAAACTCCTCTGAAGTTCGTTTCTAAGGTGCCTTGGTGTGATAAAGAACTAGGTACGCTAGCGTTGCTTCCGTTTACCTGGTACATCAGCTGATGCTTTTGAGAGTTATCTCTGTAATTGGTCATGGCCTGTTTATATTTTAATCTAAATGATTTGATCTGTTTGAGCATGAAATTGCCTAGTATTGATTTTTTTTTTTTTAATTCTTTACGAATCTATTGATGTTGAGAACAACATTAGGAGTTCAAGTGGTTCACTTGGTTTTAATTTTGCTTTTCAGCTTTGGAAACCCTGCCCTGGATGAAAGAAGCATCTTGGCTCCTCTTTATCAATGCTGCATGTAAGTGAAACGCAGGGATGCTGTTCACTTTACTTACGCAATTGCTGTCCTTAGGTTTGCAATATAATTAAGTTTGAAGCCTTCTGGCAACCTGAAAAGGTTCACTTGGGTACATAGTGCTTTACTTTTTTGAGGTACTATGTTTGATGCATTGTCACTGCTCAAGAAGCTGAGAAATACATTTTTATTAAGGTAGTAAATCAGACAGTAGACTGTAGGAAGTAGTCTCGCCTCCAGGTCAGTGGTTCAAATCTACCCGTAGTCAGTATGACAGGTACTTTGCATCTGCAGCTGCCTGCATCCAGCTCCTGCCGAATAAAAGCTCACATCACAGTTTGAGTTCTCCCTGACAGGAGCGAAGGACTCAGCGTGTCTGGCAACTTAACTACCTTCATTTCCAAATGTTCTTTCTAAACAAGACTGCAGCACTGCTCAGGGTGCTTCTTTTAAAGTGAAGTTTGTATGTTTTTTGCAGGATTTTGTTTCTGCTTTGGCCTTGTGAGCTGTGTTTTTCTTCGTTTTATTTTTAGAGGCTGTGACTTGTTGATTTCTGTTTTCTGTGGCCGCTCTCTCACCAGGCCATTGCTACTTCTCATTAACAAATAGATAGAAGTACCAGGAAGAAAAGTACTGATATATCCGTTTCCTGCCTCTGTTACTTCAAGATAATTCCTTTAAGCCTTCCAAATCAAGCATTTAGTTGAGAGTTCCTTGAGCCTGCCCTTGGAGGGTTCTGTCTCCCAGATTCCTTGGAGTCTGTGAAACCTGGGAACTCTGCAGAAGGCCTGAGCTCTCACCCCCTGTTTGTGCTAAGCAAGGCTCTATGCATGCTGCAGTACACCTGGCCTACGTTCTGCAAGGTTCTTGCAGAATCCATGTGGAGAATCATTAAAGTAAATTAATTTCAAATTCTTTAGTTTTCCTACATTGATTTGAAATGCATTTTTGATTTCTTGTTTTATGAGGATCTTTTGGAGTCTTTCTCATCTAGATTCTCCCAAATGCAACCACAAGAGAAGTTTATCTATGTAAGAGACTTTGCAGTTTCCTGCTTTTCAGGTATTCTTTCCTTCTGATACCAGGCAAATGCTATATAAGAAGTCATATGTATAATTGTTTTAACTATAGGTTTGTAACAACACTTATATTGCTGGTTTCTTTGGAGGCCATCAAAAGCCAAGAGTTTAGATCAGTGGTGCTGAAACGCAAAAGTTGGGGGGAGAATCCCAAGAGACTTCACAGAACAAGACAGTTCAGATGGGCTGACATGAACAAATGCAATGGCCAGTGAAGCAGAAAGATCACTGCTGTGTTCACTTTCTGTGGAAGTTCAGTCGATTGACTTGTGTCCTTTGTGATTAATTGCTGGTCGGCGATGCTCTTCTTGAGGTGACGTGAGTTTTGTTTTTGAATTAACAGCCAGACTGTTAATTTTCTTTCCTTTTCTTTCCTTTTCAAACTCTGTCCGGGAGGCCTCAGGACGGAAGAACTTCCTTGCTAGCAGTTGAAAGTGTTCCTATATAACATAAGAATTACATCACATTAGATTCTTTCTTCATCACCTTCAGTTTTCAAGTTTCACTTAGGTATTGCATATAATAATTGCAGTTATACCTGGACCCTCCCATGCCAAATCCACTTTTGTAATAAGACTCCTTTGTTTGAATAAAATCATGATGTAACAGGCTCCCTCAAGAGGTTGGCTTTTGGTATTGCTGATGGGACTTTAGCTGGACAGTGCTATGATGGCATCTTTGTTTCTTTCTTTTGCAGCATCCGGGTTTCTACCTGGAACAGACTCAATTACCTGAAGAATGGAGTACTGAGGTCTGCCTTAAAAACTGCGATGTCGCATGACCCCATCTCACCCGTGCTTTCTGACCCTCATCTGGATGCCCTAGACCAGCGGCTTCTCAGCATTCTGGCTACAGTGAAGCAGTGCACAGACCAGTTTGGCCCAGATGTTGTGCTGGTGGAAGACAGGATGACACTCTCTCATTTGTAATTGTAGTGGAACACAGATGAAACTCCTTTTTTTTTTAAACAAACAAACAAACAAAAAAAGCGATAGAAAAACAGCACAATCAGTTCGGAAAGGCTGTGGCCAAGATGGACTGAAATGAACAGGAAAGGTTCCGAGCCAGAGAACCAGAGGTGACACTGGCTTTTACCTTGGGCTGACAGCAGTGAGAGGTGGGAAGTTGGAGCCTTGGACGGCTCAGTACCCGAAATGGCATCTTGGCCGTTGTGGTGTGTCCATTGCCGGCAGTGGACATTGCACTGGATAAAAATGGCTCTTGGTGTTGGTGGAAGTGTGTGGAATACAGACACTAATTTGTGGACTGAATCTAGAGGGGAAAAACGGAGATGAACAGTACGATCCTCTCCCCGTCTCTTCCCCACGTATACTCTTGCGAGTGTTTGTCTGATTCAGGGTTGTACGTAATCAGCTGTGAGCTGGTTAGGCATTTTACTGCTTCTTTAGAGAAAGAGGAAGTGGTGAATAAAATAATTATTAGACTGAAGAGTTGTGCCACCCCCCCGGGGGTGGGATGTTCTTCTGAATGCCATTAGGGGTGGGAGAGGGGACCTCTGCTGCTCAGTTGTCTTTTCCTCGGTAAAAGGCTGGGAAAGGGGTTTGCCTCGTATGTGATAACGCTTCAGTGTTTTCGCTGAAGTCCTATCGAAGATTTATCCACAGGGTTGGAGATTTAGGGGAGGACAGGGTGGTTATACAGCACTTGGTAATTAAGGGGTTAAAGTGAGTTTCCATGTGTCCTGTCACTGTTTTCCATTCATAAGGAATCTGAGTAGAGGAAATATCCTTGCAGTCCGGTGTCCATACTAACCAAATTTTCATTGTATTGTAGCTGAGAAGGAGGACAGAATCTGTCCTTGGGAGCAGGTTCCGTTAGCGAGGCCGTGCTGCTTACTGTATGCCCTATTTAATTTGGGGAATCCGGGCGTGTGGCACCGGCGAAAGAGAGGTGTATTGCTGGACTTCCCCAGTAGCCAACAGCCGTGGGCAAGGCCCTGAAGAGTAAAGAGAACCCTGAGCTGTGGTCTCTCCTCATCACCTCATACGGAGGGAGCTTCCTGCCGCTCGATGTTGGAGTCGCAGCTCAGTGCTGCTGTTTTGTGGAACACCAGCAGTTTTGCAGTCCCAACATCTACCTGGCCTGGCTTGTGGCTGAGCTCTGAAGCTGCGAGCACTTCCAGTAAGTTTTCTGCCTTCCCCAGCTGCTTCCTGCAACAGCCCCCACTGAGATGTTCTGGCTGGGGTGGTCATCCTGTCCTGGCTCCTAATGGTTTTGTCATAGATGGGGAGAGTCGGTGCAAGTGAGCTTTTCAGGGCGGACTTGTGGCACTGATCTTGTGCTAGTCCTGTCATCCTTCAGCACTGCGTCAGCCTGCGCTGCGGGTGAGCTTGTGGCCGTAAAACTTGTGGTAGGTCTGAATCTGTGTCTCCAGAAGGGAAGCAGCTTCATCGTTACGTTTCCAAATTTAACAGGTTTGCATGGATTTTCAGTTCAGACAGTATGGTCCTTAGAAGCAAGGAAGGAGCTCGCTTCCCAAAGTGATTATGTATTATTGAACTTGTGAGCAAGAGCAGCAAAATGTTAGTTTAAGACCTTTTCCTTGATTTGTCTGTCAAAATCTTTCTAGCTCTGCAGTAGTGTGGCAGGCAGATAAAGAGCTGTTTCCTGTTCTTGCACCTGGTGCCATACCTGATCAAAGAGGTGTTAGCGAGCGAGTTTATTTTAAAAATAGTTTTATTTTGTTGAAGTCTTTTTGTCATTGCCTGAGCAGAGTATCTTGAAAGTAGAATGCAACTGTTTACCTGGAATTGAATTTTATGTTCTTCTAGATCTCTTCTGGACTTGGCCACGTCACAGACCCACCCCACAGTCAGGATGGGATGTGGAGTTAATTATTGGTGTTACTAGTCAGGACCGTAACGCACAGCCAATTTTTAGGACACTGGTGTTAAGCCGGTTTATTGCTGTACTCGATATAACACATGCTTTAGAAGGCGAGGTCCTTCGGTGAGTTTAACCCGCCGGCGTGGACTGTGCCTTGCAGGTTCTCTTAGGGCAGCTGGAGGCGCGCGGGGACTGCCCTGCTCCCTCGCGGCTGAGCTGGCCGGGCGCTGGGCTGGCAGTCAGATTTCGGCGCTCGAGCGAGGCAGTGTTGGGAAGTACTGCGGGCAACGGCTAGGTGGTTAGGGAATGCTTTTCTTCTAAAGCAGAATAGATTCATACTGAGGCATTCTGGCATCAACTGTTTCCCAGAAAATTGAAGATGATTTACACAAAGGGGAGACGGTGAAGCACATGGTAGTGGCTTGTGGCATTTTTAAAAGCATGTTCTTCTCTTTGAGCTTAATCATGAGCACTTAATATTTTGGGAAGGATCTACCCAAATTTGAAGTTTTGATTTATATTTGATCGCTCTTGGTCATTTACATTTGATTTAATAACGGATTCCAAAAAGAAGTCTTTGTGTCTTATGAAATGAAATTAGTGTTCAGGGCTTATGTGTTGCTTGTTCACGGGGCTCTAAGCTGAAGCTTTTGTCATCAGATGGAACCTAGGGATAAGTTTTCCCCCAGTGTGAATGTCAAACATTTAAAGCACTGTATTGGTTTAATTGTAAACAAAGGGCATCATCAGTAGGAGGAAGCAAGAAACGGTTGCTTTTTTTCTTCTTTTTTTTGTCATGTTGATGCTTCTGGTCACTGTAAACACTGCTGGAGCTTGGTGTTCTGCAGCAGGAAAGAAGAATAAATTCCTCTCTTACCCAAAAGCAGGAAGATCGGATGTTGGCCTTGTGATAATCTCTGGCATTTTGGCAGTGATTGTTGTTTTGCTTGAATACAGAACCCTGAGAAATTTTCAATTGTAACCATTGCAAAGGAAATAAGAAGCAGCACCCCCATGCAAACGGGGTCTGCTTGAATCTCTGAAAAATAGCGTCACAGAGGCAGGTGCTATGCTCTGTCGATGAGGTTTTCATGACACCTTCTAATTCTTGTTCACTGTGCACACTGATTCACTGGCTCCAGATGTTACAAAATGGTTGTGTTGCAGATATTAGTAATATCAGAGCGCTTGAAGCACAGAAATCAAGAACGAATTAAAAAGAGAGCATCATCGGCCATCTGCTATCTATCTCCTCCTTCCTAAGTCAGCAGTAGGGCTAGAGGAGACGCTGAAGTTGGCTCCTCTTCCAGCAGCTAATGAACTGGAGTGTGTCTTGCCAAACAAACTTCAACTGAAAAATACTAATTTATTAAGAAGGTAATTTATTTGCTGCGGCAGCTGGAGCAAGATGCTTGAAACGGACACCCCTCTCGGAGCTGTCAGAGGATTGCCCCTGGGAGCAGCTACACAAATGGAGGTTGCTAATAAGAAAACAGAATGCAATCATGACTTTCTACTTGTATCCCCCAGGGTCAGATTCCACATAAAGCAACATTGTGTGAATAAAGATTTTAATAAAGCAACATTGATGGATTGTTTAAGTCTCTCTCTCTCTCCCCCCCCCCCCGTCTCTCTTTCTCTCTCGTTCCAACGTGGTGGGCTGAATGTTTAAAGTGTTTTGCTACTGATGTTTCACGGTTATTTCTTCACTAATAGTTATCAATGGCATTTATTCCAGTCATGTATTTCCAAGAATGGGGTCAAGCGTGCAGGTTGTTTGCAAGAGCTTTGGTGGTAAGGAAAGATGGGTTTAAGAAGAGTATCCCAAAGTGATACAGAAGAAGAACACATCTAGCTTTAAGTGATCTTCAGAGAGCAAATATTTTTTGCTTTTGAAAGCGCATCCCATGGCCCTGCATCTGCCAGGCACCTAGGCTGATTTCTTGGTTGTGTCCCAGTAGGTTGGCTTTGTTATAGGGAGCGAGGGATGTATATTGAGTTGGCGAGAGATGTATATAGAGTTGGCAGGTGCTCATGGTTGGCATTTCTAGGCTTTTATTGAAGCCCTTTGATGAGATGGGGCAAGTAAACAGCTACCAAAATCTGTTCCCAGAGCGCAGGGATTTAATCTGCCTGTATCAGAGCTTGTTTTCTTAATAACCCACTGCAGTGAGTTTTGCAGAGGTAGGAGGTGATGCTCACGGCTCTGAATGTTGGGCATCTGGAAGCCAAGGAAGCCACCGAGAGCTGCTGCGTACTCCTGAGGACTGCGGGAGCTGCTGCCAGCCCCCATACGGCTCTTGGGGACAGGACACCACAAAACCACCAAGGCACCGTGGAAATGCGGGAATGATCTTTGCCTGGCCTGTAGCATCAGCGTGGTGGTGTGAAACGACCAAAGGCACCTGCGTTTTTTTAAACTAGAGTTTCTCGGTTGAAACTTTGGACTTCAGCATTGCTGAATTTTGTAAGAACTGGGTTTGGGGTTTTATTTTGGGCGTTTGCGGGGGGGAGGATGTTCTGGGTTTTTTTTGTCTTC
The DNA here is from genome assembly GCF_964195595.1 of Calonectris borealis. Taxonomy (NCBI): domain Eukaryota; kingdom Metazoa; phylum Chordata; class Aves; order Procellariiformes; family Procellariidae; genus Calonectris; species Calonectris borealis. The sequence continues at coordinate 32,225,378 of NC_134319.1, read as the reverse complement.
TAGCATTGTGTGGTGACAATAATTTTTCATATCCTCCATCTCTATTTTTGAGGTGCCAATTTGCTCAGGGAGCAGGACAGGATTCTTGCTTGTGTATGAGCAGTTCAACAACTTGAGAATTTACAGTGTTTTTAAGTTTTGAAGGCTGAACTAGCTAGTTTTGAGAGCTGTTTTTACAAGCACTTTGTATTACTGCTAGGTAATTTTGGAGTGGTTGGCCTTAGTAACAGGGTGAGAATTCCTGTAACTGGAAGATTTTAAAGTGTTTTTGATTATGTAATGAGCATAATTTTATAGAAGAATGAACAGAAACAACTTTGAGCCAATGGAGAACCAAAGGGGTTTGAAAATTAGCACTTTGCCTGAATTTCTTTCAAATTCTTTCCCTACAAATTTGTATTGATTCTAAAAATTAGAGATAAAAAGTTCTTAGTTCATATATCCCAAGTTTGCTGGGGATATATGAGACTGGTGCTCTGTTGTTTTTTCTTTGTGGAGTCTCTCAATATTTTTAAGAGACTGGGGATAGGACTTTGTGGGGGTAAAAACCTAAAGGAAGGAGGGGAAAGGACTCCCCTTACATCCTTTATTCCAGATCTTCCTTTTATTTAGTCATCTAATCCATAGCTGTGTTACACTGAGCTCTGGAGAGAGACTCTCCTCCTCCTCTTGCCTTCCGTCAGAGTTCATCTATGGATCTGCAGAGGGAGTTGCTGCATGGAAACTGGAAAAACCATAGAAGGATGGATGCATGGCATTTCCCTGTCCAGCCTGTAGCATAAAATCCTGGATTGCAAGGTTCCCTCCGAGTGTTTGCTTGTACCGAGTTCTTAGGGGTGCTGAATAAGCCAGACACAACCACATTTCCGTGGTCCTGTTTTTTCTTTCTTTTTAGATGAAACCTGCATTGTAAGACCTGACTGGACCCGAGATCATGGATTTTTAATCGGGTGGTTGCTGCTCACCAGGACAGCTTTGGAATAACCAGCCGTGAGGTGAAAAGCCGTGCATCCTAGTATCATCTCTGGGGCCATGCAGAATCACTATAGTGATTCTGATCTGAATTTGAGATTCAGCAGAGGAAGCAAACAAAAAGAGGGGGATATAATCCCAGCAAGCTGGACGAGGGCGTTGACTGCTGCGCTTCCGAGCCCCATCCTTCCCAAGTCCGGTATAAGCGAGTTCTCAGTGCAGGGCACTAGGATCTTTTCCAGTCTCCTGCAGCTTCCCTTCTAATCCGTGGGGATAATTTCTTCCCTGAGGTCCTGCAAAGGGAATTGAATTATTTGGGAGGGTTGACTTTTTTTTTTTTCCTTTCTTTGTTTTTCCCCACTTCGGTGTCTTGTTAACCTCAGAGCTGGGTCAAAGAAGGTGTAGTTGGCAGGTTATTAAACAACTGCTTCATTTTCCCCTCTCGCTCTTGCGATGTGCCGCGTCTGAGCGAAGCTGACATCCCAGGAATTGCGCCGTAGTACTGTGGAGCTGGTGTGGTGTTGGACAGTCAGTTGTTTTATCTTTCAGAATTTGCTTTCTCAAACTTTTTTTCCTTTGGAACACGGAAGCATCTATTTTTTATGAAGTGTGTCCTTTTTGATAAGCTCTCTTCAGCTAAAGCACTGACCCCTGGGAGGGTAGAGTTTGAGTGTTACGGCTATGAATTTTTTTATAAATCTATATAAATGCTTCAATTCAGATGCTTCAACTAGTTTTCAGGAAGGCTGATAGCAGTTTAATTTGCTATGGCTACAGTGACTTCGATTTTTAATTGATTTTTTTTTTTTTATGCACACACAGGTTTTAGTTATTGAACTGGTGTTAAGATTTTAGCCTCACTGATTATTTTTGAAGCTGGAGTGGGCAATTATGTTAATACCAGTATCTTTAATGCTGATGTGTAATATATATAGCTACCTGTAGATGGTGATACGTCCCGCTCCATGCCTTGGCGGTGCTGGATCCCGCTCCCCATCCACCTGAACGAGCAAATTGCCAGGCTGGATGAACTGCATTTACTGTGCTTCTTATTTTTATTTTTCTGAGCACTTGGGATAGCCTTGAAATTCTGTGTCCAAAGCATCTTGGCTTCCTCTTGGTCAGGATAAGTTGCGGGTGGATTTGTTCAGATGCTCAGCAACTTGTAGAGGTGTTAGTCCCTTACAGTAAGCCAGCAGCGGGTACAGCTTAAGGTAAAATGCAAGTTATATGGGGCTTACCCACTTTCCATCTCCCCCACGCAGCAGAGTGTGTGTACTTAGCATGGCAGCACTTACCAGTTGCGCTTTGGAGGGTTGAAGTGTACCTGTTTCCAAAATCAAAGCCAGGCTTTGCATGGGGTCCTAAAATCTCCTGCCAAAGCATGGGCAGCCAGCCCTAACGGCTGCTCGCTGCTTCCCTGCACAGGAGGGGTTTACAGCTCGTTGGAGAAAACTGGGTGGTGGTGGTGAGCTTAGTGGTGGTAACGAGTTCTCGTACGAGATTTTATGGTGGTTCTGTGCTGGTTTTAATTTTTCTTTTTTTTTTTTTTTTTTCCTGGCTGCTTGAGTGGAGCCCCCCCTACCTGTGCTGATGTGTGGATGTACTGGAGATGCGCTGATGTCAAAGTAAACAGCAACGCTTCTCGGGGCAGATGAGGAGTGACACACACCCAGTGTCGCACAGCAAGCCCGTCCCACAGCCAGCAACAAAACCGTTTCTCCTAGAGCTTTGATCTGCTTGCTACCCTGAACCGGTAGCACAGCAGGCAGCGAGTACACCCTGCGCGGTGCCCTGCAGCTCCCCGTGCTGCCGGCCCGACTCACCCGCTGCCTCCCGCTCCCTTCTTTATGCCTGTTATTTTTGTGTCCCCTTGGAAACGACCCCGATGAACAATAACTGCCGATGCCTTTTGCATTTGTGGCAGCAAAACTTCAGCTGGGCCACTGGGCTACTGAAAAACCAGATTATTTGCCTTCCCCAGGCATTTGTTGCTGGTGCCGGGGTGCGGAGGCCCGAGGGAGGGCTGTGGGAGCAGGCTGGTGGCGGTGGCGGGGAGCTTCCCTGGGCACCTCTCCATCCCGGCTGGAAGAGGAGCCGCTCGCCTCCCGTCCCAGCGAGGGTTGGCAGGACCTGGGGAGAGGACGGGGTCCAAGTTTCGTGCAGAACAGAGACCGGAGGGGTGCCCGGTGCCTCCTTTTGGGGAAGAGGGTCGGGTTTTGCAGCGTGGCGCTGGCGGGAGCCCAGCGCTGGGGCGCAGGGGAGGCCGGCGGGGTCTCTGCGCGTGGGACGGGGGACGGGCGGGCGCGAGGCCGTGTCCGGCGTGGCGGTGACACCACCCCACGGCTTTCCCCCAGCGACTCCAATTGCAGGCGGCCAGGAAGTGAGATCACGGCTCGGGCGGCTTAAGGGAGGCCGCGAGCCCGCGGACACCCAGCAGAGCCGGAGCAGGGTCCGCTCTCGCCCTGCCGGGGGTCCCCGACCCACCGCCATGGGCCAGGGCAGGCTGCTGGGGCTGGCCTGCTGCCTCCTGCTGCTGCCGGGGAGCTGGGGGGGCCTGGGGAGCCGAGGGACGCCGCGGGGGCCCTGGGAAGAGGAGCAGGGCCCCGTGGCGGAGGGGGGACCGTGGGGCAGGGCGAGGTACGAAGCCATGAAGAAGCACTTGGGAGCTGTGGGTGCCCTCTCCAAGCAGTATTGGCAGTACCTGGCGTGCAAGGTGTGGCAAGAGGGCTGCGAAGAGGAGGAGGAGGAGAAGGAGGAAGAGTCCAGCCCCGGCCCAGGTAAGCGCCTTCCTCCTTTCTCGCCCTCTCCCGTGCCCCAGGAACAGCAGCAGGTCCAAACACCCCAGCACAGGGGGCTGTGCCCCCAGCCCCTGGGGACGCTGTCCTTCCCTTCCCAAGGGTCGCTGTCCTTCCCTTCCCTTCCCTTCGCTGCCCTCGGCATCTCCCCGCTCACTCAGCGTACCCTGGGTTGCCACAAACATGTCTCTCTGTGCCCACTGAGCCAGCTGCGGCCCATTACGTGCTTACCCCCCCTCCCCACAGCCCGGGCTGCCTGCTGGGGGCTGATCCCCTGCACCTGGGCGGGGGACTGCCCTTAACCGGGCTCAGCTGAGCGTCCATGCAAAATGCAAAAAAGGCATTTGCTGGCACACCTCTGCTCAGACCGCTGCCTTTTTCAGGCTGGAGCTTGCCTCTGGTGGGCCAGGATTACCTGGAGATCCTCTCTGCCTGGTACTGCAGCTTCGGCAAGTGCTGCAAGACGGGAGACTGCAGGATAGTCAACAATATCACAGGTAGGTGCTGCGCTGTATTTGGGAGACCCCAAGCAGTGCTTGTCTCTGCTGCCTCTCCCTGTTGTCTCTTTTGTTGTTTGTTTGTGGTGTTTTTTCTTTTTCAAGAAGTGTATTTTAGCAAGTAAAGGGCATTTCTGAGCAGGGCGCTGAGCTGGTGGGAGGGCGAGGGGCTGAGCTAAGTCCTGTTTCCCATTATTCATTTGTAGCTCTGAGACCGCAAAAGAGTTTGCTCCTTACTGCACAGCTCCGGTTTGCCACGAGCCTTGCCTTCATCCGGTAGCTCCCAGGCATGTGCAGTGGGACCCAAACTGGCCCAGTACGGAGCCCCAGGTCGGGAGGGTACCCCAAGATCTGCGTGTAAGCCCCGTGCAGGTATCATTGCACTTCGCTGGCCCTGAGACTGCTGGTATCCATATCCTCTGCTGGGAGCTCGTGAGGGTCTGTGGGCTTCAGTGCTCTCCGCAGTCGTCACATACCTCCTCCACTTCCCAAAGGAAAAAAGGAGTCAGGGGAAGATCTGTGTCTTTTTGCGGTCAGTGGCTGATGCAGGCAGCGTACAGGCAGCCTCGTTAACTCTGTGGCTTTAATGCCACTTCAGACTCCTCTCGGGCAGGCAGCCCCCCCCCCCAGCAGGGCTGTGTGAGCTTAGTGCCCTGCTACGTTACCTCCTCTTATTCCTACCTGCAGCAGGAGCAGCAGCTGGGCTTGCAAGGTAAAGCTGAGCTCTTGCTCTCTCTTTCCTGCAGGGCTAGAAGCAGACCTCGATGGGCAGCTCCACGGGCAGCACTTGGCCAAAGAAGTCGTCATTCGGGCGGTGCAAGGGTTCCTGCAGAGCCCACGGCCGCAGAAGGCGCTGGTCCTCTCCTTCCATGGCTGGTCCGGCACAGGCAAGAACTTTGTGGCCCGGATGCTGGCCAGTCACCTCTACCGGGATGGGCTGAGGAGCAAGTGTGTCAGGGTGTTCATCTCGCTCTTCCACTTCCCCCATCACAAGTACGTGGACTCGTACAAGGTGAGAGCCAACAGCGTGGCGGGATGGTCCAGTGTACTGGGTCTGGCTGGGATGGAGGTCATTTTCTTCACAGCAGCCCACAGGGTACTGCGTTTTGCATTTGTGAGTAGAGCAGTGTTGGTAACACCCCAGTGTTTTGGCTACTGCTGAGCAGTGCTCGCACAGCCTCACTCTGCCCCCGCAGTCGGTAGGTTGGGGGTGCGCAAGAAGTTGGGGGTGACACACGCCAGGCAGCTGGCCCCAACTGACCGAAAGGATATTCCATGCCGTTTAATGTCGCGGTCAGCAATAAAAACTGAGGGGAGGGGGTTTTGGGGTAGGAAGCCATCGCTCAGAGACTGGCTGGGCACCAGTGGTAGGTGTGAGTGATGGCCTTTGCATCGCTTGCTTTGATTTCTTTCTTTCTTCCTCTTTCCTTCGCTTATTAAACTATCTTTATCTCAACCCACAGGTTTACTTGCTTTTGCTCTTCCTATTCTCTGCCCTGTCCCGCTGGGTGGGAGGGAATGAGCAAGCGGCTGAGCGGTGCTTAGCTGCCAGCCAGGGTTAACCCACCGCATCCAGGCTCAGCCCCTGCACGATGATCTGGTGGCGGTGACTGCTGCCGGGCTTCTCACGCTCCTCCCTGCTGCTCCGCAGGCTCAGCTGAAGAAGCAGATAAGCGAGACTGTGCAGCTCTGCAAGCAGTCCCTGTTCATCTTCGATGAGGCAGAGAAACTTCATTTCAGCCTCCTGGATGCCATCAAGCCCTTCATGGCTCGCTATGATAACAAGGCCCAGGTGGATTACCGGAGATCCATCTTCCTCTTCCTCAGGTGATTTCTGGGCCCCCAAAGGGATGGGGAGGAAGAGAGTGATGGAATTTATCCCCTGAAGTGTGCGATGTAAGGGGCTCAGGCTGCAGAGGAGGGGAAAGAGATGTCTAGCTCCTCCAAGAGGCGTTTGCCTCCATGATCAGTTTTGCTTATTTGATACTGGGCATCCTCCCTGGGTCCGGGGCGTTTGCAGGAGGAGCTGAGGTCCGGCTTGGCTGGGACACGCGAGCCAGCGTCTAGGCTTTGAGACAAGGAACCAGTGAGGCTCAGAGCTAGCGTGGAGGCACCCTGCGCAGCTGAGCAGGGAGATGCCGTACTCCAGGGAGCAAAGCTGGGGCCGCAGGTCTCGGTGGGAAGTTCTTGTACAAGGTGGCACCGTTAGGTGGGAGCGGGAAGGGGGGAGTTCCCGCTGGCGGGCCGTGGCTGCAGGCCGAGGTGCCATCCGTCTGCTGTGCTGTGAGGGCCGATCCTGGCATCGGCTCACCCTGTGGTTTAGCGGTTGGAGGTCCGTTCCTTCCCCATCCAAAGGGAGAAAGGGTTTTGGCACGTGCACGCCCCAGAGCTGTCCCTGACCCAGGCCTAGGTGGGACGCACCTGGGGGGAGAAGTGGGACATCTCAAAACCGAGATGTGAGGGAGGCACGTGCCTGAAGTAGCCAGTGAGAAATGCCAAGGAGAGAACAAACATCTTGGGCCCCCTTCAATTTAGGATTTACAGCCTTCAGCTTGGCTCTGGCAAGAGGTGTTCCCACAGGCTGGAGGCGGGTAGAGCGTTCGTTCTCCATCTCCCACCACCCAGGCGAGTGTTCTGACCTCCAAGCTTGGTGGTTGCCCAGGGAAGTTTCTCTGCCCGTGGAAGACCTGTGTCTGTGCCGGGTGCTTGTGGAGCTGACCACAGTTCAGCCCTACCTGCGTGGGCCTCCGGCAGGAGCCGTGGTGGAGGAGGCAGAACCTCCCCTGTTGCTCGGGGCAGGGTGGACCTGCTGCCGGCTGCGCTGAGCTGACCTTGTGTCCTACCTGGCAAGCCGTGCAGGTGCTTGGGGGGGATGACACGTCAGCCCCTTCGGGCCACCAAGCAGAGGGGAGCAGGGTGCCTTGAACTGCAGCAGCGTGTGTTCCCGGGGGGGGTTTCATCGTAGCCGGTGGCAGGGTGACACAGACCTGTTGTAGGAGGGCTGGCTCTGCCCCAGGGCTCCTTTGGACGCCGGCCTGGTCCTGCAGCTTCACCCAGGTTTGGGTGATGGGGATGGGGTGGGACTGGCTGGCTGTCCTCAGTCCAAAGGGGCTGTTTCTCCCGTGGTCTGGGTGGGAGCAGGATCAGTACAAGCTGTTTCCCCCAAACAAGGCGAGGGGGGGGTGGAAACAGTGGTGGCTTTTTAATTTTGCCTCCCCTCCATTTTGGGGAACGGGTCCAGAGCCTCTGACACAAGAGGAGAGGTGGGTGCAGGATCTGTGTCTCCCGGGGCCTCTCTGCCTCCCACCTACACAAGCCCTGCAGCCAGCTGGTTCCCAGTATCGCCAGCTCACTGGTGGCGGGGCACGCGGGGCTGGGGGCTGTTTTCTGAGGCTGTTGCAGACCCCTCACCAGCACGCGGGGGGGCTGCCTGGCCTTGAACTGCTTTTCCGAGGTGAAGGGGTGCCCTGGGAGCCTCGATGACTGTCAGGACCTCGTGTCCCCCACCACGGTGGGCGTCCGGAGGAGTCCCTCGCGTGGGACCTGCGCTGCTTTGTCCCTCGGGCAGGGGATGCTTTGCCAAGTGCTGGGCTGCCACCTGAACCCCTGCCGTGGACCTTTACTTCTGGTGGGGCTCCTGCCACGTGCTCTGCCCTCCAGCTTGGACTTTCAGGGGTGGCTTGTTAAGAGTCTGGTGTGGGGCCAAGTGTCACCTGCGAGGTCAATGGCATCCAAGCCAGGACAGGGGACTGATGGAGATGGAGGATTCTGCTGGCTCCTCGTCCCGCCCTGGGAGAGAAAGCAGCTGCCCCCGGGTCTGAGCTGGCAAGGTGGCAGATGGCTGTATAGATGCCTATAGAAAGGGGCTCCTTGGGAAGAAAGCGGGTTCCTCTGCACACGTTTCGGATGCTGATCCTGCAGGGCAAATCCTTCGCTGCTGACAGTTGCCGAGGCCCGTCTGCAGGGGAGGCTGCTGGCAGCTCTCAGCAGTTCATCTCCGGGGGCACGGTTGAGTGACTTCCCCTCTGTCTGCAGCAATCTCGGCGGCAACACCATCAATGAGGTAGCCCTGGATTTCTGGCGAGCCGGCCGGGCGCGGGAGGAGATCTCCATGGAGTTCCTGGAGCAGCGGCTGCGGCTGGAGCTGCTGGAGCCTGCAGGTAAGAGCTGGGCTCGCTTGCGGGATGCTGTGGGCAGGCTGCCCGCAAACCTGCCCCTCCACGCCAGCTCGGGGCTTTGCTTACGCAGAACCATGCACGAGTGTGTGTGCTGCGGCACGAGCCTTTATTGCAACACCCACCCCGGGGTTATTTGCAACGTGAGCCCCTTCCTTCACCCACAAAAGCACAGCCCATGGCACCGCTGCGGCAGCGAGGCACACCAGGAGGGAGCCGTGGCTCCTTCTTGCCCCTTCAGCCCTGAAAATGGCCAGGTTGCGAGAGACAGCCTAACCCCGGAGGGAAGTGTCAAAGGCTTCTCTGGGGATTCAGGCTCCTCTTGGCCTGAGGCGGGCAAGCCCTGGTGACGTTCTAAGTGCTGGCCAGCTCCGTACCAGCGGAAGGGTGTCTTTCCCACCACATCTGGCTGGATAAGCCAAGACAGCCCCCTCAAAAAGACCCTCGCAGAGGGATGCCAGCTCTCAGACGAAGCTTCTGAAGTTTGTTTTATCTTGCTTTTGGCTACAGAGAATGGTTACGCCCACAGCCACCTCCTCGAAGAGAACCTCATTGATTTCTTCGTGCCGTTCCTGCCCCTGGAGTACCACCACGTGAAGCTCTGCGCGCGGGATGCTTTCCTGGCCCGTGGACTTCCCTACACCGAGGCAGCCCTCGATGAGGTGGCCAGGATGATGGTGTTTGTCCCCAAAGAGGAGAAGCTTTTCTCTGCACAGGGCTGTAAATCTGTATCCCAGCGCATCAGTTACTTCCTTCCTTGAACACCAGGTGGGACCGCGCCAGTGGTGACGCTGGTTCTGCGCACTAGGAGCTGCTCTCCTTGCAGAAGGTCGGGCCAGCAGGTTACCCAGCCACGCAACGCGCGGGGACAGAGACTCAACCCCTTGTGACTCCGAGGGCTGTTTGCGGGGGAGGAGGCGCACCCTGCCCAGCCTCACTCCTGGGACACGGGGACAGCCTGCGCTTGGCTGCGTTTGAAGTCCGTCCGGTGTTTTTTAAGTCCCTTCTTTGAGCAGGTAGTCACCTGAAGTAGCGATTTGGTTGTGCTGGCAGGTGCTTGGTTTGGCGTGACCGGGGATGTCCAAGTCCTTGGTTTGGTAGCACATGATGGCGGCCTCGGACAGACTGGTCCTGTTAAGACAATCCAGCAGAAGCCACGTCCTCGTCCCTGTCCCCAGTTTTCTCGGTCACTTTACAAGCTCTCAAATTGCACAGAAGTGTTTAGCTGGAGTTGAGGTTTTTTTCTCTCTTGCTCTCCTGCACTCACAAGGCGTCTGCTGCTCGGGGTCATGGTTTGTGCAGGGAGGCCCTCGCGTAGAGAAAATGACTGAGGAATCTCCTCCGGAGACGTCAAATCCGTAGCCTCGCGCTTTGGAGTGTCCCTCTCTCGTTGGAGTCTTTCGTTGTATGGAAGCAGCTGCGGGGATGAGGTGAACTTCTGCTGAAATTCTTTTTCTAAGCAGTTTGGTGAAGAGCCTGTTTGCTTCATTGCAAAATGCGAAAAAAGGGAAGACTAATTCAAGGGCAAAGGGCAGCGGAGAAGGATGGTGGCGGAAGGAGCAGGCTGCAGTTGAATTCGCGTTTTCAGGGATGCAATAAGCTTGGGGTTTTTTTTCTTTTTCTTTTTTTTTTCAGTTTGTTGCTGTGGTTTTTTGGCTGGTATCAGCATTACTACACTAAGGAGCCCCAGTGTTTGCTGTCTGGGTACTTGCCAGGTGATAAGTGTGTTACAGCAGGACCAAAAAATTTCAGCAGTGTTACGGGAATCACTTTGTGACCTCTAGGTCAAAGCTCCCTTCCAACACCGCTGGGTCGGGGCGATGAGGTGAAAAAGCACACGCCAAGGACAGGGCTTAGCTCCCCGGACGCCCCGTGTGCGGACCTTTGATCTATTTTCAGTTTTGAACCTCTCCGCGGTGCCCGCACGACCTCTGGGAAAAGATTGACCAGCCGCACTTACTACTCCCGCAGACTTTGAATTTGCGTTTCCCTCCGGGCACGCTGACTCCGTGATCTAACGAGGCTTCGGAGTCCAAGGCAGGAAGATGAGCCAGCCGTTTTCTTACTGCTCAATTGATGCAAAATTAATTTAAACTTACCTGTTGTCTCTAGATTGGACCTTAGGGCCTGCGCCGGCGTGCGCGGTGGTCAGGCGTTTCTGAGACTTGGTTTGCGGGTCGTCTCTTAATCGCAAGCCTAAAGCTTCAGCCTGGGAAAGAGCAGAGGGAGATGTGCCGGGGGAAGGGAGGACACAGCCCCACAGAAGGATGCACCTTGGGTTGTGTTCTATAATCCAGGCAGAAGGGTGTTAGTTCGTTGAAGGTTAGTTGCTTAGAAGGTTGTATAAGCCAGGATAACCTATGATTTTTTTTTTTTAAATACAAAAACTGATGATGGAAGACCTGCGCTCTGCCAGGTCACACGTGTCTATGTTTGAGAATTAAGCGAGCATTCGTTTATGCAACCCAACAGCAAGAACCGCTTTCCACTGACCACTCCACGGCAACGTTAAGTTTGATTTTAAAGGCATAAATAAAGATACTGCTTTTCTTCGCAACCTGGCAGAATTAAATTATTTCTCTTTTCAACAAGTCTATAACCATCTTGCCTTTTCTACCCAAAATAACAAACTTCAGGTTAGTACTGAGCAGCTTCAAAATATTCCTTAAGAAAAAAAAGCAGCACACACTCAGGTATTTTTTGCCAATAAAATATTGCAACCTTTATTTAAAACAAAATGCAAATTGGCAAAACTTTGTGGAACGACAGGCAAAAGAGGCCCTTCAAAGGGCCTTATTTACATCAAGTTTAACACTGTTCGCAGTTCACAGTCAGACGATAGTGAGAGAATTAAATTAGAAAAACAACCAAAATATATTACAATAACAATTAAAAACAAAAACAGTTGACAACACTGGTAGAGTGATTGGTGATTAACGTGTTTCATTTCAAATCCATTCCTGCCCTCAGTGAGTTCACTACTGATACAAACAGCGTGCCGAGCCGACCGGGCTTCACCTCCCGTGCCCTACAGACACATCTGGAAGAACGACCTCCTTTGGTACAGACATTTCTTACCGTGTAGGTATTATAAATAACTCCGGTGTCCCTTAACCTCTTATTTCCTACCACCAGGGAACAGGCTGAAGGTTTTGTTCTACGCTACCGGCAACTGGAGTGCAACCCCAGCGCCCATCCGTGCCAGATGGTGCCACTCGCGCTGCAGCGGGAGGTTTCCGAGCATGCTGCGGTCGCTACCCTTTGGTCTTCCTGCCAGCTACCGATTAGCAGCAGGGCTGGGTTGAGTGTTTTAAAAGAGAAGACAGCAGCCTGTTACATTTGCAAAAAAGAGATCTTCTGGATTCATTAGTGCTTGTCACAGCTGCTGCTGCCCAAGAGCACCGACAAGCAAAATGCGGAGCACCTCGGCTGCTGGGGAAGCCTACCTTAGGTGAGCGGTACAGACACCAGGGCCTGGATTTCTTCCCGACTGCACAGTGTAACCCACCCCACCTACACCCGCTGCCCTGCCGGGAGGGGCTGCTCTGCTAACACAGCGGTTTTGGTGCAGCTATTGCCCCGCGCTGCGGGCTTTGGCACCTGCTGCCCGCAGAGAGCGGTGTGCCGTAAAAGTCTTGCATAAGCACAGGTGACAGGATGTCAACACGCGTGTGTTTGACTGCGTCTCGCTGGCACAAGGCCAGTGGTGCTCAGGAGAAATGTCCTGTGTGAGCAGGCTGGGAACAGAGAGCCCCCTCCCACCGCACTGTGTTCTGCGTCAGCAACGCTGCTCCATTCAGTTCTGCTTTCCCCGCGGCTAAATCTGATGCAGTCCCAAGACCCAGACTCTTAATTCAGCTTCACCCCTATCCGCATTAATGAAAAGTATGATTAAATCGAAGTGCTGCCAGTCAGACAGCTGAGTGCACCCCTTCTGGGGTTAAAAAGGGTGTACAGTGCAGGAAGAAAAGAGAACTGCACCTGTGAGTCAGCTAATTCCCCACAGGAGCTAGGAAGAGAAAGTGCCCCACGTCAGCTCACACGTGTGAGCGCATGCTTTGTGCTTGGCATTACCAGGCCCTACGTGATGCCCTCCCCTGTTGCAAAGATGACTACTTCAAATTCTAGCCCATACTAGTGCAAGTGAGAGCCCGGCTGCAGCTGCATCCCTACCACACAAGACCTTCTGGCAGTGCTGAGGAAAGGAAATGCAACAGGAGTTTATGCCTTGTCCCTACCCTAAGCAGTGGAGCAGGAGGTGCTCTTCACCGGGACAAATAACGGGGCTTCACCATCCTCACGTTACTTTGAACATCCTGTGCAAGGCTGAAAGCAGAGAAGCTGCTGCAGTAAAGACCTTTAAGGCTGAACAGAAAGCCAAACCCAGCAAAAGGGAGAAGGAACGGTAACAATTTTAGGAGCGTGGCTGTGGAAGGAAGAACAACTGAATGGTGATTTATCCCAGACACCATCCTTTTGCTATCCTGCCAGAGGAGAATTCCAGTTTGGGACTAAAACGCTGTTGGGCAGCAGAAGCAGCAGCAATTCTGCAGCCTCCTATTTAGGGGGAAAAAGACCCTAGTGTCAAGTCAGCACTACCTCTGCTACCACCTACCTACCTGATGTGAGTAAGACGATAGGTAAGAGCAGAGAAAACGCTCTCCAGAGGCGTGCCGACAGGCAAATCCCCGAATTCCACTAGTCTGCATTTTCCCTCTACTGAAGGGATCAGAACTGAATGGGCTTCTGTGTTGCCCACAGAGGTTGTGGAGTCTCCATCCCTGGAGATATTTAAAAGCCATCTGGACGCTGTCCTGGGCAGCAGCTGTAGATGGCCCTCCTTGAGCAGGGGGTGGGAGCAGGTCCCTGCCACCCTCAGCTGTTCTGTGGCTCTGTAGAAGCAGACGGCTGCTTCAGCGGTGTTACTGCCCGCTGCTCCATCCCACTGCCCATCACCTGAAAGGAAGCGGGGATGACCAGTGGAGGGGATCCCCAGCGAAGTGAGGATCAGTTAGTTTCTTCAGAAAGGGCTGAAAGAGGGGAGTTTTAGTAGTTAAAAATTCCAGGAATTGTTCGCTATTCTATCACTTTTGCTGGCGCTTTTCTGGAAGACTGGCATTCAGGGGAAGGAACAAAAAAAAAAAAAAAAAGGCTGCTTTTGAAATACTCATCAGAACTGGACTAACTAAAATTTTCTGGTTAAAATATCTCTCCCCTGAGAATCACTTCAGATTGAGTCTGTTTGTCCTGGGCTGCGTAGTAGTACAATGATGAAACCACGCGATTGTCTGCCGGGGCAAACAAGACCTGCCTTTCTGCCCCGAAGAAAGCTCCCATACCTTTTCAACCCTTTTGATTGTTTAAAAGGCCGTGTGAAGCAATACCACGAGCCTTCTTCCCTTTGCAGGTCACCTTTCCAAAAGCAACGGAGCGATGCACACCTTCAATAAAGATGACTGAAAGAGATAAGGTAAACCACAAAAGCCCTCAGCAAAGTCTACAAGATAACGGTGTGGTACTCTTCTGCCTTACGGCTGAGCGGTGCTGTGACAGAGCCTCCCCTGCCCCGCTGACCTGAGGGCTGCAGGAGAGCCTGGGCAAGCTGAAAATCCTATTGCAGAACTCGACAGCAGCTTTGTTGGGTGGGCTTGGTACTGCTAAGTCAGGATGAGTAACCCATGCTGTACTTTCATTTGTCTCCACTTAGGTACTAGCTCACTGGAGTAACTGACTCGCAGGAATAATTAATTCACTTTAATGCCTGTCAGGTGTGTGGGGGGGTGTGGGTTGCTTTTTTTTGGTTTTTTTTTTTTCACCATTTCACTTGGACAGCGTAGCTTACGTGGTCCATTTTACCTCGCATACCGCTCCACTGGTGCGCATTCACGCATCGTGGCACAGCTTTGTTTACCACAGACCAGTAATAAAAATGAGGCTTCTCAGACACCAGCCCATTTCTAAAGATTTTTCAGGCCACTGTCTCACTATGCTCCATGGGAAAAACAGGGACACAGCGAGACAGCCCAGCCTACTTCCAAGCACCAACAGGGCAATGCTTCTAGACAGAGATGGAAGTGCCCATCTTCTAAATTCACACCTGTGCCCCAGCTCAACTCTAAATGCTCAAACTAAAAGCAACACAGTCACACTTTAAAAACAAGTTAAAAAAGCATTTTAGCCAAAAAATAAAAGATTTAAGGTGCAAAGCAAGCCAGATCCTCTATCATCACCAGTAGTGTGAAGTGAGCAGCAGCATGCAGGGTAACGTGTGTCTGGAGCCAGGTATCAGGCCTGTTTCCTTCTTCTCTCAAACCAACAGTTAGTTGAGGTTTTCCTACTTGCCAGTACATTTACATCTCAGGGAGTTGTGCGTATACGCAGAAGACCGGCTTTTTGAGGCCACGACAGTCTACAAACAGCACTAAGACCAAGGAAGACAGCTTTAACCACATGACTGCTTTCATTCTGGGATTGTCAGTAGGCGTCAGACATCAGAGACCATAACCCGCAGGAGCTCTCCAAGGCAGAGCCCTAACACTTGTCACATCTTAGGCAGAGGAGTGCCCAGTATATGTGCATGTTCCCTATGCCACAGCACGAGCTTCTGGTCTAGCCTTTAAAATGCAGGAACAAATTAAAAGAAAGATGGCTGTGATGCCCCTGCGTGCTGACATACTTTGTCACCTTCATATGCAGGGAAGCTGAAAGCCTGTGAGACCAGTAAGCCTTAGAACAAATCCCAGGAAGCCGTCAGCGTGAAGTGTTAGTGTTACGCCAAGAGTAGGGACTGGTCCAGGGAACGCTGCAGCAGCGAGGGCGTGTGGCGGGCAGGCGAGGCTGTACTTTCTGGCTCTCCAGCTGGCCCCGCAGCGCTGTGACTGCTAAAGGAATGTGGAGAACAGCCAGGGGTGGCAGAGGCTCTGCCTTACCTACCATGGGTCAGGGTGATGAAACTGAATTGGGGAGTCAACCTGGTAACAAGTTAAAAACAATCTAGAGCTTAAAAAAAAAAAAAAAAAAAAAAAAAAAACAAACAAAAAACAAACCCCACCCACCCCAATAACAACACTGGCAAGTTGTGCAAGAGCCCCAAACTACTCACAAAAGACCATCAAGCAGCACCCACGCTAGACCACTAGAAATAGGTATCAACTGAGTGAAGGCTGTGTGGTGGGGAAGGGGGTATTCCAGTGGTAAGTCTGCCCAGCATCCCTGACACTTCCGATACAACGAAGATGAGAACGTGTGGTGGATGAGGTGGACAGGAGGGAAAAGGGATAGTTTCATATATTAACTAATTTTGCAGTTCTCATTACAGCAGCAACAGCGCTGTGGAAGTAAGCCATCTGGGCTAGTGCATCCACCTCCAGCAGCTCTGAATACTGTCAGTGCATTAGACCTTTCCCCCAACCGCACGCGACCTCCCCCTTCAGAGCTACTCCAGCTCAGACTGCTCGGCAGTTGGTACCAACGGAGCCCCAGTGCCTTTCCTTTGCCTTGTCAGGAGGCCAAAGCATGCGTTAGTGCAGACAGGGGAGGATCTGTACAGCCGAGTGGCCTGCAGCCACTCCGGTACTCCAGCCATCACACATCAAACCATCCTTCCCAGAGCAAGAACCTGCTATCGATTCTCCTGCCTCTCCAAGGGAGGAGCAAGGAACTTCCTTCCCTTGCCATACCAAGCAGATCAGACTGACTAGGTAGGGACAAATACTTGAATGTTCTGCCCCTTACAGCTTTAATCTACCCTTTCCATCCCCATTTTTTGAGATGAACCTGTAAACGTGAGGAGAACTCAGTGATCTGAGGTACTTCACATACTCAAGTATCAGTCTTTCCTTTTGAAAGCATCAGTACAGAAAAAAAGTCCCCCCCTCCCCGTGTGTATTTCTCTTACCCAGATTGACAGTAGCTACCTTTGCACCACATCGCTGATTTCTTGGACACACGACAATAAGTTATTAAGGACGGGGTTTGCCCCAGGGACGCTAGCAGCTGTTGAGGACACCTGCAGTTCCTGCAGGCTGAGTTCCAGTTTGCTCACGGCTTCCCGGAAGGCAAATTTGTTGCGTGTATGCGGGATGCAGTCCACGTAGCCTGAGCAGTAATCCAACAGCTGGTGCCCTGTGTCCACCAGCTGGCTGTTTGGTGTCGGCTCGGCGATGGCACTGGAGAGAAGATCTGCACACTCCAGCAGGGCTTCCTTGCTGATTTTGTCTGCAGAGATCTTCTCAGCTGCCTGTTTGGTCTTTCTTAGCGCTACTTTTGCACCAGCCGTGCCGTTGGCCATTTTCACTGGGGAGGTGGAAGACGATGACAGAGGCACTTGAGGTGGAGGCATCACGGGCCTCCCAGATTTTCCACCAACAGGTGCTGCTGCTGCTGCCTTCTTACTCCCTTCGCTTGATTCCAGTCCGTGCTGCGCTCCCGCCACGTTGCTCAACTCTTCTGCTGCATCTGAGCAGGCAGCTGGCTGTTGTAGGAGCCTCATCACTGGTGGTGGAGGTGGAGCACACTTTGGTTTTACCCGTCTGGGCCGGTCCCTGTCGCCGGAAGAAGTGACCTGATGCTCAGATAAGAGCTTAAATTTATTACCCTGAGAGTCTGTGCCAATGAGCTGCACGTCTGCTGGAGTGTGTTTTAGAGTGGGTGAGATTAGGACTGGCACTTTGTGGTTATGAGTGGTTGGAAGTATTGCTGCAGCCTTTACTGGAGATGACCACCCCGGTCTCTCACCATCCTCAAGGGCCCCTTGCCGTGGGCCACTGTTTTTTTCTTTGCCCTTAGGAGCTGCTGCTAGCCCTGGACCTTCCTTTTCTTCCGATCCGGAGGGGGTTCGGAAAGGGAGTGCTGTGGCACCCCTCGGCAAGAGTTTTGCTTTTGGTCTCTCTCTGGTCAAAGCAGGGCCTTCTTCAAACCTTTTGGGAAGCAGGTCATTGGCCCTCCCCGTGCTCTCATCAGGCTGAGAGGAGGTGGACACTGTCCGTTCCAGCTGGATTTTTGACCTCTGGGAATTTCTGGGAAGGGTCATTGCCATCCTATCCTGCTCTGGAAGCCCTGAGGACATGGAAGATGTAGAGTTTGACCTTGGAAAAGGCTTTGAAGCTTCTTCATTGCCAGTGGGTTTTCCTGCTCGTAAACCCAGAGTCTTTTTAATCAAGCGTGGTGTAAAGAAACCAGTGATGCCCGACCACCCACCGGTGCTTACGCCCCCACCACTGCTGGTACCAGTGCCATCATCGTTGTAAAGGGTCCTCTGCACAAAGCCCCCACCGTAGCACTTGGGTGGTGCCAGGCTTGCGTCCTGCTGCGCGGGAGCAAAAGAGAACCCGTCCACATGCTGCAAGGAAGCAACAGATGAAAAGTTACCCGTCAGCTCGTATTTCTTATGGGGCTGATTCTCCATCTCCCGGAAGGAACTGCTGCGCTTGGGAGGTGTGGGAGCATTCCTCTTCTTCATAAAGGAGCTGAAGAAGCCACCTTTTCTATCCCTGGTGAAAGTGGTCTCTTTGGCATCCTCCAACAGGCTGCTGGGTGACTTGTCCCTCTGCTTGCGAGGCAGTGCAGGAGACCCACTTGTTGGCTGTGTGCTTCTGATAAAACCTAGACAGAAGAAACAAGTGTGAATCTGCAAAATCAATTTCCATTTCCACCTCCCTATCCTGCAGTGGGCTTTATGAGCTGCCCAGGTTCTGCAGAGATAGACCGAGAGAGGAAGTTAGCACTTTTATTTTTGTGCGAGGCTGGTGTGATTTTGACTTTTTTTTTTCACTTTTTTTCTACTTCTGCATGCATGACCTGTCTGTTGTCTATACTGAGGAGGCCACTTAGGAGAGAGTTCAGGAAAAAGTGAAGTTGCTTTTTTCTTCCAGGTTCTTACTCCCTTTCCGTAATTTTTCCCTCCTTCCCCGAATACTGCAAGTATAAAAGAAAATCTCTTGTTGCATTGTCAACTTTAGTTTTGAAGCTGTCATTTAAAAAAAGCAGCAAAACTAAATTTAAAAGAAAAAACCACAATGGGATTTACTAAAAGAACACTGAACAAGCTGCAGTGTTTTCTATCTGCTAGTAAATAACTGGGCTGCTGAGGTGCCCAACAGCCCTAATGATGTAGCAGCACAAAGCACCTTCCCATGTCACGTTGTTCTGTTTTCTTCTGTTTCTCTGGCAATTTACACCAGCAGCAAGCCTATCCCAGAACACGTGGCCTCACTGCCACTGTCCCAGTGCCCATACCTGGTGCTGAGCTGGAAGCTGAGTGCTCCACAGTATCTTGTGTTCCTTCGATGTTCTCCTTGTTCTCTGCCTGTTTCTTCAGTGTTCTAGTCTTGGAGGGAAGCATGGGTAACCGGGGCAGGTAAGGAACTATGGATGAAGAGGAGGCTGTTCTTCCAAGCTCCTCTGCTACCTCTGTAAGGAAAAAAAAAAACCAAAAAGGGAATAGTTGGAACAAAGACCAGCAGAGGAAGAGCAAAAGAGAACCTGGGTCTTTACTGCAAACCCAGACTGGCAAGAAGAGATACATGACTGAGAAATACATAGTTTATGGATTTAGTTTTTGCTCAAGCCTAGAGGTATTCAGGGTAAGGTGTTTTTCACAATGCTTTCAAACGCATTTACATCTTTATAAATTCAGCAAAAAACCCCAGTGGTAGGATCTGTACGAGAGGTCTATACAAGTCTAGCTCCCTGCTGGGTTAAGGGTTGCTCAAGAGCTAAAGCCAGCACTGAATGCATTTGCCTCTGTTTTTAATTAAGGTGCCTCCTGTTGATGCTCCTGGGATCCCCCAGAAGTTGTATCCTCTCTGGATCTGGATCTGAGCTGCTTTGCTTGAGGCAAAGCACTGCACCTCCCTATTAGAAATGAAGACTGCATGTTTCCTTCCCAACATCAACACAAGGTATGTGATTGAAAAAAATCAGAAAAAAACCCACAACCTCCTGGCCACACCTAGGTTGGCATTTGTGTGGGTCACCTGATGTGCCTATTAGAGATCCTCCCTGGTAGAATTCTATTTGGTGTGGGTTTTTTGTAGTAAGGAAGTGGATGGATCAGCTTCATATTTAATTTAAAAATTTAGAAGATGCTCAGACATTTCTGCTTCTCTGCTGTATCACACTTCTCACCAGTATTTACCTCCTAGTTGATTATATTTGAGAGTTGAGTTGCACAGATTCGCTCCTAAGTAGAAAATCCAGAGATTAAGGCACACTTTAAAAAGGCAGGCTGGTAGAGTAATATTTCATGACCTAACTGCTGCAGTCAGCAAGGAACTGTGATATCCATACATCCTTCTCTCTCCCTCAGCATCACTCACTATTCCTTACTCTTTAGTCTCGGAAACAAGAGGCTTCCTCTAATAGAGGAGGCAATATTCTTTACATTAACTCTTTGGCATCTTAGTGCTCAAATGAAACTATACTGTCCCCTGCACTGGTATATGTCTAAAGTTTATTCAATATTTGTGTAGCAAGTAAAAGAATGTATTCACCCACTTATGGTTACGAAATTAAGTAAGGGATGAAGTTTCATCACAACCTCCGCTGCTAGCAGATGAGCCTTAAGGGCCCGTCGGTAAGTTATAGCACTCTGGGGAATAACCTCCAGTACTGTTTCAGAAGAAAGCAACAGAGCCTCTCACCCTCTGAGATGCTCGAGTCGTGGAACATGGTTTCAAAAGCTTGGTGGGTCTCAGCAAAGGAAGGTCGGTCTGGTGGGTTCCACTTCCAGCCTGCAGTGTGAGAAAGCAGAGTAAGTCTCGGTGCCTGAAACGGGTAGGAGATAAATTTTTATTCTGTCCAAGGAGACAGAACATACCTAAGCTTTCTCAACTGTCGTCAGAGTCTGATCTCCTACTATTAAACAGGCTGTAGAGTCATTCACAGATATTAATTCATACCATATCCTAACAAACAGATCTTGAGAGGAAGGAACCAATTCTAAAAATCCCAGCTCTCTGCCAACTCCACAAGTTTTTCTGATCTCCCTATCCCTCTTTCTGAATTTTTTGGGCAAAAGAGAATTCCATGTTTGCTACCCTGGCTGTTTGGACTGAACACATCTAGCCCAGTCGCAGATAACTATGTGTGCAAAGCTCCAGGCACCATTCTGCTCACATGCTCTTAATACTGAAACTCAAGCAGAGCCTTCCAAAAGGAGAATGTATGCACCCTGTGGGGGAAAGAGGAAGAGAGCGCATTGATCTAAGATGGAGTTTGGAAAGTTATAGAAGGGTATCATGACGAAAAGTGTAATTTCTGTAGTTAGAAACCTGCACTAGGGGGGCACTAGGGGAATGCATTCTGGAAGCACTATCTGTTGTGGTATCACCATAGGGTCTGGAAAGTGACTGGCATTCTGCTCATTTTGGGTTGCAATAATATCATATGAATTCCCTGCTTTTGGGCTTTTGTCAGCTTCCTGAAGGTTTTTTGAAGCAATATCCTTCATAATTACCCAGCTGCTTTGTTTCATAACTGAAGTTCACCCTGACTTTCTTTGACATGCTGGGGATCAGGCATCACTGGAGACGGGCTATAAAATGGCCTCTCAAGCCCTGGTTTGTCTGTTTTGTACGTTGAGGGCCACACAGATTGCCTGAGTTAGCACCAAGGAGTCTCTTCTCGCCCTGGTCACACTGACAGGGTCTCTCTCCTCAGAGCTGCTTACCTTACTCAACGGCATGGCCTGGTTTGCTCCCTAGGATCTTCAGCCTTTTGCCCAATATATTCTCTGCTCTTGTGGGACTGAAGGAGATTGGCAATGCTCTTAAACTCTGTTGCTCTCTTCCTGTAGCACACTATCTTTTGGCCTTTTATTAGTAGATTTTCAATTTGTTATGGAGCATTAAGGAGCTTTTCATGGCGTGCTTGGAGGATGCATTTTGCGCAACTTTGTCAACTACATGTCTCCTGCACAGGTGCTGTGTTTGCAGAGAACTAAATTTCCTTCTTATTTGGTGATTCCACAGTAAGAGTCCTACTGACAAAATACCAGTACAATTTGCCACAAGGTGCTATCCAGCTGTACTCAGAGATGACAGTTTTTGAGAGTGAATTCTTGTTCCCTAGAGACCAGAGTCATCCGCATCAGTAACCAGGTACATCTCAGGTGACGGGGCCTTTTCCACATTAGCTAACAAAATGGCACATAAGAAGCAAGGACTTCAGTGTTAACTACAGATTTCTCCCACCACTCTCAGGCTTTGTCCCCCAAACTGGAAGAAGATACTCACATGCCCTCATCAGTTCGTAAACCTTTGGAGGGCATCCCTCGGGTTGTTCCATCCGATAGCCCTTTTCCAGCAGATCATACACCTGAGAGAGGTCAATGCCTGGGTATGGTGACATCCCATAGGTAGCAATTTCCCATAACAGCACCCCAAAGGCTGCAAAAGGAGGAAAAACAAAATTCCTAGTCATAAGTGTCCTGGTTTTGGCTGGGATAGAGTTAATTTTCTTCCTAGTAGCTGGTATAGCACTGTGTTTTGGATTTAGGATGAGAATAATGTTGATAACACACTGATGCTTTAGTTGCTGCTGAGCAGTGCTTACTCTAAGTCAGGGACTTTTCAGCTTCTCATACTGCCCTGCCAGCGAGGAGGCTGGAGGTGCACAAGAAGCTGGGAGGGGACACAGCCCGGACAGCTGACCCAAGCTGGCCAAAGGGATATTCCATAGCTTATGACATCATGCTGAACAAAAACTGGGGGGAGTTGGCCAGGGGGCCACGGCCGCTGCTCGGGAACTGGGTGGGCATCAGTCAGCAGGTGGTGAGCAATTGCATTGTGCATCACTTGTTTTGTATATTCTTTTATCATTGTTATTATTTTCCCTTCCTTTTCTGTCCTACTAAATCATCTTTATCTCAACCCATGAGTTTTACCTTTTTTCCGATTCTCTCCCCCATCCCACTGCAGGGGAGTGAGCGAACGGCTGCGTGGTGTTTAGCTGCCTGCTGGGTTAAACCACGACATAAGTCTGCCCTCTTCTTGTGTTGCTCATTACATTGTGGCCTGTACTGCAGCTTAAGGCAGCATCTCTTTCTTGCAGATATTTCAGGCCAGTCTAGGTGAAGACATGACATGCTAAAAATGCTATTGATTCATGAAGCTGTGGCCTCCCCATGTATTTCTGCCCACGCCAGAAAGCAAGTTACTGTCTAGGCTGGCAAAGAAAACCAAAATGAAACAGAACACACTACTGAAATGGAGTTTTCTTACCCCACACGTCTGATTTGATTGAAAAGGTGTTATAGGCCAGGCTCTCAGGAGCAGTCCATTTGATTGGGAACTTGGCTCCAGCGTGAGCTGTGTAGGTATCTCCAGTCATAAGTCGACTTAAGCCAAAGTCAGCCACCTTCACCACATGATTTTCTCCAACTAAGCAGTTCCGTGCTGCCAGGTCCCTGTATAAAGGAAAAAAAGCACACTCCTTTACAGGAGCAAGAGCAGGGCTTTTGAACATAAGTCTTCTGGTTGCATAGCCTGTCCCCCTCTTCTGAATTGGGAAGCACTCTCTTTATACAGCAGATAAAGGCAATGTGAGCTTTGCTCTGAACAGTGTCAGGCACTGTGTGGACTTACTCTTAGGAGCAATAAGGTAAGTCAGGATATAGGGTTCATTCTTTAAACTCTATTAAATTTCCAGTAATGATAGCTGTTACGATGAGAAGTTTATGCTTCCTAAGAATAGGATGAGATCAGCAGCTCATCACACACTGGTAACAGCTTATGGCACGGCTTTATCTGACTGGATGAAAATAGGTCATTGTGGTTGACAATGCCTTGCACAAAGGGGGTACATCAGAACAGGACACCACCAACTTTCGTAGCTGTCAGGCAGTTGGGCACAAGATTGTAAGTCTGGCATGAAAGTCATGGGGAGAAGAAATTGCAAGATAATATTGAAACGAAAACAGCTCTTGGATAACCCAGTGTGAAACGTAAATCTGGAAGAAACATCCCCAAAAGGAAGAATTCCTGGGCCACCATGCTGGTGGCCCGTTCATCATTGCAATCTGAGATTGTACCACCTCAATGTGATTTTACCCACCTGTGAATGAAGTTCTTCTTCTCCAGGTACTCCATAGCAGAGGAGATCTGGGTGGCCATGTAAAGTAGCACAACAGCACTCACTTCCTCCCGGTTGCATTCCCGTAAGTAGTCTAGCAGGTTCCCATACGGCATGTATTCTGTCACAATGTAAAAGGGAGGCTCCAGGGTACAGACACCTAGCAGTGACGAGGAGGGAGCATGTGAATAAAGCTTCCCTTTCTTCCCTACCTTACCACTATTCCCGATTTAATATCCATTTGTCACATTTCGTACTGATGAGTATTTCTCTGAAGTGAAGACTTCCATCTACAAGACCCAGATCAATGCAGCCCAACTTAAAATTCAGTGCTTCTGTCTTTATCTGTCCATCTCTATCCATAAAGTGATAGAGAGAAACATGTCTACTCCTATCTAATATACATAAAGGAGCAGTTCTGTTCTTCGGAGGGTTACAGAATGAAATAGGAGTTATTTTGAACACATAAGATTTGCTTTTCCTCTCCTCTCCTCCTTCATAAAGCTAAAGAGTGGCCAACTGGAAGTAGGTACCTGTCAACTGGCAAGATTTCCAGACTGAAATATCACTACAGAGTAATGTGAAGCACTCCCATGTGTGCTGGGTAAGTGATCAGCACGGTGGGACCTGCTCCTAAAGCAGCATTCTCACACATTCCTCAGATGACTACTTGCTACAGTCATTGCAGTTATGTACAAAGTATGTATTAGCAGAGGAGGTGGACAACAGGACACTCATGTCAAATCTCTGTGAACTCCCGCTGCAGCACTGCCGAATGCCTGTTCATACCGTTACGCACATACAGAAGTGCAACACAACTACACTGTGCATCAGAAAGAGCAAAAATGCATCTCTCTGATGAGAAATCTTTGTCTCTAGTCCTGGAACCAGACAGGGCTGGGCAGACACTTCATCTGTGCCCATTTTTTAAATGGGTACAGAATAGTTGCCATTACTAAAAGCCTTCACATTCTTCACATTTCTCCTTTCATCCCAGGCTTGGCTTGACAGCTTTGCTCCTGAAAGCAGCAAAAGTCTAGAGGCAATTAAACACTAGCAAAGGTTTAGAGTGTCTCCTTAAGAATCTTTGTACATGCAGAATTAACAGCTATGCAGACTATTTAATAGTGATCATCACGTTATGCATTTGCCAGTGAGACAAACAGGGCCCAGGCAAGCTGTAAAGCTGGCAGATTTCTTCCATTCACGTGCTGTTTGATCTGACTTGCATCTCCAGTGCCTTGATCTCATGTACTTATTTGGAGATACACAGGGTCCCTTACAACAGCAGCGATCTGGTCGTCTTCTGCTTAATTATGGACTGATTTTTCTATTTAGTACAGCTTTTTCTATAAATGTCTCTGATTTGAGAAGTATGACGAACAGTATTTGTTGTGCTTCCAATATAATTTTCCTCTTTCACTTTGAATTTTCTTATAGTTTTGTTCTGTTCTATCAGAAAAATAAGTCATGGAAAATGATTTTGTAAATCTGATTTAACACAGCAGAAAAGGGATCTGACTCTGATAACTGAACCCGGGAGCATATCTAAGACCAAGGGTACAAACTAACAGGAGGCTGATTTTGCAAACTTTATATAATGCATAGTTGTACCTCAACAGCAAAGTTGTCTACTGTAAGTGACGATATTTGATGTTTTATTTAAAATTAGCGTCTCTTAGCTCCAATACAACATAAAGGAGTAAGCTGTCAAAAATACCAAAAATACCCATAACCTGACCTGATTCAAAAAGTTATATAAATACAGAAAATCTGCCACTGCTTTTAAACAAGACAGATTTCCTTTTGGCGGAAACTCAAGTAAGAACAGAAAGAGCAAGGAATTTCACTAACCTAACAACTGCACTAGATTTGGGTGCTTGATCTCCTTCATCACAGCAGCTTCTTTCAAGAACTCTTCCACCTCCATGGTATCTTCCTAGATAAACAGAGAGGCAAAAGAAGGGAAAATTCACCTTCATGACCAAGGTCTGCTGAACACTACATATCCAAGCTGAATATAAATGATGGCATGCTTATCTCCATTCTACTGTTTTGGCTTTTACCAAAGAAAAATATAACAGCCCTGAAAAGCTGCGTGTCCAGCCTGCAGGATGGCCAAGTGACAGATCTGCAGTACCCAGAAAGCCTTACGCTTTCTTTTTTGGTAGCTGTTGTGGCTACCAAAGCAGCTGTGGCTGGTGAGAGGAAGACTCCCAGGGTCTCTGACTTAGTTCCCCTGCCTAGCTATAAAAGTTAAGCTTGAAAGCTCCCTTACTTAGGGGGTACGTAGAATTGTAGCTGTTAATGTTGAAACAAACAGAAGGCTTTGAAAAGAAAGATAAACGGAGAAGCTGAATTTTTCCAGGAGTAGGGGAGATGCTGTAGAGGGCATTTCCAACACCTTTCATTTCTTAAAGCTTCCACAGCTCTTGTGAGGGAAGGGAAGGGAAGTGGACTTGGTAACCATTTCTACAGATCTGACTTGGACATGCAGTTCCTGCAGGAGCTTGCTGGGCCAAAATTCCAAATTGTTTCTAAGCCACATGCACTGGTGCAAGTTTGATAAGCTAACTTTGTTCTGCAAAAGCTACTCTCAAGCATAGATTTTACGCAGGTCAGCACACTCCATTTTCTGATATTCATATCATTAGGTGGTATAATTGAGAACATTACAATTTCCTTACCCTTATTATAAATGGTGACCAAATGAACAGCCCACAACAATCCGAAAACTCACCTTTAACGTTTTCACAGCAACCGTGAGATTGTACTTCTTCCAGACACCAACGTACACCTCGCCGTACTGCCCTCCCCCAAGTTTGTGCTTCATGGTGATATCAGTCCGCTCCATCTCCCACTTGTCGTGGATGGGGGACACTCCATAGACAGTGGGCTTATTGCACTTGGGTGCTGGGTAATGCAAAGTTGTCACCAGTCCATCTGCTACTGTTGAGTGATGGTGCACTAGCTCTGCTAGTGTGCTGAAACGGCTTTCTGCTGTCACGTATACCTGTTAAGAACGCACCAGGAATCTACTTAAATGACGGCAGCTGGAAGCTTTCAGTAACACTGGAAAACAGGCACAGCAAAAACATTCTAGCAGGTTGAAGAAAAAAAAAAAAAGAGGTAAGGGAACCAGACTTTATAGAGTATTTGTTCGCATGTTGTTGGGCAAATTAATATTAATCTGTGGGAAATTTACCTGCAGAAGGCAGCTAGATATAAGCTATCCCTTGGGAGCAGTCCTGTCTCCTGCCTCGTGCTTTATAGAAGTAGAAACTGGAATTCTTGTAGCCAAGCGCAAGGCCAGTTTCTGCATCATTCAACACATCGTACTGCTATTTGACCAAGGTTTCAAAATTCTGATCAAAACTGCGGACTTACCAAAGCTCTGCTTGTTCTAAGTGGATCAATGGAAAGATATCACGTCAAACCACAACTGCTTTGCTCCCTACCTGCTTTCAGCCAGGATGAGTACCATCTGCACTTCTTCCAAAGTGGTGTTCAGTGAGCTACCGCCGAACTCTTGGCATACGTGTTCTTTTTTTATATTAATCAACCTGTGAACCTGTCTTCTCTCACACACACCCCTCTCTTAGCAGTCTGCAACTTGAGATTCTGTACCACCTCTTAATTAATATCCTTATTTCCTCTCCCCACAGCATTATCCAGAGATCCTTACCTTTCCATCTGAGGTGGTATTGATCCTGTAGTGGTAAACACGTCCTTCGTACCTGAGCGAGATGGATAGCTGCCCCGGGCTGCTCTCGCTTTCACGAACCAGGAAGCTGCCATTGATGAGACTGCTCAACAGATACTCTGCTGCACTGCGTGATACTGGCCCATGGTACCATGAATGCTTTTCCAGGCTGTTCACTGGTGTGATGTAGTTGCTTGGTACCCAGCCCTGCCCATTCTTCGAACGTACCTCACTCCATTCACCATTCTGGTTGTAACCCAGGACTCGCAACTTCTCACCTATGACCAGAAAGAAAAAAGCAAAATAAGCACAGTGCAATCTATTGGGTCTCATTAAGGGAGACGCTCGCTATCAGCTGACTAAGCCTGGGATTGTAGTTTAACAATAAAAATCTGCAGCAGTGATCTTATAGCTAAACTGCTATATATAAAGTATTTATGAAGTAAAGTTTCAGACAGAATACCTAGGATACTGTTCCCTAATTTACTGCAGTGTGATTGATGAACTCAAAAAGCTTCCTGTAGTCCAGCTTTTTAGACTAGAAAGACTTCTTTTTTCTTGGAGAGATGAGGTTTGTCTCCTTCTTGAAGCCTTAAATGGCATGTGATTTACAACAGTTCTGCAGAAGGTCATATTCTGATACATGTACTGAACAGAAATAGAAAATCTCTCTGCAATTCTTAATTCTTGATTTTGCCCCAGTTGAAAGTGCTGAATTTTGTTGCCATCAATAATGTAAAGGTTTTCCTCTGCCCCTCCCTATAATAGGTGTCTCAACGGGCTGGTGATTTGGGGACTTTAGAATGGGAACAGCGGTAGCTGGGCTAGACCATTCGGCAGTGTTGTACAAAGCCGAGCCTGTACTAGGAGAACTGCCCGGCAGGTGTCTCTCCAACACAAGTGAGAAGAGAGACCGTCTGCTTATAGTCATCAGTTTGGAGAATAATCTTCTCTAACTGCGCTCATTCCTATTCCTATCCGGAGAAGGATTCTGCTCGCTATTTTCTGTTGCTAAGTCTTCAACCTAGTAGCTGCTCTGCGATTCAGAACCTTACCTTTGGTGATGCTGAGCGTGTTGTCACCGCTTGCTACAAAATCGTAAAGTGCAACAAAGAGATTGGGATCACTCTCAGTGGCTCCAAGCAGGTTCTCCTTGGAGCTCCATCTGATGGCTTCATTCAGTGCCTGGGGTTCAACATCGCAGCCATAGGGGCGGTGCAGGGCCTCTAAAGAAAGAACAGAAGAGGAAATTGTAAATAGATCAAAACCCAGTGTACAGCAGAGCGAAGCTCCTACTGCACAATATGCTCTTTACGGAAAGGGAACACCACGTCTGCCCATCTTAGATCAGCGGTTTTCAGTCCCCACTTTGCTGACTCTTTGTTCTATAGGTTATTTCTAACAGGGGCTGGAGAAGGTGATTAACTGCCTATATACCAAGTAGCAAGCTAGGTATATAAAATTTCTATTGAATATTTATTATATTATATATATTTCTATTTATATACACCTCTATTTGAAAGTATTTAAGCATTCATAGATAAAAAATGGGTGAGAAATTAAAAGAGCTTTTTTTTTATTATGTGAAGTAGTGAAGGAAACCTTTGATGCTAAAACGTTATGGCTTATGTTTTTATTGTTTCTGTGGGTGAAGTAGCTAGCCTGGATCTGAAACCAACATTACAAATACAGGTAAGACAGACTGAATTATGACACAAATAAGATCTATAGGTTGGGACAGTAACTGATTCAGTATTAGCAGGAATGATGGTGATTTACACAGTAAGTAAGTAAGAGGTGGAAAACTGACAGGGACAGAAAGTATTAAGGGTGATGCTAGGTATTTAGCAGCAGTGTTTCCGAATACCCAGGCAGTTCTGTTTTGCTGTTTCAAAGGACAACTGATGCAAATTTGATAGTACACGGGAGCGAGGGGAAGAATCAGACTTGGTTTATAGACAAAAGAAAAAAGTCCCCACAGTTCCTGTGATGATGAAAACAATCTAAATACACAGGGTTTTGGAAAGAACTATAGTAAAAAGCAAAACTGTCTGAACACTTCATGGTAGTGCTATGCCAAGACCATCATTGGGTTTCTAACCCATAAAGAGGTTTTCCAGGAACAGGTAGCAGAATAAATTTCAATATTAAGACAAGAGAAAGAGCGATGATGTAGTTTCATACATGTGGGTCGCTCAAGGGGGCAAAAAACTACGAAGGTGTAAAGATATAAATATTTTCTCTGATAGCACAAGTGACATAAGTTCCTGTCCCAATATATATTTTCAAATTCTCTTGTTGAACTTACTTATGGAAATTCACTGTAAAAAGATTTAATTAAATTAAATCCTCTCCAAAAAGTTGGATGCGTTCTTCACTTTACAATCATTGCTTTGGCCCATTTCTGAGGGGCTGAGACGCCAGGCTCAAGATTTTTTTAAGCAGACCACTGTCAGAAAATGCGTGTATATAATACCCCCCTCCCCGCACTCCCATGAGATTTACATCCGTGAGCGAGAGCTAGTCCATAAGGCACTTTAAAAGAGAACAAAGAGCTCAAATGCAATACAGGACGGGAAAACTGGGAAGTCAGCAAGACGCAAAACAGGAAGAGGCCTGTGCCAAGTAATAGGCAAACATATGCCAAATCTGTGTCACAGGACAGAGCTCAAGCCTGGAAAACGAGGACGTAGCGGGGTTCCCAGCACCTACATGCAATTTTTTGACTGTATTGTGGGTACATGAGAAAGTAAATGGTTGAGGTTTGTTCTGTTTTGTTTTTAAACACATAGCTAAGTGGCTTTTGATTGCATTTCTGGTAATCAATTCAGAGTTATACTGCTTGCATAACCTGCTCATCTTGCAATTACTTAATAACCTACCTCCCAAGCCTTGCCAAAGTAGCACCCTATCAAGGTTCTCCTCACAAGAACAGAAGTGACTAGAGATTAAGCTACCAAAATGTCACTTCTTTGATTTCATTATCTGCAGATACAATATTTACATACACTTCTTGTTCCTAACCATCAACTGCAATTAGTTTTATGATATACTAACCCATCAGACTGGGTGCTATCATGGAAAAGAGAGGAAATCCCAATGTTTGCTCTGCTATCTACATTATAGCATGGCTGCCAACATCCCAACAACTGTAATTTTTTAGGGCTGGGTGTGTGCATATGCACGTCCAGTTGTTAAGCACCGGGAAAGAACATCAGTTCCTAAATCCAGCTCTCTTTATGGAGTAAAAATACATAATTAATTAAGTAATACATTCTTTATACTCCTACAGTGACTTGTGTTAGAGTGTTTCAGTGCCTTAAGCAAAGTCACGCAGCAAATGTGCTATACAAGAAATCTGACTTACGCATCTCTGCTAA
The DNA here is from genome assembly GCF_964195595.1 of Calonectris borealis. NCBI lineage: Eukaryota > Metazoa > Chordata > Aves > Procellariiformes > Procellariidae > Calonectris > Calonectris borealis. Next base: position 32,194,781 of record NC_134319.1, on the reverse strand, counting down.
AGAGCAAACACAAAAGTAGGCAGCGTTTTCAAAAAATACCCGATCTTTCAGCTCCAAAATACCTTAATGGTGTTTAAATAACTTCTTACTTTCAGTTACGTATCTGCCAAGATGTGAAAGGCTTTAAACAAAAATGTTTGTTCTAAATCAAAGCATACTTTAAGTTTCTTTCTCAAGCCAGAAAAGCTCATGAACTGAGCATCCAACCCCTACTTAACAGACAGCGCAGAGTTAAGCATTTAACCACGCACTCGATGGGTAAGCCCGAAGCAGCCTAGTATCAGCTCAGCTTCAGAGCTGCTGCAGCAAATCCCATGACCTGCCCACGTTGAGCCCAGCAGCGGGCACTTTAGCCAAGGCAAAATCAGCAGAAATGCCACCTGCTGCTTAGTGCTGAGCAGCTCTGCCCACATGAAACCATTTGTGGTGCTGTGCTGGATTGCCAGCGAGGATTCAAAGCAGATGTGGGACTACTACCACTTCCTCGGGAATGCCTGGGAGGCTGGCACATGTTCTTTACACCCACTTTATGTACAAAAAGAGCCAGCAGAAGTTAATGTTTGATGAGAAGCTTCAATCACTTAGCTACAGTGCTTACCTAAAAATCACACTACCTAAAAATCAAATGCTTTTAAGAGTTCATGTCTCACTAACTTCCTTCACTTTCATTTTTAGAGTGACTTGGATGCTTAAGTAACCGTAAAGGTTACCCAATATCTACTAAAGGGGAATTTACCAGGACATAAAAGTACCTATGGCAGGTTATTATTACATAATAACCTATGCTGCTCAATACGGTGTGGGATCTATACCATCCAAAATGTAAGGATATGGAAGGTCAGTGAAACATGATAATTGCATAGACCTCATTAAGGAAGCTAAGCTAACCAACGCATATCAGAAATGATACCCCTTCAACTGAATAGTCTGCAAGCTCTATTCACACCAAGAGTAAGGAAATGAGCTGGGAAGTTCTGTTTTATATCAGCTCCTTTTAAAGGCTAACCATAAATCATATATGACCACTTTCATTTCCTATACAATGGAAAACTTACATCATCATTTAGTGTAAAAGTAATACACGGTCATGCGAGGAGGTTACGCTTCATCCATCTCCTTCCTTTTCTTTATTCCCACAATACAATTTGCTTCTCTCCGGATATGAACGCTTTTCCTATTCAGCCAACATGTAAGGGGTGTTTTTGTTCCCCACCCTGTGCTGCCAACACTGCAGTTACCAATCTCTATGGTCCAAGAGCAAAGCGTACACTAAATCTTAAATTTTAGAGTCACACCAAGTGCTGAAATGGTCTCTATTTCTGCAATACTAACCCCGTAAGGCTCATAAAAATGAAGCATTTCAATAATCCTAAAATCCGGATAAAAGCAGGCAATCTCAGTCCTGCCCGTGGCTGGTCTCATCCTACAAGAGAAAGATGAACTTGAAAGGACCCACATCCTCCTTGAAGCACGTGGAGAAATACAGGAAAGGGATAGCACAGCATTACATCCCTGAGCATCATACCTGTGAAACTCACGCCAGGCTCAGAGGTTTCCTCGCCAAGGCAGCAGAGCAGCTTGCCCTCTTTGCCATAGCTGTTAGACTGGAAGAGGACCGTCCCCACAATCATCCTGTGCTTCGCAGCAAGCAGAAGAGGCTGCTTGACACGAGAAGTCCTGGGCTGCCGCTGCCAGCACAAAGGCCACCACGTGCAGACGATCGCTGCTCGCAAGGCTGGCCAATGGAAAAGCAAGCACTGCCGAGTGGGCGAAGGAGAAACTGGGAAAATCAAGCTGCGGGTTAACGTGGTTATTAGCTGGAAGTGAGGGTGGAGCTTCCCAGGGAACGCTGAACAAACAGAGGATGTGGGGACTGGACAGCAAGTTGAAACAATTTTGAGATGAGCTATAAAGACAGAGTTTTGTTTCGCTAAGAGTTAGGCAACAAAGTGTTTGGGAAGAAAGCAAACAGTTTCCTTGGAGAAATTCCTTTGTACAAATTACAAAACAGATCACCCATTAAGGGGACCGCCCAGATTGATTCATTTTTCCACTCCACATACCACTGCTGAAGCACTATTTACATGAATCAACAGGAAACGATGTTAGTGAAAATACACATCTAAGACACGTACAAGCACTGGGCAAGCAAACACTCTTGAACATTTCAGGATTTCAGAAAGAAACAGAAAGCAAGGGCAGTACAGTACGCCCAGTCTGAGCTGCATATTTGCTGATTTAGTAAGACTCAGGACAACTCTCCAAAAGGGCACCATCGAACTACCTCTCAAAAAACATAAGATTTGTTGGATGAATTTTTTAAAAGCCCTAATTTTCTAGCAAAGGCTGTATGGTTTGTAGCAGGAAGGCTCCTCCTAATACGCAGACAAGGAAGGGTTAAAGAACAAGCCATCACCATGGCAGTCTCACACCTGGGAGGGTGGTGGGCCTGCAGAGGGGTATAAAAGGGAGCAGGGAAGGGGAGTAAGTGGTTTGGCCATTTGTAGGGGGAGAAGAGCTGTTGCAGCCCACCAAGAAAAAAAGCAGCACTTCTATAATCCATGAACTCCACCGTTCTGTGAGAAAGGCAGCTGCACCACGTGATGAGGACTCAGATCAGGCTAAAGGTAAGAAATGAGCAACCTGGCTTATTCTGAATGTTTGCATTTTGTAAGGCAGTGGATGTGGAAAAACACCATATAAAACTGTGGATATGCTGTAGTGATGAGGAGTTGGTTTTCCCCATATGGCCTGTGACACAAGTTATGTTCCCCGTCACCATCACCTAAGGTATGTGGAAAAAATAACCAAACAAAGAAAATACCTTAGGATACCCACATACTGTTGTTTTCCTAAAGTTCTGACAAGTGGGTGACCTCCTTTCCTCCTCCTATAAAACCAAGCTCAGTGAATCCTGCAGCATATTGAGATACCTTTACTTACAAGCTCCTAGTTTTATCTTTTCCCCCCCTTTGTTTTTTCCTCTTGCAGTTTATTGTTTTCTTCCCTCTCTTAAGTGCTCTGAGTATTCTTAATTACACTGGTATTTGTACTAACCTTTGTGTATCTATTAATACACAAAGAATAAGCAGAATTTGTAAGGAAAGACAGCATAGCCTCAAACAGATGGATGAGCGTTGTGACAAACAAGTTTTTCAGGTGGGTCTGAAATGGTACCAGGAAATGGCAAACTATATACGGATTTGTGACTAAATTAGTCTTAGCTGTAATAGTTAATAAAGTTAATAACCAATTTACTTGTTAGTTAAAATACAAGAGATGAGTAATTGGTATCTCTGGAACAAAGAAGGATTAACAGAAAGTTAGGCTGGATTAATAATGTAACTTGCAAATATATCTATTGAACCTCTCAATTTAAGCCTCTGTCATAACAGTACCCTTAGCCAAAGCCTAATGGCGGTCTGGTTTGTTAACAAGCTCCTGATGTGAACCAAGTAGTGCCCGGCACTGGCATTATGGGCGAGTAACATTTTGGCTGTAAACTTCCTGTAACAGGGCAATTCTGTCCCGGCACCCTTCCAGCCACCCTCCTGAAGGTGTTTCTCAGCAGGAAGGACATGGGGTGTCCCTGCACAGTATGTATCTGTTCATAAGGTCCTGTCAAAAGCACCCAGGCAGAATAAAATCAGGCATCTTTCTACCTTCCAGATGAGAGTTATTTCTTTTACAACTGATTTTCCTAGATAGTTATTTTACGCTGTAGGCCATCACCTTGACATCTGCATGCATCACATCTGCATCCTGTTCCTACTCCCTTCAAAAGTAAGTGCATAACATAAAATCTTAATTCTGGTATACTCAACTTCCTCAGTGGAAGAATCCACCTTTCAGGACAGCAGCTCTTTATACTATTCCCTGTGGTGCCCTTCAAAGCCGTTTCCTGAGAGTGGTTACCCTTCCTGTACAACTTAAATCATCCATTTAGAAGCATTTCTCTAGTTCTTCCAGGAGTGGGAAAAAGCTGAATATAAGGAAATCTTGCTGACTATGCTACTTTGAAATGCACAGTTCAGGGAGCTTCCAAAAAATTCACTGTACTCTGAATTTACGAACCAACTGTCAATGTCTCTTAAACAAAAGAATGTGTAAATAGCAATACAGCTCTGAAAAGGATTTGGTGGTGTTGGCAGCAGGCCTAAGTGACTGGTTTGTCAATGGAAGGAAGAGAGACAAAGAAAGGGTTATAGGGTAAATACTGGTTATTGCATACAGTCTCAATCTGATATCTTAGCATTTTACATCAAAAACCATAGGGTGTATATATGTGTGTGTATATATATACACACACACGTGGTGTTCTATCTTCTGGCTTCTCACATGCCTCTTTTTCATGAAGGGACACTTGAATACAAGGCCACCAAGATCCCTGCATATGCCACATCTTTCACTTTATTTTCACTTTGAGTTTTCAAAACCAAATACCGATATAAATATCCATGATGCTATTTTACATACAGACCCATTTTACATGCTTGCTTTTAAGACGACCAAAGAATAGGCATTGGTCAACTTACGAGCATAGAAAGCAGACCATCAAGTAACTAAGGACTGCTAGTATAATTGGTATTTTCCACTGCATCTTCAAAACGTACATCTCTTTACATCACTAGACTTCAAGATCTTTAACCAGCTTGTTAGTGGGAGGATTTCTGCCTTAATGAATACGAGGAAACAAAATGGATAACACTTCGGCAAGTGGGTTTCCTATTTTGCTGACACGATTGGAATAGTATCAAATTCTACAGCAGCTTTGTTTCTGAAGCCAAGTCACAGCACTTCCTACTAACCAAAAATACTCAAGGCAAACTACATACTAAAAAGCAAACCAATGCTGAACAGGCCAAGTTCCTGCTGTCTAATAATGTGGTAGCATAGAAGCAGACCTATGAACTTTCTTTACCCTGTAACCGACTTCAGCCCTTACCTAAATGGACCACCTAGTCTTTCTGCTGACATACATGTGGCCATGAAAACCACCAGTTTAAAAGGGTTCAGACAGCTCACATATGGGTTTGGTAAAATGCAGGCAACCTAACTAAATGCCATTCCTAGGTGTTCCTCTCCTGCAAGCAATCAGACTCTTAATAACGTGGTTTGCTTGAGCTAAGCACAGATCCATGGTTAGTCTTTGGGCCTCCCACAGAGTGATGCAAGGTTTGAGTATTGTAAACAACCCACTGAATAAAGCCAAGAAATACAGCTCCAAGCCAAGAACTTGGGATGGGCAAGGAATAGGTTTCTATTTATGGTACCAGGCTGGGAGAGACAGAATGGGAGGAGACTTCAGAGTCAGTGACAAAATTGCATCATGAACAGCTCACATCATATAAAAAGAAATGTTTCAAGCTAAGCTGGTAGCACTGTCTTGCCTCAATTATCAAAATATATCTGAACTAGAAAAGATTAATAAAAGTGATCTTTGGTATCAGAGAGAGAAATATATGGAGAAACCTGAAAGTTCTCCATACAGTTCACTTCTTAAATGCAGATTTATTTTGCAACATGACAATGTGAGGTATCCCCCTGCACTTATTTCATGGTTAAAGTAGTGGGTCTTCACCTAGAAGACATGCTTTTTGGCTAGCCTGATAAAAAAATCCAAGGGAAGACAAGGTTTGGGGTTTTGGTATCAATGAATTTTAACTGGTAGAAGGAGAGAGACACATTGATCTCAACTAATTACACTAGTGTATGAAGAATTCAAGACAATGTCTACATTACAAGAAGTTAGCTATGTTAAGATTAAAACAAACTGATGTTGATAGAAGGAACTGCCTGTCTTCTGTTTCACTGGCTCCAATTATCCTCTTTGTTATTAATGCTATCAAACATTCAGAGGTATCCCTCAGCCTGTTTCCTTGCTCAGATGTCAGTGACACATAGGTATACCATTTCTCCCAATATCAGCACTTCCTATTTTTTTTCAACTTCTTCCTAGTAAAGAAGTATCTTTTTGGTACAGAACCCAGAATGAAATAAATCAAGCTTAAGTTCAAAGTATTAATTTGAAAATCTTCATTCATTCCAAGAAAGATGCATAAATCTCTTCACAGTTCAACAACTGTATAGGCTGTACGTGACCAAACCTTCTACTGAAGCATTTGGTAGCATTGCTGTTTTAAGAGAGAATTTCAAGTATTGAAAGTATTGATCATCTTCAGCACAAACGCTGCTAACTCAATAGACTGGTTCTCACGTCCTCCAAGATTTTCTGTCCTCACAGTACTTTGGCAGGAAAGTGACTCTGGGATCAATGCAGCTAGCAAAATGATGCGGGTTTTTACATGGATTTTAAAAAGCACTTTAGGGTGAGGAACTCATGGGAGCACAGGAGAGCTGGACCTAAAAGTTATTAAAAGGTGCAATGGATGTTTCCTGTCACAAGTACTGGGAATGGTCAGAAGCACCAGAATCCACTCAAAGTACCAATCTGACTTCTTTGAATGTGCCTCTGAGTGAGGAACCAAAACCCAACAGCTCAACAGATAATAAGAAAAACACTTTCCTGAACTGAAAGACAGATTTTAATGCAATTACAATGATACACAAAAAGGATTTTAGAACAAAAAGCTACAAATGTAACCTCTTTGCAAAATCCTGAATACAGTATCAAGGTGTTTGTTACACTAATTACTAAGGATTTGTTCAGCTCCTATAAAGCTAGTCAGCTTTGCAATTGCTGCTATCTAGAAACAAGCAGAGAGACCACCAACTTTAGGTGCTCTGTATTACATACCTCTTTCCATTGAGTACTGAGGTGATGAAGTTCCAATCTTTGTTCCTCTGAATTCTGCCTATAGTGGACAGTAACTACTCCCACAATAACAGTTTTAGGGAAAGGAGTGCTATGAAGGGACACCCGGATTTCAAAGATAACTGGGAAACCGCATACATGTAGATCAAAAGTCTACTTGACATTCTTCCTCTGTCATGGTGAGTTCCAGTAAACCTCTCCAGTATGAAGGGTAAGGAGGATTAGGTCACCCAGTCCTTCTCCAGGAAAGGTGGGATGGCCAAACATTATGACAGCTTACAGCAAGTCATTTAGCATTTTTTTTAATCAGTACTGTGGGAGAGAAGTTGCTTAATGTGGATTACACTTCACTCCAACAGAATTCCTGAGGAGTTGTAATATTGGCCAGATCAAAGTCAAGATATTATCTACTTCTAAGCAAATCAAATGAATAGCTACTTACTTACACAGTGTTAAGACAAACATTTGCAGTAAGGGCTCTTCTGCAGAAAGAATACTTGAGAAATCATGGCTCAGCCAACCTCTAAGCAAGCCAGAAATATCTACACTAACAAAGTCTAGCTGGTGAGAGGTTTATTTTGCAGATGTAAAGCACTAACTGATCAGACCTTTGAGTTAACATGACATAAATGTCCAAGCTGCTTTTCAAGTGACATAATTACATCTTATTAGAAGTCCTACAGTATTAGATACTCTCCTTAGACTCAGCACCTGGAACAACGACCACATTAAACTGTTTCTCAGCTGGCTTTTTGAAATTTATTTTTAGCCTTCCTAGTTAGAGGGAAAACCTGGAAGGAGAGGGTAGAGCCTAACTGACTTACAATCTCAGGAGTGAAAGAAAATGTCAATTAACAGCCCAAATTTGAGCTGATGTCACAACTCAAGGCCCAAGTAATTATTTTTGCAAGTGCCTTGACAGGCAGCACTGCTTACCTTTTGGAGGATATTCGGAGGGCAGAGCTCCCCAGGTGAGCTGATACAGCTTCAGTTTCCAGTACATGAGTTTAATTTTTTAATACAATCCCAAAATGCTTGTTAGCACAGATGCGACTTCTCAGTTCCATCCACCCACACTGAATATGCAGCAACTGCCAAAGCTACACAGTACTTCTGTTTTAAAAAAATTCTCTAGCTAAAAATAAATCACAAAACTGTCAACCTCATTTGTCAGCAACCAATATGCTGTTCAAGCCATTGTCCACAGCCATTTTCTTCTCTTGAACAAAGAAGGGTTTTCCTTTTTAAAATATTTACTTCATTTGACTAAAACACTCTTGTGATTTTGCCTCCTTTGAAATATATTTGTCTTAGAAAATAAACCAGCGTTTCCTTTCCTCCAAGAAAAGCCGAGCTTTAGCATGAATACTTGCCCAAAAATTGCATGCCGTCTTGTTAACTTCAGAACCAGGGAAAACTCTTAATGTGGATGCTTGTCAGGAGAACCCCAGAGTCTGACATTCAGCCGAGCCCGGGCTGGTGGAGTTTTGGTTGTCTTGTCCCTTCTCAGCCCTATGGGCTGATTCACTTTTTTTGGGGGGGGGGGGGGGGGGCAGTGTGAACACGCACGTATGAAGTCAGAGAAACACATCCATCGCACTAAACTTAGTTACTGGCTGCTGTGCCACTTCCCGTTGGTGAAACCCAGACACTTGTAATTGGCTCCGCTGACCAGACAAGGGACTCCATTCACCAGCGCCGTTTCCAACAGCTGCTAAATAACCAGGGTAACACAAACCCCAGCCTCGGCAGAAGGAGAATTCCTAGCTCAGCGCCGACAGCTTTGCAGTTTCAGGCTGTGTCACTACATTTGCTTTTTCAAATCTACTAACAGCGGTGTTTAGCCCTCGTGTGTCCAAGTCCAGTATTAAAACCAGAATGTACTCACTGAAATAAAGTTTTTGGAAAATCCTTTCTGGGTTATGGCAGAATTAATACAGCTTTGAAGGAAAAGAGATGATAGTGAGACTAAGCAAGTTCAATACTCCTATTCCAGAAGTAATCAAAGCTACAAAAAAGTCACTGTTTGAATTGCTGGTGTAGTAATAAAATCAGTTTTATTACAAAGAAGGGTAGCTGTAAATTAATAGACAAAGATTATTAGTAAGTTGAGTGGATCTGGATAGAAAATGCCAAGACAATTAAGTAGGTTTGTGACTGCCATTATTCAGCAGAGATCTGATATTTTTTGACAGAATAATAAAACAAAAACAGAGTTTTAAAAATAATTAATTGAAGAGAGGTAAGACTAGCCAATATATTCAACTTGAAGGAATTTTATGCAGCTAAGATACAAATATGTATTTTATGTACATCTGCTACTGTAGTGGTAACATCTACTGTAAAGTTAGGCATTGAGTTTTTTTTTTTTTAGGAAGTACAAGTACTTCTTGATTGTTAACATCAAAACTATAGAACATTTAAAGGAAGTATGATAGGAAAAACAAGTCCTGCCTCTCAGAGTTAGCAGAACTCTTAAGAATGTCAAAAGCAATTCAGCTAGCTGACAACTGGGATTCTTCAGTCACGTTACAACCACCATACTGGGTCACTTATAGCCCAGCACCCTGCTGTACCATTGCCAACGGAAGTTGCCTGGGGAAAAGGTAATGGTATTATTCCAGAACCTCCAAAATGTTGCAGCTCAAGGTCTTTCTGAGCCAGAGCTGGCCTTCTTGTAGTTAAACTTCCTAACAGGCTTCTTCCATTATTTTGTCCAGTTGCTGTCTGAGTAATGAAAACTAAACTCATCAAATAAACAATATCCCGCTGCAATGTTATCAATAGCTCAACTGCACGTTGTAGAATAAAGAACCGGCTCTTACTTGTTTTGAACATGACATCTGCTGGTTTCATTTGATGATCCTTAGTCTGTACAGTGGCAAATCCTGAACAATCACTACCTGTTGGTGCTTACCCTGCCACTTGTGACTTTTACAGTCCTTTGTCTTATTCTACCTCAGCCACCTCTCTTCCAGGCTGAAGAGTTTGTCTTAGGCAGTCTGATGTTGTTATTGTCTTTGGTCACCTTTAAACAGCCCTCCTTTGAGTTTTTTCTAGCTCTACCATACACCCCACCAGATAACCAAATCGGAATTACACGCAGTATTCAAACCATAGCTTTGTACAGTGGCAGAACTATGTATTTTTCTATTCCTAATGCTCTGCTTTTTGGACTATAATTCCAAACGTTGTCATGATACTGTCTTATTACAGCTCAAACATTTATTTCTATTGTTGTAGTAGTCAGCTCAGCACTGAATACCTCGTATGCTAAGCTAGAAACATTTTCCTCTGTGTACCACCTTCCACGTTTACACTGAATCTTGTACCACTTCTTCAACCTGCAACCTCCTGCAATTCTTCAGGCAACTTTTGACTCTACTGCCTTTAATAACTTAATATTATTAGCAACTTTACCATCTTGCTCTTTCCTTTCCTCCTCTTCACATCATTTGTCATAGTCTGATAGCAGATTTAATTAAAAACAGGTGAATTGAAGAAAAGTTAGAAAGTTGAGTAAAAGACACTTTATTTATTCCTATTTGATAGCTGCTTCATTTCTAGCACCTTTTCACTAAACAAAATCATTAATGCATTCCAGCAAGTTACATACTATAATCAGTGCTTAGTACAGTGTACGATCTGGTTAAGTCATCAGATACTGCTATCCTGTGGTGAGGAGCATTTAAAAAAGAAAGACAAAAATGACTTTGCAAGGGAAACCGCTGAACTAGAAGACTGGTTAAGGAAGGTATAATTGGCCCCAGGGAGAAATACTGCAGATGGGAAACCTGAATGTGCCTGGATGCAAACAGAGCAGAAACATCCTGTAGATGATGTTTTTTCTACTAATTTGTTTTCAGAGCAGTAAAGACAAGCAAACAAAGTGCAACAGTGTGGAAACGAGTGACTCAATTCCCTAGAAACATCAGGTCAAATCTTTTGACCAGGTTAAAGATTGCTATTTCAAAAACCAGAAACTGCATGGAAAATGCTTGGATTAACCTTAAATTAGGCCAGCAAGGACAGAATCTGATCTATAGACAAACAAACATCATAAAGGAGGTAGCTGCAATTGCAGATATATCTAATAATTTGTCAAAAGACAAATCCCCATAAGAGCCAAGATCTGTTGCCAATTGACAATGCTAACCTAAACACTAACAGCTTGTTTTTCTATAACACTGCAAAGATTCCCTCCTGTGCTGGGGAAATATGGAAAAGGAAATTAGTTGTATGGATTTATCTAGGATCGTAAAGGGTTTTGAGGCAATCCTAACTAAATGAAATCCTATTTTATTGAATTAGTACCACAAAACCTTCTGTTCACCTGGAATGAGAGGAGACAGACAATGTAAGCTATATTGTAAGAGTAAGGCAGGCTTTTCAAGACTAGATTATGCAGGGTAACTTAAAAGCATGCTAAGATTAACAATGAGAGGGGAAGGGACTAATGCTGCCTTAGTCCCCTCAAAATGCAGATGCTCTAAAAACAAAATATAGACAAGTGTTCTTTTGGACTGCTTCAGTGATGTAGTTCAACTGAGTGCTACTCCCTCAATTTTAACCAAATCTAGTCCTCTTTTGTTCTGATTTACATCATGTTGCTTAGAGGTTTTTAAACAGAAATGCAAAATGACAAGAAAAGTATTCACTCACTTCTAAAACAGATCCAGCAACTAGAAAAAGCAAACAAATTATTTCATTTTGTCACTTGCTTGCCACACAATTACTTGACTAATTCTTCCTGTTCAGAGGGTGAAACAACAACTCAATGTTGAGACAGTCAAGGAATAAGACCCACTGCTAGTTATTTAAAGAGCCTTCCTCCCACTTAATACTGGCATAGCTGTCTAAGACATCTCTCCTGCTGCCAGTATTTATGGTGGTACGACTGGGATGCTCAGAGGATTGGTCAGTATATTGTCAGCTGTTTTTAACTGAAGGCTACTCTAGCCTCTATTACTGCTTCTGCCTTTGGGTGCCACCTCCCCCAATGCTTAATTTACTCTATTTACTATATATATTCTGAGGGAGGAAGGAAGAGGGAAAGGGCTGGAAATTCCCAGTGGGAGGTCTAACATTGCGGCTCACTCAGCAGTTCATTTCCTCTCCCTCTGTAAAGTACTGGTTAGTTCCTAAATTGCATCCATCCACAACATCAGGTTTTGTGGATTTTACTGAGGATAGTAACAGCACATCATAAACTGAGAGTATCAGTATTACCTTGCCTCTTGTGGCACTGATAAGAGTTTTTACATCTGCAGCAAGGGTAGCAGTGACAAGTAGAAATGCACAGAAACTGCCATTCAAGTTGATACGAGTTATCACTGATGCGACGTGCATGAACAAGACAAAAATATGACTTTAAGTCATACAAATCAGAAAAATCAAGCCATTCATATAGCTCATAGGAATACTTGCAGCCCACAGGAAGAATAGTATCTGTACTCTATCACCGTCAATCAAAGAATGGGGAAATTAATGAAGCGCAAGATGACTTAACCTAAACTAGAAAATAAGACCTCTGACAAAAGAACACTAGCTGCATTCAGTTCCATGGCAAGACTTTTGCCAGTTGTGCCACACAGCTTGCTTTGCGGGAGGTACATAAAACCGCTTCTTAATTTAGGAGTGTTGTTTTATGAAATGTAAATTTTGAACTGAGATTGAGACCAAAGTCTAACTGTGCCATCCAGAGGGGAACTTGCTTGCAGCATCCCCACATCTTCTGGTTTGAAAGACCAAGAAAGGTCCCTTTATCTTGTTAAATTAAGATTTTTTTTTTTCTAATTCAACAGAGTTCCACCTCATTCCTTCTTCCTCCCACTCCACAGAAAAACATTCCCAGTTGTTGCTGGCCTATATAGGTTGTCAGGACAGCTGACTGCTTGGATTACACAGGGCTATATTGTATCCCCTCAAGAACCAGCCACACTAAGTCCTTCCTTTGGGACCAGGGCTCACTACTGGGCTGATACCAGCACACCAGGTGCCGTCTTGAAGTTGGAAATTCCAAGACAACAGGCAGTCCTGCAAATGCTCCTCTCAAAATCATTCTCCCTCTTAAGCCTCTGACAGTACAAACCTACTCCAAATCAGTTATTTGAGTAACCAAAAGCATGGTGAACTGGTACTCGGTTCTGATTCAGCCTCTTAAATCAAAGGGGCTGTCTTCTGCCTTTTGTCCAGGTACTGGAAACTAAAGCAGCTCTGGCTTTTGGTAGCTTGGGAGATTTTTCAGTTACATTTCTACTATTTACAGCAGTTACCTATGGCAATCCTGAATTTAAATGTTTTCAAAATAACTGTAGCTCTCCTCAGTGCAGTAGTTAGAAAGCAGAACATTTATCATCCCATGTAGATACTGCTTCCAGCCAAGGGCTCCTCTCTCTCATCCTTATGGAGACCTCATATTTAGCACTACTGCCAGACAGTCAATCGCTGCCAGCTTCTTGAGATGCCACTAAAACCCTGCCTTTTAGGGCATTTCTCTATTGGAATTCCATGCTGTTGTGACATGTTACTTGACTCTCAAATTTCTCTGAAAAAGTACCCTTGAGGTAAACTACGAGACATGCCTCAGCTCAAGAGTTGCTACTCGGCAAGCAATGGAGCATCCAGAAGCAGATATGATTAACTTCAGATTGAAAGCTGCTGTACCATGTAGGTTTAAATGGGTCTTTCAGCTTAGAAGGACTTTATAGAATCAGAAGCTAATTAATATTCAAAAGTTATCTGAAGGGTCTTTAGAATTAATGACATGTTTCCTGCCCATCTACATCACTGCCAGAAACAGTCTTCCCATTGCTTTCAAGCTACTTTAAGCACTTAAAGCCAATATAACTATGTGCTGCATGGGCTGCTTAGAAGTAACAACTTCCTGGATAGGTTATAGAACTGAGCAGTTGCCAAAACTGTCAAGAACAGTGAGGGAAGTGAGGCAAGGAAAGATGTTTATATGGACATATTATTGCTTTGAGATCTAAGTCTCTTACAATCTAAAATAAACCATACAAGCATAACAATATTAAATTTTTATAAAGCCTGCATGGTCAGACCCTGAAAAACTGAATCAAGAGCTGAAATTTAGAAACCTGGAAGCACCCAGCACATTTAAGCTCCTCCAGCAAGGATGCTGAAACTCCTGCATGAAGGAGCAGAGATTCTGGGGCAAACACCCCTTAAGGTCATGCTTTCATCATGAACAGAAGATTGCCTGTGCCCCCAAAAAAGGAAAACCTCTGAAGCACCCCAAAGACCAAGTGAAGCACCTATGAGGATGAACAGCACACAAATCAATGACTGAAATACAGTAGATGAGAGCCTGGAGAATATCCAGCAGAGACCTGCACAGAGTACGAATTTTTTTTTTCCCCCCACTAAAAAGACCAGTGAATTAAACATGCACGGTCACACCTCAGGTTCTGAAGCCGGAAAAGCTGAGTAATGGCAAACATCAAATTGTCGTGATCATATACACCAAGCAGAATCAGCCCTCAAAAGGACTGACTAATCTAGGTTGGCATGTTCTCTTATTAGTAACGTCAAATGTGACTGTTTAGTAAAACTTCTATATTGAGAATTAGGTCTAATTAAAACGCAGCAGAAGATTACCAGTGTAAGAACTTAATTCCTAATTACTAGAAAAACTAGACTAACAGATTTATTCACAGAACTGAGACTCTTCTGGCAGAAATACTGGTCAAATAATCCATTTGGTTATCCAACTTTAAGTTCACACCTAGTTCAGCTTGAAGGACAGCCAGCCTTTTCCTTTAGCCGTCAGTCTCCCCAACTCAGTGACAGTAATGAAGAGCGGCTGTTCATGGGCACTGGGGTATAATCAGCTTTTCATTCAAGGCATACATGTGTGGCATGGTAGAAAGCCATTAAGGCCAAGAACTCAGCGAGCACTGAAGTAAAATATATGTTAAAAAAACCCACCCTTAAACCAGATAAGAGGTGATCCTATTCTTAGAAACTTGGGGAAGTAACCTCTTATGAAGAGATACTGCCTTTTACTCTTTAAGCATCTGAGTTAACTCATTTCTGAATTTCAGAGATTCTAAAAGGACAAATTTCAGGGGCTCGTTTCAGATAGCAGCCTTGCTAAAGAGATACAATGCTAAATGTATGCATATAGCCTATCAGATTTTTTTTTTTAGTAATCCTAAACCAGATTCATCAAAGCCCTCCCCCAGGCACAAGAGACAAAACCACTGAACTATTTGCTAAGGTTTTGAGGTGCAGACTGGCCATGTGGCTAAGTGAACCCAGCAGGCAGCTGCTGCCAGACTGGTGGTTGCTTCCCCTGCTCCCAGCTGCCTCCTTTGCTGCTTCCCGCGTGCTCACACCCACGTTCATCCGACGTGCAGTAAGCTGGGTCAGGAAACCAAACCTGCACTTTAGAGTTTTCTGTCGGTTTAGCTCCCTGGACTGGCTCACCACAGGGCTAGATGAGAACCAGTACTGGTAAAGAAGGAGCATGGTGGTGGCGGGGCAAGCTTCTCATATTGTAATTCAGATGACCAGGATACAAACAGGCTATATCCTGTAAAAGTTTACTTCAAGATTAAATATTTCCTAGATGAACTTATAACCCTCTGCATCATAGAAAAAAATTAATGCAAGTATTCTTACTTTGAAAATTCCTGGTGAGTCTTTTGGAAATAAGGTATTGTGAATATTGTAGACAGATTATTTATAACGGACTTCATACTACTGGTACTGCTGCTGTTGGCCCCATTAAAGGGAAATTACATTAGACACAACAGACACATGCTCTAGCAGCAGGACTGAAACTAAATGACTCACCCAATTAAAATATGGACTCTAATGATTTTACTTCTAAAGAAAGGGCAGGGCTTCCTACATAATGACAAGTACAATATAATTATGGGAAACGACAGTCTTGGCTTTGTTCTTAATACATGAAGGTGGCTGCTGTAATCTAAGACAAATACATAAAATGCAGGTTGTCCCTTTAAACTGGTGAGGAAAAATATTCAGGTCTGGGTGTGGAGGTCTCAAAGCAGTTTTATTGGGCACTTTGCCAATGTTATGAAAGCAGTATATCACATAAGGGTGGTAGCCTGCTCTCAAGAAAAAAAATACAACTGGAAAAATCAGCATGTGCAAAAAAGGTGCAACCTGGGCAGGGGAAAAGACGAATGAGAACTGAGAGCACACTGGTAGAGCACAGAAAAACACTATGGTCTATGAGAGTATTATTTATGTTTAGAGGGACGTGGCATCCACATGGGCTCAAACCACCAGAATGTCACCTCTATAAAGAGGTTAGCATTATCTTGACAACTTGAATGGGGATATGTAGCTCTTACAACCATCATTAGAGACTTAGGAAAAGAAACACTTCAAATAAGTCCTTACCCTAATTAAGGTTCATAAACTGAGCCTTCTGCAGCTGTTGAGATTCATCTCCTGGTTTTGTCTGGAGATCTGGGGTGGGGATCATTGTGGAGAGCACAGACCCTGGCAGACATGAATGCTAACTGCGCAGCTGTCTTCGGAGGCACGCTGCTGAAAGGACTCGGCATTCCTCCTCGGAGACCAGGCCAATACGCAGTCGTATTGTTTTCAGATTTAAAATTGCGTGAGTGCTAACATACAAAGTTGAGAGCGAACACGTCACCCAGTGATCTGCCTGTTCTTTTACACAAGAGGCAGTCAGGAAACAGCAGCCTGAGTATCTCATCCCAAACAGTGAAGTTTTTCTAAATCTAGATAATTGCTCTCTGGAGGTTGAATTGTTCTCCAGATGATATTTTTCCAATGAGGATATGAGTTCTAGTAAGATTTATTTCCAAACCCTCAAGTAGGTAACCATCTAGCCTGCTCAGATGTCTAAAACTAAACAATAAGATCCACAATTTTTGCTGAAACACTTTGTTAGTAATTTAAGAAGAAAAGAGAAAGACGATGTATCAGATCCCAGGCTTCTGCTGAGGCCGTATCTGTTTTGTGGGTGACTGTCCTCACTAGTGCTAACCATGCTGTACCCTTCACTAGCAGTAAATGCTTATTCTCACATCCATTAAATTCACAGCCTACAGAACATTCTCAGTCAGGGCATGCTAATATTATGACTTGATACTACATAGGATATTTTTGTAGCACTTGATATATACAGTGCCTCACAGTTTTGATATTTTATTCTCTTGACAGTCCTACAGAGTAGAGTAAAATTTGTACTATGCAGAAGAAGGTCTAAAGCAAAGAAATGAAGTCATTTGCTAAATATCAGACTGGAAGCTATGGCAGAGCAGGACTCAAACTGGTGTTGATCAGATATCCTTCCTAAACTGCAATACTTAGAGCTTTCATTACAAAATCGTTACAGTATCTCTCTAACTAATGAGTAACGCTTTCAATACAAAGACATACAACACTTTGAAAACAGCTACTGTCTCAACTACTGATGTTCCCTAAACAAAAACTCCTACACTTCCTCACGCTAATGAAGTAGGATGAAAACAAGCAGCTTTAAGTTCAAGCATCCAAAAAGGGAAGAAAATCTGTCACAGGGCAAAGCATAATAGAAGGCCTCTACAGTCAAACTTGGAAAAGAAAGCAGGGTCCTGTGGAAAGGGTGCTGCGTTGGTAGTTCTGCTAGAGACCTGCTGCATAAACCATCTCGTGTACTCACGCCTCTCGCTTATCTGTATGATAAAACACTGTCTTCTTTTTATAAACTTACTACCCTCCCAGTGGAAAAAAAAAATAGCTAACTAAATAGCATTAGCTATTAGAAAATAGTTTTCTTAACTGCAGGGATTTTTACTCATGTCAATATCTCAGTTTTTTAATATTTGAACAAAGATGGCACCTTCATGGGGAGAAACCATTTTCTTCAATTCCTGCATGTCTGCACTCCTGGTTTTAGAGCTGGCATCCTTCATCTATCAGCAAAGGCGAGGAATTGGGGAACAAACTGTTTCATCAAGAGCACAGAGAGTCAGATAGGAAGACACCGTGCTAAGAGGGCAAGAAGTAAGGCCTACTCAAGGAAGCAATAAAACATGAGGAAAAAATAGGCAAAGTAAGTTATGCACACAATAGGAAGGATAAAAAGCACAGAAGAAACAGAAGGTCCTGTACATAGAACAACACAGAAAAGAACTGCAGGGGCAGAAAGTAGACTTAAAGCAAGGAAAAGTAGAACAGCAGTGTATAATAGAAGATCCCCACAGTGCAGGGTGCTGTGGAACAGAAAGGAACAAACGGACAAGGAGCAGCAAAGGAACAGAAGAACAAACAAACTAGACTAAGCTGCTTTGCTATGATTCTACTTGTCTCATTTTCAGATTGGATGTGGCTCAAAATAAAGTTACAGGCAGCTGAGTAAGAATGCTAAATGCTCATAGGAAAGGAAATAGTCCTTCTTCCTAATTTGTCACCAGCACCAATTCCTGGACATTCAATTCTGTTTCCCTTTAAGCTTCAGACGACCTCACTTCACATGGTATTCACCATGGAATGACACTTCTCAGCACACAAGATCATTATCTAATTTCTAAAAGCACACGAGCAATCCCTGGAAGGGTAACCTTCAGTTCGGTAATACGAAGCACCGCTGTACCAGAGTGTTTTATTCTATATACTAAAGCGTGCTTCCCTATTAACAAATCAAGATGTTGCTTCTATAATAGCTTTTATGGTTTCAAAAATTACAAGCCCACCTCCCTGTAGGCTCAGGGGGTGGAGCATGGGGGGTAACCGTGTGATGAAGAGCGTTTTACTCTTTCTGTAAGAGGAAATAATGGATGGGTGGATGTAACAAAGCCAGATGCCAAGACCTGAAATGTATGTAAGATCTCAACATCGTAACAAATTAGGAAGTGTGGGGGAGAAAAAAAGGACAGCTACAGCATACCAGAAGTCATGCCTTTGCTTTTACATGACAGTATGCAAGACAGGAAGCCTGTCTTGGTTGTATTTTAAACAGATTTTCGTATCTCCTTTCCAGTAATCTGTTTTAGGACTGGTTAATTTATTTCTTTCAATGTGGCCTTTCACTGACTAGTATTAAAGGGAATGATAAGTGACTTTTAGAAAAACACAAATGCATCCCAATTTAGTGTAACAACTACCCCACAGCTGAGCAGTCAATGATGAACATCACAGCAGTGACAGGTGATCTCTTTTTTTTTTTTTTGTAATTACATGCCTAAATCCTAAACACCAGGTTTGGGATCTCTTTGCAGAGATCCTGTCTCCCAGCCAACAACCCAACTGCATGAATGCCTACTGCAATTCACTCTTTTGTTTGTATTGCTCTACCGCTAAACAACCAAAGACAGTATGCTGAAGTTCTCTATCTGTTGCTAATTCACTGTAGCTTCAGCCTCTTTATGGATGTTTGATAGATAACATTCAAAGCACAGTGCTTTGAGCTTCCATTTCAAGGCAAGTCAAACAATTAACACAAACATTAACCCTCTTTCAGACCTATTACCATGCCACAAGTGTTTTGAAATACAGGCTAGAACCACAACAAACACATGTTTCTCTAACAGCCTACAGGATGAGACAAGAGTGCATGACTGAACATTTAGCCTGCAGACAGCTTTTCTGTGTTTGTTTATGTGAAAGTTAAGTCTAAACAGCTCCATAAAACAAGAAAGCATTATTGCCATTTTACAGATGAGAAGTGACTCTTAATTTGAGGGCTCAGATTACCTACCAGAAGTATCAGATTTAATGTCTTTTCATGCACGAAAGGTTGCCTGCATACTTAAACAAGTTGGAAAACCTCTCTTACCGGCAGATGAAGTTATCTAGGATAAAGCCCAACAGAAACAAAGCAACTAAAAAGGAAGCAGTTCAGTATTTAAAGGCAAAAGCAAAATAAACATGTATTCCCTTAAATTTTAAGACAGCTACATCTGCCTTTTGATATGTGGATCCTGCCTGCTTTCATAAACCAACTCTTCACTGTTACACAGTAATGTTGAAAAAAACCCTCCACTTTTCCCAACAGAAAAAACCTTTTAGCAATGGATAAATTAAGCCAAAGCATTGTAGCACCCTCTCGTGGTAGGCTGGAAAATCACGTTCTCCACAAGCAGCTGCAAATGATCCTTTTATCTTCTCACTTTAGCCTCCTGTGCGGTGCCCCGGCTCCTCAGCTAACGCGGTAGTTCTGCCCAGCATCAGGCTGTGCTTTCATACTCACCTGCTCCCCGCTGACAATGCAGTGCGTGTTTCAAAGCCCGCTTCCCTGCTCGAACATACCAAGGTGAACTTTGTGTGGAGACGGGAAGGCTAAAGAAAGCAGAAAGGCTCTCTAAGAGGTTCCTCGTAGTCAAGTGCTGTTCTTGTTCAGGAACAAAGTAGTTACTAACAATGCCTCGCACATACCAGCTGCAGTGTAGTCCTGTAACAGCTGATGCACAACAGAAAACATGCTAATAACCAGCACCTGGGGATACCATTCCCCCACGTG